>NC_132793.1:53712500-54337500 GCF_048418805.1 Vulpes vulpes
CTCTGTACTCTGGGTGCTGCTGGGGAGAAATTGTTTTCTCCAAATTCTACACAATTGGAGTATTTGGGTACTCATTCACTACACTCCTTTCCTCTGTAAGAAAGGACATTTCTGGTTAGTTCTGTTCTATGTGTTCTATGTGTGTTCTATGAGGCTCCAGAGGAGGGACAAAGCTGGCAAAATTTCTCTTACCTGCTTCAGTGCATCCAAACTCATGGCTTTTTTCCTCCAAGGGAATATTGGGATTTCTCCTAGGAAAGCTAGACTTCTACAAAAATCTCCTTTGTCTCTGAGTAGCCAAATTAGCACTTTCTAGGTTTTATCTTAGTATGTGGGCGTGGGCTTCTGTTGGTTCCACAGACAGTGTTTAGGTCTGTCTACTTAATACCCAAGGCTAGGTCTGTCTACTTAATACCCAAGGTTTCTCCCACATCCTTGGTTACATGGTGCTGGATCCTATAGTTTCTAGAGGTACTTCTGTTTGTGAAGGGATGCTGATTTTTAGTTGTAAAGAAGGGCAAAAAAAGGCAGACATGCCATACTGTCATGATGCTGACATTTCCTGATTTCTTACTGTTGAGTTTCAATAGTTATTGGTATATTTTGGACATCAGTCCTTTATCAGAGGTATCTTTTGCAAATACTTTATTAATTAGTCTGTGGCTTGTCTTATTCTCTTGACATTGTCTGTTGCAGATCAGAGTTCCTAATACTAATGAAGTCTCCTTGATCACTTATTTTTTCTTGGATAATGCCTTTGGTGTTTTATCAAAGAAGTCATCATCATATCCAAGATCATCTAAGTTTTATTTTTTATTTTATAATTTAAATTGTTAAAAAAACCCAACATACAACAGATACGATATGTGGCCGTAATGTCTAAAACATTTACTACATTGTTTTTTATAGAAAAGATTTGCTGACTCTTTAATTACCCAAAAATAATATTTAAGTGAATTATTCTGAGGTACACAGAAAAGATTCAAAGGAAATGAATAGTTTTGTATTTTTACATCAAAAGATTTTATGCCCTAGATAAAAGCAGATATAATAACATCAATAAATAAGTGAAACATTTTAAAGGAATGACATGTAACATTTTCAGATTAAGGACTCTCAACTTATTGGGGTTTATCAGTAGTAAGGGTATATGTATACAGTTAAAATTATAGTTGAGAAGTATTAACTACAATGCAGAATTTCACTATATAGAAATTACACATCACCCTGCCTCCCAAGAAAAAGAAAGAAGTTCCACATCTATCATTTTATTTACTAGTATTTTGTGGATCATTTTATGAATGTCAGTTAGTATATCTATATACATGTATTTTACTACGAAACCTTTGTTTGAAGGATCACTGGAAAAAAAGAAGACTTGTCTTTTTAACCCTGTGTTAAAAAGGATGATTGGTTTAACCATTTTTATTCCAAGATTTACATACAGAAGTTTTTGAGGCTTAGAAAATCAAGTAAAATGGATTTTTCTCCAGTTGTCCATTCTTATTTCATAATATATCCTCTCCTGATGATGGCAGATTTAGATGCTAGGGATTTAATAACACATTCTCTACACAGGTTATAGTACTCTAGTAAGAATGAAGATATTAAAAGGCATATTGATCAAGCCAGTGAATTTAATGTCAGAAAAATGTCTACTTCATGTAAGCACTTAAATTCTCCTATTATCTGAATTAGTTTTTATTGTATATATGCATTGATACCTGTAAATTTCTCAGATAAACTGATAATTAAGATTTTTAGCTAATTAAATACAACGTTCCTCATATTTTATTGAGTTTTAGTTTTAGAGGAATGATGGAAGGATTTTTTCTTTCATGGAATAAATTCATATATAAGCATCATTTAGAACAAGGTGGCTACATGAAAATTCAAAGTGAGAATGGTTTTTACAAGATAAGAGAGCCACAGATGCTAATTGTTTTTGTTTCTTTATGTTTCTGCCCCTTACCCATGTCTGATTACGTACCAATATTTACATAATGAGCATAGTATGATTTGATGGTCTAACACTTTTAGGGATCATGACAAACAGTGTCTTCAAAGACTACATAATGAGGAATCAAGAAATGATAAACCAGAATAACTAGTTTATTGATAACTAGAATATTGCTATAAGGCAGCTTAGGTGCTAAGAGAAATACTAGATATACATTATATGACTCTGTATATATTACATAAGATTAGCCAACCTTATGTTGGGATTGGAGGAAGTTCCACCAAAAACACTGAGAGTTGAGTAGAGCTTTAAAGGACAGGTAGAAACTTGCAAGGGTAAAAACATAGGTAACTTCATTTTGAAAACAATGTAAAGGCTTGACTATTTACAGAATGCTGAGAATTACAAGGACATTCACTAAAAAGTGATATACAAGCATCTACAGAAGAAACTGAGGAGTCTGCCATGATTTTTTGTGCAGACTTAAGGTTGTTTTTGTTTTGTTTGTATTCATTGAACTGCTATAATTAACTGTCAGTATGAAAGATGATCTTGAGTAGGATACTTAGGGAGTATATTATTTTAGAAAATTAAAAGGCAACTGAAGGGGTCCTTACCTAAGAAGAATTGGGGATGGATAGATGTAGGGTTCACATTCAATGTTAAAGAAGTCAGGGTATGAGAGAGAAAGAAAAATCTAGGTTTAACACTAAAATATTGTACCAGAAGAGTAGGCCGGCAGTTAATTCAATTACTAAGTCTGAATTAGAGAACTAGGAAGTAGAGAATACATTTTGATGAGTAATAAATTCAGCTTGGTACTTGAAAATAGTGAGATTGTGCAGTATTTTCAGGTTACCCAATGGTTATGCTAAAAAGCAAGAAATAGAACTTTGAATTGGAACTTTGAAGATAAGTAAAAGATAGAGATGTAGTTCTAAATTTCATAGACCTAGAAACAGGTGAAATCTATGCACTTTTAACTCAATGCACATACACTATCATATATGTATACCAAAAGTTGAATACCATTTCAGTGATATATGATTGATTAAAATCATGAAGGTATATTAGAATATATATTTGGGAAATATTTTGAATTATAACCTTAAATGGAACTTGAATCAAAAGTAAGATGGGGGCAGCCGTGGTGGTTCAGTGGTTTAGGGCCACTTTTAGCGCAGGGTGTGGAGACTTGGGATCGAGTCCCACGTCGGGCTCCCTGCATGGAGCCTGCTTCTCCTTCTGCCTGTGTCTCAGCCTGTCTCTCTCTGTGTCTCTCATGAATAAATAAATAAAATCTTTAAAAAAAAAAGTAAGATGGACCTCATAAAATACAAAGAGAATAAATACAACACAAAAAAAAGAGAGTAAATAAACAGAACTCACTAAGAGTTGTGCTGAAGAAAATAAAAAAAAAGGCGAGTGTTGAATATTAGGAGTAAGTTCATGATTGCCAAATGCTACTCTGTAATCCAGAAAGCTAAAAATTTGGAGTGCCTCAGTGGTTCAGTCAGCTAAGTTCAGGTCACGATCTCAAAGTCCTGGGAGCCCATCTCCAGCTCCCTGTTCAGCTGGAGGAATTGAGGAGTCTGCTCCTCCCTCTCTCTCCACCATTCCCACCTCTCACTCGTGTTCTCTCTCTCTCTCTCAAATAAATGAATGAACGAATGAATGAATGAATGAATGAATGAATGAATGAATAAATAAAATCTTTAAAAAGTTTGGGGGATAAAAATTTAACATAGGGGGTAGACTTTATCAATTACAAAATTGTTAGTAACTTTAATTGGGATAAATTCTTCTGATGTAGTAAGAGAGAACAGACTAATAGATTGAAGGATGAATGTGCATTTAAAAAAGTTAAAAGTTATTAAATCTATTCTTATTTGATACTTGGGTACTATTAATGTATTGTACTGTTAATGTTATGCATTCATATTAACCAGTGGGTATGTATATATCAATTAAACTCCCATACTTTTTTCTTTAGTGAAACTGTCCCATATATAGTTCCTATAAAAGTAAGTTGTAATATACCATATGACCTCATCCTGGCCTTAACTGCATGGAAAATTATTCTAAAATCTGAAGCCTAATGAATATTCTGCTACTGAACGTATTGGGTTTTCTCTGGATTTGGTTAATAAATTATCTTATTACTTGATTTTTTTAGAGGGGATTTCTGTACTTTGCAACTGAAAAACAACATCAAAACACTAGATCTTGAAGGCCCCTATATATTTCCCCAGAAATTCTACAGTAAATTGTTGGGGGAAATATAAGAAAGAAACTAATAATTTTAGTACTCTATACTCAATGATGAATGAATATCTGATATGATCAATCTCCATTTTCATTAATAGATGATCCTACCCTTCCATGGCTTTGGAGATTTTGAGGTCCTCCTATCCCCATCTCTGATTGGAGAAAAATTCCAAATTCTGCTGAGTAAATGGCTTGTCTACTCTTTGTCACCCTTAACCATTTCCTTTATTTCTATTCAAAGAATGTTTGCACTTAATAATTTACTTCATTTTCTTTTTTTAAAATTCACTTATACCTCAAACTTATTTCAGTTAAAGCAATTTTTCATATTTATATACACATTACTTTTTATCTTTTTATTTCCCTTCCCTTTCACCTATTCTCTAGTTATTCCAAGGTCTTTGTCAACCTCTCCCTCTTTTTCACCTTTTATCTTTCTTCTATTTGCGAGTCAAAGAATGACCTCCCTTAAGGACAATAAACATAAAAGAAAGCTAATCATACACATATATGAAGGAAACTGAAAGTCATATATTTTAAGTGAAGTTAGTCTTAAAGAAAATCCTGTGATATTAAACTTGATAAACTTTGAAATTGCTAAGAATTCCCCATATGAATCTCTTTTACTTCTATCTTTTCTCTTTTGCTCTCTTTTACTCTCCTTTAATGAAAACTCTTTATCCTTCAAGAAACAAAATTCATAATAACTTTTTAAATCCCCATCCAAATTTTCTGTTTATTTCTGCTATATTAATATTTTCACTGAATTACATTGAACACTCTTAAGTTTTACAAGCAATATGTAATAAAACTGGTATTTGTTTACTATATTCTGGAATATAATTAGTATTCAAAATACTATTTCTGTCAGTAATCATTTTTAAGGAAGATCTTTTTCAAAGTTGGAATCTTCCATTGTCATGAAACACTGAATAAATTAAAAAGAAACTGAAATAAAGAGTTTAAAAACAATCTTCAAAGTAGGTCAATTAAAAAAAAAAAAAAGAAGGATACCTGAAATTATATGAACTCAGTGTTTCCCTTACTAGATCTTTTTCTTGGGTAATCACCAGTTTGTTCATCAAAGTTAACATTTTACCAGCGGTGAGCAAGTTTCTCCCATGATTAGAAGTATCTAAATCTGAGCAGCACTCTTTGGCATAACTCTAAATTATATGCCATTTATTTAAGCAGTTACTGTGTAATTAGTGTGCCTTAATTTGAGCATTAAAAATGTATTGAGTTCTACATGCAGCATTTATAATTACAAGATCAATTTGTGGTTAACTGATTTCACTGCTAAGATTTTTGTATCTGGAGTATTTATATGTTTTTCCAAAATTGCCACAGTAGAGAATTTTGTGTTGGAGAGTACTTCAGTAAAAATAAATCATTTGTATTTTATAGTTGATTAATATTGAAACATGCTAAATATAAAACCCATGAAAGAACCAATAATGTACTAGAAAGAAACTATTGCACAAGCAGTCATTTATATATACATGTATATGCAACAGACACACAAATATGGTCATTCCTATTTAGGAAGAATAAAGCCTTTATTGAAGCTTGATTTCTATTTTTCTGAAACCAGGCATTATAACCTGGTATGACTTTTTTTTTTAATTTTGTTTTATGACTTCCATAAGCAATGTTGCGAAACTATTCCTTTTTTTTTTTTTTTTTTTTTAATGTAGTCATAGAGAGAGAGAGAGAGAGAGAGAGAGAGGCAGAGACACAGGCAGAGGGAGAAGCAGGCTCCATGCACCGGGAGCCTGACGTGGGATTCGATCCCGGGTCTCCAGGATCGCGCCCTGGGCCAAAGGCAGGCGCCAAACCGCTGCGCCACCCAGGGATCCCGCGAAACTATTCCTATTTGTTTTTCTGTGTTGGCAGAAACATTTGGTCTCCTCATACTTTATGCAAGTTCTTATGCCACTTGAACATCAAAATGACACAAGCTTGACTTTCACCTAGTATCAAGCATAAACATGATTGACTTAGTAGATTGTGTCATGATATGGATACATTTATTCTTTGACTACAGTTGATAAACTGATTTTCCAAGGGAAAAAATGAAAATTTCTAAATGCCATGACTTGGAGTTGCAGAACATTAAAGAGCTATTTAAGAGCATACATCTGGAGCACAGCACAATCTGCTGTAGAAAAGCATAATTAGATACTTCGTTTGGTGTGCAAAATTTTGCATGAATGACCCTGTTAATTTTTCCCCTTAAATCAAAACAAAAAATACCCCAAAGACTCATCTTAAAAATGCAGCTTCAGCAAAGTTGGTGTACAGTACATTTGGGGTTTTAAATGATTCACTGGGTTACCAATTTGGGCATCAACGGAGAAAGTATACAAGAATAGAAAACATAAATTGAAAAGGAAAAGGAAGATTTAACTGGAGAGCTTAAAAACAAAATCAAAACAATAAAGATACCAATGGGGCAGCCCTGGTGGCTTAGCAGTTTAGTGCCGCCTTCAGCCCAGGGCGTGATCCTGGAGACCGGGGATCGAGTCCCGTATCAGGCTCCCTGCATGGAGCCTGCTTCTCTCTCTGCCTGTGTCTCTGCCTCTCTCTCTCTCTCTGTGTCTCTCATGAATAAATAAATAAAATATTTAAAAAAATTTTTAAATTAAAAAATAAAGATACCTATGAAGCAATAAAAGATTTGATATTTACAACCAGAGGTATATTTTTAGAGTTTAATATAAAAATTGGAAGTTATATATAATTAATATATAACTTTGAAAATTAGTATATATATACTTTTTATATATATATATATACATATATATATACTTTATAGTAATGTACTAATATAATTAATATGACTTAGAAAAGAAATGAGAAATCTGGAGAAGACATTACAAAAGGTATACATTTTACGTAGCCCTAGTGGTATATATATTTAAGTCATGGGCCCGTGGCTTTGTCTGCAAAGTATCCCTTCACCTGATTTCACCCACCTTGGCTAAGAAATCTTGATTATTCTCTACTCAAAGAAGTAGCCATTTAAAATGAAACAGTATTTTCCTTCTGGAATTGTTTCATGGTGGATACCTGTCACAATCTGGGCTAAACCTTTATTCAGTTCTAAAGATTTTGGAAAGTGGAGTGGAGAGGAAAAAAAAAAAAAAGATGGACAGAAAAGGGAAGAGAGAAAAAGGAAAAGAGGCAAGGAGAGAAGAAAAATGATGCAAGAGAGGAGAGAAGGAGAGAGGCAGAGACCCAGAGACCCCGATACAGACAGAGATGGATCAAGAAAGAGAAGTTTGTCTTCAGTGCCAGCAGTACAGCATGATGCACCTCAATGGATATTGTGCCATTTGTATTAAGAAGTAGAAGACACTTTCTGCAGGAGGAGTGAAGAACGAAGCAGAAATGCACCAAGAAAAAAATGGAAGAAATCCTGTCTTGATGGCATATGAACATGTGGTTCCCAGTAGATTTTAGTATGAGTTACTTCCCTGTCTTAGGTTCTTTGAGATACACTAAACTGTTTTATTCTTAAGCTGGTTGAATGGGCTTCTGTTGCTTGCAACGTTAAGAATCCTCTTTAAGTGAAATACAATTATGTGAAACAAAAAAATGGCAAGTGTAGAATAAATGTTTTAAAAAGTAATTTAGGATTAAAGATTAAGTGAATAAAGCAACAATTCATTAGAAAGCAACATGTAATTATGGTTTATATATATTCATGTAAATATTTCCTATTAAGAAAAGCTTTATCTGTAGAGGAGAACCCAAGATAGAATTCCAGGTTACAGCAATAAGCTACAGCAGACAATTAGGTATGACAATTCAAAAATGTTTAGAATTTACATTTTTTTCATCCATCTATAATTTACTACAGAGTATTCTTGTAAGTAGAGTCACTGTTGCAAATTATGGCCTGTCAAGAATTGGATTAGTGAGATTCAGCATTTTTCAATCCATTTTCTCATAATGACATCCCATCCACTTCCAATTTCAATCTCTAAGTGCTATCTATATTTGTTTTATATTAATGGTCTGGCACAATTTCTTTTGCAATAAAATTCTTTATTGATAACTTCTCCCAAAGAGCTTTTGGATAAGAATGCTATTTTGATTAATAAGAGCTCAGGTCTCTGTTAAATGTCCCTATTAATAATACACTAGAGGTGCTCTAAAGATGAATGTCAGTAGCCCTTTGTCAACACTTTATCTTACAAATATGCCTTGCCTCAACTCAGGGATACACAAACATCAGCTGAGTACCAAGACAACAGTCAAATACCTGTACTTAGTGACCAGAGAACAGTGATAAGATACATATGCAATTTTTAAAGAAAATTGAGCTTGTTACACGATGAAGAAAATGGTAAAGCCCTGACAATGATTAGAATTTATCAGAAAAGCAATCAGAATAGCTCTTTTATTTTTGCTACATTTCTGTGCTTGATTGAATAGGTAAGAAAAAGGACAACGGGCTTAATCTCTGTGTTTGCTTTAAGCTTTTCGAAGGAAAACAGTCTAAAAGCAAAATATTACCACTTTGATTGTTTCTATAATTTAGAAGGAAAGAGCAACAATCTCCTCCCACATAGTTTATTCCCCTTTCCTCTTGACATCCATATTTCTTACTGAGGTTCAAATTACAAAATGTAGCAGAGGATTAGTTGATCGTTAAATGAATCTAAGAAATAGTGTGAGACTTTCATTGCAATATTTAAACAATTAACATAAATTGATTATCTCTGCTGCCTTAATTAAAAATAATTCAACTTTGTTAAAAGTATGTTTTAAGGTGAGCTTTATACTCCATCAATGTCACTAACTGCATCAAATCAAGAATATAAATCTATTCTTTTCTTTCTAGCTTTCCCCCATTTTCTTTCTTTCCTTATTTGAACTGAATAGTAGGCCCACCTGCATTCCTTTGTGTGTGCTTTCCCCAAAGAACTTATGTACCTTCAACTACCACATCTGTACAGATGACACAGATCTACATCTAGAATATTTTTTTATTATAAAATAAGGGATAGTTCACTTTGGGAATTACAAAACTAGTAAAACACCTTAGAGACCATATATTTTACTTCTCTTATATTATAAGAGAGTGAATTATGGTAAAATAACATGATGTGACAAAAGAGAAGCAGAACTCATTTTAATTCTCTTTATATCACTCATTTTAATTTTGGACGTGAAGTTACACTAAATCATGGAGTAATCTTCTTGAATATCAAATATTTAAAAGCAGTGAAGTTAAATATCTTCTCAATTTATTTTCAATCAAATATCATCTCTTTAATTCACTGTTAGTAGTATAACATTCATACAATTTTTTTTATTGTTATTGCCTGGAAATTATTTGTCAATACATAGAAACTTCCTAATTAATTGAAATTGTGACCTAGTTCCTGAGATTAGAAATAAACCTGAGATTAGCAATAAAAAATCATAACAGAGCACTTCAAAAATCTATAGTAATGTCTACTAAAATCTGGATGAAAGAAACACTCTTAAAAATTACGGTTTAAGAACTCATGAAAAACGAAATTTAACAGAGACATAAGAAGAATAAAAGACAGAATAAGCCACATGATACTTCTTGGAGAAGTCTAGGCTGAGAAAATTGCTGGGGTGAATTCAAGATAAAATTTAACTCTTTCAAGGCATAAGTTCTTTTCATAGAGGCAGCATATCACTAATACAAAAATCTAAAGTACATATTTAAAAAATAAAAAATCTAATTGTGGAAGTTCAACTTTATTAAATATTAGCAAGTGTAATTCAACAATACTGTATAGACAATTGAAGTCACTCTAGAAAGGCAAGAATAGATTGTTCAAAATCATTAATGCTATTAATATAGAAATAGGGCAAATGCAATAGAGACACAATTCACAAAAGAAAACAACAATAAATATTATGGAGAAAAAAAGAAATAGGTTAGGTAGACCTCTCTAGAAAACAATGAAATACATATTTAAACAATAAAATAACACTTCACCTTCAATTTATTAATTATAAAATAAATTATATTTTGTGACATTGAGAGCTCAGGCAAACAAGTACTTTATTTTAACCTTTTTTAGAGAAGTTTGTAGATATATATTTTTAATGAGCATATATATATATTTAAGATTTTATTTGTTTATTCATGAGAGACACAGAGAGAGAGAGAGAGAGGGGCAGAGACAAAGGCAGAGGGAGAAGCAGGCTCCATGCAGGGAGCCTGACGTGGGACTCGATCCCAGGACCCCAGGATCAGATCCTGGGCTGAAGGGGGCACTAAACCACTGAGCCACTCGGGCTGCCCTAATGAGCATATTTTTTATTTCAGAATTCTAATGCTAGAAATATAACTTATGCAAATAATTATTAATATACTCAAATACTTAACTACAATAATATTCAAAGTATTTTAAAATAATACATGGAAGACTGGTTAAATAAAGTTGATTGCACACTTTATATAATTAAATGATACTATTGAAGAATAATACACTAATCATTATAATGTACTCAATGAAAAATAAAATCAACTGCAAAGCAGTATGTTCCCTGTGTCTAAGACAAAGGGCTATCTCTACCCACACACAGACACACACATATACACACTGAGCAAAAGCATGCACATGAGCATTATTCTGGGAATAAATTCTGTAAATTTCAACACATTTCCAAAGGTGATTATAATCTTCAAAAATTCAAAAGAACATTTTGTGATAATTAGGATGATCTTAAAATTTAGAGAACACTGATGATTTTAATTTTCTTTATTGAATATTGAATTAATTTTATAGTCTTTAAAATTAATGATATAATTATTAGATTATGTACATAAACAGTCCAAATTCATTGATACCAACTGGTTGTAAACTTTAGACTAACGTTATAAAATTTTCCTCAGAATCCTAATTTAATGTTGTTAGGAATGCAAACTGGCACAGTCACTCTCTCAAAAATTTAAAAATAGAACTACCATAAGATCCAGCAATTGCACTACTAGGGATTTACCCAAAGGATACAAAAATACTGATTCTAAAGGGATACATGCACCCTCATGTTTATAGCGGCATTATCAATAATAGCCAAGTCATGGAAAGAGCCCAGATGTCCATCGACTGATGACTGGGTAAAGAAGACGTGGCACATAATCACAATGGAATATTACTGAGCCATCATTTTCAATGATGTGGCTGGAACTAGAGAATATTATGCCAAGTGAAATAAGTCAGTCTGAGAAAGACAAATACCATATAATTCCACTCATATGTTGAGTTTAAGAAACAAAACAAATGAACTGTTCAGGGAGGGTGGGAAGAGAGAGGGAAGCCAGGAAACAGACTCTTAATTATATAGAAAAAAACTGAGGGTTGCTGGAGGGGGAGGGGGTAAGGGATGGGATAAATAGGTGATGGAGATTAGGGAGGGCATTTGTTGTGATGAGCACTGGATGTTGTATGTAAATGAAGAATCACTAAATTCTATTCCTGAATCTAATATTATACTTTATGTAAAGTAACTGGAATTTAAATAAAAATTTGGAGAAAGAAAAAAATTCCCTCAGTGCACATTCTTCTTTGTATTTTCTTTTGAATATTTTATTTATTTACTTGAGATAGAGAAAGCACAAGGAGAGGAGAGAGGGAGAAGCAAACTACCCACTGATCAGGGAGCCAGACCCAGGGCTCCATCCCAGGACTTGATCCCAGATCATGTCCTGAGCTGGAGGCAGACACTTAACCAACTGAGCCACCCAGGCACCCCTCTTCTTTGTATTAATGTGTAACTTTTTTGAAATGCATTGAAAACTCGATAGAACTGATTTTTTTTCTTATGGATTTCCTTAGAAGTACTCCTGATTATGCTTTGATAATGATTATAATAAATTAGTGGTACATAGAAGACTGAGCAATATCTTGACTTAGTTTTCTAGAGAAATCAGCACCAAGACCTGATTAAATGGATAAAGATTTTATTAGAAAAATGATGACTATGTGAGAGAAGATGGGGTCTGGACAGACTGAGAGGACAATGCAAGTCTTAGCCTGATTGTAAGAGAGAGCGAAAAAGTCAGATGAAATCATCCAGCTGTACTGCTGTGCAATGTAAGGCAGGTTTGACTAAAGGCATTGAGAAGTCTCAAGCCAAAGCTGGTCATCAGATAAATTGATTTACACCAAAAACAGATCTCTGTTAGTATCTCTGTTGACTGGGAAGCTGGCTGGGAGCAGCCAGTCAGATACCTGGGATTGCAAACATGTGGCTATGAATATCAAAGTGCAGCAGCTGGGTGACTCATCTGTTATAGTTTCAAGGATGCCAGAATTAGTATATCAATATTAACCTTCAAATTACTAATATCATTTATTACATATTTGTTTTCCATGTTTTATTATTTATTTTATACAATTATTCCTATGTATTTGGGTATAGAAACACATGAGTATATTACTTCGCAATGTATATGTATAGTCTTCTCAAATACAACATTTACTTCTGTGTTTTGCGTGAAATGTTGAAGAGCGATGTAACATTATCTATGATTAATTAAAAGATTCAAAATATAAACACATAATTTATATACTGTGTAAAGTCCAAAACAGTTATCACGTACTTAGAAATTTAAAGGTTCTGTTAGGAAAGCAGTGATTATAAATATTAACTATATAAGAAATAAGAAAACATGTCCATTTTAGCATGTAGAGCCATAGTAAATGGCAGGGAGACCTCCAAAAGTTACTAAAAAAATAGTAAAGCTCAAGTCCATGCAATTTGCAACTTTCTATTATTCTTTCTCTAGTTTTGGCATTACTTTTGTAAGAAATGTATACATTTCAATTAATCAAATTTATTAACACAAATTTCATAATATTGTATTTCAAACTCCCCTGTATGAGTAGTTTTGCCTTTTTTTGTTTTGTACTTTTTCTTCAACAGTCTTGTCAAAACAACACAAAAAATGTGAACAATCTCTTTTCAACCACATTTTTTTGTTATTTTTAAATCTTTGCTCTTGATTTTTTTTGTTATTTTATTGATTTCTATCCTAATTTCTTATTTTTTTGGTTTTACTCTTTTTTTCTCCAATTTCTTTCATGAAAGGCCTTTTCATTAAAGGCCTTTTCATTCTTTTCTGATACATTGAAAGATAAGTTTTCTAAATATTAATTAACATTTATGTGTTTTGTATAATCAATGTGTGTCTTCATATTCACAGACTGAAGTGATAACTGAAAAATGTGTCTAGCTAAATATTAGGGAACATTTTTTAGTCTTTTAGTTGACAGAAGATAGACTGTGGCCTACTGAAAGCTTTTTAGTGGTCTCTTACTGACCCCTCCCAACATGTAACAGCAGGTCAGAGAAGGTGTATGGTTTTTATGGTAAGTTCGGACTGGGTAATTTTGCGTCATCATTGATGCAGTTGAGAGGTCAGTCTGTCCAGAGTGGATGCTGAGGGAATTAAGATCAATATTAACAGCATTTTAGCATGCTCAGCACATAGAAGCCAGCCAGTGGGTTTAGACTATTACATATTTTCAGAGTGTTCAGATATATCTTGGTATATGAACCATAACAGTGGAAAAACTCCCCAAGCTAGAGTAAAAGAAATATTCAGGTAATGATTTTAAAGTGTTCCTGTTGGGGATCTGGATCTCTATCACAATGTCATAGAACCCAAAACCATTTCATTTTTGTGATCGGACATTCTTATTCAGGAAGTAAAGGCAAATGTCTTTAAAATCAAGAGCTTATTGATTCAGCTGGTGGGAATGCTACTGGCTCAGAAACAACTCAGAAATATTTTGTTACTTAGGGCAGTTTTTTTTTCCCCCTTAAAACTGGTTTTTTGACCTTAGCAATTTTCTTCTCATCCCTTGCTTCAAGGGGTCAATGCACCTGCACATGTGGTTGCCAGGATACATGTGCACACACTGCCTGATGCAAGCACAGTGTAACTGCTGGATTTGTCACCAACATGGAGAAAGCTTGAGGGAAAAGTGATTGGGTGAGTGGCAACTAGAATTTGCAAATGCTGATTCTCCTGTAAGTTAATGAGACAAAGTTCGTAGCAAGTTGACACCACGCACAAATGCATGTGTTTGTGTACCTGTATACTGAAATTTAGTAGTATGGATATATTTCGGATGGAGAAGGCACATGAGGAGAAATAACAATGTATAACTGATCCGTGTTTCTGCATTTCCTATTTAGAATCAGCAAATAATAAAACTGCATTATTTCCAATATTTGTTTGTCATGCCTGCTTAGTCTTACAGTATAGGAGCAATTGACTTATTTTCCTAGTTAATAAACATCACCTTAACAGAATTTCCAGAAGAATCTTAAGTAACCTATTAGAACTGAATTTGCCACTTGCTGTTCCCACACCATTTCCAAAATAGACCTCATTTTGAAAGGTTGTTAAGTAAAGAGTGTCTAAATGAATTTCAGTGTTGTGACTGAACCTATTATGATGCTTTTTGAAACGGCTACTAGTTAGAGTTCTCAGGGAGATAGAGTTCTCTGCTGTCCTAAAAGATACTTAAATACTTATATATAATTTCTCTAAATAAGCAAGATGTTTTAAACTTTTTGGATTATTTTCACAGCATTGATACTATACAGAAAAAATTATACTAGTTTCTTTTAATTTTGTTGCCTAGAAACCTTCTTAATTTTATGATTGTATGTAGCTTTTTTTTTTACCTATTAACTTTTAATGGAATGCAAATGGTCAAAGAGATGACTGATATAGAGAGCTAAAAATGAAAGGAGAAAGAGATTGAACTTTTTTAGTACTAGGAAATTAAAATCATAAAGGAGATGTGACGTGACTTATGGGTCATTTACTATTTAAAAATCATAAACATTCTGTAAATTGCATTCCCTCACTTCACCCTTTCCATGTTTTCAAAAGGGGAAGTGATACACAGATCTTATCTTTTCTAAGATAGAAAAACTCTTTAAGGAATTTCAAGTTGTAAAGAATTTCTGTGTCAAAATCTTACATAACATATAGACATTTAATTGGGGATATTAATTTCTGTACTCTAGATGCTGACACATAACCATTTAGCATTCATGTCATTGACAGATATTTATTTCACCACCGCAAGCTATAACATATAAAAATTTAATTATGGATATTCATTTCCTTCTTTTAGCCTTGATGTATACCCATTTAACTATCACATCATTGATACATATATTTTCACCAGTGCAGCTGTGAAATGTTAAAATTAAACTGCAGACATCTATTGCCCTGTTCTAGTTTCATGCACATAAAAACTAGGCACAAAATTATAGACAAACAGATATTTTACCGTCAAATACTTTTAATAAAATGTTATTTTCAATTATTAGTAAGTGAATAATTTTTCATAGCACCGTAACAGTAAATTTAAATATGAGCAATTATCTAACAAGCAGCATGAAACTGAAATAATTCAACACAATTTCAAAAATAAAACTTAAATAGATTAATTCTTTATAAAAATGAACCGTATGTGTTATAAAATGTCAAGCAAAAGGGAAAAAGCACATAAAATTAAAAATCCACACCAAATTCTAACACTCGAAGACAGTTTCTGACAAATTCATTTACATTATAGAGAATATCTTTCTACTGCACGTAAAAAGATACAAAGGTAAAGATATATAGATAGACAAAGATATACAAAGAAAATACTGCTTTAGAAGAAAAATTATTAAAATGCAATTGTGTTTAAACAAAGGAAATAAAGCTAAAGAGAAAGTGCAGAAAATAAAGAATTTCAGATAAATCTTGTTTTACCACAAGACATATATAGTTACTATAAAATGTGTTCAAATTTAGAAAACATACTCCAAACTGTGTGGCTTCACATTGGGTCACCAGAGAGAGTATTATAATAACTGATGCCTGAGTTTTTCCCCGATAAATTCTGACTTAATTGATCTAGGAGGGTGTGGCTGGATTTTCAGGAGTTTTAAATGTTATTCTAACATGAAACCAAAGTTGAGAATCACTGATCAAAAGCAGGGAAAGTTAGGTGAAAACCTTCAGTTAAAGAAAATTATAAAAAGTTATAAAGCTGATAGCCTTAAATGTCTTTTAACAGTTATAAAGTACAGTTTCATAAAAGAAGAAATTAGCCGATTTTCACTGCTGTTATTACTTTATTATTAATATTTTTATTTTACTGACCAGGAACGAAATATATTTTATATAATCCAGGAATTCCCACAATTAATTTTATTTAAAAAAATTTTTAAGGTTACATTTGTTTCTTTGACAGAGAGCGAGCACAAGCAGGGGGGACCAGCAGGCAGGAGAGAGGGAGAACCAGGCTCCCCTCTGAGCAAGACCTTGGGATCATGGGCTGAGCTGAAGGCAGATGCTTAACTGACTGAACCACCCAAGCGCACCCCCCTCAAAAGTTATTTAATCTTAGTTATTTCAATTTGTTCAGTGACCACAAATATCCTTTCAGTATGGTTTCCTTTGCCCTTTTGCTTTTAATCATATCTTGAATGGCTGAATTTGTTTTCTTTCCATCTATCCATCTATGCATTCAACTATTTATATATTTATTTGACATATTTATGCTGTACTTTTCTTAAGATGGAGTTCTAGGAAATAAAATTCTTGGTTTACATTGTTTTTTATAAAACATTGTAAATTGTACTTTACAGTTTACATGATAGCCCTGGAATATTACTGTAGAGAAATATGAAGCATTTTGCCTGCTTTAATTAACTTTTTTCCTATTTATATGTTCATGAATCTTCTTTCTCTTTTAAATGTAATCTCATGATGTTTGTCATCATTTTTTTTTCTGGTAAATAATACTTCATAATGACATAGGTCAAGTCTTAAATTCAACCATTATTTCTGTTTAACTCCATATGTATGTGTATTTTCTGTTTTGCTTTTCAATATGATCAGTTATGCAAATAATGGATTTCATTTGGCTTCAATATCTATCTTTTTAAAAAAAACTGTTTGTAAAGGATAAACAAAAGAGCTTGCTTGAAAAGCAATAGAGAAATACTGAGCAACGATTTTAAAATTTTTCACCCTCTACTCAGGCCAAGGAATAGAATTTCCTAGAATCTAAGATGCCCCCTCAGAGCTTCCTTTTATCCCCCAGCCCCCATCCAAGGTAACCATTATTCTGAATATTGTGTTCAGTTTATTACGTTTCTTTATAGGATTATTAATATCTTGTTATTCCTAAGCACGATATAAAGATTTTCAACCAAATAAAGGAATCCGTGCCCTATATCCATTTGTAACATGTTTCTTTACTCAACATTGTATTTTTGAAGTGAAGAAAACACTGATAAATATACCTTAAAGTTCATTTAGCTTAACTGCTATTATTCTATTACGTAAATATTTCATATATTTAAAAAATGTATTTAACTCTTGGTGAACATTCTGATGTCTTCTTCTAAGTATTTTACCTTTTAGAAGAATGTTTTTGGGGCACCTGGGTGGTTCAGTCAGTTAAGCGTCTGCCTTCAGCTCAGGTCATGATCCCGGGGTCCTGGGATTGAGCCTCTCATTGGGCTCCCTGCTCAGTGAGGAGTCTGCTTCTCCCTCTTCCTCTATCCCACCCCACATCCACCACTTGTGCTCTCTCTTTCTCTCTCTAGCTCTGCTCTCTCTCAAATAAATAAAATCTTATAAAAAAAAAGAATGCTACCACAAATATATATATTTCTACATATATTTCTTTTGCCATGTATATGAGTTATTAAGGGGAATATAACCTACTAAATATAATTTCTGAGACCTAGGATATGCTCATGTTCACCTTTTGTAGGGTAATGTCAAATTTTTAAAAGTTAAAATTTTTACTCCTCCAAATGAGATGAGAAATACGAATATCTCATATCCTCATATATAGCTTATAAATCCTCACCTGTATTTTACTTTGTTCAACTTTTTTTTGACAACCTGGAGCACATAACATAATATATAATTGTGGATTTAGTTTGTATTGCACTTTCTAACGATTACTTAATTATCATTTCCTCGTGTGTGGACCATTTGTGTTATGTATTCTTCGAAATTCCTATTAACGTCTTTGTCTTTTTTTCCCCCCACTAAGTTGCTTGTTCTTGTTGTTCTTTGGATATTATTTATTCTGGATATTTATCTTTAGTTATATGTTTAGTATATATCTTTACTAAATACAGTACACTTTATATTGGTAGTCCCCACTGAACCACATATTCTTGTACTCAAGCCATGTGAATGTAATACAATTCACATTGTTTCTCTATGTGCATTTCTTTGACCACTTGGTTATTAATAAGGATGATATAAACATATTTCATGAGAATTTTCTTATTGGGCCTTAACCTTTTGGAATGTTCTCATCATGATATATTCTGTTTTGAACTCATCCATTTTTGTTAGGGATAAGGAGGCCAGATATTTTTTTCCATCTCAGTCTAAAGACCTTAGCTCCTTCAAAATAATACCAGAGAGCTTCACTTAAGGAATTACATAACAAAAACTCAACTGAATTAGAACCTGATTTAGATGATGAGATTATAGACTTCAGGATGATGTCTGATGCCACAGTAGAATGAGACATTAGGGAATCTGTGGACATTGAGTATAGTTTGCATTGAGCAGATTTCAATAGATGTTTCTTGGTGTTCTACAGCAATGTGACTCCCATAGTCACATCTTTCAGTAATGTCCTTCCACATTGTTTTGCTTAGCTAACTGACTTGTTTTGGCCATTGAGATATTATCAAGCAGAGGTTTGTTAAACACTTGTACATTGGAATTATCTTTTTGCAATGTTTCCTATTGAGTACCAGCTGCCATACTATAAATAAGTTGGATCAAGAATGATGAGAGGCCAAATGAGGAGGGATTATGAAGAATGAGCAACCATATTGGATGCTCCAATCCCAGCTGGCTGCTAAGTCAAACAGCCAGAGTGACTTTAGCTATACCATGTAGAACAGAAGAAGATTCCAGTGTAACCAGTCAACCCACAAAGTTAAAAATTAGTGTATTCTTGTTTTTCTAAATCTCTTAGTTTTAGAATGGTTTGAATGCATTGGTAGATAATTAAAATATCAAGTTTGTCTTATTAGTCTTTTTATAGTGTCTTTTCATAAACAAATTATCTTAATTGAAATATAGCTAAGTACATCAAATGTATTCTTCATGGTTTCTATTTTTGTGTTTTGTTTACAAACAGAATATTTTATGAGTTCATAAGTATACTATATTATACTTAAAGTATTAATAATATTTTTCAGTTATTTCATGAGGAATTTGTATGATCAGTGCATGTATGATTGGCCCATTTTTATTTTGCTTTTTTGGAGGCTACTAATTTTACTAAAATTGTCTTGTTTTATTTTGTTTTAAAAGACACGTTAAAAGACCACAACTGATCTACTTCCATTGCAAATTAAGCTTGTGTGTGTGTATGAGTTTGTTCCTGGGTTTTCTTTATTGCTTTGGTCATTTTATAACAGTGCATCAATACCAAATTTGTTAGATTTATCCTTAGATATTTATACCTTTAAGCAACTATACAAGCTGAAAGGAAATAATAAAGCTTGAATAAAATTATAAGGACTCCATATCCTAATGTGAAATTATAGGAAATTATTTGAGGGGTTTGAGGAGGGGAATGGTAATCTGATTTAAATTTTAAAACACTGAGTGTAGGGATCCCTGGGTGGCGCAGCGGTTTGGCGCCTGCCTTTGGCCCAGGGCACGATCCTGGAGACCCGGGATCGAATCCCACGTCGGGCTCCCGGTGCATGGAGCCTGCTTCTCCCTCTGCCTTTATATCTGCCTTGTCTCTGCCTCTCTCTATATATATGACTATCATAAATAAATAATAAAAAAAAATTAAAAAAAAATAAAACACTGAGTGTAGACTAAAACCCTTCCAATTCACAGAGAAGGGACATGGGTATTAAAGCAAGGCAGGGAAAAAGTACAGAAAACACAAAGTCTGGTTTAAAAACTTTTATAATAATTCAGGCATAAATATATAATTACTTCTTGGTAGTAGAGACAATGGGAATTTTTAAATGGAAAAAAATAAGGCACATCTTATTTTTTCATTTATTTTTTTCCTTTTTTATTTTATTTATGTATTTGTTTATTTGCCTAGAAGACTAGAAGTATTAGGTTACCATTTTCTGAGATAAAGAGAGTGTGTGAAGATAAGATTGAAGTGGAGGAAGTTTAAGTTTAGTTTTGGATCTCTTAATTCTGAGTCGTTTATTTTATATACACATGATACAGTTGAGTCTGTTGAGTAAACAGGTATTTGATCCTGATGCCTAGTGGATAAATACTAACCTAAAATATAAATTAGGGAATCACCAAAGAATGAAAGATGTTTAATGCCCTGGAACCAAAGAGATAACTAAAATAGAAAATAAAATATGTTTGGATACAATTTTGGAGTCCTTCTGCAGTGATAATTCTAGATGAGAAACAATCATCAGTTCCACTCAATGGAACCGATAAGGATTACTCACAAGATAAGAGAACCAGGAGGATATAATATCTTGGTTGACAAGAAAAGAAAGTATTGCAGCATGGAAGGGGGAAGTCTACCCTGTTTGAGGTTAAGTAACATTAAGGCTGACAAGTATCCTTTGCATTTACTATCACACAGTTCCGTGATCATTATTATTATAGCTCTGTTGGTGGAAGTTAAAGACTGGATGGAGTAAGAACAAGAGAACACTGAAAGAGAAAAGGCAAAACTGTGTGTAAAAAACTCCTTTGCATACTAACATTATAAAGGAAAGGTAAGAAGTTGGAAGCTCACTCTTGGGAAAATTAAGGCTCAAAGAGCCTCTTAGAAAAAAAAAATCAGAAGCTCTTAGTTATTTTTTAGCATGATAGAAATGAATACATGTTTTGCTTGCTTATTGAAAAATATGAAGAGAGGGGCCACCTGGGTCAGTTAAACAACCAACTCTTGGCTTCAGTTGAGGTTATGATCTCAGTGTCCTGAGATCAAGCCCTGAAATGGGCTCAGCACTCAGTGCAACATCTGCTTGTCCCCCTTTTCCTCTACTCCTCCCCTACCCTCCCACATGCTTTCTCTCTCTCTTAAAAATAAAATCTCTTTTTAAAATTTATTTATTTGTCAGGGACAGAGCTCACAGAATGGGGAGCAGCAGACAGAGGCAGAGGCAGGCTTCATGCAGAGCAGAGTCCAACCTGAGGACTCAATGAACCCAATATGGAACTCAGGCCCAGAACCCTGGGATCATGACCTGAACCAAAGGCAGATGCTTAACCAACTGAACCACCCAAGCACCCCAAAATAAATAAAATCTTTAAAAAAAGAAAAGAAAAATGTGAAGAGAGGATCTGAAGATACAGGCGATAAAAGGAATAATGGAAGGAGTGGTGACTTGATTAGGAAAGAAGAGATGGAGTCTAGTGTGCAAGTGCCAAATTTGGCCTTTTCTGGGACTCATTACCCCTTATCCATAGTAACTGGGGCACAGGCAGGGGATTGCAAGGAGATGTGAAGGTGGAAATTTGTAGAGATTGTGTTCTTTATAGCTTCCATTCCCTGAACTTTAGTTGTGACAACAAAGGAGGATTTGTAGGTATAAAGAAAAAATATATATATTAAGAAATCACCTATGACCTAAGAATAATTAATATTCCTCTCAAAATATATATGTCTTCTGGGCAGCACTCAGGATTGATTGTATTACCTCCTCCTCATTCTGTTGCTAAGAGAAGGATCCTTGCCCTAAATAGTGTGAGATAGCTGAACACAGGACATCTCACACTGGATAGATGATATCAGTTGTAGTTTTACTGGGCACATATCTTCATAGCCTGGGGGAGGACAAGGAGCCATGCAGGGCCATACAGAGGTTATATGCAGGAGCAGAATGAACGAGGGATGAGGGGAGGCTGGCTTTATGGTAAAAAAGAGTATAGGTGACACCTGGTTTCTACAGAGGAATATAATTGGTTTCTTTGAATAATTTCACAGGCTAGTGGGGAAGCAAAACCCTTTAGGGTGAAGACTCATTAGAGTATAGCTAGTCTGACTGATGGTGGAACTAACTGAGTGGAGAGCCTTTTCTAATTTGGCATTCTTGGTGAAAAAGTGGTGACTTGTGGCTAGATCACTGGGACTAGTGATACTCTAACATGTCAAGGTAGCACCTAATATTAAATCTTAACAAAGATAAACTCAAAATGGATGAGAGATCTAAATGTGAGACAAGATTCCATCAAAATCCTAGAGGAGAACACAGGCAACACCCTTTTTGAACTTGGCCACAGTAACTTCTTGCAAGATACAGCCACAAAGGCAAAAGAAACAAAAGCAAAAATGAACTATTGGGACTTCATCAAGATAAGAAGCTTTTGCACAGCAAAGGATACAGTCAACAAAACTAAAAGACAACCTACAGAATGGGAGAAGATATTTGCAAATGACATATCAGATAGAGGGCTAGTTTCCAAAATCTATAAAGAACTTATTAAACTCAACACCAAAGAAACAAACAATCCAATCATGAAATGGGCAAAAGACATGAAGAGAAATCTCACAGAGGAAGACATAGACATGGCCAACACGCACATGAGAAAATGCTCTGCATCACTTGCCATCAGGGAAATACAAATCAAAACCACAATGAGATACCACCTCACCCCAGTGAGAATGGGGAAAATTAACAAGGCAGGAAACCACAAATGTTGGAGAGGATGCGGAGAAAAGGGAACCCTCTTACACTGTTGGTGGGAATGTGAACTGGTGCAGCCACTCTGGAAAACTGTGTGGAGGTTCCTCAAAGAGTTAAAGATAGACCTGCCCTACGACCCAGCAATTGCACTGTTGGGGATTTACCCCAAAGATTCAGATGCAATGAAACGTCGGGACACCTGCACCCCGATGTTTCTATCAGCAATGGCCACAATAGCCAAACTGTGGAAGGAGCCTCGGTGTCCATCGAAAGATGAATGGATAAAGAAGATGTGGTTTATGTATACAATGGAACGTTCCTCAGCCATTAGAAACGACAAATACCCACCATTTGCTTCAATGTGGATGGAACTGGAGGGTATTATGCTGAGTGAAATAAGTCAATTGGAGAGGGACAAACAGTGTATGTTCTCATTCATTTGGGGAATATGAATAATGGTGAAAGGGAATATAAAGGAAGGGAGAAGAAATGTTGGGAAATATCAGGAAGGGAGACAGAACATAAAGACTCCTAACTCTGGGAAACGAACTAGGGGTGGTGGAAGGGGAGGAGGGCGGGTGTTGGAGGGGAATGGGTGACGGGCACTGAGGTGGACACTTGACGGGATGAGCACTGGGTGTTTTTCTGTATGTTGGTAAATTGAACACCAATAAAAATTAATTAAAAAAAAAATTTGAGCTTTACAGCATAGGACTCACTAATGTTGAATAGTGAATTTAATATCATATTAGTCAAAATATTTGCATGCTTTCCATTCTGTCATCTATATTTATTTGTTTTATATTGCCTTCTTGAAATGCCTGCGACTTTTTTTTAAGACTTCTAAAGACAAATGTTTTATCCGCAAGATCTATGTAACTATCTGTAACTTTTAATTGTAGTCTTGTTGTGTTTCTCTGGATAATTTCCCTCTAATTCTTCCCTAATTCTTCTCACCCTGTCCATCCTCCCAGGCCAAATGGTGCCTCTGTTTTGATTGGTATCCCTTAATGAGCTCTATATACTTCATCAAATAGTGTTGATTAGGAAGATGGAGAAAACAGACTAGAATGGTCCACCAGCCTTGCTTTAGCATGTTGTGTCAAACACATACTCACCAAGTTTATTAGTACTTTAGGGATATGCCTTCCCCTCAGTTTTCAAGACTTTTCAAGTTGTTTTAGAGCATTGAGCAGTATCATGTGGATCACAACCTTTTATGTAATAATGACTCTCATTTGCTCGTTCACCAGGATTTTCACTTAGGATGTAAGACTAGGTAGAGATAACAGAAATGCTAATTATAATATAGTAAGTATAGATTCTTTTTCAGTTCCAACTCCTATATTACTATGCAAGTTGATTAGAGCCTAAATTGTAGCTCTGGAACTTGATCCACAGCCATAGTCTCATCCTACTAATCAAAGGGTTCATGGAGAGACATTTATGTTAGTGAAAATTTGAAAAAAAAAATAGAAACCTTTTAGAGGCATGGTGGCATATGTTGGCTCTTAGGTTGCCTACTTACCTTGGTATCTACACAGTATGTGGGATGACAGTATCTTTACTTCATCACAAATTGTGTTCTTCTTTCAATATCTTTTTAAAAAATATGTATGCTTTGGAATTCATGGAAGAAGAATGGAAAGGTAGTTCCACATTCCTATCTTTTTCTTTAAAGACTTTACATATTTATTCATGAGAGACACAGAGAGATAGAGGAAGACACATAGGCAGAGGGAGAAGCAGGATCCCTGCAGGGAGCTTGATGTGGGACTCGATCCCAGGACTCCAGGATCATGACCTGAGCCAAAGGCAGAAACTCAATTGCTGAGCCATCCAGGGGTCCCCACATTCCTATCTTAACTGGAACTATATTTCAATTAATAAACATAAATTTTGTTTTAAATTATCAATGAAAGAAAAATCTAAATGGAAAATAAAGATGGGGAAAGAAAGACATTTTTTAAATGATGGGGTGCCTAGGTGGTTCAGCTGGCTGTGTCTGACTTTTGATTTTGGCTCAGGCCATGATCGCAGTTATGAGATTAAACCCAAAATCAGGCTCTGAACTCAGAGGGGAGTCTGCTTGAGATTCTCTCTCTCCTTCTCCCTCTCCCTCTGCCCTTCCCTCTACCTGTGTGCTCTCCTTCTCTCTAAAATAAATAAATAAATATTTTTAAAAATATTTTACTTATTCGTTTGAGAGATACAGAGTGAGTGTGCATGTGAGAAAGAGAGTGAGAGAGAGAGAGAGAGCATGAGCGGGGCTGGGGGTGAGGGGCAGAGGGAGAAACAGACTCCTTGCTGAGGAGGGAGCCCAGTGTGGGACTCGATCCTGGAACCCCAGGATCATGACCTGAGCTCAAGGCAGATGCTCAACCAACTGAGCCACACAGGTGCCCCAATAAATAGATCTTTGCCCTCAGCAAAGTAGTCAAAATTGACACAGATTTTGAAAATCTTTTCCTCATAAAAGCAATAAGAAAATTGGCAAACATTGCCATGATCAATTATTGCATAACTAGAAATTCACCAAAGACTTATAGCAACTCAGGGAGAATTTATTTAAGAGCAATAGCTAAATCTCTGTAAGAAAAGTGAGCTTTTTTATGCCTTTCAATATTTTCATGCTTGCTCTCTAGCTCCAGAGGAGTGTAGAAAACCAATAGGGTGTGTTCCCAGTGAAAACCAGTATCTAAGGGGTACTAGAGGGAACAGAACAGAATTGGAACTCCTTTAAAGCCTCATTCTGATAGAATATTATTTGACGTTTTGATGGTTTCCTGAAAGATCCCACTTTGTAAGACTGCCTGAATTTGACATAATTCAAAGCTTTCCAAGTGTGAAAAGCCTTTTTCCTGGGAGGGAGGGGTATTAGAAACAATTAAAGTCAGTTGTTTAACTTTGTGGCTCCCTGTGGTGGTGAATAAAGTTGGAGAAAGCAATATGCTAACCAAAATGTTAAAAGGAAAAACAGATGTTTCTGAAATGCTCTGACATATTCTGTAGTATCAGGAAGGCCACACAAATGCACAGAACTGTGTGCACACTTGCCTAGGGCTGCACACAGGCTTAAGAAAGGCCTGGAAATGCTCTATGCTCTCACGTCTGGTTGACCTTGAGGTTCTGTACAAATAGGAAGTGAAGGCAAAGGCATAGTTGTCAATTCCCTGAGTGAGCATTAAAGTCATATCCCAGTATACATGTATAGCCCCTTAGTAAGAAATCACTGAGAGAATTATTGGTTCTAGGAATTTGAGAAAATATCTGTCCAATCATTAGATTACCACTAAGCTACCCAAGCAGAAGCTTAAGGTTGCATACAATAAATGCCAAAGACTTAAAAAAATTAGTTTAGAAAACTATGCAATTAAATTACATACTACTGACCTAAAAAAATATAAATCAATGGAATAAAATCAAGCGTCTAGAAATAAACTCATACATCTATGGTCAAGTGATTTTTGACACTGGTGCCAAGAATATTGGATGGGAGAAAGTATAGTCTTTCTAACCTATGATGCTGGAACAACTGGATATTCCCATATAAAATAAATAATTTGTGTACCTACCTGACTCTACAAAAATTTAATCCAAAATGGGTCAAAGACCTAAGTGTAAAAAGTAAAACTATAAAAGTCTTATAAGAAAACAAAAATGTAAATCTTCACAATATAAATCTTCATGACTTTGGATTAGGCAATGGTTTTTTAGCTATGACACCTAAAACACTATTTACCAAAGAAGTAATAGATAAATGTACTTCATCAAAAATTTTTTAAAAAGTGCTGTAAATAACATTATCAAGAAAAAGAGAACTCAGAAAATGGGAGAAATATTTGCAAATCATAGATCTGCTAGGGACTAGTTTTTTTAAATATATACAGAATTGTTACAAAACAACAATAAAATGACAATCCAATTTTAAAATATGTACAAAGGATTTGGATAGAAATTTCTCCAAATAAGTTGTACAAATGGTCAATTAATACATGAAAAGAAGTTTAACATCATTAAGGAAGTGCAAATCAACAAACAGTAAACCACTCATATCCACTAGGGTGGCTATGATAAAAAAGATCATATAATAGCAAGTGTTGAAGAGGATGTGGAGAAAGTTGAATCCTGATTTGTTACTGGAGATAATATAAAATTGTACAGTCACTTGGAGAAAAGTCTAAAAGTTCCTCAAACATTTAAACAGAGCCATCATATGACACAGCAATTCTACAAGTATATACCCAAAAGTTGGAAGCATGTTTTCATAAATAAATTGCATATGTCTGGTTATAGCAGCATTTTTCATAACTAAAGAGTAGAAACAACTGAAATGTCTATCAACAGATCGATTAATATACAAAATGTGATACATCAATACAATAGAATATTTGTTGGCCATAGAAGTGAATAAAATACTGATACATGCTCCAACATGAGTATTATGCTAAGTGAAGGAGTCAGACAGAACAGGTTACATGTTACATGACTGTATCTATATGAAATGTCCAGAATCGGTGGATTTATAGAGACAGAAAGCACATTAGAATAAACTGGAACTATGCTGTTCATTGTACTACTATGTGAATATACTAAAAACAATTGGGCTGTACCCTTTAAAAGGGTGAATTTTATGGCATGTGAATTATACCTCCAAACAGATAATGAAATGATGCATATAGGTAAAATCATCAATGGCTATTAACACTATTAAGTGAGATGCTGATAAGGAACCTCATGACAGATGGATCTGTAGGACAACTCCTGCATGTTATTCAAATGTTACTCATACCTAAGTATGTCCTGATGTGATGCAGTAGGAAGAACACAAACCACTGAATAAATATTCTGTCTAAAAGAACTGAGTTTGAATTTATCAAGGTTGTAGCCACCAGTTTGCAGGAAATATGGAGAGAGAAACATACTAAATGATACCATAGGAAGGCAAGAAATCAAATCACGACCGTGGGGATTTAAGAAGAAAGTGATTCTGTTTGCTTAAATAAATGATTGGAAGAAAAATGGAAAACATTGGAAATACAACTCAAGGTCACCTAAGGCACAAAAATTCTAAAAAATTAAACAAGAAAAAAGACAAGTTTTGGACAATTTTAGGATAATTCACAGAGATTGGATGTTAGAAGATGTTAAAAAATTGGAGTACTTCATAAAATTAACAATTTCTTGATATCATCTAATACTAAATCTGTATAAATTTGCAGATTCTTGACTCTGATTGATAGTAAACACTTGGGACTCATACTACTATTTCTTCTTTTTTTGTATATGTTTTAAAATTTCCATAATACAGAAGTTTAAAAAGATCTAATATTCAGCAGCAGTGGGTCCATATTGATAAGTTCATCTACTAATCTAGGATTGTTTCACTGGAGAAGACATTATAGAATCAATGGGATGATCTTGGGCCTTGTAGTCAGAAATGCCTAGGTTTGAATATGGCTCTGTGACTTACAAGCACTATTACCTCGAGCAAGTTAATTACTTTTCAAAATCAGTTTTCCCATCTGTGAGCAAGGATAATGTTACCTACGGCCGAAGGTATTTGGAGGCACAGTAAGATGTTATAAATACAATGGACATCACTTTATGTGTATATAGTGCCTGGCATAGAATAAAATAAATGTCATAGAATAAAATAAATGCTCTATAAATGTCAACTACTTTAAAACCTGGCTCTAAAAGTAGTAATCTCTATTGAATCAGATTTCTAAATAGTAAGCTATGTTTGTTTTCAGTTCTAATTTAATTCTCACCAAAGAAAGCCAATCAATAGTGATTCCCTAACTCCTCATGCATCTCCATACTGTATTAGGGAAACCAAAATAGCCAACTCATAATATTTGAAAATAAATGAATTTATGATGGTTCCTGATTTTATAAAGAGACTGCTTGATAAAAGATATGCCTATTTGGAATAAAATCATTAAAGATAAAAATGCCTAGAAATAAGCTTCTGAAGAAATAAACCACATATTTTATATCTGAGGGGAAGGCAACTCAAATTACCAACACTGATAGTAAATTCAAGGCAGAGTTTTTTGTTTGTTTGTTTTTGTTTTGTTTTGTTTGTTTGTTTTTTGCATGATAGCCATTTTTAAGCTAAATTCAATATTTAATTTAAGATATATATATAGAGAGAGAGACTATATGCTTGTATAAATGCTTGTCTATATATATATACATATATGTATATGCTTGTATACATATATAAATATATATTTTTATATATATAAAAATAAATATATATATATATATAAATAGGAATGCTTGTCTATATATATATATATAGACAAGCATTCCTATTTACTTCAACGTCCTCATCCCCAACTTTGAGTGAATCACTTATCACATTGTTTCCAAGAGCCAGGATCTATTCAGATAGTTTATATACTATATAAATGTATGATATTAGTTATATACTAAAACTATGAGTCATTTTTGTATCTCTATATTGCACTTCTCACAGTAGAGGATAAAGAGATGGCCATGATCCAAGACTCAAATTGTATAATCTCCTCTTCTTTATGTCATACTATTATTTTTATTAATGATTGTCACTTTATATTCTACCTAATAAGTGACATATACAGTTTCATATTCCCCAGGTCTTTATAGTTCTATTTCCATTTATTTTCACTTAATGTTTCGTAGAAAATTGGAATATATTCCTTATGGAAAAAAGGAAAAGCAGTCTTTGATACTCTTCTATGTGTATACTTTCCTTATCTTTACATATTTGCCTGCAAATGTCATGACTTTGTGATTTGTTCGAGGAAAAATATTTTCCTGGTAGTCTTTTGCTTTTCATACTTTGGGTCTTAAATTAATAAATCATGAGAGTTCAGTTCATGAACTGGGGAAACTAAATTGACTTAAGCATTCAATTAGTCCTTATCCCAACCTTGAAGTTACTTAGTAATATAAAATTAAATAGTTATTAATTATAGTTTTAGATCACAGTTTGTTTGTTATAAGATTAATAGATGCTAATAGCAATAATGGAATAAAAAATTTAGACCAAGGAGGTAGAATGCTACAATTCCCTACCAACTTACCAATCTTTTCAATCCAAAATTTACATATCTCTGTGTTAAAATTTTAAAACAAAATACTGTCTATGTTATTGAGTCACTTGATTTCCAGGTAAAAAGATATATTTTTTTAAAAAACATATTTTATGAAATTTTTACATCAGAACAGATAGATGTGAAACATTTGCTTTAAATTTTATACAGTATTTCAATTTAAAATATACTATGGTTAATATAATTATTCTTATTTAGATTTAATCACAAATTGATGATATTAAAAGATATTAACAAATATTTTTCACTTATATCATGGTAAAGTAGTGCATCTTTTTAGATTGATGGAATACTAATGATTTCCAGATCAGCTTCTGAGATGTTTGCCACAGTTGATACTTACAACAACAAAAAAAAATAGCAGTACCTGTTTTCTCATATCCAAGTAAACGCTTGGTTATACCACATGTGTGCAAATTTTACTTTACTCTGATAGGTAAAACAGTACTTTGTGATTTTATTTCATATTATGAGTGAGACACAGCATTTTTCTATATTTGGAAGAACTTTTTTATTTTGTTTAATTTTGTAATTTTTCTGTGTCCTGCCTATGAATATCCATTTCTCACTATTCCATTTAGTTACTTTTTCTAATGGATTTATATAAAAATAAAATGGAAGGAATTAGTCTTGAGGAGGCAATGCAGTTATTTCTTCATAGGTCACAACAGCAGACACAGAATAAAGCAATTGATAAAATCCAATGCCCATTCATGATAAAAACTCTCAGGAATCTATGGATAGACAGGAATTTCCTTACTTGGTGAAGAGCATAGGTAGAAAACCTATAGCCAACATTATATTAATGGTGACAAATTTGAAGTTTTTCCATTAAGATCAGGTACAAGATCCTTGCCTCTCATCACTCTTACCACTGCTTTTCAATATTGTGCCGGAAGTTCTAGCTAATGCAACAAAGAAAAGAAATAGTATATAGAAGGAAAGAGAAAACATAAAGCCTTCATTGTTTAGAGATGACATGATCACCTATGTATATTAAGGAAACCCAAAAAAAACCTCCTGGAACTAATAACATATAGAGATAGGTTGCAGGATACAAAGTTAATATGCAGAGGTCAAATATTATCCTATCTATCATCAATGACCAAGTAAAATTTGAAATTAAAAACACAAATCATTACACTACTCCTCCTTATAATCAAATAGTTAAGTACAAATCAACCCAAACATGTACAAGATCTATATGAGGAAAACTACAAAACTTTGATGAATTAAATCAAAGTACTAAATGAATGGTGAGATATTTTATATTCATGGATTGGAAGGCTAAGCATTATCAAGATATTAGTTCCTCCCAACTTGATCAATAGATTCAGTGCAATCTCAGGAAGCTATTTTGTGGATATCGACAAATGGATTCTAAAGTTTATTTGGAGAGGCAAAAATAAACTCAATATTGAGGGAGAAGAACAAAGTTGGATAACTGACACTCCTTACTTCAAGATTCATTTTAAAGCTACAGTAATCCATACAGTGTTGTATTGTTGCAAGAATAAATAGACAAATCAATGGAATAGATTAGAAGGCCTAGAAATAATATAGTCAACTGATATTTGACAAAGGAGCAAAAGTGATAAAATGGAGAAAAGATAATTTCTTCAACAATGATTCTTGGACAAAAAGTGAATCCACATGCAAAAAGTGAATCTAGACATAGACTCTGCACCCTACAGGAAAATGAACTAAAAGTGGATCCCAGACCTGATTTAAAAAGCAAAACTATGAAACTCGTAGGAGATAACATTTTGGAAAAATGTAGATGCCCTTGAGTATCACGATGACTATTTAGATACAACACTAAGAAAAATAATTGATGAAGTGTACTTCATTAAAATTAAATACTTCTGCTCTGCAGAAGACAATGTCGAGATAGCCAGAGATTGTGAAAAAATGTTTGCAAAAGACATCTGATAGAGTATTACCAAAATAAAGAGCTTTTAAAACTCAGTAATAAGAAAACAATCAAACTGATTTAAAACTAGGACAAAGGCCTTAATATACACCTCATCAGATAAGTTGCACAGATGTCAAATAAGCATAAGAAAAGATGCTCCACAAACTATGTCATCAGGGAAATGCAAATTAAAACAGCAATGTTTAATACTAGTACACACCTATTAGAATAACCAAAATTTGAAACACTATCTCCATCGAATAATGCTGAGAATGTGGAGCAACAAGACCTCTTATTCATTGCTGGTCAAAATGCAAAAATGATACAGTCACATTGGAAAATAGTTTGGTGGCTTCTGAAAAAAAATGAACATACTCTTGCCATATGATCTAGCAGTCTCATTCCTTGCTTTTTACTCAAAGAAATTGAAGATTAATGTTCACACAAAAACTCTACATGCATGGTTATTTATAGCAGCTCTATTCATAATTGCCAAAACTTGTGTGCAACCAAGATGTCCTCCAGTAAGTGAATGGATAAATATACTATGGTACAGCCAGACAATGAAATATCATTCAATGATAAAAGAATGGGGTTGTCAAAAAAAATTGAGTTATCAACCATTAAAAGACAAGAGGAACCTTAAATGCATATTACTAACTGAAAGAAGCAATCTGAAAAGACTACTTACTATATAACATTCTGTAAAAATCCAAACCATGGAGGAAGTACAAAATAGTGGTTGTCAGGGATTAGAGAAGGAGTGGAATGAATAGGTGGAGCACAGAAGATTTTTAGCGCATTGAAAATACTCTATGATATCATAATGATACATGTCATCCCATGATTATCCAAACCCATAGAATGTACAACACCAAGAGTGAATCCCAATGTAAACTGTGGACTTTGAGTGATTATGAGTATCAATATGAGTTTATCAGTATTATCAAATATGCTGCCCTGGTATAATAGGGAAGGCCTAATCCTGTGTTAGGACAGAGGTTATATGGGAAATCTCTGTCCCTTTTATTTTTGATGTGAAACTAAAACTGCTTTAAAATATGTTGTCTTTATATATGTATATCTATATATCATATATATGTACACATATATATTTTTCCTTTGACTATAATGTAACAAAAACAAAGATTTTAAAACTCTAACGTGCTGAAAATTAAAAACCTTATTAAATAGCCAAAAGTTAAAAGGAAATTAACTGCAATTTACCTATAACTGACCAAAAAAGGGAGAGTTTTGTTTTTGTTTTTTTCTTAAAAAAGGAGAGTTTTATGTTAAAGTATTGCTCTATGGCTAAAACACTCCTGAAAGGAATGCCTGAAATATTTAATTATCAAAGAAAGGCTAAAAATAAAGGAATTAAGTATATGGCTTAACTAGGCAAAATGAAAACATGACAAGCTAAAAAGAATGTAAAAGACAGCATGAAATTAGGGAAAGAAAAATAAAACACTAATTATGTGAAAATACAAATTAGACAAATTTTAAAAAGGTATTCACATTAAAAAGTAGCTACATTGTTCAAACTAACACCATCAGCCATGATAAGGTAATCAGTTTGGGATAGTATTTATTTCATAAACAAATATAAAACTGGAAGAATGTATCTAGTAACTACATTTAGATATGAAAAAGAGGCCAGGCATGATTTTGAGCCTGAAAAAGGGAAGTAAAGTTAGCCCACAATTTCTTCACTTCACTTAGAATATCTTCTTGAATTTTGTGTTAGGAAAAGAAGAAAATGTAATGAATAACCAGGAAGATAAATAGAAGAGAAATAGAAGATTGGCTTTTATCCACTCATAGAAATTACAATTAATGTAAATGGAATAAATTCTTCAAATAATACTCTCAGATTTAATAAAAAAGAAAAATCCAGCTATATGCTGTTGCAAAGAGGCATACATTACTATGAGACAAAAACAGGTTAAAAATAAGAGATTGGGATCTATACCCTAAAAACTATAGAACACTTCTGAAAGAAATTGAGGAAGACACAAAGAGATGGAAAAATATTCCATGCTCATGGATTGGCAGAATTAATATTGTAAAAATGTCAATGTTACCCAGGGCAATTTACACATTTAATGCAAATCCCTTCAAAATACCATGGACTTTCTTCAGAGAGTTAGAACAAATATATTTTAAGATTTGTGTGGAATCAGAAAAGACCCCGAATAGCCAGGGGAATTTTAAAAAAGAAAACCATAGCTGGGGGCATCACAATACCAGATTTCAGGTTGTACTACAAAGCTGTGGTCATCAAGACAGTGTGGTACTGGCACAAAAACAGACACATAGATCAATGGAACAGAACAGAGAATCCAGAAGTGGACCCTCAACTTTATGGCCAACTAATATTCGATAAAGGAGGAAAGATTATCCATTGGAAGAAAGACAGTCTCTTCAATAAATGGTGTTGGGAAAATTGGACATCCACATGCAGAAGAATGAAACTGGACCACTCTCTTTCACCATACACAAAGATAAACTCAAAATGGATGAGAGATCTAAATGTGAGACGAGTCCATCAAAATCATAGAGGAGAACACAGGCAACACCCTTTTTGAGCTCGGCCACAGTAACTTCTTGCAAGATACATCCACAAAGGCAAAAGAAACAAAAGCAAAAATGAATTATTGGGACTTCAAGATAAGAAGCTTTGCACAGCAAAGGATACAGTCAACCAAACTAAAAGACAACCTACAGAATGGGAGAAGATATTTGCAAATGACCTATCAGATAAAGGGCTAGTTTCCAAAATCTATAAAGAACTTATTAAACTCAACACCAAAGAAACAAACAATCCAATCATGAAATGGGCAAAAGACATGAAGAGAAATCTCACAGAGGAAGACATGGACATGGCCAGCATGCACATGAGAAAATGCTCTGCATCACTTGCCATCAGGGAAATACAAATCAAAACCACAATGAGATCCCACCTGACACCAGTGAGAATGGGGAAAATTAACAAGGCAGGAAACCACAAATGTTGGAGAGGATGCGGAGAAAAGGGAACCCTCTTACACTGTTGGTGGGAATGTGAACTGCTGCAGCCACTCTGGAAAACTTTGTGGAGGTTCCTCAAAGAGTTAAAAATAGACCTGCCCTACGACCCAGCAATTGCACTGTTGGGGATTTACCCCAAAGATTCAGATGCAATGAAACGCCGGGACACCTGCACCCCGATGTTTCTATCAGCAATGGCCACAATAGCCAAACTGTGGAAGGAGCCTCGGTGTCCATCGAAAGATGAATGGATAAAGAAGATGTGGTTTATGTATACAATGGAATATTACTCAGCAATTAGAAACGACAAATACCCACCATTTGCTTCGACGTGGATGGAACTGGAGGGTATTATGCTGAGTGAAGTAAGTCAATTGGAGAAGGACAAACAGTGTATGTTCTCATTCATTTGGGGAATATAAATAATAGTGAAAGGGAATATAAAGGAAGGGAGAAGAAATGTGTGGGAAGTATCAGGAAGGGAGACAGAACATAAAGACTCCTAACTCTGGGAAACGAACTAGGGGTGGTGGAAGGGGAGGAGGGGGGTGACGGGCACTGAGGTGGACACTTGACGGGATGAGCACGGGGTGTTTTTCTGTATGTTGGTAAATTGAACACCAATAAAAATTAATTTATAAAAAAAAATAAGAGATTGGAGAAAGACTTACCAATACTAATCATAAGAAAGCTAAAGTAACTATGTAAATATAATTCAAAGAAAACAGGGTAATGAGTATTTCCAGAAATAAATAAAGGTATTTCATAGTAATAAAAATGTCAACCTATCAAAAATTCACCAATCCATCAATAATTTCAAATGGGTGTGCACCTAATAAGGGAGCTTCAAAAGACATAAAACAAAAATAAATAAAACTGAGGATAAATACTGACAAATCCAGAGTTATGGTTAAGGATTTCAAAAGTATTCAGCAATTGATGGAATGTAAAACAAAAATCAATACCAAAATAGAAGCTTGAATAGCACTATTAACCGATAAAAAATGTCCAAAAAACTTAAACAGGTATTTCAGAAACAGATATATGAATGTCCAAGAAACCAATGAAAGAGCACACATTATTTTTATAATCATAAGGGAAATGAAATTAAAACTATATTGAAATTTTAATACACAAAAACTATAAAGCTAAAATTAGAAAGATTGACAGCCTATATTTATATATGCATTTATTCATATATATTAATTTATCATCAACACACACACATATATATGAATGAACAAATGGAACTCTCATATCCTGTCAGTACGTGTGTAAGACTTTACAGCTGTTATGGAAATCAGTCTAATAGTGGATCTTAATATTAACCTTACATTCACCCTGTCATCCAGGAAGTTTACTTCTATGTATTTATCTAAGTGAAATGAAAAAAATGTATACATTAAATTTTTTTTAAATATTTTATTTATTTATTCAAGAGAGACACAGAGAGAGAGAGAGAGAGAGAGAGAGAGACAGAGAGAGGCAGAGGCACAGGCGGAGAGAGAAGCAGGCTCCATGCAGGGAGCCAGACGTGGGACTCTATCCCGGGTCTCCAGGATCACGCCCTGGGCCAAAGGCGGTGCTAAACCACTGAGCCACCCAAGCTGCCCTACATTAAAATATTTGAACAATAATGTCAAGCAGCTTAACTCATATTGTCAAAAATGGGAAGACAACAAATGCCCCTCAACAGGAAAATTTATACTTGTGTCATAAAAATACAATGGACCACTATACAGTGTTTAAATAAAGGGTAGCAGGAAAACAACTAATACAATATACTCAAAATATTATGCTGTATGAAAGGAGTCAGACACAGATAGATAATGTACTTAAGAATTCCATTCATATGAAGCTCTAGAACAGGCAAAATTAATATATATATTGTAATTAATCATAACAGTATTTTTTTCTGTAGTCAAGTATGTAGCAGATATTGACTGGGAAGAGATATAGTGAATTTCTGGAGTGTTAGAAATAGTCAATATCTTGATAAATGTGCATATTACATGGATATTTGCAGTTGCCAAAATTCATGTGACCATGTATTTAAGATCTGTGTGTTTCACCTCATGTACCTAATGCCACAATATAAAAAGGGGATATAACGGAAATAGGAATGATAAAATTGTAAAACTTAACATTAAATATTAAAATCTATGGGGTGTCTGGGTGGCTCAGTCAGTTGTCTGATTCCTGATTCTGTCTCAGGTCATGATTTCAGGGACATGGGATTGAGCCCTATGTTAGACTCTCCCCTCACTGGGGAGTTGTCTGCTTTCTTTCCCTCTGCCCCTCACCCTACTCACACATGCTTTGTGTCTCTCTCTCTCTTTCTAAAATAAAGAAATCTTTTAAAAAAATCTAAATATTAGATTTTTTACCTAATCACTCTTAAGAAATTTTTTTAAAAAGATTTTATTTATTCATGAGAGACACAGAGAGAGAGGCAGGGAGACAGGCAGAGGGAGAAGCAGGCTCCATGCAGGGAGCCCGATGCATGACTTCATCCCAGGACCCTGGGATCATACCCTAAGTCGAAGGCAGATGCTCAATCACTGAGCCACCATAGCATCCCTCTATTAAGAAATTTAATTCTCATCAGTTATAACTTTCAGTTATAAAATAAATAAGTCATGGGATGTAAGTAGAGCATAGAGAATATAGTCGACAATATTGTAATAACTTTGTATGGTGACAGATGGCAACTACACTTATGGTGAGCATTTTATAATATGCAAATGTCAAATCATTGTTGTACACCTGAAACTAACATAATATTGTATATCAACTGTTCTTCAGTTTAAAAAAAGAAATAGAAGTATCAAACAAAATGTCCTCAGATAAAATTGAAAAAAAAAAACCCACCATATTATTTTGTGGATATTATATCCCAAGAGAAGCAAGAGGGGAGTAGGAAAATGAGATAGGATGTTATCATAGTTGTTTAGATTTTCATCTTTAATTTTAAATAATATAAATAAAATCAATATTGTTTGCAGATGACAAGATGATCCATAAAACAATTTGGGTACAATTGTTTTTAAACCATATTACTTGCATTTTTCTAAGATTAATATTTCCGAGGGCAAAAATATATTCCATATTATTCAAAGCAATGGTATTTTCATGAATGAATAAATAAAATTATATATGACGACTCTGTTGTTAGTTATTTCTATATTGTATTTTATTCATTGGACCATATTTCAAGACAAATGTTTCTGATTTTTTAAAAAATTTTTTGCTTTTTATGTCCATTTTTATAACCTTTCTTTTTTCTTTTTTTTTGAATTGCACAAGAATTTTTTATTCATAGCAGAATTAATCAAGTGATCCTCTAAATTCTCTGGCCATTAAATTCTTTTAGTCTTATTTTTATTTTATTTTATTTTTGGTTAATTGTGATCAAGTGTTAGAAATGGACCTTTTCACATGAGTGTCTCAAACAGATAGAAATATGTAAATCTATTTGTCATATATGAAAACAATCTCGGATTGATTTATTTGTTTTAGATGATTTGGATAGATCAATAATATGTGCAAATATAAGAAAGTGATTAAAACATTGCTGAAGAGATTACTCAAATATTGCTATATGAAAGACATATTTCTTTATTTTGCAGTTTAGTCATCCATAGGTAGGAGCATGAGATTATTTGCTGAAATCTGCTGCTGTACAAAATGAGACACCAGAAAATACAACAAGAAGAGGTGATCTAATTCATCATGTTCTGAAAATTAAAGGACTGGAAAAAGCAGAGCAAATCGTTCTTTTGAGAGATGAGGGGAAACAAGATATTATTATTATTTTTTTAATTTTTTTATTTATTTATGATAGTCACAGAGAGAGAGAGAGAGGCAGAGACACAGGCGGAGGGAGAAGCAGGCTCCATGCACCGGGAGCCTGATGTGGGATTCGATCCCGGGTCTCCAGGATCGCGCCCTGGGCCAAAGGCAGGCGCCAAACCGCTGCGCCACCCAGGGATCCCAAGATATTAATATTTAATGCCATAAGCACTCATATTTTGACAGGATGGAATACTATAGAATAGAGAAAGAAAAATTTAGCTCTTTATTACAGTTTCAAAAACATAGGGGATATTAGAGAAATAATGAGAATAAGTGTTAGAATATATATGCAAAATATTTTGCTATTATTTATTGTTTATACTTTTGTTGTTGGCAGTGAAATTATTTTTGAATTAGTACACAGAAATGCCATTCCAGGAAAATTTTTTGAGGTAAAAAAAAAACTGTCTATAAGAGCAGCCTTAGGCCAATCGATTTTTATGTGACACCAAGTAACATAACTTTTAAAAATGCAATATGTAGGTAGTTCAGAATACACATGGCCAGTTTACTTTTGATGTTTTTCCTGTCAGCACATTTTTCTGAAATGATTCTGTACTGTATATCTTTGGTCTTAGTGTTTAGTTTATCACCTAATATTAACCTGTGTGCAAACAATGAAACAAATTTATGCAAATTTATTGGATAATTTTTTATGATCTCCATAGAAGTAGCCACCTTATATTTTTATAGAATTTTGATGGACTGTTCATTTATTTACCTCATTTATGTTTTAATAAAAACTGTATGTAAAATATGACTATATATATTGTTTATATATGTATATGTACATTGCAGTGATTATGGCAGTCAAGCTAATTAACATATGAACTTCTCACATAGTTAGTATTTTTTTTGTGTGTGATGAGGACACCTGAATTCTGCTGAGTATATTTACAATGTTTAATTGAATATTATTATGTCTAGTATTCATCCCTGTACATTAGATCTTTGGACTTATTCATTCTATTTAACTGCAATTTTTTGCCTTTTGGCTAGCATCTCCCCATTTCTCCTACCCCCACTAGCTCCTGGTAACTACCACTAGGAGTTCAACTCGTTCTCTTCTCTTCACCCCTATTCTTTCTCTCCCCATAGCTCCCCTCTGCTCCCCTCCCCATTCCTTTCCAACCCATCCTCTCTTCTTTCTTTCTTTCCAGAGTCCATATGTAAATGAGATCCTATAGTATTTGTCTTTCTCTGCCAGGCTTAGCATAAAGTCTTCCAGGTTCATCCTCATTGTTTCCAATAGCAGAATTTCTTTCTTTTTCATGAGTTGATGATATTCCTGTGTGTATGAGTGTGTGTGTATGTACGTATTACATCTTTATCCATTCATTTGCCATGACTGTCCATTTTTATTATATTTATACTACAATAAAATAATTTGACATAATTAGAGGAAGAATTAATAAAAATGCTTTATGTTCAGATATAAATTTTAATATATAATTATAGTAAATGAATGGAAGCTATCTGATGCATCACATGTCTACAGAAGAAATACACTTGAGCATTTGATAGATAATAGAGATGATTGATAATAGAGATGAGTTCTGAGTATCAGAAAATAAAAAATAATGTAATAATTTATACTTTATAAAACAAGTAGATTTGTTCTGTATAGAATACATATTTAGTGAGTTATTTATAACTATAGTCAAAAGAATCCTTTTTTATACACATATATTAGTGTCAAAACAATCATCTGTTTATGGTTGCATTGATATTCCTCCCTTGGGTATTTTTTAGATCTTTATCTTGATTCAGAAAATGGAAAACAACACTCTGTATTTCTTTTTGTCAGCAGTAGTGGTTCCTTTCATATTGTATTAAAACTCCTTAAATGTGACATTTATTTCTTTGATGTACAGCCAGAAAAACAACAGCATGTCCTCAGATGGACAATGAAAAAATAGCTTATTGATAGAATTGCTCCAATTTTTCTCATGAGCTAAAGAAGCAAGGGAAAGACAAAAATAAGAGTTTTCAATCAGATAATTTCAGGCTAATATCTTATTTTTTGAAGTACTCAATATGTCATTGATTAAGTGATCAGTTTTTGAGATATTCTCCATAAACTTTCTCTTATCCAAAATAGTATCTTATGTTCATAAAGGATGATGGCTGACTTCAAGCTACCAGTGTGACTTCACTGAACAGGAAGTTAGAGATATATATAATCATCTCCAACTCAGTGGAATGAAGATACCAGAGGACAACGTACAGAGGGCAATTTGGTCCAGAAGCATAAGCTGAATAGTCAGTTAAAGTAATTCATTCTCTTTTGGATATATTCTCAGGCTTTCAGAACTCATCCCATTCCCTATTCTTCCCCTAGTTGATATCTAAGGAAGTAAGGGAGGCTTGCTAATCCCCTTTCTCAGCCCCAAAGTCCATTGCCTAGTGATGAGGATGAGAGATGAAGAAAGACAAAATTTACATTAATTTATTGCTGTCAATCTATCCTCAAAATGTGAATATTAAATAAAAAAGTCTTTTTTTGCCCAGATTTTCATATCTGTGACTGTCCTCTTGCTACTTGCTTCTCTAGTTACGGCAAAGTCCCTTGATCAAATCATCATTCTTTATTCTGATAGCATACAGGTTATAACTTTTTAATGCTGTTTATATAGTTAGCTTGAATATTAAGGGATAAATTCAGTGTTGAGACTGAGATGTACATTTCAGAGCCTAGGTTCTCTCCAGCTTTGATCAGGGCCTATGTCACTGGCCAGATTGGATTTCTTTTACATCTTAATGGGTCTCTGGGTACCCCTGAGTCTTAATCATCTTCTCCATCCACCCCTGAGAGAGTCTTTGTCCCCCAAGACTTTTTTGTGGAGTCACCAGGATCCTTGAGGTATCAGGTCCCATGGAGGACTTTACTGTTGATGAGTAGCCATCATTCCCCTGATCTTCTACCAGGATTTCTGTCAGAGTGTAGCAAATAATTCCTCCATTACAAACTTTTGAAACTCAGAAATATTGTGACCATGACACAAATCTTGCTGTATTTATTTCTTATCTCTATCTTCTTTCCCTATAGAGAATATTGGGAATGAGGAGGGAATCTTTATTTTACTTTTTATTCCACTTTGTATGCTTGATTCTTTCTCATTTTTATTGAAATATTCACATAAAATTTCACATAACCACTTAAAAGGCTGTAACTCAGTAACTTCTAGTATATTCACAAGACTGTGCAACAATTGCTGCTATTCAATTACAGAATTTTTTTTAGAGTTTATTTATTTATTCATGAGAGACACACAGAGAGATGCAGAGACATAGGCAGAGGGAGAAGCAGGCTTCCTGTGTGAGCCTGATGTGGGACTGGATCCCAGACCCTGAGATCACGTCCTGAGCCAAAGGCTGATGCTTAACTGCTAGGCCGCTCAGGCATCTCTAGAATATTTTTAAAATAAAAAAAAAAACCTCCCAACTGTTTGCAGTCACTCTCAATTCTGTCCTTCCTCCAGTCCCCAGAAACTACTATTCTACTTTCTGTCTCTGTAGATTTATCTATACCGGACATTTTATGTAAGTAGAATCCTATAAAGTGTGGCCTTTTGTGTCTAGTTCTTTCATTTAGCATATTTTTTTCAAGGTTTATATATGTTTTGCATGTTCCACATCCATTAGGTGGGCTATAATTGAAACAATGAAAAATAATAAATATTGGAGAAGATATAGAGTGCTTCGTATATATTATTAGTGAGAATATAAAATAATGAGGCTACTATGGCAAATAGTTTGGCAGTTCTTCAAAAAAGTTATGCATATAGTTACCATAGACCCAGCTAGTTCACTCCTAGGTGTATACTTAAAAGTACTGAAAACAGGGATCCCTGGGTGGTGCAGCGGTTTAGCACCTACCTTGGGCCCAGGGCGCGATCCTGGAGACCCGGGATCGAATCCCACATCGGGCTCCCGGTGCATGGAGCCTGCTTCTCCCTCTGCCTATGTCTCTGCCCCTCTCTCTCTGTGTGTGACTATCATAAATAAATAAAAATTAAAAAAAAAAAGTACTGAAAACACAGAATGACCACACTAAACTAAACTTACATATATGCACAGCAGTGTTACTTCTAATACTAAAAAGCAAGCAAACAATCAAACAAAAACAATCAAAATGTCCATTAACTGATGAATGGATGGATAAAGAAAATGTGGTAGGGCCATACAATGGAATATCATTTAGCCATAAAAAGGAACTTAAAAAACTTTTTAAAAATGTTATTCCCCCTTTCTATCAAGATAATTTTGCTTTCTCCCTCCCTAAAACAAATAATAATATGCTGTGGAGAGGTAGACAGATGTATTATTATACAAGACATTCATATCTTCTATACCTATACCTATATCTGGCAATATTTTTGAGATTGAGTTTGTTGGAATAGTTTTGACTAGTGATAATGAGAAACCAAACTTGAGGAGGCTTAGAAATTAGAGAAGTTTTACTGACTCGCATTACAGAGGAATTTTGGGATAAAGATGGTGATCAAGCATATGCAATCAATTTTCCAGTTCCATTTTGCACAGATTCTAATTTTTTTGTTCTTATCTGTATGTTAGCTTCAAACTCAGCTTGACAGAAAGGTGGACTTAAATTTATTGAATGAAGGGTATGGATCTCCATTATTGATTGGATAGTAAGATTTATTTAATTTAATAAAAGTTTGGCTTAGTTTAGTTGAAAGATATGTTTATTTTGAGAAATTTATGCAAGTCTAAAGCATCTAGTGGAGAGCTGAAAGATAGCAAGAAAGCTACTGAAGACTGTTTACATTCTTCGGACAGTTTTAATATTCTTGTGAAATGTTCTGAATTTGACCAATTAAATAGAAGAAACCCAACTGAGACAGAAATCTTTTTACTACTCTTAATTGTCTTGAAAATGGAATTTCTCGTTAAGATCACGACAACAGCTATATGAATCAAAGTATACGGTAATTAAGGTGAAGGAAAAAGGGGATCTAGATGGAGCTAATATGGAGGATGTTTAAGGGAAAAATTTGGGAAAGGATGGTACATAAAGCAAAAGTAGATCATTGCGGGCAGAACTTTGGATTGGTTCTAAAAACCCTACACAGGACATATATTTCATGGGATGCCTGGGTGGCTCAGTGATTGAGCGTCTGCCTTTGACTAAGGGCATGATCCCAGGGTCTGGGATGTAGTCCCACTTGGGGCTCCTGTAGAGAGCCTGCTTCTCCCTCTGCCTATGTCTCTGCCTCTCTCTCTCTGTCTCTCATAAATAAATAAATAAAATCTTAAAAAAAAGACATATATTTGAAATTATTTTTAAACTGTAGGCTCAGCCCATTGAATCTCCATCTGACTTTGGTTGAAATTAGTGTAAGAAATAAGCTAAATGTAAATCTAAGCTTATTTGGTGAAAGAAATTCTAGATGTAATAGAATAAGCAAGTTGGCAGCATCTTCATATGCCATTATCCATATGAAAATGAAATTATTTACCGAAGCTCTTTCATAAACACATATTTTATTTTATTTTTTATTTTTCTTGAACCCTATTAGGTCAGTGTTTATTCCTAAGTCTATTTCTATAGCCATAAAATGTGATGTGTTGATATGCTTTATCTTCCTAATATCAAAATCAATGTGTCATTATGATATAGAAGGTGATTGACTTGAAGAGTTAGCCAGAACTTTTAACCCCAAAACTGGAATTGTTTCTCCAGTCCTTAGTACAGAATATATGTATGTTGAGATTATAAAATGCCTATCTTTCATAAAATAATTATTGGGCAGTTAACATATATATGGTAATATAATAGTAATGGTAAAATAATGTGCTAGACAAAGTCTTCTATATCAAGTAGCTGATAGGCTATTACAAGAGTGAGATGTAAATATTTAATTTAATATTAGGTGAGGAATAATACTCCACCTGAGAGTGGAGTATCAGGCAACATAACTGTATGCAAGGTGACTTTTATGTACCCTGAAAATGCACAATGAATAATGATTTTTGAAGAGAATGAGAAGAAAAGGCTGGCATTCCAGGTAAGAAGGAGGAGCATCTGCAAGGAAACTAAGGCTTAAAATAGCTCTGGCTGAGATCTAGTGAAGTGAAACCGGCGGAGTAGGAGTAACATCCATGGATGAATCCAGTATGGGAATGTAGGCTATATTTCACGAACTGTAGGCAAAATACTGTTTAATTATATATATAATTTTTCCATTCTAATATCTGTGTGAAAAATTATGTATGGGACAAGGATAACTGTGGAATAGGAAATTGGAGATCTATTAGGAGGCCATTTATTGGTTGTTAAAGACAGGTGAGGCATGTAGATGGAGAGTGCAATATTAAAGTTTTGAAAAAAGATATGGACTCTAGATATAGAGTTAGGATTCAGTTTATTAATTATCAGAGCAATTGTTGCAGAATATAATTATATTACTTCATATTATATTCAAATGCACATATACACACAATCACATATGGTATCTGGGTTTATGGATATTCAGCTGGAATCATTTAGATTTTCAGTGTGTAGAGAAGGAATGTAGAGTCAACATATCTAATGAATACTTAAATATTCATAGAAATTTTCCCAATGGAATATTTTAAACCAAATTGAAGTTTTAATATTATTGAAATGAAAGCATAATACCCAAGATTATAAGCATTTTGTGTTATTTAAAATATCAAGTGTTCATGTGAGCTTTCCATTGGTTCTGGACTTTTACTATTTTGTTGATAACAGTGTTAGGCTCTAGAAGTATTATTTGTATAGTGTCATCCCGTAAAACAATGATTTCTCTGAAAATGTTAGTGAAGACCATACTATTTTGATTTATATCTTTGTTACCCTTGGGCCTGGAACTTAAATTTCTTGAATTGCAGTTATCCTCTTTCATTGGGAACAGTTAGCCATTTTGGCCAACATTTATATACTTTTAATGCCTTACCACAGTTAATTTGCATGTGTATTTCATATTTAATATTAACTCTTTTGGATGTGTGGGATTCTTCTAAAAGAATTAATTTATGTATAATTCATTAGCATTCATTGGGAAGCTCCTGCTTTTAAGGTTCTAGGGAAGATAATTACTAGAGTTGAAAGATGGCTTTTGGTATATTTTCTATATTAGGAAATATGCTTTACATTAAAAACTCATCAAATATGCATAATACCTTATTAACACCATTATTATTATTTACTGCATAAATATATGGACTTGACTCCCTCTGAGTAGCACAATATACACATATTAAAGGTATAATGCTTAAGTCCATTGATATCACATTACAGTTAACTGTTTCACTTTATAAAGTGGTTTTGTAAATGATTTTGCTGATTAGGGTTTTAAAGAATATAGAAGGGAATTGGGGGAATAATATAAGAAAAAGACTAATGGCCTCATTAAAAACTGTTTTGCAGAAACTGCATGCACTAAAATGCACACAGTAGCAACAATTAGTTGAGTGAATGGGCAATGAGTCCCGATTCTCTTACCTCACCAGTAAATTGTCAGTACATAATTTGTGAGGCATAACATTACCTGCTAATGACTCTATGATATAGTTCAGATAGATTTTTACAAGGGGAATCAATAACTTCAGAAAGCATTTAGGAGGTTTTACTTAGATCACTAATATGATTAAGTGAGGGGGGAAAAAAGACATCTATAATTTCTTTAAACCTTTTTCTTTGCTGGAACAATGCCTCTTTTAAAAAAAACATCTGTAGTGTTTTCTACTCTAAAACAATAGTTCAGCAGTTTTTTTCTTTTCCCAATGGCTTTATTGTGATGGCTGTCCATTTTTTTTTTACCTATTTGTAAAAATCACAAATGTATTACTAAATATGCTGCTGAAGGAAATAACATCTACAGTGAGGAAACCATGAAAAAATAGCTTCCATTTTGAGTAGATATACTATAGTTGCATAATGCAATTTTAAGTACATTTGTCTCCCTGAGTACACAGTGTTGCAGATTATATTGCTGTGAAGGATTAGCCCACACTTTCCTGTGGTCTTGTGGAATCAATCTCCTTTGGCTACATGGTAATAGAGAATTTTAGGTTTCCTCTGGCTCACTTGCTTCTAGACGTGGGCTTAAGATCTTCTGGAGGAATTTTAGATGGAGCCAGGGAAGGAAGTGAAAGCTCAGTGGTGTAAATTATGGTTTTTCTTCACATTTGTATTTTTTTTAGTGGGGAGAAAGGGGGTGTTCATAGGCGTGTGTGCGCATGCGAGTGGAGTGGAGGAGGAGCAGAGGAAGGGGGAGAGAGAATCTTAAGCAGGCGCTATAGCCAATGTAGAGCCCAATGAAGGCTCAATCTCACAACTCTGAGATCATGACCTGAGCTGAAATCGAGTCTGACACTCGACTGAAGCACCCAGGTGCCCCTGCATTGAATTTCTTGACTCTTCCCAGTTTGAATCATAACTTTACTACCATTTACATATAGATTTTGAGACTGTGTATGTGATCAATAGATACATATATATAGATCTCTTTCTCTCTCTCTCTCCACATATGTGTATGTGTGTGTGTGTGTGTGTGTGTGTGTGTATTAAGCACTTAAAAAATTTTTTTTTGGTTAAGTACTTTTAATTGGTGCTGATCCAACTCAAAATTTACTGTGTCCTTTTTAAAAACCTCATTTGTATTTTTGCTTATACATGTGGCAGAAAAGTCATTTTGTATAGACTAGCCTTTTTTTCTATGTGTTTATAGACTTAATTGCCATTCGAAGATACCAATATAAAATATATCTCAACCATATATCTTGAAAAGTCTTTCTCATAATGTTGCATTTTGAAGTTCAGTCCTTAAGTTTATCTTGTAATGATCGGTGCTTCCTTCATTTAGTTCCCTAGAAATCATTCAGTGAAGCAGAGAGTGCCAACTACATAATATATTAGTTTTAGTGGGGGCACTTTCTAGACAGCCAGGAAAAAAGTGACACATTTCCTTGATTTTATTTATCTAGTTTATATGATTTATTTACTCATTTATTTATTTTGCATTTTTAAAATCTGACTCATCCTATACTCACTGATGGGTTTGATGTTCTGGATACTTGAGAAACCTAGGCAAAATCCTCCCATTTCAGCAGCATGGAATTTTATTGTACTTACTTAAAAAGAAAACAAAAGCATTTAATTATCTTTAACAAAGACTAAATACTATCTTTTCACAGAAATCAAATTACCTAACGCTGCTTTCCTAAATTTTTAGAAAATAATAACATCAGTCAATTACTCAGCATATTTTTATTGAATACTCACCATGTTCTGACACTTTTCTAAGATCAGATTCAACAATGATAAATAAGAAAAACCTCATTCCTTATGGATGTTTCCTTAGAATCAAACAGAGGGAAAAAGAGACAGCTAAAATATGGTGCAGTGGGTATAAAGGAAGTATCATTGGGGGGCCCAAGGCTAAACTCGGTCTAAGCTAGGCCAAGATTTTTGGATTCTACTTGAGAATACCTAAATGATGTAATAAATGTACTACAAGCACTCGGTCATCCATGAGTTCAGTGAAAGTGGAGAAGTATTTTAAAAAGAGGATACAGCATATGCCCTAAACCAGAGTGAAACAGTGGCATGTTTGAATAACTGATAGATGGTCAATATGCAAGGTGGGATGATAATGAGAGATGACAGTGGAAAGGGGAATAGGAGCCAGATCATGCCATGTTTAGATGTTGCAAGTGAGCAATGGGGAGCCAGTGAATGGCTTTTTAAATAAAGAGCAATCCAATCAAATATATGTTTTTGGAAGCATCGCTCTGTACATGGTATAGAATCTGAATTGGAGAGGGAAAGATTGCCTTGGAGGGAGCCTGATGAAGTAATTCAAATGAAGGATGACAGCTATCTGAACTAGTAGAGTTATTGAAAACTGGAGAACTTTGTAGCAAAAGAAATGCCCAGAGCGTGGTTAAAAGGGATAGAGGAGAGATGGAAGTCAAAATTGCCATCAGCATCTTGTGTGTTTTTTCTTTTGTTTTCGACTCAGGTGGATGAGATTACTGTGAGTCGGCTAAGGAAACAAATAGGGAGGAGCGGATTTGTTGGAGAAGATAATGAGGTTTCTTTTAGATAAACTTTAAGGTGACACTAGACATCCAAGTGAAGATGTTTCATATGTTTCGCTGGAAACGTGTAGTCAAAATGTACTGAAATCACAGGCTTAGGTGAATTTTGCTGAGAGGCTAAATCCAAAGAGAAAACAAAGGAATGAGAGAAAAGCCACGAGGGATTGAAAGAAGGAACAGCTAGAGAAATGTTAAGTGAACCAGGAAAATTTAGTTATTATCAAACCTGGGTAAGAGAATATTACAAGAAGGAAAGCAGGCAAGTTGATAAGGCTGTTGAGAATTCAGGAAAGATAAAAATTGAAGTGTACATTGGATTTAGTTAAAAAGAAAAGTTACCTCGCAAGAACATTTTAGGGAGTTGTAGTGGGTATAGGAGCCAAATTCTAGAGGGTAGAAGGTGAACAATGGGAGGTAAACAGGTAGAAAAAGCAAATTTGACACAACACTATCTGAAAGTTTGTCTGTTGAGAGAATTAGTAATATTAGAGAAAGCAGGAGTAAAGAGAATCCTGGGAGCAAATGGTTTATGTGAATCCTCTTTCTACTCAATTTCCTTTTCCCCTCGCTGTCTTCTCAGGAAAGTGTAATTTTACACATTCTCTTATAGGTAGTCTCAGTCCCGTAGTAGATACCCTTTGTCCCCAGGTAGCCTGAAATGCAGATACAGTTAGATGTGTATTAAATGATAAACAGGGTTAACCCTATTCATGTTTAGAAGACTACACCAACCACCTTCCTTGCATGAGAATGACAAAGGATCTAGAAAAAAATTAAAGCATTCTTTTTCTTTAAAAATCTGACTACCTTTGCTCACAGAGCTCCATTCTGACACACAAAAACACTTCCTTAATGGGAGTGGCATGAATGTCTTCCAGGCTCGTGGAAGCAAGTCCCCTATGAATGCTTCCCTTCACCTCCAGTTTCCCTTCTCCTATTCTTTTTGGGTAAACTATATTCCTCTCCTTATTGATGATGCTCTCAGCCATCCATCCCTTCTAGTAATGCCCTAACTCCCTCAAAAAAATAATGAAGTTCCTTCTCTGTCCTTTAATCTTATAATTCCCTAGTCTTGGGTGCCTGCTAATTCCAACCAATTTTTTTTCTGGTAGCTTCAATAGAAGAGAAAGAGAATTCACTTAACAAAGAGGATGTCTCTCCACACAAATGTTAAGTTCTGGGTCTTCCAGGAGAGGGGAAATTGCTGGAGAAGTCCATGTCCCACAGAGAATTTTTTTTCTCCATTTTGTGTATAAAGTAAGATATAGGTTAATTAACATCACTATGAAACATAGCTTCTCATTTATAGGAGAAATATAGAAAATGTTTCTATATCACAATAGAAAAAAAAAGCATGAGTTAAAAGACCTTACACTGTCTCTTACTTAAAGCTTAAAATCTAAATCAAGTTAGTTAAATTTCTGAAAATCAATTCTCTTGATCGGTAATATAGGGACAATGATATTTACGAGGATAGTGGTGAATGAAGAGAGATAGTTATTGTAAAAAATTCCCAGAATTTGGTAAACTATCAACAAATGCTGCTATTATTATTGATGACTTTCATTCTTAGTAATAATCTTAATAAAATCTTACAATTCTAAGAGGACCTTTACCTTCTTTAGGTCAAAAATGTCCAAATGCTGATGATTTCATATTGTTCACCTTATAGTATGAGGTGATAATAGTATAAAAATGAATGATGCCACATGCTTAACCATGAGGTGGTGGCAGGGAGTGTTTTGAAGGGATATGTTCCCATTTTTTCTACCATATTTAGGAGATAGGAGAACTCCTTTTATAAAAAGAGAACAGAGACAGATATATGCTAATGTGATGAGGGCAGTAGCCAATTTCTAAAAGGATGTTAAGCGAGTTGTTTAAAATATTGTTATAGAAGTAAGCAATGATAAAATTCTTAGTAAATAGTAAACTTTATTTCTTGTGCACATCTTTCATGATTAAAACATTAATATTACTATTAATGAGTTTCCTAAATATCAGTATACCTTTTCTTCAGCATGTGGTCATTTTAAATTTCCTAAGCTCATTTTAATAGTGTCCCAGATGGAGCTCCCTTGTTTAAAACATTGGTATGCAATAAATATTAAATTGTGTAATTATAGACACCAATTTCTAATTGCTCTCACTGATTATAGAATCAGCACTCAACAGGGCATAACACTTTATGTATAATTGAATGGAAAATGTAATTTTCACTACATATTTTTCTGTGGTCACAAGGAAGCAAAATGAGATATAAATGCTCTCTAGCAAACGATTAAATTTTTACTGTGATTTTCCGTAATTAATTTGAAATCCCCAGCGAATATACCTCGGCTATCAAGTATACTTCTGAAATAGTCTTCTGTTACATTCCATGAGTTTCTGTTCTGGAAACAAACTAATGTTAAAAAATGCTGAGCAAATTTTCAGCCATAATTTATTCTTCGTAGGGTGCAAAAACACATAGGAGAAGAAAGACTCTAGAATTAAATTACATTCAAACTCTAGTAGAAGTTTTGTGGGATTAGCTGACATTATGTAGAATATTCTTGCATTCATCCGTTTTGAGTAAAACAGAATATTAAAAAATGCAAAAAAATTTTTAAAAATGCACCTGCTATTTCTTTTCTCGATCTTCAGCAAGTTAACTAGTCTCTTTGTGCCCTAGTTTTCTCAGTTAACTTTTGTTATAGAAGGATTTGTAGTGTCCTTCTCAATCATAGTTCTGTAAAGGAGGGATGTTTATAACGAACACGCATCCTACTGTTCAATTTTTAAATAAGATAATGCACATTTACCAGATGCCAATTAGATAAAGAGAAATATATAACCCAGAGAAGAGTATCATGGAAGACTAGCAGTGAAATAATAAATGTAATATTTGTTCTCAAACCAACAATTCAAAAGTTTGAGTGCTATTTAGTGCAAGGGCAGGATGACAGGTCTTAGAAGAAATTTGAGTCCATTACTTTTATGGAAAAAAAGTATACCTCTTACTTAGCAATGTAAGTAATATCAATCAATCAGTCAGTCTATCAGTCAAACAATCTATGAAAGCGTTGCAAAATAATGCCTCACTGAATAAAAATATGGACTAAAAGTTGTAGTATTAATGGAGGTCTAAGGAGAACCTCCATCCCTGTCTGCCGTGTGCAAGGACAGAAAGGTCTCAGATGTGTCTAACTCTCAGTGGATAAATCAAACCCAGTTTTAAAAAGGATTTTTTTAACCTTAAAAGGTCTATTTCTATGCCACAATAAATGGTTTGAGGATTATCTAACACTTTGGATTATCTGCACCATTAGTGAGGATAATAAAGAGCTGACTGCATTTTGCATTGAAATAGCACGGTCTATTACGCTCATGAATAGTCTGAGAATAAAGCATTGGAAAGTCTTGCTGCATTTATGCACAACAGTTTAATTGACTGCAGCGTGGCTGATGGGGTTTTTAGGTTGTTTACAATTGACGGTACAACCATCACTTATTCAATGATTAGTTTCAGAGTTATAAAAATTAATTATAGTAAATAATTATAAAGATATGGTATCCAAAAGCTTTTAATTTCTATTCTTAGAAACCATGTAGTATTGTTTCCCACAATGATTCTGCCTTGGGTTTCTATGTTTCGCTGTTTTGTTTTGTTTTGTTTTATAAGAACTAGTTGTCGTTTTTGACCTCCTCTCTTTTTCAGTGACATCAAAAGAAATTATCCAAATACTAATAATTTTCGGGAAATGTATGTCAAGTAATGTAATGCAAACCAATCTCAGTTGCCAGAGTTTAAAACTCTGATAGATTGCCAGAAATTCATTTTCCCTAAAAATATTCCAAGCATTTCTCTTTATGGAAATCATTAAAACCTTAAATGAGTCCCCCACTCCCCCCTAAACATTACCACATGTCTGGGACTTAAATATTCCTATCAAACTTATGATAAAGATAAAATTCCTTTGTGGTCCTCTCCAAAGTTATTTTTGTTATTTTTCCATGGTTCACGAATCATAGTGATGCTGGAGAAAATGGCATTCTTCACTCACTAAATCAGGCATGAATTTGCAATGGTATTTCATCCAAAATGTCTGGCATAGATCATATTACTCTTTCTAATTTTAAAATTTTAAAAATAACTGTACAGTTTCTTATTTCTTTTAAAGAAAATAACCCAAGTACTAGGAAATATTGAATGATAATATTAACTACATTATTTGTCTCACAATAATAATCTTTAATTAGAAATAACCTTGGGTGCTTTTTTCTATATTTATTCAGTTACACAGGAAATAATAAAAACATAATTTTGAAAAGAAAACCATAATTTTGATATTGCCATCACCAAAGAGATTTATTTAAATGGCTTTGGTTGAAATTTTCCCATGTAACAAAGTTTATTCATTCATTTTCAAGTTCAAGTTCATTCATTTCTTCTTTCCTTCTTTCTTTCTTTCTTTCTTTCTTTCTTTCTTTCTTTCTTTCTTTCTTTCCTTCCTTCCTTCCTTCCTTCCTTCCTTCTTTCTTTCTTTCTTTCTTTCAAGTTCACAACGTAGCAAGCTCTGTTATAATTGGTAGGGATATGTTTTAGAGAAAGACAAAAACAATTTTTTTCCTTCTCATAGAAGTTATATTCTAGGGGGGTAGATAAACAATAAACAGCTACTCTGCTTCTGCCTTGAGCAAGATACCACAATGTAGATTAAAGATCTTGCTTAGGGATCCCTGGGTGGCGCAGTGGTTTAGCGTCTGCCTTTGGCCCAGGGCGCGATCCTGGAGACCCGGGATCGAATCCCATGTCAGGCTCCCGGTGCATGGAGCCTGCTTCTCCCTCTGCCTGTGTCTCTGCCTCTCTCTCTCTCTCTCTCTCTGTGATGTTTATCATAAATAAATTAAAAAAAAAAGATCTTGCTTAATTAGTAGCTGCCAGATGATACAACCCAGAAGGATGAGAGGAGTTAACCCTCTGAGAAATGAACTTTATTTAGTGCACATTGGAGATGGTAAAAAGGTAGGCAGATAACTTCCCTTTCATTTCTCCTCTGCATGAACTACTACCAAAGAGAGAAAAATTATTTTTAGATTGAGGATAAAAAAAAATTTTAGACAAATAAAAACAGATAATTTACTATCAGTAAACTCTGACCAAAGAAATTTCCAATTTATGAACAAACAAAAAATAGTGAACATAAGAACTGATCTTTAAAAATAAAAAGCTTTGGGATGCTTGGGTGGCTCAGCTGATTAAGTGTTAGGCTCCTGGTTTTGGCTCAAGTCATGATCTAAGGGTCCTGAAATTGAGTCCTTCATCAGGTTTACACAACACAGAGTCTGCTTGAGATTCTCTCTCCCTCCACCTCTGCCCTACCCCCTGCTAATGCACATGCCTTCCTCCGCTCTCTAAAATAAGTAAATACACTTTTAAAAATATTTATTTATTTATTTGTTTTTGGGGGGGGCATCATACCATTTTATTGTGGGGCTTTGGAGGAAACGTGGAAGGGGAGGCAAGCATGGAGATCTAAGGTCCTCTGCCCAGCCAGAACTTCACCATTCCAGCATCATAGTCCTCAAAAGCCATTTTTAAAATCTTTAAAAATAAAAAGGTTTCTATTTTGAACAACCTCATAAATATTCTAAAATGGAAAAATATTGCAATAAACTCATATCTATCTATCCATTAGTTTTAGCAATTATCAAAGCATGACTAATCTTGTTTGATCTTATCTCAGCTATTAGAAATCCCCTATTAGATTAATTTGAAGTGAATGCTAGCATCAATGTCATTTAATCCAAAATATTATAAAATATAAGAATTATTTACAATAAACCATTGTTATAATGCTAAAAAAATAAATTACCAGTAAATAGTCAATACATGCCCATGTTTCCCTGATTAAGCCATACTTTTTAACAGTTTGCTTAAATATTCAAAGGAGTTTAATACATTCAAGCAAGTTTGTGTATCTATTACAGTTTTAAATTGTAGGTTTAAACTATGGGTTTTCTCTTTGTTAGTATGTGTATATATGTTACAATTTACTTGTTGAATAAATGGAGTCATAATTTTGTCAGAATTTCTGAGATTTGGATTTTGCTAATTATATCCTCATGCTGCTATATAACACGTCTAACAGGTTTCTCTGTCTTGTGTAATTTCTGAACATTGGTAGATAGACCTCAAGACTTTGGTTATTTGAAAAATGCATTTCAAAGTGCTGTTCTGATTTCAATTAGCTGTTTATTTTTTTAATAGTAGCAAATACTGAATATTACTGTTTAGATCCATCCTTTAACTAGGGGTTACAAAATTATGATATTCTTATTTTACAATTAATTTTTACATACAAAATTACTTTATAAAAAGAGGTTATTTGGTGTAATCAGCTATTTGGTTACTGTGAGGTGCCCTTTTAATAGAAAAGGAGAAAAAAATGCTATCAATTTTCAAAATAAAGTTAAACATTTAGCAACCTCCTATGTTGACTTTTATCTTTAGTATAAAAGTATAAACTTTTAGTATAAGCTCATACATTAACACACACTTGATGTTTTTAAACTCATTGCCACTATGATTCTTATTGATTATCAAATTAGCTGATCTTTGCTCAAAGGGAAGTCATCTCACATTGTTTCCTGAGTCCTTCTGATTAAATTTAGTACTCTTTAAGTATTATCTCTCTTTGTGGCATGATGAGAAATGTCAAGATTATCTTTTACCTTTCTGTATCAAATCTGAAATTGGTCTTTCTTTTTTTCTCATGAATATCTTGTTCAGAGTAAGAATTTATTTTGTGTTATTAGTGTAAATATATATGTTACATTTTTAAGAACTCACTATTGGAAATAAGTAGAATATATGACTTGATGATTGGTAGAGAACTTTAAAATAAGAAAATGTGCTCCATCAGGTAGCTTTTGTCTGTTTCCTCTTTTTCTGCATAAGCCAGCTGTTGGTAGCATATATTCCATTCTCTCTTTCATACTGTCACAGGGGTAGACTCTTCTGAAGATTTGGGAAATAAATTAAAATCAGAACAGTGTTATAAAGAATTACTCTCGGGGGGAGCAAAATATAGACTCATTTGGAGTGGATAATACATGGCTTTACCCTTTAAACAGTTGGCTTTTGGCAGTATTTTGTAGTCATGAGGCTTGCTTAAATGGTTGTGCTGTTTGGTTTTTACTACTAAAATCTGGACATGTGGCATTAGGCATTAAGTACCAAATAAGCAGCATTTTCAAGGTAGCAAATCAGTGCATTTTGTGGCATAACATAGTGCATTTTTTTACCATAACATAGTAGCTATTTCAGAGAGCTACATGCATTAGATCCTAAGTGCTTAAAAAAAGTTGAAGACCTCACTTAAGTAAAATCTAGTATCTCATAAAACATAGACTATTTGTCTAAGCAACTACATACAGGCCATTGCAGAATAAGTATATACCAGTCACCTTGGCCTCAGAAATTGTGTGGTCCATAAAAGCCATCTTAGCCAAATGAAGGAGACTTTCCTAGAATGTTGGTATGGAACAACATAGGTGCAGCTATGTCTGGATAATTAGCTTGGCAGAGATAGTACCAAATCTTTTTAGATTTGTTGATCAGAACAATATTTGCCACACAAATAGTTGCCTGTGTAGCATGAACTAATAGCACGAGTGCAGTTTTAGCTTAAAATTCTCTTTGACTGTGATAGGCAGAGGTCACATGTTACATTTCATTGAGTAGATTGGATAGGAAACAAAGGCAGGCATCAGGACCACCACCACTCCATTACCAAGCATTGAGCCCTTCAGATAAAATCCTTATGGAGCAACTTCTCTAGAAGCTAAGGATTGATTTGTTTTCTAAAAACAGCAGGACTAATGATCTGATTTCTGATTATCTTGGATACCATATTATCTTTCCATACTGTCTGAAAAGCAAAGCATAGGGATAGCAAGTTCTAGGTACAATAAAGTTGCTTAGGAAAAGCAGATGAAGTGCAAATGCAAATCGTGTGTGTGTGTGTGTGTGTGTGTGTGTGTGTGTGTGTATGTGTACCTTATCTATATAACAGGTCATGTTCACTAGAAATCAGACTCAGACAAAGAATCATGACTGAGCAGACGAAAACAATGGACTGCTGTGAAGTCACAAATGCCTTAGCCAATCCCAGAGGGAACTTGAAGCTGGGATTGCCTTGCAGAAATATCCTGAATCCTGGCAATGTTGTTTGCCATTCTATGTGTCTTTTACCCTTACTACACAACTTGCATAGTAGAAAAGAATATTACAATGAATATATTATATATAATTGATAATATTTAAATATAAAAAGTGGGTCTGTATAACTATGTGTGTTTGTTAAAGCATCTAGAAGTCTTGATCAACCAAGAATAAGGAACCAAAACTTCAAGAATTCTATAAAAAGAAAGAATTGCAAAGAAGACAGGTCAATAATCTGTATTTCCACTGAAATACATGCTACCTTTGGTTTAAGATAAGGAATCAAAACTAATAGAACATTGGAATATACTCATGTGTACATCATGTGTATATGGTCATTCAATTTATGGCAAAGGTGTCACTTTAATGCAGAAAGAAGCCATGATCTCTTCATTAAATGGTGCTGAGACAAATAGACATCAATCTGAGGAGGAGGATGAATGAATACTAACTGATCTCACTTTTATTCTACAAAGAAAAGATCAATTTCATATGAATAAGAAAATCTAAACAGGAAAGGTAAATCTATCAACTTTTTAGAGGAAAAGGTTGAAAAATATTTCTATGTTTTCATGAGCATTTGGTAGACAGAGATTTCTTAAAAGGACAGAAAATTCAACTATAAAAAAGATTAATTGGGGGCACCTGGGTGGCTCAGTTAGTCAAACATCTGCCTAAATTTGGCCCAGGTCATGATCTCTGGGTCCTGCTCAGTGGGGAGTCTGATTTCAGCTTGTCTTGTCCCACTCATTCTGCCTTCCCTCCCCACTCTCATGTACTCTCTCTCCCCACTCAAATGAAATCTTGGAAAAAAAATAAATATTAATTGGACCCTAAGTTTCAAAATTCTATATATTAAAAAATTAAGTCTTTAAGAAGGCAAATCAAAATTTCAGAGATCATAATAGCAATATACCAACAGTGGAATTGTGCTAGAATACATAAAAATTTCTACGAATAAGTAAAAACATGGAAGACAACACATAGAAAAGAGAGAGAAGTCTTCAACTTTACACATACTGATTTCTGAAGGCCATTTACATGTGAAAAGATGCTTAACATCTCTATTCATAAAATGAATAAGCTATAGCCATAATATGATGCCACTACACATCAATCAGAATGACTAAATTTAAAAAGACAGGTACTATGGGGCATCTGGATGGCTCCGTTCGTTAAGCAGCCAGCTCTTGATTTCAGCTCAGGTCATTATTTTTAGGGTCATGGGATGGAGCCCCACCATCAGGCTCTGAACTCAGAATGTAGTCTTCTAGTCCCTCTGCTTGCTCTTTCTCTTTTCATTACATTAATTAATTAATTAATTAATTAATTAAATTATTTTTAAAAAGAAAGGTAATATTAAGTTTTGATAAAAGATGCAGCAACTGAAACTCTCATTAACCAGTTGTAAAGTGAAATTTGGTATAGCCAGTTAGGAAAATTCTTGGCATTATCTACTATAGCTAAACATAAAATAGACCCTTTGGTCAGATAATCATGATCTTACACATATACTAAACAGAACTGTGAATATGTAATTACCAAAAGACATATACAAGTGTATTTGCTTTTTATTAAAAATAGCTCTGGGATACCTAAGTGGCTCAGTAGGTTAAGCATCAGACAGATGCTTGGTTTTGGCTCAGGTCATGATCTCAGGGTCATAAGATCAAGCCCCATTTAGGCTCTGTGCTGAGATTCTTTCCCCTTTCTTTTCCTTCCCCCTATGCTTCTGCGCTTGCTCATGCTCTCCTCTCTATTTCTCCTTCAAATAAATAAATAAAATCTTTAAAAAATAGCTCCAGCTGTACAATGGATAAATTGTAGATTGTTTACATTCTGGAATTCTCCTTGGCAACAAAATCAATGAGCAACTCCTCTATTTCAATACAGATGAAAGAGCATACTTTGAGAATGAAGCCAAACCCAAAAGAACATGCACTGTATGATTTCACTAATATGAATTTCAAAAATAGGCAAATCTAAACTATGATGTTATATATCAATATAATGGTTTTCTGGGGTGTGAGGGGAGGATATCGTGACCAGGGAGAACATGATGAGGGTCTATGGTGTCAGTGATGTCTCATTTTCCTAATCTGGGTGGGTACTGATTATGTGAGATGTTAATGTCATGAAAATTTATTGTTATATATGTATGTGTTTTTTTTGTATTCCTGACAAGCTTGAATAAAATTTTTACCAAAAAACATGAGAAATATCAGAGCAATAGGGATAAAATAATTCACATTATAAAGTCTTGAAATAATTATGCTTGATCTCATGAAGTTGTAGCAACAGAAAGTATCATAACTCTGCTTAGGACTCAAGTACTTATCTGGCTAAGGTGAGAATAAGAATTTGGGTGTAAATTTAATTTTTTAATTCAAAAGAGGAGAGATTTTTATTTCAGAATTTAATTTTTTGTTTTTAGCGTGTGTGTGTGTGTGTTTGGATTGTAACTTGCCTCAGAGGGGATTATATTCTAACTTGAAATTTCTAAGTTAAAAGTGTATTATTAGAAGATCTATATTGTACATCATATATATTATGTATATATGCATGCTCATATATACGTATGTATATATATATGCAGAACAAGGGGTATTAGCCATATGATTGGACATTTTTGCAAAGGATAATAATATAGGGAGTAAATAGCCAGTCTTAGGTACAGAGGGGCTTTGGAATTAATTTAATTAATGAACTATTTAGATCTATTTTAGAGCTTTTTGAGGTAAATTGATAGTTTTCCAACATCACTCCTGAAACTTCCAAAGAAACATTGGTTGATAGTTGGTGTGTGATCTCGTGAAGGTGGGAACATATATCCTAAAGATTGCTGATATCCTCTCACAAATGGGATGGCTATAGCCTTGTTGACTATATGCTGAATGGTTAAGGATGGAGAGTTAATAAAATAAAGTTTTAGGACTGTCATTGAGCATACTTCTTTTTAAATATTTATTTATATTTTTAAACAGATGGTGTTTAATGAAGTTCATAATCATTTCAAAAAAATAATGGTAAATTCAAAATTCAGTAGAGAAAAGAGGACCTACACGGACATTAACAGACATTACACAGAAAAATAAAGATAAATGGTTTAAAACATATAAAATATACTGCCATTCACTCATAATCAGAATTGCAAAGTAAGCTACATTAAGATGCCATTTTTCATCTATAACACTGGAAGAAATAAAAACTGTGACAGTATACTCCCTGGCAAAATTTCAGGGATAGTCTTTTCATTAATTTTGGAGGTGAGTGTAAAAATGCTACAAATCCTACGCAGCTTATTTTGGAGAAATATATCAAAATTAAAAAAAGGTGTTTATTTACACACTCAACCCAATAATCTGACTTCTGGGCATTTATTGTCTGGGAATTTATACCTGCAAGTTTGTAAGGCAACATTCAAGACTATTTGTTGTAGAATTATTCATAATAATAAATAATAAATAGTACTGGAACTAACAGTCTATCGTTTTTATCATTTCCATCAATTCCACCAAGAGGGCATAATTTCTATAAAATATTTGTCTTGCACAAAATAAAATACTATAAAGCTCCCTACATACCGACATGGGAAGATTCCCCAGGATAACACTGGAAATGTACATAAGATATTGGTAAAATGTTTACAATTGGGCCAATGAGATTCAAATTTCTTATTTTTGAATCATGTAAGATATGTTCTTCTTGAATAAGTAAAAACAAAAGGTAATGTTAAATAAAGGTTTTATTTTAATGAAGACATTTAGTTGAAATTAATTTGCTACCAAGGAATTTTTACTAGAATATTTGCAGTTTCAGGATTTTATATGTCCAAAATGACCACAATTTTATTTTATTTTGTTGTTTTTAAGCAATAAATTAGTGCTGAGATTCTTTATTACCTGATACTGTATAGAAATGTTGGTTTAGATTTATGGTTTATACATGTATATAACAATAAACTATAATGCTGCATCAGATTTCTTAGTTCTAATCAAAATCTTATTGAGATTAAAAAAATAAAAAATTTAGCAATAAACTGAGTAGCAATCTTTTCTAGGAGCAGGAGGGAAGTGATTAGAAAGAAGTATTTTTGAATTGGAACAATTATCTAGATATCAACTAAGTCATTCCTTAGGCTAAGACAATTATAGAGACTAATTGTTCTGTTAAGTGAGTAACAAGCTATGAGTATTTTGTGCTTTGATTGGCTAAGGTAATTGTACTGAGTTATTCTCTCTAAATCTTGATGATAAGCTCTATTTTGTTTTCAGCACTGAGAAAGATTTAGTATTGATCGCATCACTTACTGTAATGCAATACAGCAACTTTCTTCTTTGGCATACCCATGTAAAGCAAATATTTTCTCGTGTTATGGTTAAGATTTGATTGTGAACAGATTATTCACATTTCTTATGTTACATGTAATCCTGGCCTAACCAAAAGATGGAAAGTATGTATTTTATGTTCCTGTTTTTCCTAACATAGTATACTGTTTTATTTGGTATTTATTTTGATTGAAAACGATGCCCTCCAATTTTCCAGGTATTTTTGCCAACATCAGTCGAATGCATTTCTGTGATAACTTAAATTAGCAATGGCTGATCCCAAGGATATCTCTGTTCTTCGGAGGATTTTGGAAAATATTAGATCCTGCCTATTGTGGAAGAGGTTCAATGCAGTTATTTCAATAATGATGTCCAATCAGGACTTTGGCTTGATAGTCACATTTTATATCTAAACATGAACCTGATATATTCTTATTTTGTTGATAAAATGTAATACCAAAGTGTGTTCATTAAGTTATGGCTGTGACAGGGCATGCATTTAATCTGTCTTATTACAATCACAGTTTCCGTGTTGAGAGCAGTCAGTGCCTGTTTTTTGGTAATCACGTCAGTTCTTTCTTACTATACAGATCCAAATGGTAATCACTTTGAAATTCTAGAATAAAATGCTGATAGATAGGGGGCCTGGCCATCACCCTGGAAAATCATCTGCCTCTTAGCATTTGCCACTTAATTAAAGAAGCATCTGAAATAATAGAAGGAAGGTGCTGAATATACTCTAGGAAAGAAATGCTGCAGAGAAGACTTGGCGCCTGTGGTTAGACAAGCACTATTATTTATTAATTTATGGATCGCAGTGCCCATGTATCAGAGTACTTTATGACAATAGAATCAACAATATAGCCTTGAAAACAATAAAAATCCGAGAAGGTGTGCTCTTCTTAAACAAAGAATAGCAGTAATGCCCTTTTGATTTGATAGAAAGAAAACTCTAGAAGCTGTGAGCTTCTTGACAAATACCACATCCAGAATTTTAATTCTTGGGGAAATTAAATTGCCTTAGATGACCTTCGATCAATTTTAAAAGAGGAAAAAATTGTAATGCTTTAAGCCACAGTCCATTTTGAATTAGTACAGTTTATTCTAAACCCTAATGGTTATATTTCCTACATCAGTTTTATAAATATGTCTGAAATTTCTATCAGCTCTCTGTAAGTGTACCCATCATTTTTGTCCACATTAAATAAATAGAATTCATTTATTTTTTTCAACTCAGAGGAAATTTTATTATCTTTAAATATGAGGTAAATAGAATCTTTTGGGTTATCTCTTAACACATGCTGGATATATTCAGAGCCTAGGGAAAAATGAAAAAGGAAAGAAGGTTATTCTGTTTCAAAAATCTTAATGAAATCACTGAAAAATAAATACATTTAATATGAGGGTTATTTAACTCTGTACAGTAGCAATAGCTGAAGACATTCTGTTCTTGTGATGTATTGGGGGATATAATGATTGTTGTTTCCCCAAAGGCTATTTATGATGTCGTGATATATCTTTACTCCTATGGTTTCTGAAAATGCAATGCAGAAAATAAATTATTTAATAACTCTAAAGGAAAAAGGAAAAAACAGCTATGTTGACTGCCACTGGAAATAAAGGTACAATTTCACAGAATAGATTAAAATGAAATGTTTTATTCAAATTTTATTTCCATGTTCCCATAGTGAAGTTATTAAGATTAGTATGGAAACAATCCCTGTACATCAAAATTTAGAGAGGAGCCAATGTCAAGAAGGTGGGGATATGGGAAAGTTAAAAACAAAAGAACCTAGGATCGGATATATTGAAATACCAATACTGAAAAATATTGACGTTAGTTAATAAATATACTTTTTGGAAAGTTGGTTTAAGAGTTTTTTTGAGGCATCTTCTTTTTGAAAAAGCTTGCATGATGAAAATAAGTCATCTTCTTAACCATTAAAGTCAAAGCTTTTCTTCAACTGGATAGACAAATTACATGCCCATGTCTAACTTTCTGATTTCTGCATCCTGCAAAATGATGTTTTATGGACAAATTGGGGGTAGAAATTGAAAATTTGTAAACAAAAAGTCATATAAATTGTTTTTGTTTTTAATTTCATTATCAGCTTCTTTATTTTAGTCTGATTTTTTAATTGACTTAGAAAATATAAACCCCTGATTTGTGTTTTAATTTTACTTTGCATTTGGTTATAATTAAAATCCTCCTCAAAAAATTAATAGAATTTCATCTGACAAAAATGCATCGTTTTTCTCCAGTGTTTAAGGCACACTGCTAGAACTGAGGGAACGGGAAATATCAGCCAGATTTGTCATTGACTTTTACCCTGTAGCTCATTAGAAAGGTAAAATAATAGTTATAAAATGATGTAGTAAGCAAAACTTTAGACTGCTTACATTGGCATAATCCATAGTGATAATTGGACAGTCTTTACTTCTAGATAATGATACTTATCTATAAAGGAGGAAGTTCTCATAGCAAAAAGATAAATCACATGTAACAATCCTCTGAATGGATTGGAGAGAGGATCTCGAAGGCATGACCGTTTGAAATAGAAAAATATCAATTGTGCATAAGACTGAAGAAGGAAACAGTGTATCTTCCTGAATTAAAAGTTAAACAAAAAATCTCATCTGAGGTCAAATTCAGAAAAGTAGAAAGGCCCTATGTATTCACTTAAATAACTGAAATATTCTTAGAGAATGTTGTGCAGAGGCAAGATCAGGGAATGTCCTAGGAATCAACAGGCTAGACTTTTGCATGAATTATGCACTTCCTATCTGTGTAACCCAGAGCAAGCCTCTTAGATGTCTGATGATCAGTAACTTTAACTGTAAAATCAGGTTGTTCTTTTTTTTTTTTTTTTTTGGAAAATCATAGTTTTGCAACAAATGGCCTCTCAAAATCCATTTTACTCTGAAAAAAAAATCTGTTATTATGACTGCTATAACCCCCCTCATCAAAAAAATTAATTTAAAAAACTTTTACTATCCACTACATTCAGGAAAAGAATTTAAGGAATAAAAGGCAATTTACAAGTAACTTCAAATTATTCCAATGAAGGATTATCTGTAGTAGTTAATAATGGAAATAAAATACATATAGAGTAACAAGACACTAAATTAATACATTCTGATACATCCATATCGTAGGGATAATATGCAGGTATTTAAATTATATTTTTAAATAATATTTTAGATATAAAGTAAGTTTCCATGACATAATACTTGATCAAATATTATGTTATTATATAATATAAATATATGTTAAATATATTTAACATAATTTTTGTTAATACTATGCGATCTTAAGTAGCTATCTATATACACATATAACTAAAACTGTAGCTAGATATATGCACACATAGACATGTATTTGTGTTAGTACAAATAAACATAGCTAAGCACATACATACCTTCTCACCAATAGATCCAAGATTGAAACATAAAAACTGTGTTTATCGCTAAATAAATCATAGGTACATATTCTTCATTACAGTTTTCTATATTTTTCATTTTTCCACAATAAGTATATACTTCTACTATTTTTTTTTTAAGATTTGTTTGTTTATTTTGAGAGAGAGAGTGTACATGAGTTGGGGGAGGAGCAGAGAGAGAATCTCAAGCCGACTCTGCACTGGGTGTGGAGTGGGACCCAGGGCTGGAGGCCATGACCTTGAGATCCTGACCTGAACTAAAATCAAGAGTCAGATGCTTAACCAATTAAGTCACCCTGGCACCCCATACCTCTATTATTTTTAGAAAAAATGCTTATTTAATATTTTAGTCAATATTTAATGTTTTGAATATTTACTCGATCCAGATATTATGCTAGGAGTTTTATATCACTTTTTCACAACTAACTCTGTGAAATATAAATTATTTTTTATCACATTTTACAGCAGAGTGAAGTGAGGCTTAAGGAGATTGTTCAAATTCTCATGGAATAATATACATCCTTTTAAAATATTGGGTGAAGTTTCAATGCAAAATGTATGGTATATAATAAAATTTGAAGTAAAATTATATGTAAATATTAATCAAGGCATCAAATTTGTGTTGTGACAAAAACCGGCTTTTTATGAATCAACTGCAAGATAGTGTAGAAAAATAATTGTTTATCAATTTAGGATAGAGAACATTAGAGGGGAAATGATCATTTGTAAAAGAATAGCAGCCGAGGTCCAGCTTTTCTGTTACTGTGTATGATGGATGAGTTAATTCTTCAGAGTAATGAACCAAGTCTTTCTTTTAGCCAGAACTAATGAACTAGGATGTTTTGCAGACTCAATATTGTAAGGTAACCACTCCTCTGAAATAGACATGGTCTTGATGACAGTGATCGTATGTTAAATAATGATCATGGTGAAGCTCTATGTGAAGTCAGTCATTTTTTCCCCTGTAAAGGTGTTTGAAGAAGAAGAAGTCCATTAACCCCTTCTTCTAAAAGGGGAGAGAGTAGGCAATTATCTAGTTTTGGAAATATAAGAGATTTATTTATCATTGGGGAGGATCATAATTAAAATCAAGAATGCAACTTGTCAGTATTATTAATATAATTTGACTATACGTTCATTGGCTTTTGTCCAGTCTTTACTTATATCATCTCAAGTACATACAGTAATCCAATGATGGTAATATCATATAGGATACTATTTAAATAAAGAAGAAAGTAAAATGATGGAGTAATACTAAATGATAAAGAAATCCCTGACAAATATGGAATAGGAAGGACATCAAGACATCTGATGAATGGGACATTATATTGATACTTAAACATGATTCACAAACTTTCCTTAGCACTCTCAGGAGATATTTCAACATCAAAGACAGCTGGACGATAGATATCCCTTTTGTTAGCATTGTGTTCCTTTATCCATGCATAATCCATCAAGTATAGAACTTATAAAAATGGGAATAGCCAAAAGAGGATGAACAATGTGATCATACTATAAAACATTTCTTGGCTATTTCTTTTCTATACTGTTCAAGGTTTCCAGAAAAATGGTGCCTACTTTAAATTGTGCTTGAGACTCATGTCAAATTCCAAAAAACCTCCTATGTATTTGAATGTGGAACCATATGGCAGCTGGTCAAAAAGAAAAAAATCAAGTAGAATTTAGTACATACAGTACAGCTAGTGAATTAAATAGAGAAAATTTTTCTTTTTTTAATTTTTTTATTTTTTTATTCTTTTTTTTAGAGAAAAATATTCAGTGTTGCTTTTCAGCCTTTGAAAAATCACTCCTACAGCTACAAAGATGACAAATTACTTTAAAACATGTGGAACTTGCTACGTGCCAGGCGTTCTTCTTAATTTTTATAAACAATAACTCATGTAATCTTCATAAAAATCCTTAAGACAGCAGAATTATTATTCCCATTTTACAGGTGAGAAAATAAGAAACAAAGGTTTAGAAATTTGTCAAGTTATACAGCTGCAAGTGACAGATCTGGGTTACAATCCATGCAGTCCAGCTTCGCAGACATTGGTTTTAACCACAAGCCTGTGTGTCTCCCTGTGCTGAAGAACATCTTAGTTGCTTGGACTATGGACGGAACCACCTGGGTTTCAACTCCAGTTCTACCATTTTCTAGCAAATACTGGCTTGGTCACTTTGGCTTCTATTAGTCCTACTTTCTGTGAGTATGAAATGAAGGTCCTTGGAGTGATCTGATTCGCTTGTTACGAGGAAAAATAGGATAATATAGGAACTCTGTTTTCTTTCTCCTCCAGTTGGAAAAACAAGAAGAAAGGAAAATGGAGTTTTGTTTCTTGGGAAAATATATCTTGTCATCTAGATCTTTTTCTATTCCATGTCTATACCTGACATTGCTCTTTTTTCATTAGGATTATCAGATATTTTCTCCTTAATCAGATAACCGTCAATATGATGAGTTTATGAATTTTTTAGAGTTGACAGACCTAGCATTGTTCTAGTTACCATGACATAGAGTCACCACAATAAATAAGCATCTGTGCAGAAAACTATTACTCTGGGATCATGACTAAAGAAGGATGAGGCCACGTGGGATTTGAGGTGATTTATACAGATGATCAAACTCCGGCCCCTGATCCCTACCTGCCTGGGCCTGATGTTTTAGGTTTTTCTTGGATATCCTCCTAGGAAAGCTGAGGAAGTGTGGTCTACATTTTTTAAATGGACAATCTCCCCTGCATATATACGTGAGAAAATTGCTAAGGTGATCAGGGCACTAATTGTCCCACCCCTTGCAGATCTGTGAGGAAGCCTTCCACTGAGCCATTCTTGGATAGTTAAGGGGAGAGCATCATTGACTTTCTACATCCTTGCCAACCATCTTTTACTTTTTATTTATTTACTTTTAAGATTTTATTTATTTATTCGAGACAAAGAGAGAGAGAGACAGAGAGAGAGAGAGAATGAGAAATATAGAGAAAGCACAAGCAGGGAGAGGGGTAGAAGGAGAAGCGGGCTCCCCACTGAGCAGGGAGCCTGACCTGGGACTCAATCCCAGGACTCTGGGATCATGACCTAAACTGAAGGCAGGAGCTTTACCGACTGAGTCACGCAGATGCCCTATCTTCCACTTTCAGTTTCATCTCAGGAGTTCCCTATTTTCTTAGTAATCGATGAATTCTCTCTCATAACTCAGGAAAAGTCCAGGGATTGCTGTCTTAGTTTCATCTTTTATCTATCTTATAGTGGCTTTCTGAACCAATTCTCACTTAATTGATTATACATCCTTTACTGTTGATTTAACATTGTGGCTTTTCTTTTAATAAACTGGGTCCTTCAAAATGTTTTTTTTAATAAAAATATGTTACACTAACTTATCTCAATTGTAACCTGGAATTTTAATAATTTATCTCATGCTTACATGAAAGATAGTCTTCTTTATGTGTTCTCCCTCCAACTTGTTATGTTCCCTATCACTATTCATCTACTTTATTGATACGTTTTCTTCATTATTTCTTAAAAGGAATGCATTCTTGGTCCACAACTGATAACATATTTAGGAAATTTATGCCGTTGTTTGCTTTATTGACTTGTGTATTTCTTCTTTCATGCTCAATTGGGTAGTTTTAAAAAATTATATTCTTACATCCCCCAGTTCTGTAGTGCAATATCCTGTTTTAAGAAACACTAACTCAACTGATTTATATGTTTTATAAGGCATGTCCTTTACCTGATTATTCTCTTCTTTTCAGGTAAAACACATTAGTACACAGATTGCTTGAACGCTCTGTATGCTTGCATTTCCTCTTTGTCATTCTCAGTTATAACAATATCATGTATATTTCTTTCTCCAATATATATACATATTTCAAATAAATATATATTTATATATAATATATTTTATATATTGTATATATTTATATATTATTTTATATATATTTTAAATATATTTTAACATAATATATTTAATATATTATATATATATAAACTGTTTTTAATCTCATAATCTCTATTTGATGACCACTGTGATTCTTAAAATTAATAGCTTGGAGTGGTAAAACCCTCCCTCATTTTTGGGTATGCTTAACTTGCATTTGTTTTCTACTGTGAGTTTCCTGACTTTTTTTTTTACTACTTTCCATGTGAAATATTCACATAAGCAATTTCAAAAGGTAAAAATAAAAATAGCATAACATCAAAAATACTGCATTTGACAATTGGCACCTGACATCTGAATCTCCAGCTGACTAGATGTGTACACGCATTCTGGTCATTCATTAGCTATGGACTTTATATGCATTTTTTTATTTGTATATGTTTTTGAGGTTCTACTTGAAGTTATTTCATGGGCAAAATTGATTCAAACATCAGAATTATTTGAAAGATCTGTCCAGCTTCTATTATTCACCTGTGTAGTCATTGTCTTCTACTCAAGTATGAAGAAAAGATCTTGGCCTATAACCACTAGAGAACATTTAATTCATTATGCACCCTTTTGGTGCACATGTTATCAAGTGTCTCTCAGGAGAAGGACAAATACATTTGGTTTGCCATTTCAGTGATTTAACCGCAATTTCTGTATTTAATAATGTTTTGCATTTATGTTAATATATGAATGCCCTACCTTAAAAATATAGCATTGGAAACAATAATGGCTCAAAATTTAAATATTTTGTTTTACTGTTACATTATGCGACTTTTTTTTTTTGAGACTTCATAATTTATTCATTAAAGGAGGTAGCACAGCTGTAAAAATACCTCTCTGGGCACACTGTGAGGTTTCTGTTGAAAGGGAGGAAATAAGTGTGTTTAATTGATCAACAAATTTATGACCATTTTCTGTTTAAAAAAAAATGTCTCTGGAAAGGACAAAAGCAAAAGAGAACAACCAGCACAATAACGGTTTGTGGAGTTTTGACTCTATTTACCTTACTGTAATGTAGATATTTTTTCTTAGTCACTAAGATTGCATTAGTCACTGTGGCCTCTTAGATATGCTTTGTTCTTTTGAGGAGTATAATCTTTATGTTATTCTGTAACAAACAAAACTTACAAGAGAAACCCAATTATATATTGATTTTCTGAAAAATGTATACTTTCTTTTTTCTATTAACAGGCTTTAATTCTCTTTGCACCAGCACCTTTAAGGGACAGCTGGGTAGTTTTCGGGTAGTTTTTTCTTTCCATCCTAAAATTAAGAAGCAGTGTCTTCTTTCAAAGCCTAGTAAATTTCATTCTTAACAGATCTCTTCTCACCTATTCTGGAATTAAAAAGATGTAATCACAAAAACAAACTCAGCATCAAATTGATCATGACAGTAAACATTTTGATCACCTGATTTATGTCAGGTCTCTAAGTCCAGATGTTACATATGTGATCAGAATAAAAAGTATCTGTTCTTCCAGAATGATGCTTTTGAATGTGGACTTTTCAGGTGTCTCAGTCCTCAATGACTGGTTCTTTTCCTTAGTGATTAGCATAGAAAATAACCCAGTTATAATGCTACTTTTAAAATAGGAATTTATTAGTGGAAGGATAATCTAAATCAACCATTTTTATAATTTCTACTTTTCTGTTGTAGAATGATTCACGAAATTCTGGAATAAGAATTTTTCTGAAAACATCAAACAGATTAGAGGAATATAAAAATCTATAGAATTATAACTTGGAATATAAAGTAGAAGAGAAGGTGAAATAATAGAGTGGTAAACAAAGTATAGAGAAAGAAATCCAATTGGAATTAGTAAGTAGTTTATAGGAAGAGTAGTACTTTCTGGGTACAGCTTTCACCATCATTAGGATGAATTAACTATTTGAAATTCACAAAAACATCTGAATAATTTTTTGAAGTCTCTCAAACTAGAGAATGGGCAAGTATAGTCCATCCTGTATTTTTGTATAGTCTGTAGGTTAAGAATGATATTTGCATTACAAGTTACTTAAAACAAGTAGAGTAATATTTTAATCACATGTGAAAATTATATAAAATTTAAATCAATTGACCATATATGTTATGGTTTATTTCTGGGTTCTCAATTCTATTCCATTGTTCTATATGTTTATGCTTATATTACTACCAACTGTTTTGAGTACTACAGCTTAATAGTAAGTTTTGACATTGAGCATTAGAGTCCCCCAACATTTTTTTCAATATTGTTTTTGCTATCTGGGGCCTCTTGTGGTTCTTTATGAATATAAGGATCAGCTTTTCCATTTGGGATACAGTTTGCTGGTGCTTGAGTGGTCAGTAGGGACCCTATAAGGGCAAAATTACATGGGTTGATCTAAATAGTCTATTGACACCTCTTCAACCCCCTCAACCACCTGGATGTAAATAGGAACACTCATAAATTGCTTCTTCTGAACTCAATTTTGTACCTTTAGTTGTTAAATATGCAATATCCAATAATTCTATTGAGCTTGTCTCCAGAAAGTTATATTCTCCTGCTTCAAATACTAACCTGGAGAAGCTGATAAAGTTTGAAGCTGTTCTCTGAACAACAGTGTTCAGAAGATTATCCCTCTCTTGTAACGTGTCAGTATAACAGAACTTCAGAGTGTCTGTCTCTCTGCTCATTGGCATGTATAGTACTAGGTATTATACCATCCGAATAAGATGGGAGCTCAGAATGTGCAGGGGAGAGGAATAGGAATGTTTTTTTTTTTCACTGAAACAATAATTTCCAAAGCTGATAGTCTTTTAAGTCTTATATCTTGTGTTTAAATACTGACAGTGCATATGACATAAAATGTTTCCTCTTTTGGGATAATTTGTTCATTTTTTGTTTCAGAAAGAGAATGTGATAGACCACTTAAGAAAGTTCTTTTGCCTTGATGATGCAATTGATGATGCCAAATCACATAGGCTATGGTTTCTACTTGCCTTTCCTTTGCAATGTAAGTGACAATATTTTCTTCTTAAAAAATAAGTTAAAATTATTTTTATGGGAAGGCTGCAGATAGTATACCATGCATGCTAAGATTTTGTTATTTTTTTCTCGAGGACAGAAAGCAACATATGAAATGTGACTATTCCAATTTAACTAGTTATTAGACATTATAGGAATGTTATAATAATTGAATGAAACAGATTAATTTAATTAATTTGGACTATTTATGTGTAAGGAAATTACCAAGTATTATGATTATGTAGAATAATCAATTTGTTAACTATATTTTTATGTTGAATTCTAACATTTTAGTCTGTTGAAAATTAAACTTACAAATCATTAAGAAAAGACATCAATGGGCTTTAGAAATCTCTTTATCCTGAGGAAATTATGAGGAAATGGTAAGATTGTTTCTTTTATTTCATTCCAAGTAATTAGCACTTTAAGAAAAGCTGAAATGAAGATAGGTAAGAAGAAAGACAGAGGTTGGCTTACATATTACTGAGAAAAATATCTGATTTAAAAGTATAAGTCAGAGAAGTCACAAACTGATGGTTTAGAGGATTATTCTAGTTTTTCTTATTGACAAAGAGAAGAGGTATAATCAAAGATAAAGTCATCATATTCGAACAATTAGATAAGATTATTCTATCACTCAAAATTCCTATTTTATCTATAGCTCAAATTATAAGTAATTTTCTTCTTAAGTTATATTGAAAAAAGATTTTATTCAGCAGTTGTAAGTTTGCTTTATTCCATTATAATTTTAAATATTTCAATTCATCCTTGTAGTGATTGCTTATAATTGAAATTGCAATACTTGCTTTTGGTCTGAAATGATGTCAAGCATTATGTCCTCCTATTCCCTGAGTGAACATAATTAAATAATAGAAAAACAGAGATATGAAATTCTTACTCCTTTAAAGCCCTCCCCCACACATATTGATGTTGTCTCTTGCATGTGTTCCTGTTAAAAGGGGTGTTTTATTACATTTTGCAATGAAAGGAAGAGTTGGCAAACAAAAAATGGCTAAGAATTAAACCTAAATTTTACTCCATCTTTTTGATGTTTGTTTGGAAAATATATAATGTTTTTATCTCTCTCTCTCTCTCTCTCTCACACACACACACACACACCCACCAAGCTAAGATAGGTAAGAGACCTGAAAAAGAGGTATGTATACAGAATTATCAGTGACTACCACTTACCAGGGAGTAGGTAAATCTGCAGAGAAAAACACTACTATTAGCCAGATGTGCATTCATGCATTTGTAACACTATATCCATCTGATGATACCATTTGTTTAGTTAATTTTGATTAACTATACAATCATTGATATAATGACAGCTACAGATGAGAAAAAAAAGGGAAGGAATGGAGGACACTTGATCTAGTTTTAATAATCACAAGCTTGCTTGCCATAGCGCATGTGGAGATAAAAATTTAGGAGATGAAATCCTACCAAATAAGGATATGTGTGTAAGTCTGGATATATGTATAAGTTTTACTGGCAAAAACTCTTAGGCAAGATTAGTCTTCTTCACCTGGTCTGCTGTTTGACTCCTTAAAAATTGAAGTAGTATATAAAGTAAATTTGGATCTATAATTTTCTAGGAATCTGAATGCCACTTATCGAGTAGTTAGGAATTAGTTTATAAGAAGCTGTTATTCTTTGGGTATGTGGGAGAGGTATTTTCAAGGTATTCTCAGAATAATTGAGCAACCACGTCATATACCCATCCTTTGAATTTCTTTAAGTCATATCACTTTCTCTCAGATATGAATACTTATACTGCATGTGTATCAATCAAAATAAAAAAAATAAAACTGCAGTGACTGTTGTAACTTTCTTATTCATTTTTTAAAAAAGATTTTATTTCACTGGGAGAGAGAGGCAGAGACACAGGCAGAGGGAGAAGCAGGTAGCCCGATGTGGGACTCGATCCCGGGACTCCGGATCACGACCTGAGCTGAAGGCAGACGCTCAACCGATGAGCCACCCAGGCGTCCCACAACACAGTTTTAAACTTATTATATCTCCAATGACCTATTATCAGAGTAAGTCACCAGTTATAAAAAGATAAAACAGTAAGTATACAGGCCAGTACAAGAATATATAAGAATATTATAATAATATAAGAATATTATAAAAAAGAATATAAGAATATTATATTCACATAAATCTATGAGACTATATTATAGTAATTGTATTTTCTATTTTTAAAATGAAAATGAAAAAATATCCCAACTTATCTGTCAATTGCCAATTATTTAAGGAAAAATAATAAAAATGATTCCCAAAAATATCTTTATTCATATAAATTGGTGAATTATTTTAACTTTAAGTGGCATTTTATTATTATGTTACTTTAAATTATATATAATTAGGTATAGTCTTCAGTTTTTGAAGAACATTTAATTGATAATATTTGACACAGATTATTAACAGAGCAAATAAATCTATAAGCAAATCTTATATACAAATGGATGTAAAACATTTTTACTTCAAAGTATAATATCCCATAATTTATAAGGGGATTATTATATTTATGCAAGGAATAGTATTATTCATGAATTAAACTTATAGTTAAAATATATTAATGAAAGACTAAATGTGAGACAGGAATCCATCAAAATGCTAGAGGAGAACATAGGCAGCAACCTCTTTAATCTCAGCCACAGCAACTTTTTGCTAGACACATCTCCAAAGGCAAGGGAAACAAAAGCAAAAATGAACTCTTAGAACTTCCTCAAGATAAAAAGCTTCTGCATAGCAAAGGAGACAGTCAATAAAACCAAAAGACAACCTACAGAATTGGAGAAGATATTTGCAAATTGTTGTCAGATAAACGGCTAGCATCCAAGATCTATAAAGAACTTATCAAACTCAACACCCCAAAAGCAAATAATTCAGGCAAGAAATGGGCCATAGAGATGAACAGATATTTCTCCAAAGAAGACATACAAATGGCCAACAGACACATGAAAAAAATGCTCCACATCAGTTGGCATTAGGAAAAATACAAAATCCAGACCACAATGAGATACCACTTCACACCAGTCATAATGGTTAAAAAATAACAAGACGGGAAACAACAAATGTTGGCGGGGATGTGGAGAAAGGGGAATCCTCTTACACTATTGGTGGGAATGCAAACTGGTAGAGCCATATTACTGGTATAATGCAAACAGTGTGGAGGTTCCACAAAAAGTTAAAAATAGGGCTACGCTATGAACAGCAATTGCACTACTAGGAATTTATCCAAAGGATACAAAATTAGTGATCCAAAGAGACACCTGCACCCCAATGTTTATAGCAGCAATGTCCACAATAACCAAACTATGGACAGAGCCCAGATGTCCATGGACAGATGAATGGGTAAAGAAGAAGTGGTATATATATATATATATGTATATATATATATATATATATATATATATATATATATTACTCAGCCATCAAAAAGGATGAAATCTTACCATTTACAATGATGTGGGCAGGACTGTAGGGTATTATGTTGGGTGAAATAAGTCAATCAGAGAAAGACAATTATCATATGGTTTTACTTATATGTGGATTTAAATAAACAGAGGATCATAGAGGAAGGGAGGGAAAAATCAAATAAGATGAAATCAGAGAGGGAGACAAGCTATAAGAGACTCGACCATAGGAAACAAACTGAGGGTTGCTTGAGGAACAAACTGAGGGTTGCTTGAGGAGAGGTGGGCAGGAGATGGGGGAACTGGATGATGGACATTAAAAAGGGCACATAATGTAATGAACACTGGGTATTATATGCAGGTGATATGATACTATATAGAGAAAACTGGAAGGAATCCACACACAAAAAAAGCTGCTAGAATGGATGGACAAATTCATTAAAGTCACAAGCTACAAAATCACCATACAGAAATCTGTTGCGTTTCTATGCATCAGCAATCATGAAGCAGCAGAAGGAGAAATTAAGGAATTAATCCCATTTACAATTGCACCCCAAATAATAAGATACTTAGGAATAAACCTAACCAAAGTGGTGAAAGATCTGTACTCTGAAAGCTATAAAATCTTGATGAAAGAAATTGAAGACAGTACAAAGAAATGGAAAGATATCCCATGCTCTTGGACTGGAAGAACAAATATTGTTAATATGTCTATACTGCCCAAAGCAATCTATACATTCTATGCAATCTCTATCAAAATGCCAACAGCATTTTTCACAGAACTAGAACAAACTAGAACAAAATATAAAATTTGTGTGGAATCATGAAAGACCCTAAATAGCCCAAGTCATTTGAAAAAGAAAAAAAATCTAGAGGCATCACAATTCTTGACTTTGAGTTATATTATAAAGCTGTAGTAATGTAATATGATACTGGCACCAAAATAGACACATAGATCAATAGAACAGAATAGAAAATCCAGAGATAAACCCACAATTATATGGTCAATTAATCTTTGACAAAGCAGGAAAGAATATCCAATGAGAAAAAGACAGTAGTCTCTTCAACAAATGGTGTTGAGAAAACTGGACAACAATGTACAAAAGAATAATATTGGGCCACTTTCTTACACCATACACAAAAATAAATGCAAAATGGATTAAAGACCTAAATGGAGATAGGAAACCATAAAAATTCTAGACAAGAACACAGATAATAATTCATTTGACATCGGCCATTGCAACTTCTTTCTAGGTATGTTTCCTGAGGCAAGGGAAGCAAAAGCAAATATAAACTTTCAGGATTACATCAAAATAAAAGACTTATGTAGAGTGAAGGAAACATTCAATAACTTAAAGGTAACCTACAGAATGGGAAAAGATATTTGCCTATTGATATTCAATAAAGGGTTAGTATTCAAAATATATAAAAACTGATACTGAGGAATCCCTGAGTGGCTCAGTGGTTTGGCGCCTGCCTTGGACCCAGGGCATGATCCTGGAGTCCCGGGATCAAGTCCCACATCAGGCTCCCTACATGGAGCCTGCTTCTCCCTCTGTCTGTGTTTCTGCCTTTCTTTCTCTCTCTCTCTCTCTCTCTCTCTCTCTCTCTCTCCCATGAATGGATAAATAAAATCTTAAAAAAAAACTGATACAACTCAACACCCCAAAACCAAATAATCCAATGAAATAATTGGCAGAAGACATAAATAAACATTTCTCCAAAGAAGAAATACACATCAGACACAAGAAAAGATGCTCATCATCACTGATCATCAGGGAAATATAAATCAGAACTACAATGAGAGAGACCCCCTCACACCTGTAGAATGGCTAAAATCAGTAACACAAGAAACAACAAGTGTTGGTGGGGATGTGGAGAAAAAGAAACCCTCTTGCACTGTTGGTGGGAATGCAAACTGGTACAGCTGCTGTGGAAAACAGTGTGGAAGTTCCTTAGAAAGTTAAAAATAGAACTATCCTATCATCCAGCAATCACACTACTGGATGTTTACCCCCAAAATACAAAAACAATAGTTCAAAAAATACATGTACCCCTAGGTTTATAGCAGCACTATTTACAATAGATTAGGTGTAGAAGCAGCCCAAATATCTATTGGTTGATGAATGGATAAGAAAGATTTAGGATTTTATGTATGAATATTATTGAGTCATAAAAAATATATTGTCATTTGCAAGGACTAGGTGGAGCTAGAGGGCATAATGCTGAGTGAAACCATGAGTCAAAGACAAATACCACATGATCTCACTCGTGGAATTTAAGAACCAAAACAAACAAGCAAAGGGGAAAAAAGAGAGAGAGACTAAGCATGAGACAGACTCTTAATTATGAGAACAAACTGAGGGTAGAGGTGTGGAGGATGGGTTAAATAGGTGATGAGGATTAAGGAGGGCAGGTGTGGTGATGGGCACGGGTGATGGATGGAAGTGTTGAGGCACCGTATTGTCCACCTGGAGCTGATATGACCCTGTATTCACTGACTGGAATTAAAATAAAGGTTTTTTAAAAAAGAACATGGAAAAAAATGAAATGTGATTTTATGATTATTTTCACCTGGCTCATCTGCAATTCATTGCTAATAATATTCCATAAAACAGTATTGATTTTATTTTCATTGTTTTTATTATTGCTTGAACATTAATACCATTAACTTTGTGATATTTGCTGTGTCTGGTCAATTTGCTGAACATTAAATATGCCCTATGATCATTGTAATTTAACCATTTCTTTTTTTAATTATTATTTAATTGCATCACCAAGGTAGAATAAATTTGTCTCTTTATAATGATTGAATGCTGTAATTCTATTTCCTTATTAACAAATTGTCTGTAGTTCCAGAATAATGTCGTGTAATATTGAGATAATATGAATTACAATGCTCGATGATTATGTGCATGCCTCTAACGTTTCGCCATTTAGTTGTGATTTGTGATGGACATACTTCTTTTCTCAGTTTATCAGTGCTCTGTGCAGGAGTTTATTCAATAATTTTCGAGAATGTTCTAAATTAATTTTGTACTTTATTGAACTTTATGGAAATTGCAGTGGTGTAAGTATGTATGTGTTTTTTTTTTTGAATATGCTAGCTGCTCATAAAACAAAGCCCAGCATTTCAGTTGATTTATGCAATGTTTATATTTTTACTCTTGCGGTAGTCCCGTATCACTCTCCTTGTTCAACAAGCAGTTTTTCTCCACCTGTGAATGAGGGGTCCAGGATCCTTGAACCATATGCTTTCACCGTTCATTAGGGCCTCCTTTAACTGCAAGAGTGCTGTGTTGCTGCAGGTCACTTCAGCTCCCATGCTTTTCAAGAGAACTAGTACATCATCCTACCTACATTCAAAGAAGATGGGGATGAGGCAGGACTAACTGGAAAATGCAGTCCCCAGATGGCCAGTGTCTTCTCAGCAGCAACCCTCTACTGAGAAGTTGGAACGTGAATAATTAAGAGTTTACTGCTATAAGAGTGACTACCTATAATTGCTGAGACTACTTGGTTAAGCGTCAGACTCATTTCTCCCTTAATCCCTTTTTCACACAGAACACGACACAGTGGTCCTCAAATACAAGACTTGTAACCACAATGTGTCTACTCTATCAGTGTTGATAATATTCTGTGAGGTTTTTGGTGCCAGAGCAAGGACAAAGCCGTTAAAGATATAATAAATATTTTTGCCCAATATTCAATGCAGCTGATCTTGATAAAATATAACATACTTGATTATTGATTAACAGAATGCACTTATGTGATTTATTTTACATAAACTACCAGTTCTCTGTCAGTGTTTAGAAAGTTTCATTAGACTAAAATTCAGAAATAGAAAGATTTCTTTATGTAAAAAAATCAATACGTGAAATGAGTGAGAGCGAGCTATTTCTTATAAACCAAAGTTTTGAATAAGTAAAATCACTTTGTATCATTTCAGCTGCTTTCTCCGTCATAATAGAGTAAGAAAATGACCCATGTATATTTGCATATAGATGAACTAAATAATTTCAGGCACCTCTGTGAGTCTATTGTGGAGACAGAAGTAGAAGTGAAGCAGTTAGACTGGCAGATTTCTCTCTGAGGATTTAAGACCCACCACTATGATATTTAAACAAAATAATGGCCTTCAAACTTCTGACACAATCACTTGACAGAGCTATCAACAGTAGGTGATCTGAAAAATACAGACTTAGGTGGGATTTATCAATATAAAGTTTACTTTTTCTTAATATCTCAAAGGGCAAATTTCCCTGGGTATTAATATGACTGAGGTGGTGGTCCATGTAAGATCTTGGTCTGAGATTACTGCTTGTACTTAGTTCTAAGAGCAAATCACTTACATCAAAGGGAGTGATGATTGAAGAAAACCCAGTAGAGCAATTTTGTTAATAATTGTGACTCTAGGTCCCTAGATCTTCAATTATTTTTTAATTTTTTTTAGATCTTCAATTATTAATATTTAAACCATTGAACGTAATGAGGACCTAGGTGATTTGCTCCTCAAGAAAGAATGAGAAGAATAAAATAACACATTAATTATAGATTTAAGTGACCACTCTTCACTAGAGGAAACTGAAACACATACTCCAGTCTCTTTCTTGGCTCAAAGTCGTTGGAAGGGATTTAGGAATTTTATAGTCTAATATCGATATTGAAAGAAAGCAGAGGATAGACACATTATGAAAGGCTGTAATAGTCAATGAAGTCATATAAAGAAGGACAGAATAGAAAAATGGGTAAAATTTGCAAAGAAATGGGGAATTCTATGGATTTCACGTCTACAAAGATACAGATGAAGGAATAATCTTGAAGTGTTGCCAGGTTACTTTCGGCCTGAATTTCTGTTGTAAGGAAGGTAGAGGTCATGAAGGAGTGGAAGGAAACTGTATAGTTGTAGAAGAGCATACAATTTTTAAATGTCCCTTTTTTTTGTAAATTTGAATGTTTATTGTTAAAATAACTAATATGTATTTTAATTGCATGATGTAAAAATAGAAGTAATACAAATAGTAATATAAAAATCACTCATAGTCACATCAGAAATAAACGTTAACATGAATAGGTATCACTTCCTAATAGCACTTTATTTTTATCAAAAAAATAGAAGTGTGATGTGGTGTGTGATTCAAAATTGGAATCACACACCATGTTGTGTACATGTGTGCATGTGAATTCTGTAGTAACAATATTTACATATAACTAATTTTGAAGTGACTAGTTTTCTTCTGTAAGTACTAATCAATTGCCTGATAGCATCATACATTACTATACACCAACAATGGTCAAATTACCTAGAAATAAAAACTTGGTAAGTCACATTGTTTTACTTTCTCTTCATCTCCCGATCTCCCTCATTGCTTTTCTCTCTCTCTCTCTCTCTCTCTCTCTTTCCTTCAGTTTTTCCTCCCCCCTTCTCTCTCCTTTCCTTTTTTAATATACAAATTAGTAGTCATTCATTTTTTTAGTATGACCATTCCAAAATTTAACTTGAAGATAAGCTTAGAAGCCTAAGTGGCATAAAAGGAAAGTCACCTGGCCGTGCCCCCAACCATTCTTCCTTCCTTTCCTTCTTTTATACCCTCCCTCTTTCCTCCCTTCCTTCTTTCTCTCCTTCCTTCCCTTCCTCCTCCTTTCATTTCCTCCCTCTTCCCTTCTTCCCTCCCTTCCATTCACAACTCCCCCCTTCCTTCATTCCTCCTTTTGTTCCTTCCTTCAAGCTATTACATATAATGTTAAAAGGATTATTCTCCAATTTATTTATTTGTCATTTATTTGAATAGTCTGTGGAAAATAATTATGCAAGACAGCCTTCACTACAGAGGAGCTTAAGACACAGTAGAATAGCAGAGGCGTATGGGAAGAATTGATGGAGGCACGGGTTCAGAGGTAAGAATAGGAACTGAGGTCTGAGTAAGCCACAACTAGAGACAAACTTTGTCTTGGTTCTCCTTCTTCCCCCTACCTAAATTTCCTCTCCCATTTTTTCCTCCTCATTTGATTTCAGGCTTTTAATTTTGTTATTGTTGTTGTTATTTTTGAGGCTAGGTAGATTTATTGAGACAGAAAAAGAGCCATTTAAAGATTTGATAAATGACTGTCAGTATTTTTAAGATGAGTGTAGGTACCTCTACATAAAGAAAAATAGTATGATAAACTGAAAAAAAAAAAAAAAGGACTGGATTTCTAAATGTGGTAGGGCAATATCTGGGGATCACAGTATTCTTTATTTCCCAATATATAGTCACAATAAATAACTGAACAAGCTTCTGTTGTTGCTTGCTTTGTTAAAAAAAAAAAAAAAACATTTCTGTCACAACGAAACTTAGAACATTTCTTAAAACACTTAAAATGAATCATAAAGTCCTCCAACAGAAAATGAATGTGAAAAAATATCTTAAAATTATGAGAAGAACTGTACTTTCACTAAATATTCCCGAACACAGGTATAAAACATCAATTACCTAGACTCTATGTCTCTAATTAGTTCTGCGCTATTAACTCCATTGAAACCTGTTTTAAGAATAGAATACAAAATAATATTTGTAAAAGTGTTTTTTTTTTTTTCTGATGCCCAGACTCCTGTGATTTTTATCAGGCTTAACAAAGCATCACAGACTTGAAAGAATCTATATATAGAAATTCCACACCCAGATGTATTGTATTTGTTGGGCCAGTTATCTATATCACTTTAGTGCTATACCAATAATTAATTCTAAAATTTGAATAATTTAATACAATTCTTTTAACCAAGATTATTGTTGGAAAATTTTTTATATAGCCATCCTCAATTCTTTGCCTAGCTCAACTTAATTTTCTTTTTTTTTTTTTATTTTTTAATTAATTTTTATTGGTGTTCAATTTACCAACATACAGAAAAACACCCAGTGCTCATCCCGTCAAGTGTCCACCTCAGTGCCCGTCACCCATTCCCCTCCAACACCCGCTTTCTTTAGCTTCCATATCAAAGTATCAATCCAGGGGACCAAAATGAATATTCCATTTTGATCAAAAGACTTATGAATAGACAGGAGACTGGACAAATTATTAGTGTCCCTTCTTGTCTAGGGAACTGACATTTGGAAATATGAATAAGTAATCTTTCTCTTAGTTTACATGTTGAATAGTGATTTTATAGTGTCATTTTCCTGAGGCCTTGACACATTTATTTGCATTTGTAACTTGTGCTTTCGCACACTCCCGTTGTTTACCATTTTCCTCCTACATATTACCCGTAATACCAAGCTGTCTAGACACGAAAGCCACTCTTTCTTCTTAGAACTTCCTCTTTCATCACTCCAGTATTTGATCTTATACAATTTGCATTTATTTGAAAATCTATAGTGTGGAAAAACTGTAGTATCTGAAAGCCAGTTTTGCTAGCTTATGACAGGTATTCAAGTCCAGCCTTATAATTTGTCCATTTATTTTTTTAGTAGGTTGAAATCAGGACTTGGGGCAAGTATATTTAAAATAGACCTGCCCTACGACCCAGCAATTGCACTGTTGGGGATTTACCCCAAAAATACAGATGCAATGAAACGTCGGGACACCTGCACCCCGATGTTTCTAGCAGCAATGTCCACAATAGCCAAACTGTGGAAGGAGCCTCGTTGTCCATCAAAAGATGAATGGATAAAGAAGAGGTGGTTTATGGATACAATGGAATATTACTCAGCCATTAGAAATGACAAATACCCACCATTTGCTTCAACGTGGATCAACTATACTCAAATATAAAATTTTTAAATAAAATAAAAATAAATAAAATAAAATGTTCAAGTACAATGAACTCATTTTTCAATTAGAAGAGCTCTTTTTTCTTTTTAAATAAAAATATTGATATAAGGTGTACAACATATTATATATATCAATTTGAGTATAACATTGATTATATATAATTGATTATATATTATAAATATTTACATATAGTGAAATTATTACCATGGTCTAGATAGCATTTCATCTCCTAACATAGTTAACAGTTTTTTTGTGTGATGAGTGGACTTGAAATAAAAATTATAGATATAAAGTGTACATCATATTGATTATATCTATATCAATATATATTGACATATATATCAATATGATTGTAATATTGATTATGATCTATCTATATATATAGGTCATATATAAATCATAGATATATACAGTGAAATTATTACTGGGGGATCAAGATAATTAGTATTTCATCTCCTCACACAGTTACCAGTTTTTTTTGTGTGTGTGATGAATGCACTTGAAATATATCCCCCAAGGCATATTTCCAGTGTTCAACAGACCTGTACGCTAGATCTCTAGACTTATTTATCCTCCATAACTACTAGTTTGTACACTTTGACCAATTACTTTTACATTCCCATTTTCTAGCAACTATTTCTATGAATTTGACCTTTTTTTTGCATTCACATATAATTGAGATTATGTTTTTTTCTTTTTTTCACAGAATAATGTCTTAGATGTTTTTGCAAATGGTAGTTTTTTCTTTCTCATGTCTAAATAATATTCCATTGATATATAGATATCTTTAGGCACTAAAAAGGCAGAGAAATAGAAAAGGAAGAAATAAAATTGTCTCTGCTTGACGAGACATGATATTATATATAGAAAAACCTAACAGGCCCATCAAAAAACTGTTAGGACTAATAAATTCAGTCAAGTTGTAGTATATAAAAACAACATACAAAAATCAGTTGCGGTTCTATACACTAACAGCAAAATGTGAAAAAGGAAAGAAGAAAAAATCCCTTTACAAAGCATCCAAAAATAGATAAAATACTTAAATTTCACAAAAGGTGTAAAAGACCTGTACATAGAAAACTATAAAACATTGATAAAACAAATTGAAAAAGATAAACAAAAAGATATCTCATGTTCGTGAATTGAAAGACTTATTTTTAAAACGTCCATACTATCCAAAGCTATATACAGATTCAGTGTAATCCTGACCAAAATTCCGTTGGCATTTTTCACAGAAATAGAAAAAAAAGTATGAAAATCCATATGGAACTACAAAATATCTCAAATAGCCAAGGCAGCACTGAAATACACACACACACACACACACAGTTGGAGGCATCACATTATCTGATTTCAAAATATACTACAAAGCTGTTAGTAATCGAAACAAATAGCATAAAAGCAGACATACAGACCAATAGAACAGAATAGAAAGCCCAGAAATAAATTCATACATTTATGGTCAGTGGATCTTTGACAAAGATGTCAAGAACACACAATGAGGAAAAGACAGACTCCTCAATAGACAATGTTGGGTAAGCTCCTTTTGTTCCTTTTCCTTTTCACTTTATTTGTTTTATGTCAAAAACGTAAATCTTCCAAGGATATGATGCTATTTTAGCTGATTTTTTCCCTACAACCAGTTTGCTTCACTAAATACTAAGAAGTGTGATTCAGATATTCGAGTAGCAAATCAGAGCTCACATTCCTGGTTTCCACTTCTATATGTGTGACTTGGGAAAAAAATTACTCACTTCACGTTATATCAGTATTTCCTATTATAGACTTTGAGGATAATGAAGTTTTTAACAGGACTATCATTACAATTATTACATTATATTTCAGACTCTGATGGGAAAGTACCACCTACGAGTAATCAGATTACCACTGTTACCAAGAATCATGCTTAAAAGTTGAACTTTCTTTTTTTTCTGATATTCAGGGTCCCGCTTTTTTCCTTCAATTTGCGCTATTTTCTGCTAAACAAAAATTTTAAAACTACTTTTCTCCATGCTTCTTGTTGACAATCTTGTTTCTTTGTCAATTCAATTAAACAAAAAGTACTGTGATCCAAATGGGTGCAATGCAGTGTTGGCTGTTTAGGAGACCAAGATGAATCAGAAGGTGAAAAAGAAAATAAGTAAGAAACAAAATTCAGCCAGAAACTCTCCTACTTCCACAGTCATTCCTCTATCTCCTAGTATGTAACATTCCTTCTCCATTTCTTTTTTCTTTTCCTTTTTTTTTTCTTTTTCTTTTACTCCTGTTCTGTAGCTCAGTGGTTGGCAAATTTTCCTTTGCTTTTAGGCTTTGAGGCCCACAGGATCTCTATCACCACTACTCAGACCCACTGTTGTAGATTTGAAGCAGTCATAAGCAATAAGTAAATGAATGAACATGGTTATATTCCAATACAACTTTACTTACTGAAACAGGTTTCCTGGGCCTTGGGTTGCTGACCCCTGCTAGATCATGGTGGTAATAATATAGTGCCAAATAAATGCTGAGTGACATGTTCCCTGATTTATTCCTGTGCTTGAATTCTAAATGGGTAAAGTGTCTGTTCCCCCTGGGCCAGCCCTGTGCTATAATATCCTGTTCCACTAATGACTGATGTCTTGTTTGGAGCCTCAGAGGAGGACTTGGTGCACTTTTAGTTTTCCTTATATCTGTTGCGTGAGTGTTTTCTCCGCCACAAACCCTGTTGCTGTTGTTGTTGTTGTTGCTGTTCATTCTCTGCCTATATGATATGAAATCCCATTGTCCCTCTTTTGCCAACGTCCTACATTGCCAGTCACTTAGCAAGGGTTTCATGGCTTCTCTGTGCCTGGGACTGGGAAACAAAGATAAATCACACATAGGCATCCTCTCACCCAAGGCTGTGTATGTCAGGGAGAATTACAGGCAGGAGTAAGGAATGGAAAAACATATTCCATTGACTTAAACAATCAAGGAGTTTTTTTCTCTTAAACATCGATAATGTCACAGTTAAGGATTTGTGCCAACTTAATGATGCTTTTACAGGCTGAACCCCTTCCTAATTCTGTCTGTATTCTCATAAGATAAGGTCTTTGTCCTCGTGGTCACAAGATGGCTGGAGAACATTGAGGCATCACACCCACTTCCCAGATGGGAGGGAGGAGAGTAGGATACCAACTTCTTTCCACTTGTCATGGTCTATACCACATGATCATTCCTAACTGAAGTGCAGGTTGGGAAATGCTGGTAGCAAGCTTCCAGCGTCTACAGTGGAGTACATTGGGACATAGAGCTGAATGAATGGCGAGTGAAATTTCCTAAAGTAGGTGCCATATCATACAGGAGTTTTTATTATGTTTGCAAACAGGTCTTAAATCACCAGGTTTGACCAAATAATTTTCAGAATTTTCTTAAGCATCAAAAAATGTGATGTTTATTTAATGTTGAATTAGGGCTATTTTATGATCATGAAATTTTAATATTAAATTAGGATTATTTTGTGTGCAGGCTATCATTTTTTTTAAGTCTAGTTCTTTCCTTCAACATCTTCACCATAAGACTTCTTGACATTGAAACAATTTCTCTTATTCTTTCTAAATAGCAGTATACTTTTGTTATAAAATTCTACATGGAGAAAAGTGTAATATATGTTCTAATATTTGATATTTGAAGAGCTATTTATATTTTCTAAGTACTTTAAAATCACCTATCCATTCATCTTATTTGAGTATTATATGGACCCACTTTTTCTTTCATTATGAATAAAAGGCATTTAGTAGAGAACTACAGTAATTGAATGTTACTTTTATGGAGATGAAATATTTCACATTCATTTTTCCATAGCGAAATCTCTCTACCTTCATATCTAAAAATGCATACCTGAAGAAAATAATTTGGTTATAATTCCACATTTCACAGACATATTGCATTAGACTCATCACTAAAGAACTGTCTGCTTTCTGGTAATAATTGTTATTAATTACCAATATTTCAAAATAATGGGAATACATCATGAAATATGTTATCACATAATTCTCTATTGAAAAATAACACACTAAGGAGGAAGTAGAATAAGCTCAAGAGCAAAGGGGAATTTTATTCTCTTTCAGAACTAGAATGCTATCTTTTCTGTGACCGCAGATATTTTATGATTTCTGCCTTAGTATTTTTATTTTTTGCTCTTTAGGGATATATATATATATATATATATATATATATATATATATATATAATTTAATGCTGAAAAAGGATTTATATGAAGAATGGTATATAAATGCTAGGTAATATTACTTTACTTTCCAAAAAGTTATCATGGATACTTTAGATTTGCTATTAAAAATCCCAGTCACAGTTTATAATAAATTCACTTAACTAGTAAAAATGAAACTATATACTCAAGAGGAAAAGCAGGTTTTCACATTGTTTTGATAATAACAAAGATACCATTACTTATTATACTTTGCTTAAACTCTTAACCCTACAAATAATATGATTATATGTGATATATTCAGAGTTCCCTTCTTTTAATGGTAACATGGTAAAAAAATAATTTTAAAAATCCCTCTTTTTGAATTTCTTCTCCTTTATTCTTTCCAGTTTACTTTTTATTATAGTGTTAACTCATGACTTCCCAAAATTGAACTCTGGCCTAAATGAAAAGCCACCATTGCAAATGAGGTTTCAGATTGTTCTTTTACGTTATTACAATCAACTTTGATAGTGGCAAGAGAATAAATATTGAAGGAAGACTTATTATCAGGCTCCACTGTTTTTAATCTCTTTTCTTAATATATTTTTATACTTACAGAAAATTGCATGAATAGCATAGTCTTCCCACATTTACTTACCAGATTTCCCTTATGTTAGCATATGGAAAAACCATGCTACAATTATTCAGACTAAGAAATTAACATTCATATAATTCTATTATCTAAATTAAAGATGTAATTAGAATTTCTCCAGATGTATCACTAATGTCTTTTGTTATTCTTCCAGGAGCCATTCCATGAACCCGCATTACACTTAATTGCTATTCTTAGCCTCCCCCAATCTGTAGCAGTTTCTCAGTCTTTCCTTCTCTTTAATAGCCTTGACACCTGTGATGAGTATTAGGTTGTTCTTTTTTTAGAATATCTCTTGATTGGGATTTGTCTAATATTCTCTCTGTTTATTTAGATATAACTGACATATAATACTGAATAAGTTTAAGGTATACAGCATGTTGATTTGATACGGTTGTATATTGCAATATGATCACCAGCATAGCATTAGCTAACAGCTCTATCATGTCATATCATTGATAATTTCTCTTTTAATATCTATGCTCTGCAAGATAATCACTTATATGTAGAATCCAAAAAAGCCAAACTTGTAGAAATAGAGAATAGAATGGTGGTTATGGGGCTGGAAGGAGAGGATTGTGGAGTTGTCTAATGTTTTCTTATGACTAGAATAAGATTATGCATTCTTTAACAAGACTGCCAAGAGAAATGATGTGCCTTTCTCCTTGCATCATTTCTGGGGGTGTATGATTTTAATGTATCTTACTACTGGAAATGTTAACCTTCTTAACTTGGATAAGGTGGTATCTGCCAGCAGCTATAAAATTAGTATTTTCCCCCTTTATCATTTATAAATATATTAGGGGAGATACTTTGAGACTATGCAAAATATCCTCTTTTACTTTTATTAGTACTTTTAGTATCCATTATTGGGTCTTGCCTGTAAGAATCATTACCAAGGAAGAGCTGTTTCTCTTCTCCCCATTTCATTCAGGAATTTATTTATACCAGTATGGACTGATGGATTTATATTTTATTCTATGGGATATAGTCCAGTATTGTTATTTTGTTGGTTATATTTTTCCAGCTTTGGCTATTATTTATAGGCTCTGTTAGTAAACAGTGGTTGGGAATATATGTATGTAATACTAGCTCTTTATATACACATATATCTACTTATTCCTGAGTCTATCTGGGTATATATTTTAAAACCATAAGTTCGCATTGATACTACCATTATATGCAACATTATAGCATTCATTCTAGCTTTCCCTCTTTCCTTGTCACTTCTTTCTCTAAGAAACCTCTCATGATCTAAGATGTACTTACTTAGTTGTTCAATTGTAGTATACACTTAACAGTTTCAGGACTTAATCCTTACTCCAATAAGAAAGAAATGTACACACCCTTAAACCATCCTAATGGAACATTTTATCTGGTGAGTGAAGTTAATTTGCTTTTGGTTTTATGACTTCAAAACAATCAGAAAGCACTCATTAAATGTGTAGGAAAATAAAAGTGTTTTTTTTTCTGTTTTGCTGTTTTCAAATAATACACGTTATTTTTATGGCTAGTGTTTCGTGTAAAACAAATTGTATTCTTATGTGTTACACGTCTTGATATTAAGTGCAATCTCTCCCCTATGGATTTTGCAGCAGAGGAAAATGGGCCTCAAGTATCTCCTTGTATGACTCCTCTCCACATGCTGACTTAGCTACCAAGCTAGAGCAGATATGCCCTGAAGCATTTAAGCGAACTGCCATGCTCATTCCATGGAAAAGTGTGGACAAATGAGCATACCTTTAGCCGCTCAAGGACAATGGAGTATAGATGTATAAATTACTGCCATTATTATAATTGCACTACTAAGCCATATTGAATGACTGCAGTGAATTAGCATTACATTATAAAGGCTATCTTAGAAAGCATGTGAATAATCTATTACATTTTTACAGAATAAATGAAAATGGAAGGAATGGGTGATATTAAATTAAAAATGCAGTAGACACATATATTTAAGTATTATATACTAATATCCAGATAGATGCTGACATGTTTTATTGATTTTTTTGCTCATTTTGTTATGAAAGGTCAATTTTATACTGGATCCTAAGAAAGAATAGTTGTTGGGACTCTTCTAGGCGAGACATAAATTAGTGAAAACTCCCCACTTGGACAGTGTCTTTATAGCACATTTATTTTGCTTGCTGATAAGACACTAGCTTTAAAATCTAGTTTTCAGAGGTCAGTCAGTAGAGCATGCGACTCTTGATGTCAGTAGAGCATGCGACTCTTGATGTCAGGGTCATGAGTTCAAGTTTCACATTGAGTGTGGAGCCTACTTAAAAAAATAAAATAAAATCTATTTTTTAGCCATATTTGTATTTGGTTGAAGTTGTAGTTTTCTCACAGATAAGGGTATATAACAAAATGAATGTACTGGGAGAAAGGCACAGCTTCTCAAATATATAAGATGAAATGGCAGAAATTAGTGACCAGTTATAAGAATAAAGATTTGGTTTTTGTGTCACAATATTTTGCTCCATTATTTTCGTACTCCAATATATTTTAAGCACCATTGCCAATTCTCTTAAAACTGCTAAAATAACAGATGATAATTCACTGATCATTCAACTCTGACACAAAAATAGTTCCTGAGAGTCTCAAAAATGGAAAGGAAAATATTATGAAATTCACTTATTTTATTAATTTAGTTTCAGCCATGTGTGGAGAAATACAGAAATCATTGCTTTTCTAAATCAGAAAAAATGATAACATAAGTTGTATTATGAATAGTATATTTGGTCACAAAAATCCTTGAAAAATCATTTAGAGCAAGGTTTTCCAGATATTAAAATAAATCTACTTTGTTATTTAAAATTTTATCAGTTTTCGTGTAACTTTGAATTAAAATTATCCTAAAATAGTCTTATCTCCATATTTAAGATTCAAAGATAAGATATAAAACATAATCTGTACCTTATTCCTCCTAATTTGTTTAAAAGTGTTTATTAAGTACCTACTGTCTTGGGGAAGAGCTGGGGGTAAACTAGGGACTTTTCCCAGCCCAGAATGTGGAATCCCACCACATGCCTCTAGGGTGACTCTCAGCAATCTATCAAGAAAGGTGCACAGCCAGAGAGGGTGCCTTTGCTGGCTGCAGAAGAAGACCTGGCATCGTGCTATCGTACACGGAGACCCTTTGGAGGAAAGTTTTGTGACTGAGGAAAGATAAGCTCAGAAATGGCCAAAACCAAGAGGAGGCTTATAGGCAGGTTTGGGGGCAGGCTGGAGAGGGAGAAGCAGTAGGTAGGAGAATGAAGACCAACGCAAGAGATTTGCTTGAGTCTCAGAATCTGTGGGAAGAAGAATTCTTCAAGCAGACAGCATCTAGTTTAGAGAGTTTCAATTTGTTTTCTTTCATTAAAAATCATAAAAATAATTGCTAATACTTACATATTGCCCACTGTCTACCATACTATTCTAAGAGAGCTGCAACTCACATGCACGGTGTATCCCCATTTTATGGCAGGGGTAGTTATGCAAAAGGACTGGGTAACTTGCAAAATTTCCATGATTAGCAAATGATTGAACTAGGATTTGAACCCACTTAGTTGGGCTAGTCTTTTCTCTTTCCCACTGTGACATAACACTTCTCAAATATTTAATAAAATGTTATCTTTTCCTCCTGTTAAGGGGAGATGGCCTCAACTTAATGATGTTCCCTCTATCGAAAGTGCTAAGTTAATTTAAGGTTAGCCATACTGACATTATGAAGGATTTGTTTGATAGCTACAATCTTTGTTAGGAAATCTCTCAAAAAATCTATTTTCATGAGATAAATATGGATATATATTTATGATAGTGTTTTTCTTTTTTCCATTCTTCTTTCCCTCCTTTTTTTCTTTCTTCTTTGGATAAGCTTTGCTTTTGGTTTTAACTATCCTTGTGATATTCTGCAAGTCATATTAACAAGATGAGATAAAATGTCAATGGTATAGTCATTCATTAAATTTATTACTACTGGATGCCTCCAAAAAGGTTTTTATGTGTGCAATAGATTTAAAATTCTGAATAGTTTACCAATAAACTCTCAAAGCCAGAGAAGCAGAGATCTGAAACTACTTCAGTTTGCTTGAAAGATGAAGTTTAGTTTATTGAGTTCTGGATTGAGCCCATATTGATTATTCTTTTCATGATATTTGCCATAATTCCTGTCTTTATTCTATTTAAAGATCTAGTCTAAATTTATTTCTCTTCTAACTTAGCCTCATTTTGCTGTTCTTCTTGTGTGTGTGTGTGTGTGTGCGTGTGTGTGTGTGTGTGTGTGTGTGTGTTTCTGGATTAGTATTTAAAATTGAGGGATTAAATCTCCTCTAAAGATTACTGTACAAAATGTGACTATTCGAATACTATGTCAGTTTGGAATGTATGATATTTGAGTCACTGAATTCCTGATTTTTAATTAAGAGACCAAGAATGTATGTTCTGCTCAGTTCATCATTTTTATTTGCAGCCAAGCTCATGCCTAAGTCTTTGTCAATATCATTTACTAATGGTCTAGGCAATTGAGGTAAAAAGAATTATAATACACTTTTATATAGGAATTCACTCTTAAAACGAAATTTCTTTTCTCTGCTTGGTGTAGACTAAATATTACCAAAATCCTTCCTACCAAGTTGATTCTCCCCTGCATAGCTGCAACAAAGACATGGCAAAAAAGACCTTCTCACAGGGTTGAGACATTTTGATCCACTTCAGCTGAGCTCGCTTCATCTCATGGTTTAGAAAATCAATGACATATCAGCTTAGTAGTCACTGATCCATGAGGTAATTGCACCTTCTAATATCTTCAGCATAAAGCTTCTGAAATGGGCAGATCCAATGACCAGAGGATAAAACACATTGTTTTTTCAATTTTGCGATCAAATTGAGAAATAATCAGCTTGTATTTCTGAAAGAAAAAATAATATTGCTTCAGAGATATAAAGTTACTACTAAACACACTTTTGATCATATTAAGATTACTCTTCTTCTAAACTGGCTTTATTGTGCTACAGATTGTATTTACCTGTAAAATTTGTGTTTAGGCTTCCAACCTAATTCATTAAAAAAAGCACTATGGATTTCAGGATGAAGTACTGGACTCTTCATTTTGTGGTTAAATATGTTGGGAAATTATCCCCATTGCTTTTGGTCTGATGCTTAGAGACATCTTAACTAACTAGATAAGAATTCTTTAGGAAACAGATATGGGCTTAAGTAAATACTAAACAAATTGGGTATTAGCACGCAGGGAGAAAGTAAGATTGATGATCTGACAAAATGTTAATTAAAAGAAGGAGCATTGCCAAGATTTTCGTGTATAATTCAATTCCACATAATTCAAAGGCAAAATTAATTTTCTGTTTCTTATTTGACAACAAAGAAAGTTTCATATTGATTATTTTTTTTAAATGTATACACACATGATATGGTAAAGTTCTGTAATCAGAAACACAGTTGTTTAACCTCAAAGGTTTGCATTTAAATTCCAGAACTCTACAGACACAACAGAACATTTCATTGAAATGAAATGAGTTTGCACTTACTTCTGCAGGTTCCTAGGCATACATAAACATCAAATACCAATATCGGTATTAATTAGAGGAAATAACCCTAAAACATTTGGCAATTTTAACTTTGAGCAGTTGCCAGTTTGCCCAGCCCAACATATGCTGAATATTTTACATATAAGTGATTTATTACAAAATTTACCGATGATGACTAACACTATTTTTTAAAGTTTACTTGCCCAAATATTAGCGGTTTTAAAGATTAAATGTCATTATGTATCATAATGCTGAGTGTATTTACTAATTTAATCCTGAGAAGCTTCTTTAAACTTATTTCATATCACTGTTATTTCAAAAATATGATTTCCAAATAATTTTCATTTCTATTGAAGACTTCATGTAGTTCTGGTTTAAAAATATTTAAGTCTTCTGTTTAATAGGATAGAGGGATTTTTTTTTTTGTTCCAAATGCATAATTAAATGTCAAGCTTTAAAGTGATGCCAGAGTGAATACTCATCAGAATTCTGAATAAATAGAAACAGAGACCTGTTTGCAATTAAAGTCTTAATTCTCAACAGTAAATGATTCTGAGATCCTGGTTATATTAGTTCCCTATCATTAATGTTGCTTAGATGTAACATCTCAGCAAACCTTTGAACTTTAAATTTTCTGCCCTGGGAAGACTATCTGTAGAAAGACAATGCTTGAATAGAAAGAAGAGTTGAAAAACCGAATTTATTAAATCAGACCGGAAGCATAGACTGAGGTGCTGTTACTTTACTAGGGAGTATAATAGCAGGGAGGCAGAAATAAGACAGAAAGGGTGATGCAAGGAAGGAGTTAACAAGAAGGTGTGGTAGTAAGTTACTACCACTTGGAACCAAGTGCTGTTCTCAGGAGACTCTTCTGAAAGATTAAAGAATTCTGGTCCCAAGGAAGTCCATGATAAGCCAGAGGAGGATGGAAGACAAAGCATTCCTCCCCTGACTTTCTGATCTAAACAGGGGAATATTTGCCCCCACAGGGTGATAACTCAACAGCCCTTTTTATTTTTATTTTCTTCTCCACAGGCACAGACTCTAACCAGGTGCTGAGAAGTCACAGCTTATGTGGCAAGAAGAAAGCTTTGGGACAAGAGTCAATGGAGGCGTGCACCCTGGCAGCCAGATAAGGAGCAATTCTGGGAGGCCTGCCTAAAGTTTGAAGAACCCATGCAGAGTTGGTCCTTACAGTGGTTACTGATGCAGAAAAAGTGGCCAAAACTGGAGACAGGTTAGGCCAAAAGAAATGGAAGGGCCATAGAAGCATTTGAAACAAAAGCAGACTTGTTTATTCACACTTGAATAAAAATTTATAATTTAGGATCAATTCATTAACCTGGGCATTTGTACAAAAGTGTAGCACTAGCCATACATGTAACAATATCTGGGTGACACCTTTATTTACTTTATGGTGCAAAGGTTTATTTAACTAGAGAATTAACTAGTTAATTAATGGTCTACCTCGTAGAATAGTTGTATACTTGGCTAATAAGATATTTCTGAGCTCTTTGACATTTCAAGATTAAAGTAATATTAGATTTCATAATAAGCCTAACCATTGGAGGGATCCCTGGGTGGCGCAGCAGTTTAGCGCCTGCCTTTGGCCCAGGGCGCGATCCTGGAGACCCGGGATCGAATCCCACGTCGGGCTCCCGGTGCATGGAGCCTGCTTCTCCCTCTGCCTATGTCTCTGCCTCTCTCTCTCTCTGTGTGACTATCATAAATAAATTAAAAAAAAATAAAAAAAAAAGCCTAACCATTGGAAATCAGAAATTTTGAATGAAGAAAATCTCTCTCAACTCTGCTTTTATAAAAAGTAAATTAGTTTTCTTTACAGTCTCGGGAAAAAAAGTGCTTTTTATTCAAAATGGTGAAATTTATGGGTAAGAAATAGTTTTAAATATAAAATAAAGTTTATTTTGAAGGTAATTATTTTTTTGCATAGAAAATGAGAGTAAAGAAATAGCAAAGAGAGTTAGTAGAATAATTAATTTATTTAGTTTCGATGTTGTATACCAACTAATCATTCATATAAATTTCAGAAATGGCAAGGCCATATCATTGACATTATGATAATTAATACTTCTATTTTACTTTGACTTCTTCCAGACTTAAATTTTTCTTTAAATTTACCCATGGTGTTGTATATATGTAGCTTAGTTCATATTTGTATGCATATATTTTATATATTTATTATTTATATAATATTTATACTTAAGTTTGGAAAGGGCATATTTGGGGATACTAATTGGGCTTCCTTCCTCTTCTTCGTGGAAATCCAAACATTAATATGTAGAGGGCACACGAAACATAAGTAAGAGAATTGTTTGAGAATTATGTGACAGTCTTCTAGTATTTTGAACAAAATTTTTCTAGCCAGAGTCACACTTTCTAAGATCTTAGTGAGATCCAATTTTAGTTTCCTTAAAAAGAATATCTGTGGCCTAAGGATTTCTGTGAAATAATTTCAAAGCTCAAGAGGTAAGGACAAAACACACCATTGAAGCAAAAGACTAATTTGGTAAGCTACTTTTGTTGCAAAGAAATTCGACACATCAGAAAAGGAATTTAAACTTGCTAAATATCAGTATTAGTAAATAATTTAGATTATTTAAAAGTCTTCACATAGACTGGGGAAGAAAAGGATGACAAATTCAGGCTAAATCTCTATAGGACAAAACAAATGGCTTTCTGGATGTTAACTGATATTATTCATTTATATTTCTGTAGAATCTTAAAGGAAAATTAAACCATAACTGCACTCATATGCATTTGAATACCCTACTTATTTAAGCAAACTCTACAAAAGTAAGTTTGCACTAAAAAATACTAAATCTAAGAATTTGTCTACATTAAATTTCAAATATTATCTTAGATTACTTAATCCCCAAACATCCACTTGCTATGTAAGAATCTTTCTTTTTATAAAAAAATTTATTTATTTGAGAGAGAGAGAGAGAGAGAGAGAGAGCGAGCAGGGGGCAGGGCAGAAAGAGGGAGAATTTCTAGCAGAGTCCCCACTGAGGGTGGATCTCATCAATGTAGGACCTGACAAGGGGCCCAATCCCGAACGGGGAGTGGTGGGGGCGTGACTGGGGCTTATCTCATGCCCCTGAGATCATTACCTGAGTCCAAATCAAGAGTCAGAGGCTTAACCAACTGAGCCACCCAGGCACCCCTGCTGTGTAAGAATCTTTCAAACTTCAAGTCATTTAATAACCTTAATAAATATAACCATAATAAGATGTAGTAATTCTTGAAAACTGATAAAATTATATTTTTAAATTGCTTTTTTAAAAAGTATTTTTAAGTTGCTTTTCAATTCATATAATTTCTCCTCAACTGAGAGATGTTTTAATACACTTTCCAAACATGCCTTGAAGTACCTTATTGACTAAATATTTTATGAAATAAGCTAATGCTGTATGAAGATAATTAATGACAAAATGGCAATCTGTACATTTTATAGAACTAAGGAGTCCAAAGTAAACTCTTCATAGAAAACAATGATAAAAGAAAATATTATTTATTTGATACTCCTCTCCAATTCAAAGTTATATTTTAAACTGAACATTTCAAAAAAATAAATAAACTGAACATTTCAAATTGTCTTTTTTGTAAAAGAACAACAAGATGCAAGCAGATGTATGCTGCTGTATTAGCAAGTCCCCAAATGCTTAATTTTCAGCATGCTAAAGGAATAAACAAGAATTATCGATATAGGCTAAATGAACACTATTGGCTTAATCAGGCAGTTTGGCTATTTAGAATGGGGGTGAAGTAGATACTTTGGTTGAGGTATCATCTGATAGCTGAGAAAGCCATCTTTTCTAAACACAACTCTATTGTACTGATGGTAATAGTACAAATTCAGATGGCACATTGTCTAAATATGAGGATATTATTTAAAGGCTACAGGCTTATTTATTTTCATAAAACAAGTGTAAACAGATGAGATGTATTTCTGGGTCTTTTGAAAGTCTAAAATGGAAAGCATTCAAAATATGTTAAGCAATCTGAATTATAACTCATTTGTAAAGATTATAGTGCTTAGGGGAAAAAATGTACCTGGATTCACAACTAACATGAGATCTTCAACACAAACTAAGTTAACAAGAAGCCAATGACATAAGCCCTAAGGTAATGGTACTTGCTGGAACAAACGAACACTATATAATAAATGCAGGGAAGGTCTCTGCAATGGCACAGAAAGTACATTTCTTTGAGTTATCCTGTCACTTCCCTCAAATATTTTTCATCAGTTGTGGCACATTTCACATAACAGCATATGAAAAACAAAGATGTTCATCATTTAAATAATTTACTGCTCTTCAATTTGAATAAAAAGAGCTTGAGAATTTTCTACTAAGTCTATGATTTCTCACACCTGAAATATAACATTGGGCATTTGTTTTTAATTACCAACTCTACCACAAGCACATTTCTCATTAGCAAGAAACAGATCCTATCAAATCAGTATTAGAGTAATGACATGTAATCCTCTGCTAGAAACCTGGCTTTTTGAACTTGTTTTCAAAACATGATGCCCTCCTTAAATATGTGCTTAAGTTTATATTTGCACTCATGTTATGATAAACCATTTTTCACTGGATATATGGCTAAGGAGCGTGTTTGGTTAATTAAAAATTTTATTGAGTACTGAAGGGTACAATTCTAGAGTAAGCAAATGGTGCATACAAATATAAAACTGTATAAACACCCTATATTGTATCCCTGCCACTTCCTCAGCAACAGATGAAAAAAATAATAATTATTTCATCCTTTTGCCTCAGTAATTGATCAATGATCTTGTTTAACAGTTTCAGAATAAAACATCAACACATTATCTTTTTTTTAACTTATTTATCTTATAACTACAAGCCTGTTCTTGCACCTATATCATCCACCCCCAATATATTATCAATTTTAATAATTTTTATTTATATTTTAGCATACATTTGGATGCTAAGATCATTCTTATTTCTACCTATGACCAAATTCATTCTTTCAGCAACATTTCCGCGGAACAGTGGAGAATGTAATATATTAAGTGTACAACATATTAGCTCAAATCAAACATTTAGTAACATTCTCTGTTTTCTGTGTACTTTTATGCTACTGAAGAATTTATATTAAGGTACTGATTTCACATAAACCTAGATTAAGCATTAGTAAGCCATATTATCATTGAAAAATGTGTTAACAATCCTTTGATAAAAATATTGCAAGTTGCCTGTTGTATGAGTGGCCAAGAGAACCATGAGCCTAACTCAAAGTGATAATCAAGATTTTGTTTACTTACCGCGACAGTGTAGGCAAGAGGCAAAAGAGAAAAATGCCAGTTTCCCAGGGATCAGGTGACATGCAGTGTAAATGGGGGACAAATGAGGTCTATTTTTCAGGGCTCACCCCAAAATAAGTCTCTGCAAAGTCTCAGCCAATTAGGCCCAGAGCAGGTGCCTGGGATAGAAATTCAGATGAGTAGTGCTAGCCTGGGATTGCTAAACCCTTGGCTGCAGCTCCACCTGGAAAACCACATATATTGACTGTACAACAAGGCCAGGAAGGTGAGGGCCACTTCCCGTCACAAGGCCGGTCTGGTATTGCTTGTAGCTCAGCCTGAAAGATTGCACATAGGGTGAGCACTGGATGTTATACTATATGTTGGTAAATCGAACTCCAATTAAAATATATATATATATATATAAATTTAAAAAAAGAAAAAGAAAAGTCATGTGAGAAGAAAATAAATGGATTCTGGCCTAGAAATGGGCTTGTGATATTTGCTTTTAAATGAAAAAGAAAAATCTAGATTATGCATAATATGAACAATTAAAAGTTAAAGTGACAAAGTTGTATGTTAATATTGAGCTGTATTTTTTTATTGATGGCTTGGCAATTTATGACCTATTTAACATTTCTGGTTTAGAAGGAACATTATTTTATTATTATTATTATTATTATTATTATTAATTACCATTCCTATTGTTTAGAAAAATTTGACCTTATAAGTAGCAAATTCATGAGGAAAATCCAGAAACCCACTTTCCCAGCTCTCTCTGCAGTTATCGTGTAAGCAAAGGACCTAGACTCGTCCAGCTTAGGTTCATATTTCACTGACATGAAAAGGAAAATTCCACTTTTGTCTTCTGTCCTTATGTACAGTTACACATAGGAAATTCTCCTCCCAAAACTGAGTAAAAAATAGGATAAAAAATAATAAAAAGATAAATCTAAATGAATTGGACAAGAAATTAAGAAAACCTCAAAAGCCAAGAGTCAATTCATAGTTGAGACGAGATGGGCCTGTATTGCTATATACTTCCCTCTTTAGGCCACTTTTGCTACATCCCAAAAGTTCTAGGGCATTGTGTTTTCATTTTCATTTATTTCCATTAACTTATTTTTTTAAATTTTTTTCCTTGATTTCCCAGTAGACCCATTCACTTGTTCAACTATAGCATGTTGTTTAACCTCAATGTATTTGCAGTGTTTCCAAATTTTTTTTTTCTGTTTGACTTCTAGTTTCATAGCATTGTGGTGAGGAAAGAGAAAAATATTTTTTTGCATTTGCTGAGGCCCGTTTTGTGACTTTATATGTGGTCTATTCTGAAGAATGTTCCATGTGCACTTGAAAAGAAATTGCATTCTGCTGTTTTAAGATAGAATGTTCTGAATATATCCCTTAAGCCCAGCTGGTCCGATTACTGGGTTGTAGGGTCAAAGAAACCCTCTTACCCTCCTACACTGTTGTTGAGAATGCAAACTGATGCAACCACTCTGGGAAACAGTATGGAAGTTCCTCAAAAAGTTAAAAATAGAACTATCCTACGTCCCAGCAATTGGTGTTCATCCAAAGATACAAAAATACAGATTCGAAGGGGCACAAGCACCCTGATGGTTCTAGCAGCATTATCAACAATAGCCAAATACATATGCCATTACTTCTTTATCCATTCATCAGTTGATGGACATTTGGGCTATTTCCATAATTTGACCATTGTTGATAATGCTGCTAGAACCATCAGGGTGCGTATGCCCCTTTAAAACAATATTTTTAAATAAAACTTAAAAAAAAGAAAAAGTTAAGAGAAAGAGAATGAGAGGAAGAAAGGGAAGGAGGGAGGAAGGAAGAAAGAAAGGAAAGAGATTCAAACCAGTTTTAGCTTTTTGGTAACTACTGAAATCAAATAAATTCTAGTTTCTCTCTCTCTCCCTCTCTCTTCTTCATTTTATTAATTATTTAGGCATATGTTAAGTGTTCACAATTTTCAGATTTGTATACTTTGGTTTTACCTCGTATCACTATCAAATGTCTTTCATCTTAATAATTCTTCTAGATTTGAAATCTGCTTTGTCTGTTATTAGTATGTCTACACCAACTCTTCTTTAGTGCTGGCCTGGTAGACACTATTGTTTAAAATTGTACGGGCAAATATCAAATATCTTGGAATAAATAAAAATAGTAAGACTTCCACGTGGAAACTGAAAAAGCATTGCTCAGGGAAATTAAAGAAGACCTTAAATAAATGGAGGAATCTATCACATTCATGAATTGTTAGACTCCGTATTATAAAGATGACCATTCTCCTCACATTTATGTGTTTATATAGTTTGTAATTTCAACATAATCTTTTTATTTTGTAGTAATTGTTTTTCAGATTATTAACTTCACATGGCCATGAAAAGTCTACAAAATGAGCAAGAGAATCCTTAAGAACAAAGCTGGAGGACTCACAACACCATAAAGTAAGACATAAAATACAATAAATTCTAATGTGGCGTTGATTTAATATTCAATAAAATGAATCATATTAATATTCCATAAACAAGAGCATGTAAATAGATCGGCACAAAACATTAAAGGCATTGAATGACTTACTCTTTAAAAAAAGTTTATGCATACTATTCTTGGCAAATGAGAAAATATTTTAGTGATATGCTTTAACTCTCTTAAATATTGATCTTGGGACAGTTTTATAAAACTATGCGTGCTTTGTTTCATCAGACATTCTACCTAGAAAATAAAATAATTATAAGTCAAATTCTGCAAAGCAAGTTAGTGATGAAATAAATATATGGTGAACAACTAAGATACCATGAGTAAGGAATATGCATCAGGAAATGTAATGATTCCTCAGCAAATAAACTGTTAATATATCAGTTAAGTTGACGAGTGGAAAACACTATGAAGCATCAGTATACATTCTTGAAAGCATTAGTAAAATTCCATAGCCAATAATGTAAAACACACACACACACACACACACACACAAACCACAAAAACTGCAACAATATTGAAATATAAATACAATTTTTCAACCTAGTAAAAAGTACTTCTTAAACACCTAGAGTTCACAAGGACCCATATAGTGAGGTGTACATAATCTGTGTCTCTCAGTATTAATTGCACATTCCTTTCTCCAAAGAGGGTGTTCTACACGAGCTGGACTAGAAGCATCAATGAGAGAAATGAGCCTCGCATTTTAGATTCTCTGCCAACGTTACCCTTAATATTGTCCAGTTTTTTATTTATTCTTTTACTATTTTATTCTTATTAGTTCAGTGAATACTTATTGAGAACCTATTTTTTGCAATATATTGCATTAAGTATAGGTACAGATAAAAAGATGAATAAGATATAGAACTTGCTTGCTAATAATACCTTTTAAAATTATATTATGTATATCTTTGTATTTCATAAGTGCATATTTGTATCTATGGTATCTGTATTCATATGCATTTTTACCAGGAAAATTATCTGATAATTTTGATACTAGCACGTGTGTGTGTGTGTGTGTGTGTGTGTGTACAGGTAGATGGGGCAATGGAAATAATGTAACTGAATTGACATACAAATCTAAAATTAAAATGTCCCATTTAAAGCCACTAATATAGGTGTTTATTCTTTAAAAAATTTCTAATTAATCAGAAATTATGTTTGTAACTAATGGAATTCATTAAGTGAATATATGAAAACATGTTGAAAAACCCAGTAAGGTATGTCAACTTATTTTGATAAATGTTATTGGAAACAAACCCTTAGCTCTAAAGTTCAATAAAATGATTCAATATTTTCTTACCAAGACAATAAAGATAATATGTATGTTAAATTTAATGGTACTTTTAGTATGCACAAAGTACAAAATATCTCAGGATGTATGTTTATAATTATTATATTATCAATCTGTCCCTTTGGGTGAATATTTTAACTTAATTTTGACCAAATGAGATGCCAGAAACAATATATTACATTTCATATGTTACTACCTACTAAAATCATAATGCTGATTTATTGCTGTGATCTTCTATTTAAAGCATGAACAAGAACTATTAAACTCTCATTCCAGAAGGGAAATTTTTATTATTAACAGATGCATTCTAACTGGGGAGCTTCACGCTGCTGTGAAATATGAGTCTTGCTTCGAGATGCATTTCTTCATTACGCATGTATAGGGACCAAGAGGTGGTTCAGTGCTGGGCGCAGGCTGTATTCTTGGCTCCTGTTGTCATCAGCTCCCTAAGTGATTCTGCTCCCCTCGTCCCCAGTGATCTCCCATTGTTATATTTCTTCCTGTGTAAACACTATTTTACCAGTACAGATGAGCACTCTCTCCTCCTTCCTACTTTGCTCTAATAAAATACCCATTTTTCACAAGCAGGAGGACATTCGTTTTTCCCACATCATTTTTCAAGTACCATATCATGGCATTTCAAATTTTAAGTAAACAAAAAGTCTAATTTTTCATCGTGACAGCAACCACATTGAGGTATGAACCTGAAACACCAAATGACTTATTCCTGATGATATTTGAAGAAGCCCCCCGTACTTCTAAAACATGTCAAAATGATTTGTTTTGGCATTGCATCATAGCCCTTGTTTATGTAAGTTCTTAATAGGCTATGTTTCATTATCTGGGGTATAGGTCCTTGTTATAAATTAGATTCCATCTACTAAAGTATCCTCATTATAGTTTCAAAGGACAGATAATGCCATGTCCTCCGTACTTCAATAAATCTCATAAGCCAGCAGGCTGCCCGATTGACATGCTGAAATCTTGGAAGCGGTAGAAACAGTGACAAACATGAAACTTCTATGTATTTATTTTTTTGAACCTTTAGAGTGAGCTGCAACACAAGTGTCTAGACGATCTCCAAAGTGGACAGAACCCGTTTTCTTGCCTGGATATCCTGAGAGAGAAAAATAAGTGTCACAGCAATTGTCTTTTCATTTTGTTTCAGTCCCAGAACCATAGGGATGTGTTTTAAGGGGAAAGTCCTTGTAGCCGTCAACGTGATGCTACACCCCTCCCCGCACTGCCCTGCGTGAGTGGACAGTGATAAATGAAAAGGGCTGTAAAAAGCAAGTGTTCACTTCAGATCTGAGGTTTCCACCTTTCAAGAGTGATTTGCTAGGACCCCATGGCGTTTGGGGTGCCAAAAAGTACTCGTTATTGTTTCCCACGACTAGTGGAGTATAATGATATAGTTCAGTGGTTACAAGGTGAAGGATCTAGAATTAGAATGCAAAATTGCAAAATCCACATTTACTGCTTTTTCATCTTTGTGGGACTTGCAGGGAGGGGTGACTTGAGCCCTAATTTAATGTTGTGTTGACGTAACTGACCTATGATAACTGCATATATTTAAAGCATTACAGTTTCTCCTGTTTTGACATATTTGGACACCAGCGAATTCCATCACTAGCAATATAGTGAACATATTCATCACCCCCGAAGCTTTCCTTATGCTGCTTTATGCTCCTCTCTGCTGCACTCCTATTGTAGGCAATCACTGACCTGTTTTCTATTAATATGTTTTTTTTTTATTTTCTGAAATTCTGTATAAATGGAATTAGACAAGAGCCAAAACATATATAAAAGATACAAATGTGTGTATTTGGAGGGCCCTAGCTTCTTTTACAAAACATAATTATTTCAAGAGTTATTCATGTCGTTTTATGGATTGTTTGTTCCTTTTATTGCTGAATAGGATTCCGTTCTGTGGTCAAGCCACAATTTATCTAGATCCCCTGTTGATGAACATTTGGGTTGTTTCAACTTTTTAGCTCTATTACTAATAAAGTGAGTATAAACATTCCTGTACAAACCTTTCCAACAACATACTTAAAAAAAATGTTGGTTACACTTCTAGGATTAGAGTGGCTGGGTTATATGGTATGTGTATGCTTGATGTTTTTAGAAGCTGCTAAATTGTTGTCCAAAGTGATTATAATATTTTACTTTCCCACCAGAGAAGTGTGAAAGTTCTAGTTTCTCCACATCCTTGCCAGCGCTTGTATCGTGAGCTATTTAATTGTAGTCATTCTGACACGTGTAAAATGGAATCCCATTGTGTTATTAATGTGCATTTCCCAGGATTTTAGTGAAACGTCTGTTCTGAATTTTGCCCATTTTTGTTAGATTTTTGCTACTCATATTAGGTTTTAACATTATGTATTCTACATATAAGCCCATTACCAGATATATGCTTAGCAAATATTTTTCTCCCAGTTTATGTATTGGCTTTTTATTCATTATTTAACAGTGTGTTTTAGGAATTTTAATATTTTCATACATGCCATTTAGCATTTTTTTATGGATCCACATTCTTACAATCCTTTCTGAGTGTCTTTCAAAGAGATTTTTAAACTTTTTGATAGATTACAATTCATTTTTTAATGGATTCTGGTTTTAAAATCATATGTAAAAAAATAAAAATAAAGATAAAATCATATATAAGGAGGGGTTGCCTAACCCAAACTTATAGAATATAATACCTTTAGGTTTACGTTTATGTCTTGATTTAAGTAATGTTTGTAGATGTCACCAGGATTTATTTAAGTATTTGCATATGAATATGCACTTGTTTCAAGGCAATTTGAAAGATTATACATTCTCCACTGAATACCCTTAGAAAGTTGGTAGAGGGGCTCCTGGGTGACTCTGTAGGTTAAGTGTCTGCCTGTGGCTCAGGTCATGATCCTGGGGTCCTGGGATCAAGCTCTGCTTCTCCTTCTCCCTCTGCCCACCCTCCCCGCCACTTGTGCCCTCTCTTATTTCTCTATCAAACAAATAAATAAAATCTTTGGAAAAAAATAAACTCGGTTGAAAATCATATTCTGACAATTGCCAATACATGTCATATATGTATGAGTTTTCTAGGAAGTCTACATTCAGGGACACAGATATAATTTGACTCTATGAAATATAATACTTCAGAATAAATTGTATATCGAGTAAAGCTTATAACGTAGCTTCATACTAAGTTTTAAAGTTAGTTATTATTTGTCCCCCAATTCTTATTTTTTTAAAGTTGTTTTGACTTCTTTAGGGCTTTTGCATTTCAATGTAAATTTCCTAAAAAAACAAACAAACAACAACAACAAAAAAAAAAAAACTGCTGGGATTGGGATTGTGATTGTGTAGAATATAAGGCCAATTTGGGAGAAATTAAAATCTTAAAGATATTGATCTGCAGACCTAAATATTTATTATCTTTCCATTTATCTAGGTCTCCAATTTCTCAGCAATATTTTATAGTTTTCTGTGAGTTGGCATTATATACCCTTTGTCAGATCCCTCAGTATTTTTACTTTTGTTGCTATTAAATGGAATTGATTTAAAAAAATATATCTGACTTTTCTTGCTAGTATGTAGAAATCAAATTTTGTTTTCAGAAATCTTGCTACACTCACTTATTCATTCTGGTAGCATTTTTGTAGACTCCATCAGATTTTCTACATAGATGATCATATCATCTGTGCATAAAGATAATTTCACTTTTTCCTTTCCAATACACATGACTTTTCTTTATTTTTTTTACTTTAAAAAAGTTTTGCACTGTCTTTTCTTTTTTTTTTTTTTTTGCACTGTCTTGAATTCCTAAGACAGTGTTAAATAGAAGCAGTGCAAGAGGGCACTCATATCTTATTCCTAATTTTAGAAAGAAAGTATTCAGTTTTCTACAACTAAGTACAATATTAGCTGTACTTTCTTCACAGATGTCTTTATCAGATTAACAAAATTTCCTTCTATTCCTGGTTTGCTGAGAGTTTTATCAGGAATGATTATTGAATTTTGTGAAATTATTTATGCAGATTAGGATGATCTGTTTTTGCTGTTACTGTTTTGCATTTTAGTTTATTAATTTGGTGAGTTACATTAATTTATTGTACTTGTGTTAAACCAACTTTCAAATCCTGGGATAAATTCCACGAGCTAATATATTCACCCTTGTTATATATAGTTGGATTTTGGTACTAACATTTGTTTAGGATTTTTGCATCTAAGTTCATGAAGGATATTGGTTTGTAATCTTTTTTTCTTCTACAATGTGTTTACATGACTTTAGTATCAGGATAATGTTGGATTCTTAGAATTCTTTAATTTTTTCAAAGAGTTTGGGCAGAATTAGTATTATTTTTTTTCTTAAATATCTGTTAGAAGTTACCAGTAAATCCATTTGAGTCTGGAGTTCATTTTGTAGGATGGTTTCTAACTACAAATTTAAATATTTTTCTATATAAAATCAGATACTTGAGGTGCATGTGTGGCTCAGTGAATTAAGCATCTACCTTCAGCTCAGGTCATGACCCTGGGCCCTGGGATGAAACTGCAAAGCATCAGGCTCTTTGCTCAGCAGGGAGCCTGCTTCTCCCTCTCTGTCTGCCTGGTGCTCCCCCTGCTTTTGCTCTCTCTTTGTCAAATAAATCTCTCTCTCTTTGTCAAATAAATAAATGAAATCTTTTTTAAAAAATCAGAAAGTAACTATGTTAGGCTGTGGCCCACATCAGTTTTCTGTTACCTGTTTCTCTTTTCTCTCTCTCTTTTTTTTTAATCGTGGTAAAAGAATTGCCTAACAAAATCTACCCTTTTAAAAACTTTTAAGTGTGCAATACAGTATTATTAATATATGCACATTTTTGTACAACAGATATCCAGTACTTATTCATCTTTCCTGACTAAATTTCTCTATCCACTGAATAGCAGTTGTTTCCTCTCCCTCAGTCCCTGGGAACTGCCATTTTATTTCTGCTTCTGTAAGTTTGACTAAGTTAGCCACTTCATATAAATGGAATCATGCAGTGTTAGTCTTTCTGTGATGGTTTATTTATTTCACTTAGCATAATATTCTCATGACTCATCCATGTTGTAGCATACAGCAGGAACTGATTAACAAGAAAACAAAAAAACTCAATTAAAAAATGGGTGAAGGACTTGAATAGACATTTCTGCAAAGAAGACATACAAATGCTCAACAGGTTTAGGAATAGAAACTGAACATTACTAAATCTCAGGAAAATGCAAGTAAAAATCATGATACCACTTTCCTCCTGTTAAGACAGCCATTATTAAAAAAATAGAAAATAAAAGATGTTTTCCAACATATGGAGAAATTGAAACACTTAGACACTATTGGTAGGAATATAAAATTGGTAGGAATATAAAATCCAGCCATTATGGAAAACAGTATGGAGGTTCTTCAAAAATTAAAAATTAAACTACCATGTGATCTAGCAATTCCTCATCTGAGTATCATTCAAAATAATTAAAAACAGGATCTTGAAAGAGATATTAGCACTTCCCCGTTCATTGCAGCATTGTCCACAATAGCCAAGCGGTCCAAACAACCTAAATGTCTATCAATGGACAAATTGATATGTTGTAGTACATACACATAATATAATATTATTCAGCCTTTGAAAAGAAAGAAATTCTTGTTTTTGTTTATTAACAACCATTAAAGTTTGTGTGTGTGTATGTGTATTTTTGTAGCACAAAGGCCATTCAAAAATAAACTGAGGGCCAAATTTGGCCACAGCCAATATTTGCTAATTCATGGGCTCAAAGTTTTGTTTTCTGTTTTTTTTTTTTTTTTTTAAGATTGTATTTATTTGAGAGAGAGACAGAGAGAGAGAGAGAGAGAGAGAGAGAGAGAGAGAAAGCATGAGTTAGGGGGCAGGGAGAGGCAAAGGGAGAAATAGAGGAAGAAGCAGACTCTCCACTGAGCAGGGAGCCCAACTTTGGGTTTCTGGGATCAATGACCTGAGCCGAAGGCAAACCCTTAACCAACTGAGCCACCCAGGTGCCCCTATAGGTTCAAGTTTTATTAATTTGTTGATTTTCTCAAAGCACCACCTTTTAGTTTATTGATTTTTATGTCTTTTCCAGTTCATTGATATTGACTCTGATCTTTCATATTTTCCTTTTTCAGTTATTTTCAATTTGATTTTTTGTTACTTTTCTGGTTCTTAGTGTAGCAGCTGAATTTATTTCTAATAAAGGTACTTATTGATATATTATTCTTCCTAAGTGCTACTCTAGTAGCACTTGATAGCACTCCACATATTTGATATACTGTAGATTATGGTCTACCTTCATAGATGTTCCATGCACGCTTGAAAGAATATGTATTCTGGTGTGTGGAATGTTTTAAAATGTCAATTAGATCAAGCTGGTCAGTAGTGTTGCTCAAATCATCTATATCCTTACTGATTGAACATACTTATTTAAAATTGTGTTTTATTGATGATCTCTTTGTCATCAGAACACGACCTTCTTTATCCCTTATAATGTTCTTTTCTCTAAAATTTACTCTGTATAGTATCTATTTTATATTTGTGTTTATGTATTAATATACTCACTTTTCCTTTATCTTGTGTTGTATATCATTTCCATGCTTTTCCTTTAAACTTACTTGTGCTTTTCATTTTAATGTTGATTTCTTATAAGCAGCAGATAGCTGAATCTTGTTTTTTTTATCTGCTCTGACCCACTCTGCCTTTTAATTGGAACGTTTTGACCATTCATTTTTATTGTGTAATTCATCTGGGTGGTCTTGAAGCTACCATGTTGTTACTGGTTTTTTATTTATCCCTTCTCTATTATGTTTTGTTCCTCTCTTTTCCTGCCACCTTATATATCGAGCATGATTTTCTTTTTTTATGCCTTACTAACTGTAACTATTTGTTTTATTATTTTAGTGGTTACTTTAGGGCTTATGTTATTCATCCTAAACATCACTGTTTACCTCCAAGTGATATATACCACTTCATGTATAGAAACCTTAAAATATACTTTCATTTCTCCACTAGCCGTCTTTCAAGTATTACTCTTATATATTTTACCCTTATGTTGTAAACTCTCACAGTACAATGGTATTTTTATTTAAATAGTTATCTGCTCATAAGATTTATATGATTTTTTAAAAGTCCTATTTAGAATATGTTTTTTATTCTTCTTCATGGCTTTGTGTATACTTAAATTCCATCTTGTATTATCTTCTTTCTACCTGAGAAGCTCCCTTTAAATTTTCTTATAGGGCAGATCTACTTGTAATCAATAGTTTCAGGCTGGTCTAGTATTCTCAAGGTCATTTGTTTTGAAGAAATTTTAGATAGTATTATGTTTCAAACTTCAGTATCCCTATGATTCTCATTAGTATGCATTAATACAATTTGTTTTTCTGTAATGCTCTTGGATCCTGTGACCTTGTTTAACTCACTTGTTAATTCTTGGAATATATAAATATAAGTGTGTGTGTGTGTGTGTGTGTGTGTGTATTCTGGGGATTTTCTATACACACAACCTCAAATTAAATCTTTTTTTTTTTTTCCTAATTGGATACCTTTTATTTTGTCTCGCCTTATTGTTCACGTTAGAAATTTCAATACACTTGTTGAAAAAAGTGATAAGAAAGGACTCCTTTGTCTTATTTCCAACCTTAAGAGAAAACATTGAGCCTTTCATCATTAAGTACAATATTAGCTATAGAGATTTTTTTGGAGATATTCTTTATTAGATTGAAAAGGTACTCTATTCCTAGTATGCTGAATTTTTATTCTCATAAATGGTATTGGATTTTGTAAAATGCATTTGAAGTGTTAATTGATCATATTATTATGTTAATTATCAACTTCTTTTTTAGCCTATTGCTATTGTGGATTACATTGATATTTTAGATTGCTGAATGTTGAACCAGTTTTCTATACCTGGAGTAAATTCTGCTTATCCTTGTTGTAAAATTAATTATTTTTATACATGTTTAGATTTGATTTACTAATATTTTGTTAAGTATTTTTGTATATAAGTTTGTGAGAGATATTAGCCTGGAAGGTTTTTTGTTTTGGGGGTTTTTTCCCTTGTACTGTCTTTGTCTAGCTTTCTTATTTCTTGAGAAATATTTAGTATTGATAATGAATTCTGGGTTGATATTTTTTGTTTTGTTGTTTGTTTTCAGTAGTTTGAAAATGTTACTAGAAAATCTTTTTGTTTACATTATTTCTGATGAAAAATCTGCTGTCATCATTATGTTTGTTACTGTGAATGTAACTTTTCTCTCCCTTTGGATATTTTTAAGGTTATGTCCTTATTTCTGATTTTGAGCAGTTTTTGAATAGGGAATGCTTTGGTTTAGTGTTTTCATATTTCTTGGGTTGGGTTCATTGACCTTCTTGACTCTATAGGTCTATTTTTGTCAGTAAGTTTGGCAAATTTCAACTATTACTCTTCCAATATTTTTCTTTCTCACCACTCTCTTTTCTCCTTTGGGAACTCCAATTACATGCATATTAGCCTGTTCACTGATACTCTGTTCATTTCTTAAAAGTCATTTTTCCCCTCTATGTTCCATATTTGATACTTTATCTGATTATGTGTTCAAGTATCTTTCTTCTGTCATGCCTAATCTGCTATTAGTTATATTCAATGTATGGTTCATCTCAGACATTGTACTTTTTATTTTTAAAAGTTCAACTGGACCTTTTTATATCTTCCTTATCTTTACTTAACTGTGTAAACATGTTTAATATAATTATAGTAACATTTTATGTCCATATTTTCTAATTTTATATTTGTGCTAGTTCTGGATCCACTATAATTGATTGATTTTCATTCTTGTAATGGGTCATTTTTTTCCTGCTTTTTCACATGCCTGGTAATATTTTATTGACTGTGAGAGGCATTATGAATTTAACCTAGCTGGGTCCTGGATATTTTTGTGTTCCTATAAAAATTTTTGAGTTTTCTTAAGGGACATAGTTAAGTTACTTAAAATCAGTGATACCCTTGGATCTTGATTTTAATATTTGTTTAGTGGCGTCAAAGCAGCAGTTATTCTCTCTACTTATGCAAAGTACTTCTAAGCAATATTCCTTAAGTTATGAGGTTTTTACTCTGACTGGAAAATAACATCAAGTATAATTCCCTATAATCCATTTGATGGCTTTCCTGTATGCACTGACCAGCACTTTTTGGACACCTTTTGCAGATCTTTAGTTATCTCTATGTGCAGTTTTCTTCATCCTGGTTCTGTCCTTCAAACACCAGTTGTCTTGGTCTTCCTGGATTCAGCTTTGTCTCTCTCTCTCTTCTCTTCCTGGAATTCTGTACTTTGCCTGGGCTGTCCTATCTGTATCACATTTGGTGTAGTCTATCAAAGCCATAATCTGGTGCAATTTTAGCAGTCACATCCTTTGCTTTTCATCTTTCAGAGATCACTGTTTTCCCTGATGTCCAATGCCTTGAAAACCATCATTTCATGTATTTTGTCTGTTTTTTTCAGGTTGGGTTGTCTCAGGGGGAAGATAAATGCAGTCTCTGTTATTCCATTTCTTGAAGCAGAAGTCCTTCTTCACTCTTAATACCTTAATGTGACTTTGTGGAAGTCATACCCTCTCTTTCAGGAAAATGATAGTGTCTGTTTCACAGATATTATGAAACAATGCAAAGAATATCCTATATTATCTGTGTTACATAGGAAATAGAATAAGCTCAAGTATAGTCTCAATACTTGCTTTTATTATTTAATTATATCAGGAATTTGTAAAAAGTGTTATCATTTCCTTTATATAAGATTTAATAGAGTAGAAGTCTAAAAGAATTAAGAAATTTTGAGAATAATTGTAATCATTTAAACATTTGATGATCTCAAAAAATTAATATTTAAAAAAACTGTGCTAGGAGGCTAGTAAATTTAATAAAACTGGAGGGCAAAAAATATATAAGTTTAAAATGTTCATAATTGCTGAGCAAGAAATTCTAATTTCAGGATACTTTACTAAAGAAGTCACCAAAAATTAATAAAGACATATATGTGTGAGAGTATCAAGTGTTGTTTGTAATATAGTGTTTCTACAGGTCACTAAGTGTCTAATGTAGGAGCCTCTGTAAATAAATTATGACTCATACACTTTAGCCATTGAAAATCATATTCAATTACATGTAATTTCTGCTTTTTATGCAGAAGGCAAAAACCAAATTACATATTTTAATACAGTAAAATTTGTCATTATATGCCTTGAATTTTTAGGAGGTTGGATACTAAAATATTTTGTAATTATATCTGAATGGTCAGGTTATGGTTTGTTTTTTCTTCATTATATTTTCTATTTTGTAATATTTCACTAATTCAGATATAGTTTTTATAATAGGGAAGTGAAATTTAAATTTTATGTCAGTTAAAAATAGGAGAACATCAGTGTTTTAGTGAAAATATTCTGACATCATATTTGATTTGATAATAAATCTCCATCACAGGGATATCTTAGTAAGATGCTTTTACTCTGGTAAATTTATATTTTATATAAATGAAAAGATGAAAAGTTGCCCTTAAAGAGGCAACTAATTTTCCACTCTTCAATTAAAAATGCTTTATACTTTGAGTTGCCAAAAACTGAGAAAATTTTTCAGATATGAATCAAATAATCTATTGATGTTTTATAAGAAACACTAAGGCTACTTGTTACATAAATGGGTTACAGCAACATGCTCTAGAGTTGAAAGGCATAACATCAGGTCTTAGTCCTGGCTTTTACCTCCTAAGTGACCAGAACAAGTTGCTTAGCTTTACTCAACCATTGCTTTCTCATTTGTACATATAAGATCTCTACATTCTGATTATGGTATGGAATAAGCTAATATAACAATCATAATTTAGAGAATATTCTCAATACATATTAGATATTATTATTTAAAGGGTTCAAATTGTCTCTGTCATTTGCTTGAGTCAATATTTTTTATACCATTTGTAACAGAGTTTTCAGAGAAAAACAACCAATTGTTTGTATATATGTATGCGTTTATACACATACATGGATATATGTGAATATACAAGTTTATATACGCATTATATATATTATGTATATATACATATAATATGTATATATATTATATATATACAACTGGTTGTTATAGAGAGAGGAAGAAAGAGAGAGAATGAGCGAGAGATTTATGATAAAGAACTGGTTCACTTGATTATGAAGACTAGTCAGTAAAATCTGAAATCTGTATGGCATGCTGGAAATCCAGGCTTTGTTTTTTTTGTTTTTGTTTGTTTTTGGTAGTCTTGAGACAAAATTTCCTTCTTTCCAGGAAACCTCTCAGGTTTTACTCTTAAGACTGAATTAAATGAATTCATCTGATTGAATGAGGCATGCCCACATTAGAAAGGCTGATGATCTCTTTTACTTAGACAACTGATTGATTGTAATTATTAAGCATGTCTACAAAATACCTTCAACATTTATATTGGTGTTTGATTAAATAATTGGTGTTATGGTCAGGCCAAACTGACACATAAGAATCATGCTACCATTCCTTGTACAGCCATAGTCATTTCTGGAGGTTCTTTAAGAGAGGGAGAGGTCTGGCAAGGCAGTTACCATATCATCTCTTTTAAAAAGTGAGCCCTTGTTGTAAGTTTGAAACTTTTTAAAAATTTTTTCTTTAAAAAAGAATTTTAAGACTTAAGAAGTAGTTAGAAATATAGAGTGTACATTTTTTTAAATGACTTGGTTACATACAATAACAAATTTAAGTTAGAAAGTATTTCTAGAGAAGGAGACAGAGCTTAGAGTCCAAGAAGACTAAGACAATTGGTATTTGAAGGAAAGAGAACCAAAGAGAAGAAAGCTGTACATAGGAAAACATGCAAAGTATAATTAACTATTTGGAAATATTAATATCAGCTGACTTCTTGAATTCTTACCATATGGTGGGCTGTATGATAGTACTTATGGAAATAAGACTTAGAAAGCTTATGTAACTTGTGCAAAAATGCTACTGTGATATTTCTAGGTTCCACCCATGCTTCTCCCACTGTGGTAGATGGTATTTTCCAAAAAATAATAATAGCTGTAATAATAGGTCTAGTCCCACATGCTCTTTGTGAATATTGCCATTTTCCCATAAAGGAGCAGGTTTTCTTTCCTCTTCCTTTGAATCCAGATGGGCTTGTGACCTGCTTATAACTAACAACTCTGCTGAAATAAGGCTGCATGACTTCATAGGTGGAGTCATAAAAGGCAACAGCTGCCCTATAAGCAATCAGACTGCCCTGACACTGTGATGCTGTGAATAAGTCCAACCTATCACTTGCAAGATGCATATGGAGAAATCTTGGGGCAGCATGAAAGTAGAGGAAGATTTTCAGCCAGCACCTCTAAGCTTTAAGTCACTAACTGACTACACAGAGCTGAGATACTGGGCGCCAGAACCACCAAAATGAGTTCTGTCACAAACTATGAAGAGTCTGAAATCTTATTCTACTTTAAAGCTAACAAGTTAGTCTCTGCTAAATTTCATGGAGGCTGGAAGAAAACAACATTTCAAAGAAAAAGCCCAAGGACTTTATTACCCTTGGCATAGTAAGCAGTAGAAGCATGAACTTCATGTTGGCATCAGTTCATCTTATTTACCCAAGGTGTAAATGAATGAGATGAAGTTGTCCAGACAGATGTTTCACATACTGTGGTTTTGAGTCATAGCTGAGTAGCCCAAACTAGGGAGGGCAACTACCCCCTTCCCTAATCTTATGAAGGGACTGCTAACAAACCTGCCCAAACTGCCCAGAGGGAGGCATTATCTTTATTGCCCCAATCACGAGACACGTGTGCCCTCTGTCTCAAAGGGAGACACTCTATCTGTACGTCAAGGCTCGTTAGCAACGAGAAACACAAACACCCTTGAGAAAATAGTATGAAACAAATATCAATGGTTCTTGTTCAATAGATGGGCAGAAATGCAAGAGACATGGAGAACAATCTCTCAACAAACTCTTCCAAATTTCTGACCCACAGATATGGTGAGAGATAAAATGAAATAAAATATTGTTTTAAGTCCATACATTTTGGAGGATTTTTAGGCTATAGTAAAAAAGGAAATACTATGTTTACATGTGAAGATCTTAGCAACTATAAGCAGTATGGATAGCTTTATCAAAACCTTAGGGATCCACACCAAGGACCTGAAACAATATAACATAAGAAGAATTAACTTTTGAGGGGGATGACGGAACTAAAGAGATTTAAGAATTGTTCAAAACCCAGAGCATATCCAAAGTAGAACATTACATTGGGATATCACAAGTAATTACCAAGTATAATGGAAATGGGAAAAAGAGAAATCAAGTCAAATATGAAGCAGAAATTCAAGGCAAATTAATCAAATATCACTCAACTATGGCTGCTGTAGCAAACAATCACTGATCTGCTGACTTAAAAACAAACCATGAATTTATTCTATTATACCTCAGGAGGCCAGAAGTGTAAAATCAGTATCAGTAGGCTGAAATGAAGGATTAGCTGGACTAGGCTCCCTCCAGAGGCTCTAGGGAAGAATCTATTTCTTGGCTCTCCCAGAATCTGATGACTGCTAATATTCCTTGGTTTGGGGCCTTATCATTGAAATCTCTGTCTTCCCCCCCAAAATAACCTTATCCTTTTGTTTTATATATAATCTTCCTCTACCCCTCTCTTATAAGGACGCATGTGATGGCATTTGCCCTCACTTGGATCATCTCCCCATCTCAAGATTTTTAACTTATCCTGTCTGCCTAAACCCCTTCTCAATATAAAGTAACATTTATAGATTCCAGGGATTAAGAATTATTATCTTTGGGAGTCATTATTCTGCCCACTGCATGCACTTATAGTCATCAATTATTATAATGAAAATGCTGCAAAACATACAGAACTGACCTCAGCTACTGTGTTCCAGTTAATTCCATCTGGATTCAGCAGGATTAGGATGACACTGGATTTATGGCTTTCAGGTTTGCTCCCTTTGTCTACATAGCAAATGGGGAGAACCCCTGGCAGACATCTTTCCCATCCAGTCACAAAATACAACTGCTTGTGCTTATACCCCGGAAGGATACTGTTCTAGAAAAACTGAACCATGCTATAGAAAAGATGTACAGAACTAGCACCCTGATGTCTCCAATGAAAAACCCAACCATTCAACCAACACAGAGCTTCTAATATTTTAGAACTCTATTTTTAAAAATGAATAGGTATATTGATGTAACAAATGTAGCGCTCTGGTATAGCATGTTGATAGTGAGGGAGAGCTGTACATGTGTGTGGACAGGTAGCATATGGAAACTCTCTATGTACAATTTTGTTGTGAGTCCAAAACTGGTCTTAAAATAACACTTATTAATTAAAAAAAGAATAGGTCCCCAAGAATCTCTAGTTATTTTAATAAATATTTAAGGCAAAAAGACATTAGGAAAGAAAGGAGATCAAATGTAATAAGAACAACCTAAAAACTATAATTAATATACTACTCATAAAGATTAAACAAGATCCTATATCCATGAAGGTATAAATATTATTTTTAATACGGAATAACTAGAAAGAGATAAGCTCATGGAAATTTAAAATAATGTAGTTTAAGTTTGACAAAAATCAAAGTTTAGAAGATAAAGTAAAATTAAATTTTCACAAAGTGAAAGGAGGAAGAAAATATAAGAAGATAAATATGAAGATAAATATGAAGACAGAGTCAATTTACAAAATTCAATATTTTCCATAGTATTTCCAGAATGAGAAAATAGGCAAAAGGTCTAGCAAAACACTCTGGCAAAGAGGATATTTTCCAATAAAGGACATAAAAATAAAAACTATGAAGTGCCATAAAAAACAAATAGAAAAAACGTCCTGATAGACTTATTGAGTACAATCCCAGGAATAGAGAGATCAGAAAATAATGTGTTTTGAGGATCATTGAAAGAGAGAGAATAGTCTTCGATAATATGTCTAAATCTTTTTGAAGGGCTAGATGTTTCTTCCTATTAAAGATATTTTTCCCTTGAACTAAGATGTGAACATCTTAGTAGACAAAATAACCTCTAATATCCAGGCTTCAAATGACAGGGCAGCAACCAAACATAGTCTAATTAATAGTCCTCTCTGAGGAACGAAACCCCTTGGTGCTTTAAGACAAAGGCAGTGGAAATCCTGGCAAGTGTGAGGCAGGAAATAGATTCTGAGACGAGGAATCTGTGTGATGCAAATCAGCATAGAATAATATGGAGCAAACAACAGAGATGGTATCATTGATACTAATAAATGGAACTCCATCTTTCCTGAAGTATCTGATCCAGGACTCGACCCCAGGACCCCAGGGTCACAACCTGAGCCAAAGGCAGATGCTCAACCACTAGGTCACCCAGGTGCCCCATGGACAAATTTCTCCTTTGAAATCTAACCCAGTTTCTATTGAAGATACCCTAAAAGTTAGCTGGCAAGACATACATTGAGAACCTAAGGTTATAATTTTTTTTTCAAGAAACTATAAGCAGAGATTTTTTTTTCCTTTACAGAATTTTAAAAGGCAAATGAGTGAATGAGAGATAAAAGTAAGAGGACAAGGTGAATTTAATGAAGTGGGGTGAAACATCCCTTAATTTTTCAAAAATCAGACTATACCTATTTTCTCTTTTTCATGGGAAAATAATTTTTTAAAGATGATTTCTGTACTTTTTTACTTATTAATGACAAGACTATAAGGAAATCATGTTCTACTTCTATACATTTTCTTAGATTCTTACCATTCTCTACAAAGTTAGGGGTAACACCTGAAAAATTATTAGTAAGAATTAAGTATACATAGTTTCACTTTAAAAATAACTCTAACAAAATATGTAACACTTCAAATATGCTTTTACTTTCACTAGCAAATTTGTGGAGGAGTAAAATAATTTTGAATGGAGATTATATATTACCAAACATACACTTTTATTAATCTCACTTATCTAATAATCTAAACGAAAGTCTAGCAATTTGTATTGTTATATCAAAATGGCTATTAGTCTATTAATTCATTTATTCAATAATCATTGAAAACAAATCATGCAAAGAAAAAAGAAAACAAATTATGCCTACTAGCCGAGACACTAGGTAACATATGGTCTCTTATTTTGAAAAATTTATCAACTAGAGCGAAAGACAAAAAACTATATTTCGAGTTGACAATTACTATGGTAATTATGTATTTATAAGAAAGATGGGACATATAAGAATAAATACTGATAACTATCTGAGTTTGTTCTTTTGCTGCCACCTAAAATCAAAGGGATTACTTTTAATCAATTTGTCTAAATGCTAATTTTCTCATCTAAACAGGAGTTTCAGCAAGAAGAGCAGGAGAAAAATATAAATGAGATCATCTATTATTAAAATCAATTCTAGAGACTGTTTCTCCAGAACATAAACTTCATTGCAATTGGATAATGTTGTATGTTTTTTCAATGGCATTTTGAAGTTCTATCAACATTATGTTCCTGTTTGATTTTTTTAATGATTGACTTTGATTAAATTGAATAACACTTAAATGGCAAGAATGTTTCTCTCTCTTTTTCCTCCACTTACTGTTTCCATATTTATTTTTTCCTTCTTCTCATTCTCCTTCCTCTTCTACTTCTTCTTCTCCTTCTTTTCCCTCCAAAGTGACAAAGTGTATATAAAAAGGACAAAGTGATGAAAAATTGGAGAGTTAATTCTCTACGAAAATGTAGATGACCTGAAATTGCTATTACAGAGATAATCTTTTCCACAGATACTAAATGGTTGCTTTTCTATGCCGGCTGGAGTTGAAGATTTCTTTTTTCCTGGTATTTCACAAAATCACAGAAGAACAGATTTTTAAAACTACATTGAATACCAGAAGTAACATAAGCCTTTCATTTTACAGATGAGAAAAGAGAGGCTCCCAAAATGTGACTTTCTCAGTATCAAAGTGAGTCCTAGTGCTTCAAAAATTTAGTTGTAGAAGTCAAGATCCTTATTAGGGAGGATATAGGAAGCCAGGAAGCAAGCCCATGAATGCCTGGCAGATTGCAAATCCAGGGGATCCCTGGGTGGCGCAGCGGTTTGGCGCCTGCCTTTGGCCCAGGGCGCGATCCTGGAGACCCGGGATCGAATCCCACATCGGACTTCCGGGGCATGGAGCCTGCTTCTCCCTCTGCCTGTGTCTCTCTCTCTCTCTCTCTCTCTCTCACACTGTGTGCCTATCATAAATAAAAAAATTAAAAAAAAAAAAAAGATGGCAAATCCAGAATAGAACATTAGAATACCCAAATTCTGCTAACTAAACATTTAGTTAAATATTTAAGTTTTTGTGTCTCTATATGGCAATGCATAAAAAATTCAAATAGCTCAATAATTGAAATTACATTTTAAGGCATTTGGAATTGTAGAAGCAAAATATTCACATGATCCCATAAGTTTTGTTTCTCTTTGAGCTGCAAGCAGTTCTTTCTCACTAATCTCATGGATTGTAAACATGGATTGAGATGAAAACATTTACTGAACTTAATCAACTTTATGTTTTAGACAATTTAAAAATCTAATCCCAAGGCTAATCGTGTTGCTTTATAAGTTCCTGTTTAGAGGAATGTTTGTGGTGGCTGCTTTCCTGTTCAAAACAAACAAACAAAAACCTAAAAGCTAAACTAAAAGCATTTACCCACTTTTATTTTCAGCAGTAGTTTTTGGTTTTGTTTTTACTTTCCACGTAGGTCACCTCTACTTCACCTAGTTTCTTTGCAACTCTCTTTCTCATAAGGCACATTCTTAATATATTTCAATTTGCATGTTTTTCTAAGATTGAAAATAAGTAAGCAGTCAGGGCAGGAGCATAATAGACATTTGCTAGAATGGAGGGTCAGTGTGACTTAGTAAGGACACCGCCAACACCTTCTCCATTCCCAGATCCTAGTTCAGTTAGAGACCCTAAAAGCAAGTAGCATATTTTTACAGTTGCTAACCCAACCTTATTTTTTATATTTTTTAAAACCCAATCTTTAGAAATAGGTTGAAAAAAATGCATATGACGTGACACCACAGACAGGATCTAGTGGAACTTGAAGAAGCACAGAGACAGGAGTCCCACCGAGATGAGCATCTCATGGCAGGTTGGCTAACATGACCTCGGCCCAGCTGATACCTCCCTTATTTAACCGTGATAACCGCAGCTTGGCAGTGCTGAAACGATGGTGCATGGTTAAAATAAGGACACATTCATCCCTTTCTTACAGAACGTTTCTCTCTCTTCTGATTTGGTCATATGCAAATACATAATACTGTTTTTTTTTGTTTTTTTTTTTTTTAATTTTTTATTTATTTATGATAGGCACACAGTGAGAGAGAGAGAAGCAGAGACACAGGCAGAGGGAGAAGCAGGCTCCATACACCGGGAGCCCGATGTGGGATTCGATCCCAGGTCTCCAGGATCGCGCCCTGGGCCAAAGGCAGGCGCTAAACCACTGCGCCACCCAGGGATCCCCATAATACTGTTTATCCATTTCGAAGAAGGAAAATTTTAATGGCTTCTGTAGACATGAGCTATCAAAACGCACACAGAAGAGGAGTGTACTTTGTTCTTTTCTTTAAACTTTAAGAATATATGTTTATATATAAGGGTGCACCCAGTTTTGGATCCTGAAGAGCATAAAACTTGGCAACCTTCTTTTAGAAAAAGAGACAAAAAATAATTAAACGTACGTAATTGCAGAGGAAACTGAATATTTATATGGAATGGGGAAAAGGAAGCCTTGGAAAGGGCTCATGAAAGGAAGATGTCACAAAGTTGAATTTCGTGAGCTCCTTAGTAAACCCACTCCTATCAACTTCTATTTGGCTGATTATTTTGTTCTTTGGCAAAGTGCCACAGATAGTAAGTATATTTTATCATACTGTTTCTTGTGCTTGAACCCCTTAATTTAATGGAAGTATTCTTTTTAATCTTATACTCATTAGTGTACTCAAATTTATTCATTTTATAACGGCCCTGTGAGACACCAGAGAGCCTAAATAGCTTTATTAACTCTCACATGCTTTTCACTATAGAAAGTATGTGAAATAGCAATTAATTTGAATTTTTAAAAAATTAAGAAATGCTAATGTACTTGTTTTCTTAGATATTTGTCAGGAAAATGTACACAGTTGTGCTGATAATATTCCGGTGCATATACTTCCTTTTCATTTTTAAAGTAAGTAGAAACTTAACGATTATTTTTCTCCTTAGATATACAGGCTCATCTCACAGTCCTTAGCTGAATAAAATAAAGAATGCCTGCTTCTGTTTAAAAAGAAATCTAGAATACTTGACAGTGTCATGCTGCTCAAACCTGAAAGTATGATCAGAATTTTCCTCCGAGTGCTGAAACATAATATTCACCAAAACTCCAACTCAAAAGTATTGATTGTGTTGAAGTTTTTTTTTTAAGTAATCTCCACCTGCAAAGCCAGGCTCGAACCCACGACCCTGACTGAGATCAGAGTCCCATGCTCTACTGATTGAGCCCTCCAGGATCCCCTGTTGAGATTTTGGTTGTAGAAAAATGAATCATGCAATCAGATCTCTATGTAACAAGAATTGTCTCTACCATTACAAATCCAAAAGTTTCCTATTAAAAAGCAAAGAAATGAACCACTGTTAAAAAAAAAGAAAAGAAAAAAAAAGAAAAAAACTAAATCCTATGTTTTTAAGAATAGATTTTTTTAAGCTACAGCCTTTCTCTTCACTGACTAGTCTCACCTACCCAAAAGTAAATTATAAAATATTTCATATCATTGCAAGAAATATCAGCATAATAAAAATGTCATCATGTATATATTTTAGGCATTAAAAAATTCAGATAGCTTTTAGATACTTGTGTGGCAGGATTTTTTTCCTTCAAAAAATACTCAAATAATCCCCTGCATCATAATTGCTAAATTGCTTATTAAACTGCTGGTGCCAAGATCTGCTTCCAACCCAGGGAACTAGAATCTTTGAGAGTCAGTCCCATGGATTTACACTTTTAAAAATAGAATGCAGGGAATTCCTTTGCATACTAAAGTTTATGAACCATCATAAAAACTATAAACTTGAGGCATTTTATCAGCAAATACTTAAAAATAATTATTTAATGGTTTCTTACATTTGACTACAAATATTAAAAAGTGAAAGTGATTTTAGTAAAAAAACAAAAAACAACAAAAAAAAAAAAAACACCTTAGCAGAGTGCTAAAGATATTTGCCAAGCCCCCATCTTTGTATTTTAGATAGGTCTATTTGGCAGATAATTTTTTCCCTTGGCAAAAAGCCTTGAATAGTGATTTATCATATTGTTTATATTGTTTATGATATTTGTTATCATATTGTTTCGGTCCTAAACCCCTTATTTAGTGGAAACAGTTTTTTAAATCTTTAAGTTTGAGGACATTGATATCTTTAACTTACTTTACAATAGCCCATGAGATGCCAGAAAGCCTAAGTTACCTAAGACTCTTTATCACTTACGGATTTTGTTATGGAACCAAACAATTACATTATCTTAGTTCATTCTTTCAGGAGTTGATGGATATTTACTTAACATAAAGGGTTCAAAACTCAGAAATTAAAAAAAAAATTAGGAATATCTCATAACTCCTATCATTGAAAGTATGGTCAAGTTGATAATGTTACCGTAGGCAAGCTAGTGTCGTGATTCCTAGACAAAGCAGAGGCAAGACGTGAGGTTTGACACTCGGCCAAGTATTGGTAACATAAATCCAACTATGAAATTTACGGGAAAAGGTAAGTTTTAGTTAGTTTATATGACCCATTAGTTCAGTTACCCAATGGTAAACCGCGAGGTGATGTGTCAGAGGGCTATTTCACAACCTTCCAGGCTTGTTCAAAGCCCCCTGCAAACGATGTATGATGCACAGAATTCAAGCAGAAATTTATTTCCTCACCCATCCACATACTATTCATCCAACCATCTTCCCTGTTTCCCCTTCTTCCCTCGGCATTTGTTGAGTAAAATTAGATCACAGATAAAAGTTACCTAAAGGTTATTCAATCACAAATACACGTAGATCTACGACACGGAGAGGTCAGTGACCTCCAGGGGGGGTCTGTGGTTCACGTCCCAAGAGTGAGAAGCAGCACTGAATGCTTTTTGACAGCTTAGCCCAGTGCAGTCTGTCCTATTCCGGACCCTGAACACCCTTCCTTGGCCAGAGTGACTGCTTCTAGAAAGCAATTTTGGATTGAATTAGAGCTTTCTGAGACAGACAAAACATACTTTACAGTAGGCAAATTGAATTTCTCTGGTTCAGTGACTTGCTGTGCCACGGCGCCTCTCAAGAAGACTTTCACATTATTGAGAGCTGCTAGATTTCCTTGTAAAATAGCCACAGGCTGCACGCACATGCCACACAGCTGATTCTTTGTCTGCCATTTCTCTCGGAAATATTTCTAGCCTTCTTTCACACACTCACAGGACTATTTAAATGCAGCATACAAAGACACAGCACAAACTATTGTCTCCGGCCTTTTCGAGAAGAGTGTGTTTCAAGTGGGTACTAATTCATAAAGAGGTCTCGAAGGAAAGTTAGCCCCGTGCCTAGGATGGTGGAAATTCAAAGTATCTTTATGGAATGAAATAGGAAGGATTATTCATGTATCTCAGGCACAATCATGAATGCAGAATTGGAAATATTTGCAATAGTTTGATCAGGAACACCTTGGTACCAGCTGTTGGAGATACTCTTTGGCCTAACGATTGACGAAGCAATGAACGTCCTCTTTCTGATTTTCCCTTCTGGAACATCCCTAAAGATTACAGGCTGGCTTAACTTACAACAAAGATGTTACCGTCTAACTACTTTTGTTCAAACGAAGCCAGAAATTTCTGTTAGGTTTTCCACGTAGACAGGGAGAAATAAAGGGTTCTTGGGTGGGGTGATTGTCAGAGGAATCGGCTGCGCTCATGAGAAATAACTGCGCACATCCCAAGTCTCAAAAGTTGGCTCAAGAATACTTTTATGGTTAAAATAATTCATCACATGGGGAAAAATTTTCATAGACAAGCCAAAGATTTTTTTTTTATTCATTCCTATTTTTTTCCCCCTTGATATCATTTGATTTCCAAAGCATCTCCTCTGGCTTATTTCGGAGTCACATTACCCCAGGAGAAGTTTGCCCACAATCTTAGTGCCACAGCCTAATTTATACTGCTTTCTCCTACACACAATGTCATTTTATACATCTTAGGTGAAATTTCATGCTAGGGAAAAAAAAAATGTCAGGGTCATTAGGCAATGAGGAACATTCATTCTGACACAGGGGAGAGGATTGCATTTAACCAGAAAATGCAGAGTTCTCGGTGGTAATTCTTTGCTCAGAGGTCCCTTGGGCTTAGAGCCCTAGGAACAGATGTGATCTCATGCCTGGTCTAAAGAGAACACAGCCATGGGCGGAAACACCTCCCTCCATCAGTGAGGGAGCTTCTGCCAGAAGCAGATTTCTCACCAGGAGGACCCTAAACTCATTGCCAAATTAGAATCTGCCCGGTGAGAAGTCACTGGGCATAAAATCTCCAGTGATTTGGTGCTTGTTCAGTTTGCAAACCAGAAAGCATATGTGAAGAATTCACAGAAGAGCCTGTGTGCATGTGCCAAAGCCACTGGGGGAGCCAGGCGGCTGGGGGGGCGGGGGGTCACGTTGGCTTCTCTTCTGAAAGCGCTTTCTCGGCATATGCTATATTGTTAGAAACCTCTGGCAAAACTAGGATGTCTAGAGCACATCGATTGGGAAGGTTGATATTATGTGATTTTGCCTTATTCTGTTTGTCTCAGTAGTTATGTTTGATTTTGTTTGGTGGGTCAGGGTAATAACAAAACCATCTGGTTTCTACTTTTCTTTTTTTCTTCTAAAAGTATAGATAAGACATTAAGAAGACATTTGAAAACAGACCCCGCTAATGCTTAATAGGTGCAGCAAGATTTTTTAATCTTTTATATTTTTAATCTTTTAATCTTTTAGGGTGCTACCAATAAAAGGAGTCCAGAGAATAAGATTTATTACAGATAGCATTCAACCCTCAATTTAAAGAAGTAACACAACTTTCAGACCTTTGCCCCTAATTCTAAAGCATTTTGCTGAACCCCCAAATGAAAAGCGACATAAAGAATTTAACAGCGATGTATATATTGATAGGTTATGTCCAGAATGCTATGGATGCAGGTAAGCTCCCTAGCTGTGAGCACCTCAGATGATATTCCATCAAAAAGAAGAGCTGGAACATTTTGGTTTCTTTTGTTTTGTTTCAGCAGCTTTGGAGTCCCATGCACTGGCTAATTTCACAGCAAAAAATTACATTTTTTACTGCTTTACATATTAATCAGCTATTTAGAACATCCCTGCTGAGAAATACCATCGTAGCAACAACACCGTTTTAATGGAGCAAGGCAAAGATACCCTGGAGAATCAATTATAATGAAGGGCAATGAAAAGCTGTTTTGTTTTTTGTTATTTTATGGGGTTAGGAGGACAATTGATGAGGTAATAAGACCTGAGACATTTCCAGTTCTTCACAGGGAAAATAGAGTTGAATTCAGTGGGATCAGAAGAGTCACCAGGTTGCAAATGTTGGTCTCGGCGACTGAAGGGCTTAGAAGCAGCTTGTGCATCATATGAGACACCTCAGGTGATGGTAGTGATGCGTTGACTACATCAGTAGTCCAGGTCCGCAGGTTTGCTTTCAGAAAAAGAACAGTAAATGAAATACTGGGTGCCACTGAGTTCAGAATTTTGCACCAGTAATTTTTTTTTTTTTTTTTGTCAGAGCTAGTCTGAAGAAAGTAATTTTAAAATTAGCTGCTAGATGTTACTCATTAGAAATCTTCAGTCTGGAGTTGAAAATCTTATTTTAATATTTTTTAGTTGGGGCCTATTTATCAGGACCTAACAAGACAGTACAACCCTAACGATGTCAATGAAGCCTATTCCCGGAAACGATTCCCATAAATGCAACTCATCTCAAGTAATAAAAGAATGAGAGACCAAGTGTTTTCTGAAGCAATTTTGCAAGACTCAGCGCAAGGGAGTTTCCTTTGAGTCATGTCTCAATTTACATTTTTCAACCCTGTCTCCCAGAAATTCTTCTATCACCTGCTCTTTAATTGCATATAAATGATTTCTGCTCCGGATCTCCACTTTACACTTTCTGTTCAGAGTAGATTTCTTCTCCCTTGTTTTCACTTGCCCAAAGCATGCTCAGCTATCCAGGTTGGTACTCCTCTTTCCTTAAAGCGTTCCCTAATCCTCCCAGCTGGAAATAATTGGCAAAGGGCACCGTCTAGACTGTAACAGCAATTTGTAAAGCTCTCAAAATCCTTCGCACGTTCTGTTTTGTATTACAGATAGGTTTGTACCGCTCTTCAGGTCAACTAGACTCTAAGCTCCTTGAGGATAAAGATCACATTGCATTCACTGCCCCTAATATGAAACGAGGCATCCTAAACTTAGTAGGTGTTTAATGTAAGATTATGTCAATTAGCTAGGGTAGCGATCCCCTGAAAACTACATCAGGAAGCATTGTTCCACTCCGCTTTGCATGTTTAAGAACCCTTCTTCAGAAAATCCACAGGATTTAGAGACGTTTTATTTTGCGGCTAAATCACAGGTGAAGACATCACAATCGCAGAATTGTTTCCTCAAAAAAATCTATCTGGTCAGACGAATGAAAAGTGTGTATAAGAAGTAGCAAATAGTGCAATTTCCTCTTGGCAGACTACGGATTCTTCACTGATACAGAATCATGATTCTTGTATAAAGTGAATCACAAAAATTAACATTTAATTTTTATAGTACTCCTTTGATGTAAAGTGAAAACTAAAGTGATATGGATAGAAAAAAAAAACACTAATCCAAAATCTGGATCATCAAATCTGAGACTCATAAATAATTTCTCAGTATAGTTGAGAGCCACATTTCGATGGTGGCAGTAATTAGAGCTGACAGGTGTATCTTACATAACAGTGATCAAGAAGCATATTTAAGACTTAGAGGTGGTGATATGATGCCTCTTGATTTTCAAAAACCATATTATGACTTTAATTGTATCTTTTTTCTAAACTGACTTGTAGATCACTTTGTAATATGTCATTTAATTCTGTGTGGAATTTTACTGTATGAATTCCTCATCGTTTATGACAAATGCCTAGATATTTGACATTTAATGTATGTAGGCATATAATTCTGGAAAGCTTGAAGCGAAGCCCAAGTTCTTAGGGGCTGAAACACCAAGAAGATTTACCCTAAGTGACTGACCTCTATCTTATCCTCACATAAACTTAGGAATGTGTTGGTTTTGACACCCCTTACTTGGTTCAATAGGTGGCACAAACATATCCAGAGACTTCGGAATAGTCTGATGAATATGAATAAATACCCACTAGTCCCCTGGCCTCCACACACCATCTATGCTTTTTAAAAGGATCTGAAGAAGGTGGTCAGTGGCAGCAGGACATCTCTGTGATGACCTGAAATGATGACCATATATAAACTATACACAAAATATACATATAAACTATACACAAAAATAAACCATATATAAAGTTATATATAACCATACTTATATTACTTATATATAGTTATATAAGGTTGTATATGTATAGACACATATACATGACTATAAGTAAAGGTATATAGTAAAATTTTGTATGTTCTCTATTATATGCACTTTAGTTCTTTATTTAGCACTGTGGTTCTTTTGATTTATTTTTGCACATTCTCATAATTACTTAATCGGAATAAATTTTTAGATTTGGAGTAGGGATGTGGGTAGAGTGTGGGTGAAGGACTATGTTTGCATTGGTTTTTATTCTATATGTCTTGCTGTTTGAATTTATGATTTTATTGAGTATGCCTTCTGTAATGTTTTAAACAGTTCAAACAAAAATATTTTTCTCTGTCTTTTTGGATTTCTGTTTTCCTCTTTCTTGTTCTTGTGATTTCGTGATATCCTTCCTGTTTGAGTATGTGAAACAGCATTTTAAATATTTTTTTTCAATAGGTAAACTATATATTTTGTGGGATACACTCTATGGCTCATTGGTGGACCTGTTGGCATTCTCCTAGAGATATATAAGAAACTAATTGCTAGTCTGGTTTTACAGAGAGGGACCTCAGGAATGTTCTTGGATGGGGCTTTATTTTCACCAAGAATCTGAAGCTGATGGACAGAACATCGTTCCTCCTTGAATTTAGTGTTTAAAAGTCTCTACTCTTGGGAAGTCTCGGTGAGTCTTTGGTAAACCATTCTATTAAGTAAATTTGTCCATAGTCATTTGTAAAAAAATAAATAAATAAAGTCTTTAATTATAAATGTTTAATTGTTTAATGTAGCAATTACTAAATTCATTCTAACTACCCCCTGCATGTTATTCTTTTGGAATTATTTTACTATAATTTTTTCTAGCTTTTTTTCCTAATAGATTATCTTTTTAACATAGCTTACTCAGTGAAGGTGCCTTCACTATAAAATTTTCCCTATTCTATTAATTTTATATTTAATTTTCTTATTTTCATCATTTCCTAAATATACTTTTAGCTACCATTTGATTTTTTTTTTCCTTGACCCAGGCTATTACATGAGTTGTTCTCAAAGATTTCCCTTAAGTTTTTTTTTATCCCTTTGTATTAACGACTAATGTAATTCATTGTGGTCAGATAATATCATGTGTAATATTCCCTTATTAAAAAGTCTTTAAAAAAAATTTTTAAACAAATGTATACCCCCTTTATCCACTTTTCCCACTCTTTCTTTTTAGTATATTTAAGTATCATTGAACCTAATACACTATCCGTTTTGGTAACACTTCCCAGACATTTAAAAATAATGCATTCTCCATTTCTCTGTATGGAATAAAGCATCTGTAATTCTCACAAATTGTTATTTTATTATTAACCCTAATCTATGAATGGAAATGGGTAACTGAGGCTCACCTAGTTTGAACTTTTTGAAGTGAACACTGGTTATGTTTGAGATAATAGGGACTAGACTCTCTGTTGACTCCGAAGCTGTGTAACATAGCAAAGTTATAGAATTTGGGGGGAGGAGGACTCAAAAATAAACAATACAGAAAGCAGTTAAAGTGGATGGAAGAGGGAGGAAAAGATATTCAATATAGCCTCAGGTTGCATGAAAAAAACTCAAGTATTCCATAACATCAGTTCTATATCCATATAAATGTCAACAGGGAAAGAAGTGAGCTCTTCCAAAGCTGTGAAACTATGAAAGAAAAAGAAAACAGGATAGAGCCCTGGTTTTTCATATATATTCTCCTTCCTCTGTGTTTAGGAAAATGGTAACATACTGGAGGAGTAAATTACAATCCAGAAAAACAAACAAACAAACCAAAAAAACATTGAACACTGAGGGGCGTGTGTGTGGGGGGGTAGTCTGTGGCATTTAAATTATCTTCTAAAATCCCTAAGTATCCTTATTTTAAAAGCCAAGATGGATGGTCAAAAGTAACAGTAATGAATGAAAATAGATTGAATCACCCAGGACACCTTATCACCAATAGATGTATTTTTTTTTGTGTTTTGTTTTAACGAAATTATATTGACAAGGATTCTTTTTTACTTTGTATTTGTTTCTTTTATGCTTTTTATAGAAAAATGTTTTTTGAGGGGCATCTAGGTGGCTCAGTCAGTTAAGTGTCCGACTCTTGGTTTCAGCCAAGGTCGCGATCTCAGTGTGGAGCCTGCTTGAGATTCTCTCCCCTTCTCTCTCTTTTTCCTCCTCTCCTCCTTCACCAGCTTGCACTCCTGTGCTCTCTCTCTCTCTCTTTCTCTCTCTCTCTCAAAGAAAGAAATAAAAAGAGAAAGAAAAAAAAATTTTTCTAAAAAAAAGTTTTTCGGTAGTCTTTACCAAAGGGTTTTTTTTAAAATCACCTGGATTCATAAAGTTGAGAAGGGGGACACCTGTGTGGCTCAGTGGTTGAGCATCTGCCTTTGGCTCAGGGAGTGATCCTGAGGTCCTGGGATCGAGTCCCACATCAGGCTCCCCCCATGGAGCCTGCTTCTCCCTCTGCCTGTGTCTGCCTGTGTCTCTGCCTCTCTCTGTGTCTCTCATGAATAAACAAATAAAATATTTTTAAAAAGTTGAGGAGAAATGTTGAATGCTTAATGTGACCTTTAAATATTTTATTTCAGTTGCAAACATAGATAGGGGCATGGTTTGAAAAAAAAAAGGTACAAAATGATACGTAGTGAGCAATAACAGGATGATTTTTTTGCATCCTTCCAAAATCCAACTGCCTGTAGATAACCTGTATGTAGAATTTTGTCTCTAAATATCAACAAGCCTACTTGGTGTGGTGGATTATTTTCTCATGCTTGTGGAAGGGGGATAAACAAGCATATTTCTGTCTGCCTGTATTTTGGCATGCCTGGATCAAGGAAGAGTTACTTCTCGGCTTAGAAATGAATTCATGGCATAGCTTTGTTCAAATTCTACTGTAATGGGGTATTAGCTCCCAGATTGCTGCTTTCCTGATGTTACCAGAGCTGGGGCTGTAAATGTATATATTGGAGCAATCCCTAGAGCCCTAAGTATTCCTCTGTTATGATAATGTCACCATTAGTCTTGATTGCTTTTGACAATGGTTACTGAATTGCCCAAAGCAAGAAGTTGAGTTTGTTCACATTTTCCCCCTTAATTTGGGAGAGTGTTTTTATTTCACTTTTATTTGAAATGAGTTCCTGTGCTGTTATTATGGCATTTTATGTGGCTTGTCATTGTAGTAATCAATTTTATATTTTCTTCACGCCAGTTCAACATTCTGCTCTTGACGAGCACTTTGTCATATTTACTAGGGTTCTTGTCATACATAGGAAAACGCTTCCTCTATTTGTCTCCTAAATTTTCTTTTTCCCTTGTTAGTAATTTTGCTATCTCTATATCAATGTTCTGGCTGGTTGCAATTACAAGTTTTCCCAGCTGGGAGCTTGTAGCATTTTCTCAGTCTCTGCAACATGCTGATCTATTCTGATATGAGTTCCAATTGTTTCACCTCCGTGTTCTGCATTTTTACCATGCTTTGTTGAAAAGGAACTGTCAAAATTGGAAGTAGTTGAAGTTTTCTTTTTTGTGTATTTCACCTGAGACCAACTTTGTGCTGCTCAGGTGTCTTCCCAGGGAGATGCGTTCTTTTAGGCTGGAGCTCTTGGACTTGCTGCTTAGAGATTCTGATTCAGGTTTAATCTATAAAAATGTCACGGGCACACAGTGACTATGTTCCAGCCCTGAATGAGAAACTAATTGTCCCTGCCCATAGCAACAAGCGTTAAAAAGATTCTTACTTTGTATTCAGTAATTGTGAAGGTCTTTGTGGGTGTGTACACGTGTGCTGGTTCTCCACTGATACCAGAGTCTTAATTTTTTGCCACAGATTGCTACCATTTTCTTGTCTGTTTTTTAAATAAAATAAAATAGAATGAAAATCTGTGAAAAGTGAAGGTGTTCCTCCAGAGTGACTCTCAAATTGCAAATCAGAGTCACCTGGGTAGCTGGTTAAAGCACAGAGGTTTTGTAGACCTAGGGTAGCCCCCAAAATTTGCATTTCTAATAAATTTCTGGGTAATGCTAACTTTGCTGGTACAGGATCAAATTGCCCTAAGCAAAGAGGCATTTGACTTTCATGGGTCTGAAGTATCGTAAATCAGTACTTCTCATGTTTTTTAGAATATGTTTGAAAGCTCTTTTAGACATGATGGCAGCTAAGGGAAGTACAACACCAGCCATTAATGATTCATAAATTCAAAATTCAGGAGTCCAAAATTTTATATTAAATACATACAAGCACACACACAGATTCCTCTTCCATGAAAAGTTTATTTGGATGATTGGTTAATCATTTATTTCTGATATGACATAGATTGAAATGGCAAAAGATTGTTCCATGGTGCTCCAAAATGTTACTTCAAAAACCATGCAAAAGAAAGCAAAAAGCACAACAATAGAAGGAAACTTGAAACCAAGAGCCTAATTTGAAAGGACACTAAGACAAGTCTGATTTTTCTACTCAGAGTTACCTTTATTTTTCAAGTTGCCAAAATTTGACTGATAATCCACACATAAATACTTTTCAGATCTGATTAGGGAAAGTGAGATAGAAAAAAAAGTATAGATATAGGTTTTCTACATGAATATATTTTGGAGGCTTAAGGGTTAGAGAAACAAAGGCAAAGTTGTGGAATAACAAGAGATCCACAATTATCATTATATATAAGAAATTTAATCTAATTAAGCCAGCCATTAAGATATAAAATGAGGAGCATCTGGGTGGCTCAGCTGGTTAAGCATTGGACTCTTGATTTCACGCAAAGGTCCTGGGGGGTGGTGGGTTGGCGCCCAACATCCGTCTCCATGCTGAAGAGATTTTTTTAGAGAGATTCTCTCTCTCTCTAAAAAAAAAAAAATAATAAGATTCTCTCCCCCTCTCCCTCTGTCCCTTCTCCCACTACCCGACTTGCACGTACATTCTCTTAAAAAAATTAAAATGAAATATAAAAGCTATTTTAAAAGCATAGTTAAACCACTGTATTCATAACATTTTAAATAACCTGTATTTTCATGTTAACATAAAAGCACAATCTTGAAGGTGTCAGAAACAGACTGAAAGGTCTTGAAACAATGCTTGTATAACAGAAGATCATCTGTTGTGTTTTCTGGTTTGGGCTGTTTCATACATTTCAAAAGTCAAGCATACAAAATTATTTCTACTATCATTTAAATTATTTATTATTTATTTAAATTACTTTCAACTTACTATCTAATATTTTTATTGTATCCTAACTGGGATAAAACTGATGTACAATAAATAAGATATATTTAAAATGCACAATTTGATTAGTTTTGATATATGTATTAGCCTGTGAAATTGGCAAAACAATCACTATAATTAACATACTCCCCTTCCCTCAAAATCTCTCCTGCCCCTTGGTAATCCCTCTTTCTCTCTCCTTCCATAACACTCCACCCTGTCCCCAGGAAACCACAGATTGCTTTCTGATACTCTAGGTTAATTGCATTCCCTATAATTTTACATCAGTAGAATCATCCAGGACTTATATCATTTCTTATCTGATTTTAAAATTCAGCTTAATTATTTGGAGCCTCAACTACATCAGAACATGTATCCACAGCTCTCTTGGAGCCCCTTCCAATTCATTCTCCCATCCTCCCTACGTCGCAGAGCATAGACGGAAGAAAGGAAATTGCGTTTGCTACAAAGCCATTTTTCATCAGTATCTACAAAAACAATAAAACAGAGGCTGAATTATAGCATTAGTTTTCCCTCACCTTACATCCTTTATGGGGGGAAAAAAGTCCCTAGCTTCCACTTCAAACTCCACCCCATCTGGAAACCAGTTCCCTAATGGGACTTGGAGAGGTGAATAGAGTGAAAGAGAGTTCCCAGAATCTCTTAAGACAAGCCCTACCTGAAAAAATATGTTGGCAAATTGAACTCCAATAAAAAAATATATATATAAAAAATCAGAGTATATATATATATATATAAAACAAGATAAAGTGCACCCACGACACAGGATACTTGCAGGAAAACTGTTCAAAACCTACATAAAGCCCGTATCTACCCTAATTTTCCCTGACTCGCTTTCCCTTCCCAGATCCTTTCTCCTTCGTGCCCTAAGTCTGGTCTCCAGACACTGTATCTTAACTCCCCTAACTCTCCCAAACACTTCCTTAGATGTTTGGTAAGGAAAAACTCTGATAAGGAATGCTAAAACTATGGCAGAGTGAAATGGGGATAGCAGAAAATTTCTGGATGAATTTCGGGGTTGGAGTAGATACTCCTGAGAGAGCTCTGTACAAAATCCTGAATCAAGCTTGTTTTCAGCTTAAATTATTTTTGAGTGAAACAACTAGCCTAATACCTGGCTCAATGAGTAGCATCAGAGTTCTCCCCGTTGGAAATTAAAACCTACTGCCCCTTTTTTTAAAATCAAAGTTTATTTTTCAAAGAAGTTAAATGTTTCTGTAAAATTTTGCTCTTGTATAAAAGTACACAAATGCACAGATAAATGTTCAAAGAAATGCTTGAAGTATTTTTATGAAGACAGCTTTGTTTTTTTAGAAAACCATTGCTTGTGTAAACCAGCTAAGCCTGTTGAGAACGTGATCAAATTTACAGGTTAAGTCACTTGTGGACAATTACATAGCAGATCAGGGAAGGAAACAGAGTCATGACTTCAGTTATTGAGGTGTACACTTTCAATCCTATTTGTCTAGTGAGCAGTGATGGCAAGCGCTGAGAACCACCGTCCGTTATTCTAGGTCTCTATTTATCTGTTGATTGATCTATCATTTCATTCTAAATGATAGGTTACCTATTCATTCCATTAGAAATGTTGGAAAATTTTTGAAGTTTTGAGATTGATCCCCTCTTCATAGTATTTTAAATATTATATAGTACTTTATTGCTGAAAGGCTCTAGGACAAGCTAGGATAACCTTTTTTTTTTTTTTTTTTTTTTTTTTTTTTTTTTTTTTTCTGGCTTCCTATTGAAACTGTTTCTAAGAGCCTGGATATAGAGACACTGAGTCACATACATCCTTCATGGTGGGGCAGGGTGGGGGGCTTCCCATTATACTTGATTTGATAATGTCCCCAAGAGTTGGCCAGTACAGTGCATGTATGGCCAGTACAGTGGATGTAACAACCCTACCACACTTCTCTGTGTCTACAATCATAGCCACAATGTTGGAGTTTGGGGTTTTGTTTTTTGCACTATCGGCAGTCCTTATATACTGTGATGTGTTTAATCCAAATGACTCACTATGTCTCACAATCGAATAACAGAACAATATGAAACATCATAAAACATCACATCATCTCTTCCTATTTCATTAAATATTCTCCTTGTAACAGGTTGGCCAAAACATCCCTTCAATATGATTAGATAAGTGAAGGAATTATATTAGATTCAGTTCCCTGGAAGACCATCTACAGTAAATACAGCAGTGGGTTTCAATTTAAATTAAAATTGATTGTATGCTTATTGGTTCTTCTAAGCTTTGGAACTGGAAAATTAAAAATTCACACATAGCAATTTTGATTTGCTCCTGAGAAAAAGTTCTTGATTTAGACACCCAGCAGGCTACCGAAAGGTAAATGCAAGAGTGGGGAAAAATATAAAAGTATTCTGTTTGGGAGTTTATCATAATTGTATGGAAAGAATTGAAAGCAGCTGCTACCCTGAGCTGCTTAAAGAATTGTATCATAAACTTCTTCTGGTTGTTATTGTTGAATACACAAAGTCAGGTTAGCGTATTTTTCTTGAGATTGCCTTAGTATACAATGTTATCTCAGTGTAATTCCCTCATTTCCCAAGTTATCCAGGGGGATGATCATTTATATTGTCATCTTACATATTAGAAACTGCAGTCTTAGCTGCAGTCCAATAACAGCCTCAGGTGGTTGGAGCTGGACTATTGCCCCTTTATTCAAAGGTATTTACCCCCTGGTGAACTTGGAGAAAACACCAGCAAATTTAAACCCTATAGAATTGCATTTGAATTTTGTAGAGATGAGTTTCCAAATGGTATTTAGGACCTTGGAGTTCTGTGATCATAGTTGAATAATTAGACTTTTGATCTAATCATAAATTTAAGTGGTTAATGAATGAAATGAAATTTGTCTTTAGCATCAAATATGTCTAGTTACATTTGCTGGCCACCTGACCATCGCTGTTTAAACCGAGGTTTTTGAAGATCTATTCATATATATTTGTGATGGATACATGAAATGGACAGGAAGGAAGATAAGAGCTCTACCTTAGAGTAATTTGTAGTTCATTATAAGCAAAAGAAGTAGAATTAAGAATACCAAAGTAGGGAGGCCTGGGGGGCTCAGTGGTTGAGTATCTACCTTTGGCTCAGGGCATGATCCCAGGGTCCTGGGATCGAGTCCCACATCCCACTCCCTGCATGGAGCCTGCTTCTCTCTTTGCCTGTGTTTCTGCCTCTCTCTCTGTGTGTGTCTCTCATAAAAAAATAAATAAAAATCTTAAAAAAAAAGAATACCAAAGTTAAAAAAAAGTATCACACCCAGTCCATCCATGGGAAAACTAGAGGAACTTTGTCAAAGCATTTTATAATAATTATAAAAAGGAATGATACAGACTAATAGCAAGCGAGTACTTATTGCATATTAGGGACTATACTAAATATCACCCAAAAAATGTAGTCAATGCCTTTACTATGTTCACATTACAGATGATGAAACTATTAGTTTCGTTGTTTGCTAAAGGTAATGTTTTTAGAGAGCAGTGGAGCCTGGACTTGAATCACATGGTCTGACTTCAGAGACTGAGCCACTGGTAGATACTCAGAAGAAAGACTATGTCATGACTTCCACAGGCTAATGAAAACCTAAGCATGTGAAAATTGAGAGTTACATAACCTTCCTAATACCAATTATACAGAGTCCACAAATCCTCATTTACCTAAACATTTCCATAATTTGGTCTGGATAGTAACGTGAGATTCATTGGTGTTATATTTTAAAAATTTATCTCTTCCCCTTAAAAAAATCACAAGGTTAACCCACATTTTACCTAAAAATACCTCACCTCATTCTTCATGACAACTCAGAAATTATAGATAATAATTCATTGTCCTATTTAAAAGTACTAGAAAATAATACCAGTGAGTTCTGATTATGTCAGTGCTATTCTCAATACTTGGCATATATTATATCATTCAGCCTCACTAGAACTTCAGGAAGTTTGTACTATTGTTCTACTAACTTTTTAGATCTTACTGTGGTTTCTGAGATTCTGGAGAATTTCTAGTTTCTCTGTTATTAGTGTAACTAATATGAATGTTAAAACTCTTTTCAAAGCGTAATGTATGATAATTCACTTAGATATGTTTGAATATCAAAAGAAACACATGATTTAGGTAGTATTAATATCATAGTTGATTATTTTTAATTTCTTCCAGCAACAGAGCAAATAAAGTATATGGACATGTGAAGTATAGTATCTTCTCTTAGAGTCTCAACTGCTTAGAATGTCAATCTTTTCTTTCAAATATTAGTTCTGTAATTCGCAGTGTAACAACTATTATCCTTCTCAAAAATAACCAACTTATAAAGTAGCTGAATTGCCTCTAATTTATTTAATAATATTTTAACATTACTCTTAAACACCAGTCCAATCTACTCTCTCATTTTTGCTCTTTATCATCCTGGTTTTATATAAATTTAAAAGCCTAATTTGTTTTCCTTCAACATTTATTTTGCCCCACAGAACTCACCACATTCTAGGCTCTATTTTTCTGCTCAACCTTATTAACTAGTATCACTCTTCTATTTTCAGTTATTAAAAATAATATTAATAAGAGGAATGTTGTCGTTGCCTACTCTAATAAACTTGGCACTCACAAGAAACAAGATGGAAGAATCAAGTTGCTAGGGCTGACAGTACAAAAAAGATAAAACTTTCTCAATTTGGAGCATCCCATTATTATATTTCCCTTACAGGGACCAAAAAAAGACTTTTCTCAACCTAGCTTATCTTTTGATTTAATCTTCACAACAATCTTGTACACTATTAGAATCTCAATTGTATGAGGAAATGGATCCATTGAGAATTAAGTAACTTGAGTAAAAGTAAAAGACCATGTACTTATGCGTATAAAGATCCAGAATTCAAACCCAGTTTGGCTGATTTCAGAACCTGTCCTCCACTAATATCCCCACAGGACCCATCTCTGCCCTGCTGGGCTTCTCTTTGTTGCTCTTCTCTGCCTTTCTTCCTTAAGACCTCACCATGTTTCTTTCATTCATAAGCCCCACCAGAGAGGATAAAGGACTGAGAATCCAGGCCTGGAGTCTATACCTTCCTCTCCCCCAAATCTATACATTTCTTCCCATTAAAAGCACATCTCTGAAAGGGTAATTTCTGAAGGCTGTAAATGACTTAAATTTAATATCAGAAAGTTCTATTATTATAGAGTGTGAAGGGCCTATAAGAGTTCATTTTATAGATGGAAAAAATGAGATGGAGCAGAGAAAGGATGTGCCTCACAATCACACATCTAGTAATGATAGAATTGAGCAGAGGACCTAGGTCTTCCGAGTCTTGTATCCACACTATTGTTTCCCAGATTATGGGGATATTGGATGAGTTACAATTCTCAAGGTGATTTTAGCTGTTACATGGCAACAGCATTAGATAGCAGTAAATCACACACTGAAAAAGTTATTCCCACTTCAATTCCTTACAAGCCTTCAATGAGAAATTCTTGGTTTAATGCTAGTGTGTCTTTTAACCCCATTTAAACATTCCTCAACCCTTGCTGTCCTGTATTGAAAAATATAGTAAATGATACAACAAACCCTGGTGTCTTTCCACTCTCTTTGAAAAACAAAATATTACTACAGTTGAAGAATATATGAACCTATCTTAGGTTTTCCAGGCAGCTATGACAAAATATCACAAACTGGGTGGGTTATAAGCAACAAACATTTATTTCTCACAGTTCTGGAGCTAGGAAGACAAAGGTCAAGGTACCAGCAGATTCAGTGTATGATGAGAACCAGTTCCTGGTTCATAAGACCGAAGTCTCTTTACTGTTTCTTCACATGGTGGGAGGGATGAGGAAGTTCTCTGGGATCTCTGTCATGAAAGCACTAATTCCATTCATGAGGGCTCCACCCTCATGACCTCTCATACGACTCAGCTCCTAATATTATTACACTGGGGACTAGGGTTCAATGTGAATGGGGGGAGACACAAAAATTTAGGCTGTAGGAGAGCCCCTCCATGCTTTTATTTTCTCCCTTTCAACTGGTATTCACTAACTACAATTGGCGATTTTTATTTAAATTATTTTTTCATAATTTTAAGGACACGTATATACATCAGTATAACAGATGCACATGTGCAGTCAGTACAATCTGAAGTAGTAAACATAGGCTGATCTCTCCTTTAATGATAAGGCTCTATTTTTATTTTTAATAGATACTCAAATGATATTACATATTTTTTAAGCTTAATTTTTAGCTCAGTTATTGTTTGTTGGGAATTATGTTGATGCTGATAGCTTTCATTCATTTTTATTGCTTATATTATTCTACTTATCCATTGTTAATATGTATTTCATTTTCTTCAGTTTTTTTTTATATTCTAAGCAAAGCTACTTTGGATATTCATGTTCATATTGAATTATGTATACAGTTACAGAAGTTACTGTTATTTTCTGAAAATAGGGCAGTAATTACTGGGAAAGTCTTGTGTCTATATATTTATCAGACTGTGTTCATTTATTCTCCAGAGTCATGATTCCAGTTTCATAGCCTGACAGTATAGAATGAGTATTGTTAATCTTTATTATGGTCATACTTCTTGAAATTTTGCAGTCTGAAGTACAAATAATTGTGTCTTTAGTTTGAACTTCCCTTATATTAGTGAATTTAAGCATCCTTAACATGCTTATTTTTCATTTGTATTTCCTTTGTGTTAATTGCATTTTCATGTTTTACTTACATCCACCAATATTTTACTTTAGGTAATTATGTATTTTTGACTTTTAGATTTTTTTTAATATTCTAGATACCAATTCTTTGTTGGTCTTATATGTTTCAGTTGTATTTCAGCATTGTGCTAATTTTCTTGACTTATGGTATTTTTAGATTAAACTAAAACTATTTAGTGTAGCCTAGTTTATATATTTTTTTAAAGTTCAAGTGTGTACTTCTTAGTTAAAAAACATTCCTTTAAAAAAAACTTTCCTTTATAAATATTTGAGATATATCTGCTACATTTTTTCCCTAAATGGATATAATCTCTTATTAAAGGGCACCTGGGTGGCTTAGCATCAGTGGTTGAGCATCTGCCTTCGGCTCAGGTTGTGATCCCAGGGTCCTGGGATCAAGTCCCCTGTGGGGAGCCTGCTTCTCTCTCTGCCTATGTCTCTGCCTTTTTCTCTATGTTTCTCATGAATAAATAAGATATTTTTATTTTTTTAATAATAGATTTTTAAAAAGATTTTATTAAACATATGGAGTATAACGTAGGCAATCATGTCATGTGCAAATAATAATCCTTACAATTTTACTCAAAAATCATTGATGGTTTCACATGTAAGGAGCTTGGAATTGACTATTCCATCCTCACAAAAAGTCAAAAGCTGAGTAGAATGAAAAACCAACAACTCTTCTTACATCTGTAAGAGAGAGGAGGACACAGGGCAAACTTCTGCCCCTGAAACTGTAGATACAGATAGGCAAATACAGGGAGTCACAGGTTACTGAAGCAGATTATACCAGGAAACAGTGTAGGGGCAGGAAAGCCTGAACTGTAGTTGGCAAATTATTGGAGACTTAGTGTGGGCAACTCTGAGAGTTAATAACACACAGAGACCTAATCGAGGTGGGCCCCTGTAGTATTGTAAGATGTACATCCAGAGCTCAACCAGTTCTTCACAGTAAATATCAAAGAAAAATACTTTCATCAGGGGGAAAGCAAAAGAAATAGACCAGAGAGCACTGTTCTTCTTAATAAGGCCTGCCTTTTGGGAAAGTAGTAAACCAGAATCTAACCTGCCAGGGTATTAATAGAGACTAACAGATGTGGGGGAAGGGAAATACCAAACTCTAGCCTAGTCCACAATCTTGTTCCACCTAAAGAGGAAGAAAAACCAAACATATAAACAGAGAAACACTTTGTGTCTACTAAGAAGTTGCTATTGTCCAGGTCAAAGAAGTTGCTGTGTTCTCCTCTAGGATTTTAATGGATTCTTGTCTCACTTAGGCCTTTCATCTATTTTGAGTCTATTTCTGTGTATGGTGTAAGAAAGTGATCCAGTTTCATTCTTCTGCATGTGGCTGTCCAAATCCAAATTTTCCAACACCATTTGTTGAAGAGACTGTCCTTTTTCCATTGGCTATTCTTTCCTGCATTGTTCAAAGGCTAGTTGACCCTAGAGTTCAGAATCCATTTCTGGGTTCCACTGATCTGTCTGTTTTTGTGCCAGTACCAGACTGTATTGATCACTAGAGTTTTATAAAATAGCTTGAAGTCTGTCATTGTAATGCCTCCAGCTTTTTTTTTTTTTTTTTTTGAGATCTTTTTGGTTATTTGCTGTCTTGTGTGGTCCCATGCAAATTTCAGGATGGTTTGTTCTAGCTTTGTGAAAAATGAAGGTGGTATTTTGATAGAGAGTACGTTAAATGTGTAGACTGCTTTAGGTGGTACAGATATTTTAATATTTGTTCTTCTAATCCATGAACATGGAATGTTTTCCATTTCTTTGTGTCTTCCTTAATTTCTTTCATTAGTGTTCTATAGTTTTCAAAGTACAGGTCTTTTATGTCTTCCCTTAGGTTTATTCCTAGGTATCTTACAGTTTTGGTGCAGTTGTAAATGGGATCAATTTCTTGATTCCTCTTTCTGCTGCTTCATTATTGGTTTATAGAAATGCAACTGTACATTGGTTTTATATTCTGTGACTTTGCTGAATTTGTGTATTCTAGCAATTTTTTGGTGGAGTCTTCTGTTTTTTGTTTGTTTGTTTGTTTGTTTGTTTTTACATAACATTATCATGTTGTCTGCAGATAGTGAAAGTTTGACTTCTTCCCTGTCAATTTGGGTGCCTTTTATTTAATTTATTGTCTGATTGCTGAGGCTAGGACTTCCACTACTATGTTAAAAAGCAATGGTGAGAGTGGACATCCCTGTCTTATTCCTGACCATAGAGGAAAAGCTCTTAATTTTTTCCCCATAGAGGATGATATGAGCTGTGGGTCTTTCACATAAGGCCTTTATGATGTTGAGGCATGTTCTCTCTATCCCTACTTTGTTGACACATCTCTGGAGGCAAGGGAGACAAAAGCAAAAATGAACTATTAGGACTTCAATAAGATAAAACAAACAAACAAAATACTTCTGCATAGCAAAGGAAACAATAAAAAAAAAACTAAACTAAAAGGCAACCTACAGAATGGGAGAAGATAATTGCAAATGATGTATCTGATAAAAAGTTAGTACAAAATCTATAAAGAACTTGTGAATCTCAACACCCCAAAAGTAAACAATCCAGTTAAGAAATGTGCAGAAGGTGGGATGCCTGGGTGGCTCAGTGGTTGAACGTCTGCCTTCCGCTCAGGGTGTGATCCCAGTTTAGGGATCAAGTCCCACATCAGGATCCCTGTGAGGAGCCTGCTTCTCCCTCTGCCTGTGTCTCTGCCTCTCTCTCTATGTCTCTCATGAATAAATAAATAAAATCTTTAAAAAAAGGTGCAGAAGACATCCAGATGGCTAACAGGCATATGAAAAGATGTTTGATATCACTTACCATCAGGGAAATGCAAATCAAAACCATGATGAGATGCTACCTCATACCTGTCAGAATGGTTAAAATTATCACAGGAAACAATAAATGTTGGTATGGATTGGAGAAAGAGGAAACTTTTTACACTGTAAACTGGTGCAGCTACTCTGAAAAACAGTATGGAGTTTCCTCAAAAAGTTAAAGACGGAACTATCCTACAACCCAGCAATAGCACTACTAGGTATTCACCCAAAGGATACAAAAAACTGATTTGAAGGAGTATTGCACCCTGATGTTTACAGCAACATTATTCACAATAACCAAATTATGGAAAGAGTCCATAACCATTGACTGATGAATAAAGAAGACAGTTGGTTGAGCATCTGCCTTTGGCTCAGGTCATGATTTCAGGTTCCTGGGATCAAGCCCCATGTAGGGTTCCCTGCACAACTAGGTGTCTGCTTCTTCCTCTCTCTGTTCATGTGCATGCTCTCTCTCTCTGTCTCTCAAATAAGTAAAATCTTAAACGATTTTATTTCTTCATTATATTTTATTCATTATATTATTTATATATTCCAGTGTGTGTGTGTGTGTGTGTGTGTGTGTGTGTAATTATAATATAATCCAATATATATATAATGGAGTTTTACTCAGCCATTGAAAAGAATTAAATCTTGCCATTTTCAGTGACATGAATGGAACTAGAGTATATTATGCTAAGCAAAATAAATCATTGAGAGAGAGACAAATACTATGATTTCACTCATGTGAAATTTAAGGAACAAAACAGATGAACATAGGGGAAGAAAAAAGAAAGGGAAGGAAACTATGAGAGACTTTTGACAATAGACAACAAATTGAGGGTTGATGGAGGGAGGTGGGCAGAGGATGGGCTAAATGGGTGATGAGTATGAAGGAGGTCACTTATCGTGATGACCATTGGGTGTTATATGTAAGTGATGAATCAGTAAATTCTACTCCTAAAGCTAATATTATTCTGTATATTAACTAGAATTTAAAGAAAAACTTGAAACAAACAAAAAACAACAAAAACAACCAAGAAAAACACTTGTGAAGTCCATGCTCCAGACCCACACACTCCTTGAAAGCCTGAGCTACAAGGGAGGAGAGAAGAAATAGGATTACTTTGTTACTATAAGGCATTCACATACCTGTGAAGTTTATAGTATTATTTTAAAGTGGACTTAGATTAGCCATAAATGTATATTGCAGACTGAAGAGAAACCACTAAGAAAAGAAAAAGTATAATTGATATACTTAGAAAGGAATCTAAAATGGAATCATATATAATGCTCAGTGAAAATGACGAAATGCAGAAACAAGTGGAACACAAAGATAGAAACAAAGGACAAGGGCAATAAATAGAAAACACTAATAGATATGATAGATATTAATCCAACTCTATCATTAATCTCTTTAAATGTCAATGATCTATATACATCAGTTATCAGACAGAATGAGACTGGATAGGACAGACAGAGTGGATCAAAAACATGACCCAGATGTATTTTGTCTACAGTAAAACCTCTTTAAATATAAAGACAAACACAGATTAAAAGTGACTGGATGGTGAAATATATACTATGCTAACAATAATCAAAAGAAAGCAAGAGTAGATTTATTAATTTCAGACAAAGCACACTTAAAAGAAAGAGGTTATCAGGGATAAAGAAAGGTATTACATAATCATAAGGGGGTCAATTCCAAGAAGACATATTAATCCTTAATGTGTATGCACCTAACAAGAGTGTCAAACTATGTCAAGCAAAAACTACTAGAATTGCCGAGAGAGAGAGAGAGAGAGAGAGAGAGAGAGAGAGAGAGAGAGAGAGATCAATCCACTATCCTAATTGGAGACTTCTATATCTCTCTACCAGAAATGGACAGATACAGCAGGCAGAAAATTTGTAAGGACATAGTTGAACTCAACAATATAAATTAACTGGATACAATTGACATTTGGAGACTATTTCATTCAACAACAGCAGAATACAGTCTTCTCAAACTCACATGGAACAATCACCAAGACAGGTGATTCAGGGCCCTAAAACACATCTTAACAAACTTAAAAGAATAAAAATTATATGATGTCTTCTATTACACCAGAAAGCTAATTTGAAAATTGCAAAATGCATGGGGATTGACAACATGCTTCAAATAACACATGAATCAAAGAAGAAATCTTAGATAAAATAGAAATTATTTTGAACTGGGGGCATCTCAGTGGCTTAGCAGTTGAATGTCTGCCTTTAGCTCAGGTCATAATCCCGGGGTCCTGGGATTGAGTTCCACATCAGCCTCACCAGAGCCTGCTTCTCCCTCTGCCTATGTCTCTGCCCCTCTCTCTCTCTCTGTCTCTCGTGAATAAATAAAATATTTTTTAAAATAATTTTGAATCAAATGACCATGAAAACACACCCTAAAAAATTTGTGAAATGTAGCAAAAACGTGCTTAGAGGGAAATTATAATACTGAATGCATATATTAGAAAAAAAGCTCTGAAGGAAGCATATAAATCTAAAATAGCAAAACAAACAAAACATGTAATAAAAATGACAGCATAAGTTGATGAACTGAACAAGAAGTCAGTAGAGAAAAATCAGTGAAACTCAAAGCTGATTCTTTGAAAATGTTAAAAATATAGATATTTCTATAGCCAGCCTAAGGAAAAAAGGGAGGATACAAAATACTAGTATCAGAAATGAAAGTGGAGATATCACTACAGATCTATAGAATTTTTTTTTAGATCTATAGATTTTAAAAGGACATTAAGGAACACTATTAGCAATTCTATGCCCACAAATTGATAACCTAGATGAAATGGACAAATTACTTGAAAGACATGATCTGCTAAATCACACACACACACACACACACACACACACAAACTGACTAGGTTTACGTCTACTGAAGAAATTGAATCAATAATTAACAATTCTAAAACATAATACCAGCCGAGGTGTGTTCCCTGGTGAATTCTATCAAACATTTAAAAAAGAAATTATACTAATTCTATACAATATATTTCAGATAATAGAAGCACAGAGAATATTTCCTAAGTCATTCTACAGATCAGCATTACCCTAATACCAAAACTAGATAAAACAAGAAAACTATAGATCAAAATATCTCATGGACATAGATGCAAAAGTTCTCAACAAAATATTAGCAAATATAATCCAACAACATACAAGAAGAATTGTAATCATGTGGAATTTATCAGTTTTCTAAGATCAGACAAAGCACGGATGGCCTTTTCACTGCTACTTTTCAACATCATGCTAGACGCTCTAGCTAATGCAATAAGACAAGATGAAATACAAAGTATTCAGATTGAGAAGGAAAAAATAAAGCTGTTCTTGTTTGTAGATTATGTAATCAGATCTTTAGAAATCTGAAAGAATCAACCCCCCCCCCCAAAAAAAAATCCTGGAACTAATAAGCAATTCTATGGTCAGATTGTAGGATACAAGATTGATATGCAAAAGCCAATGACATTCCTACATATCATCAATGAACAGGCACAATTTCAAATTAAAAATACAGCATTATTTATATTAGTACCTACTAATATAAAATAACTTAGGTATAAATCTAATAAAATAAATACAAGATCTATATGAGGACAACTACAAAACTCTGATGAATTAAATAAAGAAACTAAGTAAGTGGAGAGATCTTTCATGTTCCTGGATAGGAAGACACAACATTTAAAGACGTCAGTTCTTCCCAATGTGATTTATAAATTCAATACAATCCAAACCAAAATCCCAGCAAAGTATTTTGTAGATAATGACAAACTGATATTAATATCTATTTGGTGAGGCAAAAGACCCAGAATAGCCATCACAATATTAAAGGAGAATAGAGTTGGAGGACTGACACTACTTCATGACTTACTACTGTAATGTAGACGATGTGGTATTGGTGAAAGAGTGGATGTATAGATCAATGGAACAGAATAGAGAGCCCAGAAGTAGATGGTCATACATAAATACAGTCAACTGATCTTTAACAAAGGAACAAAGACAATGCAAGGTCTTTTAATAAATGAGTATGTAAAAAAAAATCTAAGACACTATACCCTTCATAAATATTAACTCAAAATGGAGCAGAGACCTGAATATAAAACACAAAACTATAAAACTCCTAGAAGAAAACAGGAGAACACTTAGATGACCTTAGTCATGGAGATGACTTTTTAGATACAACACCAAAGTTGAGATCCATGAAAGAAATAATTAATAAGCCAAATTTCATTAAAGTTAAAAACCTCTGCTCTGCAGAAGACAATGTCAAGTAAAGGAGAAGCCAAACCACAGACAGGTAGAAAATATTTACAAAAGACATATCTAAAGAAGTACTGCTATCCAAAATATACAAAGAACTCTTAAATCTCAACAAAAAGAAAATAAATACCCTGATTAAAAATGGGTCAAAGTCCTTAAGGATCAGTTCACTGAAGTAAACCTACAGATAGCAAATAAGCATACGAGAAGATGCTCTACTTCATTTGTTATCAGAGAAGTGCTGATTATAACATTAATGAGATACCATTATGCTCCTATTAGTATGACCAAAATCTGACCCTGATAATACCAAATGCTGTCAAAGATGGCAAGCAACAAGAACTCACATTCATCGCTGGTAGGAATTCAAAATTGTATAGCCATTTTGGAAAACAGTTGGTACTTTCTTATCAAACTAAATATCCTCTTACCATAGGGTCCAGCAACTGCACCTTTAGGATCTGGAAACTTACACATGCAAAAACGAGCACATAGATGGTGACAGTGGCTTTATTTATAACTGTCAAAACTGGAAAGCAATCAAATAGGTGAATGATAAATATTTTATAGCACAGGTAGACAATGGAATATTATTCAGAGCTGAAAAGCAATGAGCCATCAAGCCATGAAAAGATGTGGAGACCTGTGTGATTCCAAACATGTGACATTCTTGAAGACAGTAAAAAGACCAGTGATTGCCAGGGGTTGCCAGGGAGAATGGATAAATAGGCAAAGCAAGAGAATTTTAGGTCAGTAAAAACAACTTATCATAATACTATGATGATACATGCAATTATACGTTGAGTTCCAAAACTATAGTCTTAATACAAAAAAATTAGGTCATGTATATATATATATATATATATGCTGATTTATTCATCCTTTGACTCATTCATTTATGTATTTATTTTACTTTGCTTTATTGGATAATCTATCTCTGCAATGACCATTTTGATTTCCGAGTTTTACAATGAAGTACGATTGACTATCAGCTGAGATGTTACTTTTGTCAGGTAGAGGACTCTCTTTTGACTTGACTTGGTAACTTTTTTTTTGCCTTAAGAAATGTTGAGTGCTGTCACAGAATTATTGGGGTCACCATTGCCTGTGTTTCTTTATTTACTAATTTGTGGCAATATGTTGACTGAGTTTGTAATGTTTACTCATCCAGACGTTTCTCTAAAAAGCTCAATGATGACGTGATTAAGTGTCTATAAAATTTATAAAAATGTCCACAAATATTCTAGTAATATTTATATACACCATACATACTTAAAGTTATACGAGGTACTGTAGAGTCCGATGCTTTAACATGGTCGTAAGCCAAGCCAACAGGTAGCAACCAATTTCATAAATGCTAGTAGAAGACATGAAACTGCTTGGTCAAAGATAAAAGACCTTAATTTTCACCTTAATTTTTACTACTAATAGCCGTAGTATCACTATGGAGAATTCTCTCCCAACAAGGTTCACATCTCATTTCTAACTGTCTTGCTTTCTGGCAAATTTTCCCACAAGTATGTCTTTCGGTTGGTCTCTGATTAAGCTGACTCACAGAAGCTCACCACATCCACTCCATTTGTCCAATTCAGCATGCAGTTAAGGACATGGCCAGCTAGACTCCAGGAGTCACTGGAGGCAAACTTGCGGTCCTGACCTCAACCATGTCCACTAGGGACCTAGATCCAGCCAGCTGAACAATTCCGTCAACTGGCAGGGCGTAATTTAAAAAGCCAGATGGCTTTCTTTTTTAACTTTCTGTAAATGTCTTTCTATGTGGCTGGCCCACTGCTGAAATTGGACAGTAAAAGGTTTGTTAGGGATTTTAGACTACATCTTGGCTTGTGAGGAGGAACTCCGGGCTAATTTTATCATTTATAACTCTGGCCAGTGAGTGGCACCTGACTTGCATGCCTTCCAGGGATCAGGTGGTGTCCTTGATCATTTCACTTAAATTCTGGACCAGATTTTGTACCAACTTTTCTAATGGGGTGACTCCAGCTATAGGGATAGCTGACTAATGACTAACATAGAAAGTGTCAGTTATCCCTACAGGAAGCTCCCTCACAGAACTGAGGTTAGCCTCATTTTGGAGGGATCGCCAAGTGATGTGAGAGAAACATAATCTGCAATTTCCTTAAATGAATAAATCAAGGTTCCTTTTAGGTTAGAAGCTTTAAGTTAGAAGCTTTTGGGGGTGGCGATTTGTGGGAGGATGTTCCCCAAGAAGAATAGCTCAAATTCTTTTGCATAAAGTTGAGCTACCATTGAGGCCATTGTTTTTGGATACAGCATTTCTATTTGACAGGCAATGTGTAACAGACCCTTCCCACTATATCAATCACTGTATCCAAGTCAGTCTACTTCAAAATAGCAATATCAGACCAGAGAGTTTTAGATTTCTCTAGTATAAAAATTCAGTTTTAACAAGAGACTCCTAGAAAACAAATGGCTTTTTTTTTTTTTCCCCTAAATGCATAATGTCCATGCCAAGGAGGGGTTGAATTTAAAACATTTGCCTGAGGCTCCAATAAGCGAAATCATCCGCCCCTGAGACTTGTTGCTTAAATTGTCAGATTATTGTCTGGAAGGTAGAGAGCATGGCTCAGTTTCCTAAGGATTTTCCGACATAAGCTATTGGTTTGGGTCCCACTCCCAGCATGCTGGCTTGTGCGCTAGTTGATATAAACATTCAACTATAAACAAACAAGTGAGGCACAGGCAATCTTCAAAGGACTGAACAAGGTCTTGTGTCTTTCTTTTTTGGTGATGATAGCCAAGGAGATAAGAATCCAGATTTTTCTTCATGTAAATCTCCCTATTTAGCTCAAGTAACTTTTGTTTGTGAGCAGGCCCCTGAATACATTTTTAACTATTGGCATATATATGATAGAATATTGAGTCTAAGACTTCCGACCAACAGGACATCCTCTACACAATGAGACCTTTTTTTTTTTAAATCTCAGAATAAAGTCAGTCACATGAAATCCTGACTGCTCCCTAGAAGAAATGAAGAGTTTATATATACCTTGAAAACAATCACAAATATCATTAGAAGACTTGTCACATGACTGAGAATTGGTCTTGGCCCTCAGGTGACAGTAGGATATAAAGGAGGTTGTTAGCAATGTCAGAGACAGCATGTCAGTGCCATGAGTGTGGACAGTGGATTCAACTGCAGTCACAATTTCTGGAACTGTCAGGGCCATGGGAAAACAACGAAATTCAGTTGACAATAATCCACTATAAGTCTCAAGATCCCATGAGCCTTTTTTACTGGCATGCATAGCTGTTGTATTGAAATACTTCATCTCTTTTTACTCCTGCTGCTTTTAAGTCCTAATCAAAGCCGTGTTTTCCTTTCCTCCCTCTGGAATTCTACGCGGTTTCTGTTGGACCAACAGACTGGAGACAAGGAAGTAGTTGGAAAGTGATTTACACCTCCCACCGGTCCTTCTTTTGCATGTAGCTATTCCCAATCAGGAGAAACCCCTCCAAACTTTATGAGCATTCGTATTACAAGCGTGTAAAGCATCGATCACAATCAGGCCACAGAAGTCACAACAGTGCATCACATCATTCCCAAGGGCCCTACCCACACGGTAACTTCAGTTTCCTTTCCTTGCTGAATCTCAGCCCAAATCCATTAGTTAGGTTTGAATTTCCCCTGCCAAACAAAAGCAGATAGAGTAGTGACTTAGGGGTCTGTATTCAACACAACTCTACAGCTTGGGTCCCTCCCTTCCTCAAAGTTCTTTAGTATATATATTCAGATACGTGTGTATGGCCTTTTGGTTCCTCTTAGAGATCAGGAGATTGAGCTGTACCACTGGTCATTTTTCTCCCTGAAACAGCTGAGGTCAAGGGAAACCAGAGAGGAGGGATCAAGGGGCATGTAAGGAGAAAGTGACTCAGTGCTAGTCAGCACGGCTTTGCATTGACTTTTGATTTGGGGTACAGGGTAGTCGCTTGTGGATCAATCTGTTACATTTGGATATTTTCAGTTTACTCAGTGCCAAGCTGGGTGGTGAGATCTTCATGGTTGACACCTTCTGTTATCAGCCATGAGAATCCTGTGACAAGCTCCTTTCTTTTCTAGATAAAGCCACCATGTTTTCTATCTTGATTGACATTGGCTTAAAAAAATATCCACATTAATTTGGACTGCTTTCTGTTCCATTCACATAATAAGACTTCTTCAGTGTTCACCTAGTTTTTACAGAAGGACTGTGGGAGTTTTCCAGAGTGATGGGGATAGCTGGAGGGATTTACCTATATATCTTTGGGGTTTTTTTAAATTAAATTAAATTAAGTTAAATTTAAAATGTTCAAGTTTTTATTTTCCACTTAGTTAACATACAGTGTTATATTAGTTTTAGGTGTACAATTTAGTGATTCAACACTCCCATATGTCACCCAGTAACATGGGTGATGCATAAGTGCCCTCCTTAATCCCCACCAACTATTTAACCCAACCCTCCACCCAGCTCCTCTTTGGTAACCATCAGTTTGTTTTTTATAGTTAAGAATCTGATTTTTTAGGTTTGTTTTCTTCTCTCTCCTTTTTTCCTTTTTGCTCATTTGTTTCTTAAATTTTACATATGAGTGAAATCATACAATATTTGTTTTTCTCTGATTTATTCTGCTTAGCATTATATTCTCTAGCTCCATCCACATCATTGCAAATGGCAAGATTTCACTGTTTTTATGGTTGAATGATATTCCATTTATTTTATATATAATATAAAAATAAAAATAAAAATATATATACATACTAATCTTTATGCATTCATCAACCAGTGGACACATTTGGCCCGTTTCCATATCTTGGCTATTGTAAATGCTGCTATTAACACAGGGTGTGTGTATCCCTTTGAAGTAATGTTTTTGTACTCTTTGGGTAAATACCCAGTAATGCAATTGTCGGATCTTAGAGTAGCTCTATTTTTAACTTTTTGAGGAACCTCCATACTGTTTTCCAGAGGGGCTACACCAGTTTGCATTCCCACCAACAGAACATGGATGTTCCTTTTTCTCCATCTCCTTGCCAAATACCTAATGTTTCCTATGTTGTTGACTTTAGCCATTCTGACAGCTGTGAGGTGATATCTCATTGGGAATTTACCCATATGTCTTTGAATCAGTTCCTGTTCTCTAGTAAATTACATTCATGATTATCATAAACCCAATTTAGGGCAGTGGGATTTTTTTTCTTCCAGCTCTTGAGAAACTTAGAGCTGCATTTTAAGGTTATGAATAGTGACTCTGAAGTGTTTATCACCTATATGCCAGTATTTTAACATTTGACCTCATAAGCCTATTCTATTTTGACATTATTCTTGGTTCTATTCTGCTTTATTTTTATTTTTATTCAAGCACTATAATTTTGCTATGGAAATTGACTCTTCTAACTTCAAATTCTTTAATTATAGTTTATAAATAAATATATAGAGAAATAGGTGATTATTCACATATTTCCCAATAAATTTTACCTATTCTCAAATAAATTTTAGAATTTTTCTACAATACTGGATCTTCAATAATAACTAGATTTCAATTCTTTGCTTTTTCCACAGACACCTATGCATGTGGACCACACATGCACGTTAAAGCCACCAATTTCACATTCTGGCAGGAATAGATAGATGCCTCAGCAAAACCCTCTTGCCACTTCTAGATAGATAATATTTTCTCCTGCAAGTGGATAAATTTGATTCTTTTGTTTTTTTGTGAACAACAACTTACTGTTAAAAAATTTTCCCATCCAATTGCACCAAAAATAATGCAGATTTATTTCCCCAATGGGCTTTATTTTATTTCCAATTACTGAATGCATTTATGCTTATTGTAAACAGCATCAAAATCCTTTTTGTTGAAACACCATCAGGACCAAAATTTTCTTCAAGTATCTTGATTGGTTTAGTTTAACCTTTGTATGATGTTTCTTTTCACTTTTTCATTCCAAATTACTTCAGATCTTGATTATCATCCCTGTGGCTTTTCAGACAGATCTAGCCTTTCCGATTTCCAAGTGGAAATCTTGAAGTTTGAATACAAATATTATATTTTAAACTGACACATTCTTCAAAGCAGTATCTAGTAAAGAGTTTATTTGACAAGACACAGAAACACAATGCATTGAAGACCTGGCTCAAAATCATATTATAGGGTGGTTGGGGATCTGAGAATAGAATTTAGGAGTATTTTTTTCTTTTTCTTTTGTCATTTTCACTTAATCCACAAAAGAAAATAATTGTTTTGATTAAGATGTGAGGAGAAACAATTATAGATGACCTTCAGAGTCCTGCCCTTCTCTAAAACTTCTAGACTTCATGGAGCTTATCTACATAATTCTTTCTTTTTATGTACATGTATATGTATATGTATATGTTTGTGTGTTTATTAACTTTATGTCTTACTCTGAAATAAAAAAAAAGAATAAAATAAGCCTCAATATGTATTCAATTTTAAATACAATTCAAGAAGTTGGCAAAATCTAAAAACAATGAAGACATAATAGACAAGAAAATGAAATGGTGGGATTCAAAAGCTAAAAAACTAGGAAATATTTGTGGGGGGCACCTGGGTGGCTCAGTTGGTTAAGTGTGAGACCTTTGATTTTGGTGCAGGTCATGATCTCAGTGTCCTAATATCAGGTCCTGCGTCAGGCTCTTGCTTTCTCTCCTTCTCCCCTTCCCTATGCTTGCACTCTCTAACGAAACATAACAAAACAAAAAAAAACCTTTACAATTCTTTTAAATTGTAAAACAGGGGACAAGAATCCAATAATTTTTGTAAACTGGTAAGTAACACCTATCTATCTGCCCAACCACAGGATGAATGAGTACATATAAAAAAGAACTAGGGAGGGCAGCCCCGGTGGCGCAGCGGTTTGGCGCCGCCTGCAGCCTGGGGCGTGATCCTGGAGACTCAGGGTCGAGTCCCGCATAGGGCTCCCTGCGTGGAGCCTGCGTCTCCCTCTGCCTGTGTCTCTGCCTCTCTCTCTGTGTCTATGAATAAATAAATAAATAAATCTTTAAAAAAAAAAAAAAAACTAGGGAAGAAGTATCATAATACTGCTGTGCTCGGAAAGCTTTCAGTTATTTCTCCAAATGCTTGGTTTAAAGAAACATAGGAAAGGATAAAGTGTATTTGTGTGTGTGTCTAAATGGTAAGCACATTACTAAAGGTGCTGAAGTATTTGAATACACTGTTGTGTTATCCCAATACTCTGTTCTACTATATTTGTTTAGCTGTGGCCACGCATCCCTAAAACTGAAAGATCTGTTCTTATGCATGTGCTTTACATTCCTCAAGTAGAGCAAAAATTCAGTGTTATCTACTGAATTATTCATTCACAAAGCTTTTTAAAATAACGTTTCATCTGAAATATACTATTATGGGGTCTGGTACAGTGACATAGGACCCATAACCAACTGGACACAGTGATTTCCTTGAAAGTGTAACCACGTAGAACATATTGCCCCCATCAGATTATTGGATTCTCTCTATTTGCAGGGACGGGTCAGATGTGCCAATTTCTTTATACACACAGTCAGGCCTAATCTCACCAACCGTTCTACTTCTACTGAGAATCCCATACTCAGCTTCGAGAATCCACCAACCAGCCACTGTCACCCCAAGCACTACAGACTTCCTATGTGAGGAGCTCTGGTGGACCACTTTGCAGGGAGGGGAAAGGAGGCCACACCAATAGCTCAAAGACACCATCTCCAGTCCACATATAGATCTGTAGTAATTTTCTTCGAATTTCAGTTAGATAAATATTTACTTGATGACTCTGGACAAGCAGCAAGGGTCACTTAAAAATCATGTCAAGTAGTTGGTAAATACTGACCCTGGAGGATTACAGGGAAGCAGTAATCGTATGAGAATATGTACATTTCTATTTATTCAAGCCTTTTGAAAGCATTATTGGAAATTCTACAAAACATTAACCTTGCTATGTCCTTTTTCATTAATGTACTTTATTAGCAGTTAGAAGATTTGCCCATTTTTGACTCTGAGAAAGTGACAACTTTTGACAAAATATTCATTCATTTCCAAAATATAAGTCCTGCATAGCTCATGTTGCTTTTTTAAGTTTACTTTTGTTCAGAGTTATCTGAGCAGAAAGTGTCAGTGGCAAATAAAATAATTATAATATAGGTTATACATTTAAGATAGTAATAACATTCTGATTATGTACAATGCTCTTAAATAGATGAGGAAAAGAAAAGAAAGTGGGAAAAGAATTTAGAAAGACAGTATCCAGAAAAGGAAATCCATATAACCAATATTCACATACAAAGATACTCAAAATTAAGCAAAATTTTGTATTTTCTAATTTTAGACTACTGATATGAAGGGAGATAAATTAAATCCTTACTGTATAGATAGTATCAGAGTTAAGCTATTATAATAAAACCTGAAATAATTAAATTTGTACATTCCTGAGGTAGGATGAATATATAATCTTGCTTGTGAAATAAGATTAGTTCAGAAACTAAAATATGGTAATGGCAATATAAAATTTAACTTTTTACTATTGTTGTTTATACTGTTTCATTTACAGTTTGAAGGAGTAGCTGTAGCTCATGCAAACACTCCTTTTGATTTACTAATATAATTAGTTTTTAACTATGTCAACTAAATAAAAGAATATTTATTATCCAAACTTAAAATGCTTTACTTCTTTAGAAGTTAGAGCACTATAAATGGAAAGAATAAAAAGATACCATTATGACTTATTAGAGTCTTAAAAATTAAGAAAGTAAACCATGATATCCAGCTTATGAGAGTTAGAGGAGATTCTCTAATTGACATGAGAATTTTTTTTTCACTACAACCATTATTTATTAAAAATAAAATGTATGCTTTATCAAGTTAAATAATTTTGAGATTCATAAAGGTTAGTGTTCCCCCCCTTTTTTAAAGTCTTTTTTTTTAAATTAATTTTTATTGGTGTTTAATTTACCAACATACAGAAAAACACCCCGTGCTCATCCCGTCAAGTGTCCACCTCAGTGCCCGTCACCCATTCCCCTCCAACACCCGCCCTCCTCCCCTTCCACCACCCCTAGTTCGTTTCCCCGAGTTAGGAGTCTTTATGTTCTGTCTCCCTTCCTGATATTTCCCAACATTTCTTTTCCCTTCCTTTATATTCCCTTTCACTATTATTCATATTCCCCAAATGAATGAGAACATACACTGTTTGTCCTTCTCCGATTGACTTACTTCACTCAGCATAATACCCTCCAGTTCCATCCACGTTGAAGCAAATGGTGGGTATTTGTCGTTTCTAATGGCTGAGGAATATTCCATTGTATACATAGACCACATCTTCTTTATCCATTCATCTTTCGATGGACACCGAGGCTCCTTCCACAGTTTGGCTATTGTGGCCATTGCTGATAGAAACATCGGGGTGCAGGTGTCCCGGCGTTTCATTGCATCTGAATCTTTGGGGTAAATCCCCAACAGTGTAATTGCTGGGTCGTAGGGCAGGTCTATTTTTAACTCTTTGAGGAACCTCCACACAGTTTTCCAGAGTGGCTGCACCAGTTCACATTCCCACCAACAGTGTAAGAGGGTTCCCTTTTCTCCGCATCCTCTCCAACATTTGTGGTTTCCTGCCTTGTTAATTTTCCCCATTCTCACTGGGGTGAGGTGGTATCTCATTGTGGTTTTGATTTGTATTTCCCTGATGGCAAGTGATGCAGAGCATTTTCTCATGTGCATGTTGGCCATTGACATGAGAATTTGATATGGTAAAACCACCTAAGGAAAAATTCTGACTTCTTAAGTATTTTAATTTTCATAATTAAAGTTAGTCATACATTTGACTAAAAATTTCCTCTCTGAAGAGCCTTGCTTCTAGCAGTAAAAAAAATTAGTAGAAAAAACTGTTGGGACAAAAACCCCTCCAAAACCCAAAAATAAAATAATAAATGATAAAATAATAAATATTAAAATAATATCAATTCTACATAATATTTTAGTTATTAAAAAGATAATTTTCAAATACAGGTAAAGGTCTAGTAAGATGTCAACCAAACATTAAATAATGGTGTATGAATTATTTTAATAAAATTGTTATATAAACAGTTATGTATAAAATATCTTTTATTTTGTGTAAATATAGAAAAAATTGAGGAATGCAGCCAGATTGATGACATCAAATATACAGTTATGAGATTGTAAAGGGTGAGAGAAAGATTATATGAAATTATGTTATATCTATTTCAAAATGTAATAATAACTGAGATGCCTGGGTGGCTCAGTGGTTGAGCACCTGCCTTCAGCTCAGGTCGTGATCCTGGGTCTGGGGATCGAGTCCTCCATCAACTCCCTGCAAGGAGCCTACTTATCCCTCTCCCTGTGTCTCTGCTTCTCTGTGTCTTTCATGAATAAATAAATAAAATAATAAAAATTATATAATATATAGGATAAACTTTATACAAATAATGGTAACTAATATTTATATTAAATATAAATGATAATACTTATATGGCATATGTTATATTTATATATAAATTTATATAGCATAATACTTTATTACATAGAATGTAATAACAACTTACCTGTAATAGGAATATGCAGATAATAGCATCCTTTTTACATATGTAAATATGATATATGCATGTATATGTCCAGAAAACTTAAAAATATGGAAACAGAAGTAATAGCTGTTACTTCTTTATGATAGAATTTTACTCTATTTTTTCAAACTTAAAATATTCTTTGGATTTTTATTTTATTTATTTATTTTTCAAATTATATTTATTTATTCATGAGAGACACTCAGAGAGAGGCAGAGACATAGGTAGGACTTGATCCCAGGACCCCAGGATTGCACCCTCAGCCAAAGGCAGATGCTCAACTACTAAGCCACCCAGGCGTCCCTTCTTTGGATTTTTAAAATACAAATAGTTTCCCTTTCTATTAAAAAATAGGGATATTTCTAAGTATTAAAAACACAAATAGAGTTAAATTTTCTCTACTTCTATTTTTATCATATGATTAAATTTATAATTTTCATTAGATTTCCTGGCCTGCAGTGATATAAAACTCAATGCTAAATTTATCTTTTAACTAAGATATCTACAGTACAGATGATAACTTCTTTCAACATGATAAATCGTAGAGTCTTTTACTTCTAGTTTTCTCCTCTTAACTGTCTTTTTGTCTTAGAAATAAGTCTGGAGCATATTGTAAATAAAGAGCTCCACTTGCTATGATAATCTTTATCTATTCATCTGTTTCCCTCCTAAGAAATGCCCAATGGAATTATTTTCATTTATAAATTAAAAGCACGGAATTATGCAACCATAATACCAGCAGACTCGACAAATAAGAAAAAAATCAATAAAAATGTAAAGGGGATTCATCTTATTTCAAACACAGTCTACTTAACATTTTAATAAGCATTAATAAAGATAAAGATATATCCATTGAAACTCCAAACTCAAAATATTCTGTTTATTTCAAAATAAAGCCACATATAGAAATCTCTTGTCATGTTGTATTTAACCTGAAGTATGGTTAATACTGTTTCCAAACATTCACTTAATAGATTCCAATATATTTAATAGTGAAGAGTCAACATTCCATTAAGCAGGTGACACAGTAACACTTATCCAAGTCTCATATAGAAATTTCATCTTGATGAAATAATGTAATTTTGAGACATGTTTGTTGTAACAAAATAGGCAGAGCCTTTTCCTCCACCCTCCAAATCCTAAATATGAGATCAGCCTTCATGCCTAAAATTGGCTTGGAATGAAATTTTTAGCCTTTCTTTTATTTCTTTTTCCCCCCTTTTTTCTCTTTTTCTAGCAGCTTGCACATTTCCTTTTTTGAGGATAGTCCAATAGAATATTTTATGTTCCCTGCAGAGGTGGGGGATAAAACTATGACATACATTTTTAAAGTCACTTCAGAAAGTTCATAAAACATTCAGAAAGGAATATTTATATTCATAATAAATTATTCTCGGCATTATACAATAAAGAGGCAATTAAAGAATTATTTGGAATACTAATAAACACTAATGGGAAATAGAAGGAGATCGGTGTTAGGGAAGACTTGAATTCATGTAATTTTAACATGAAATATTGAAGTTTTACACTGTGGTTTTGGTTTTCCACATGAAACCCAGATATATATGTTGAACTCAGAATTGAATATTTATCTTTTACTTAAAATACATATCTTGAGAAAATTAAATACCTACATGGAACAAACTAACCGTTTAATATACACGCATATAGATATAATGCAATATAATTTTTACATTCACAAAATTTGTTTAAAACCTAGTAATGAGGTGAATGTTAAAAGTTCATGAGTCTTGGCTGCCGAGGTGGCTCAGTTGGTTAAGTGTCTGCCTTCAGCTCAGGTCATGCTCCCTGGGCCTGGGGTTAAGTTCTGCCTCAGACGCCCCACTCAGCAGAGTCTCTGCTTCTTCCTTTCTCTCTGCCTCTCTACCTGCTTGTGCTTGCTCTCTCTGTCAAATAAATAAATAAAATCTTAAAAAAAAAACCAAAAAGTTCAAGAGTATCTTCATGTCTTAACAGTGTATCTCTTTGTGGTTATCTATTACCTCAGTTGTACCAAAAGTCACAAGCCAATATTTAAAGCCCTCTGTGACTCTGTGGGGCCCATTCCATGAATGATCCCAGCAGTATCAAAGCTTCACTATCAAGTCGTCAGTCGCCACAAAATCTCTCACAAACTATGCGGGTGAGACACAAGTACACGCTATAGAATTACCCCCTCCCTGTAGGCTGTTGATGGGAGGCTTGGTTGGAGACCCGACGTGACAAAAGTGGTCAGAACCATCCCATCTCTGACTAAAAATGCCTAAAAGATCTAGATCAACAGGAATCTCCAATTGATATTATAAATCCAAATTGTAATGTCTATGTAATTTTAGATTTTCTAATAGCTATAATTTTTTAACAAAGGTAAAGTTAATTTTTATGGTAGGTTTTCTTTAACCAATTTCAACATGTAAACAATATACAGTATTGAGATTTTTATATTCTTTTAATTTTGACTATGTCTTCAAAACCCAGTGTCTTATACTCACAGCACCCCTCTGACTGGCTGTGTTTCAAGGGCTCAATAGACATCCATGCTTAGTGCCCATCGTATTGAAAGTACAAATCTAGATCCTTCCTCTTTCTACCTCCTAACAGCCAAGACCCTTCAGTAGGACTGTGCTTCTTGGGACTTTGAATGTTGAGTGAGTAAACACAAAGAAAAGTGGCTATTAAGTTGTATTAAAGCATTAGCTGTGGTGATTCTTATAATATGCTGGCTTTCTGGCTTGACTTTTCCACATAAAAGATGGTTTTGTGGCTGTCTACTTTGAAGCTGCCTTATTTAATTAAAGCCTAGTTTTCAAATCTTGGTTATTCCCCTTTTCATTGCTTCCTTGAGCCTGATATCCTTCCAAACAATACAATAATTACATTTGAGGGGAAGGATAAAGTTTGATAATGTTTCTTGAGGCTGATGCATTCCTAATCAATACACAAAAAAATGGTATGGATAAAAGTGAAAAAAAAAATACTAACCATGGCTGATATTTGAACTTTAGTTATTAATATCAGAGACACAGTGTAATTGGGGATAGCAACTGTTCTCCTTTCATAATAAAACTTAATGCTGTGAAGTATATAGTACATGCTCTGAATTAGTGACCAAGTAATTAATGATAACTCTGGAACTACATTCATTCTTCTGCTTATTCAATATCTCTTGCATTTATTAATTCTTTCAGCAGGTATTTATGGAAATAGATGATGTTCAAGACATACTGAGTTATAAAGATGAATAACCACACAGTATATCCAATTCAAGGATTTATTTCCTTAGAGCATTTGGATCATATGGACATATGTAAATTAGCAGGCCAGTATCACATGATTACCATAAAGAAGATTGTTGTAGTTTGAGATAATGAAGTGGTGATGATTTGTGGAAGAGGTACCCAATATCCTAGGATTTAGGGGATAAGAATTTTAATTCCCCAAAATGTGAATAATACAGAGGATTAAATTAAAAAATGCATAAAGGCTGAAAATCACAGAATATGATTTTTGAACCAAGAGCGATCATATGTGATCATCATATATGTATGCTCATTATGTAGCCTGAAACATTATAAGTGCCACAGGGGACAGTGATGTAGCCTGAGAGTGGCCAACTGAGATTTTCTGAATTTTACTGATCCGCCAACACTTTATCACCTGGCTTCCCTTTTTGTAAGTGGGGCATTTTGCAAGATATAGTGTGAGACTGGGAAGCAAAACAATACTAATTGGACGTGTGGGGATTAGACCCTTAGCCTTGACCCCATTAGCGCCAGACTCTAAGCAGCTAAGTTGCCTAATTGAAACTGGCTCAAAGTAAAGACCTTTGTTGTTACCTTCTTATTCTCTTATTAAAAAAATACAAAGATGTGTTCTAACATTCTATTTTGCACAAACAGCTTGTGGAACTGTTTATCTTTATATACCCTTGTTAACAATTTAAAGATAGATGCCTAAAAGAAAATATGGTTACATGCATATGTGTATATTTAATTCATGAATCAAGCCATTTGTGTTCAAAATTTTAGAAATTGTTTTTTTGGAATATGAGGATATAAATGTTACATGTTACCTGCCTTTTAGAGTTTAGGAATGTGTTTAGTACAATTACTGCCCAATTAACTCAGTTACAATAATGAATTTTTGTTAACTCATGTTAAATAACTGAGATCTTCAAGAAGAAACATATTTCAGCCATTATAAAAAATTTAGAGGCTCTGGTACAATTCATGGAACTTCACAGGTATAAGTAGTCATTTATCCATCTTTGTGGTTTCTCTAGAAGAACAGTAAATTTAACTACATCTTAAAAGTTTATCTTAACTTTTCCATGCCACCATAGCATTCATGAAACAATTGCTATATCAAAATATATATGTTTAAAACACACACACAAGGTCCTGATTGTTATTAAATCAAGCAAGTATAGTTCTTTAGGAAAAAAAGTTTGCATAAACAGTTTATATTATGAACACTTTAAAATAGCACATGAAACTGAAGCTGAAATTTTCATAAATTGGGCATTTAATGCATTAGAAGCTGAAATTTTCATAAATTGGGCATTTAATGGAATCAAGGAGAAAGACATAGTACCACATGTGTACACGAATTATAATGAAGGGAACTAGTTAGTTTTTCATCATCCTGGGATGATTTCCCAAATAGCTGCGGGATTAGAATACAAAGGTATTTTTCTTTTATTTCCATAAAAGGAAAAAGTAAATAATTCAGCATCTGGACATTGTTAGTAAATTAGAACATTTATTAATGAAAGCACATGCCTACTTTTTTGTTTAAAATTCATCAGTGTGTAATAAGAGAGAGAGAGGCAGAGACACAGGCAGAGAGAGAAGCAGGCTCCATGCGGGGAGCCTGATGTGGGACTCGATCCCAGGTCTCCAGGATCACACCCTGGACTGAAGGCAGATGTTTAACTGCTGAGCCACCCAGGGATTCCCTGAAATTTTGTTTCTAATTAAAGATCACAAAGATCACAGAGAAAATTCCCTAGGTAATTCAATAGGTAAAATATAGTCTTTTTCAACAAATTGTGCTAGAAGTCCTCATACTTATTTTTAAAATCCTATCTGTATGCAAATTCTATACATTTTAGACACAATGCTTACATTCAGGTTTATATGCACTTCAAGTTAATTTTTTATTTCAGTTAGAAGTGTTGAAGCTAACGTATACAAACAAAATTGTGAGCTTCGTGTATAGAGCTTGTGTATAGATAGAACTTTAAAAATTCTAGCACAATTTGTTGAAAAAGACTACATTTTACCCATTGAATTACCTAGGGAATTTTCTAAAAATTCGATTAACCATGTTTATGTTGGTCTATATCTAGACATCCTAATCTACTCCAATGATCTTACACAATAACACACTTTCTAAATTTTTGTAGTCTCATAGTAAATCTTGAAATCAGGGAGTATGAACCATCTATCTTTGTTCCATTTCAAAGTTGTTTTGGCTCCCTGAGAGTCTTTGTTTTATCATAAAAATTTTGGAAGCAGCTCATCAATTTTATAGAAAAGAACCTCCTGAGATTTCCATTGAAATTGCATTGTGTCTGATCCATGCACATAATATTTCTTTTCATTTATCTGAGTCCTCTGTAATTTTGCTAAACAATATTTTATATATTTGATATAGAGATTATATTCATATTTCATTAAATTCATTCCTAAATACTTTGCATCTAAAATTTTTATCTCAATCATCTTGAAAATTTCCCTTCTATTATTATTCTGAGTTTATGTATGTATTAGTATAATCTTTCTCTCTTTTTTCTCTTTTTTTTTTTATAAGATGTGCCAGAAGTTTGAGTATTTTCTTTAGGAATTAGTTCTCCATTTTATTTATCAAACCAATTTTTTTGTCTATTGTTACTACAGTAATATATATATATATATATATATATATATATATATATATTTCCTTTTGCTCTTCTTAAATTTGTTTCCTAGGACTTTATATTCTTTTTAAAAAGTTTAACCTTGCTTTTTTTTTTTTTTAGAAGTTTCTGTAATCCTGTTTTTAAAATTTATTTCTTTATTCATGAGAGACACAGAGAGAGAGGCAGAGACATAGGCAGAGGGAAAAGCAGGCTCCTTATGAGGAGCCTTATGTGGGACTCGATCCCAGGTCTCTGGGGTCATGGCCTCAGCCAAAGGCAGATGCTAAGCCACTGAGTCACTCATGCATCCCTAAGTGTTTCATCTGAAAAAAGCTTAATCTAGAAAGCATTTTTCATTTATTCACTTGTAATGATAATGTATTATAATTTTATTTTCTAATTTTTAAAATTTTAAATAGGTATTTTAGAATACTTCACAATCATTTAAAAAAAAAAAAACAGTGAAATGAATCCCATTACCCCAAATATGTAATTGTTATCTTTAAGTATTTTCTTTCTATATTATGTTTAATTTTTCTAAAGCTTTTATCTTATTTTGTAATGCAAAATGAGAAAAATACTAATGGCACTTATGCAAGTAGAACACGAATACAATATTTCACAGCTTTTTGATGAAATTGGCATATTTTTTACTTTTTTATTCAAATATAATTGCCATACAGTGCTATATTAGTTTCAGGTGTACAGTATAGTGATTCAACAATTCTACATATTACTCAATGTTCCTTGTGGTAAATGGATTCTTTATCCCCTTTACGTATTTCAACCATCCTCTCACCAACCTCCCCTTTGGCAAACACCAGTTTGCTCTCTATATTTAAGAGTCTTTTTTATTGTTGTTGTAGGTCTCCTTTTTGGTTTGCTTGTTTATTTTAATACCAAATATGAGTGAAATCACGTGGTGTTTGTCTTTCTCTGACTTATTTCACTCAGCATTATACTCTCTAGATGCATCCATGTTGCAAATCACAGGATTTCATTCTTTTTTAAATAGTTGAGTTATATTTCATTATACACGCACACACATACACACCACATCTTTTTATCAATTTACCTATGAATAGACACTGAGTTGCTTTCATATCTTGCCTATTGTAAATAATGCTGCAATAACAGGAATGCATATTCCTTTCTGAAAAAGTGTTTAATATAATTGGCATATTTTTGAAGTAGTTTCACTTATTTTATAGAAGCCATAAAATTATCTCTTCTGGGTAGTTTTTTTTTCTCTTACTATTCTGAAATTTTCTTCTTTCTTTTTTTGATAACTTGTAATATATTTGCTTTTGCTCTCTAGTCTCTTGTCAGCTACAAGAATACCCCATTACATTATGTCAGTCACAGAGTCAGTTAATAGAGCGTTCAGAGGGAAGTGGTGAAGGGCAGGGGCTTTGACCCAAACTCTTTGGATTCCAATTTCTAGCTTTGCCGCTTACTATTTATGTGACCTTCAGCAAATTACCTAACATATATGTGCCTTATTTCTTCCACAAATAAAATGTGAATAGTAATACTTACCTCATAGGATTAAGAGATCAAAGAGTTAATACACATAAAGTACTAGAAAAGTAAATATGTATTTTACACAATAGCTACTACCATTATTTATGGTTTTTGTTTTAATCATAATATGAAGACCATAGTCTGGCATAAACACAAATGCATATAAAATGGAATAAAAGAGAGAGAAAAGATATAAACCCACACATATATATGGTCAATTAATTTATGACAGAAGAGCTAAGAATATGCAATGGGCAAGGGATAGTTTCTTTAATAAATGGTTTTGGAAAAACTGGACAGCTAGATTTCATCCAAAAGAATGAAACTGGAGCACTATCTTAAGTCATACAAAGAAATTAATTCAAAATAGATAAAATGCTTGAACGTAAGACCTGAACCATAAAACTCCTAGAATGAAACATAGGTGGTATGTTTCTTGACATAGGTCCTGATAGTGGTTTTTAAATCTGACACCAAAACCTGACAAGTAGGACTAAATCAACCTAAGAGGTTTCTGTACAGCAAAAGAAATCATCAACCTACTGAATGGGAGAAAATATTCACAACTCCTATATCTGATTAGAGACTAACATCCAAAATATATAAAGAACTCGTGTACAATTCAATAACCAAAAGATACAATCCAATTTTATTTTTTAATTTTTAATTTTCTTTTTACAATCCAATTTTAAAAATGGGCTTAAGACCTGAAAAGACATTTTTTCTTAAAAAAAAAAAGACAAACACCTGTCCAACAGGTACATGAAAAGATGCTCAACATTGTTAATCATCAAGGAAATGCAAATCAAAACCATAAAGATCACCTCACAGTTAGAATGACTATTATCAAAAAGACCAGAAATAACAAGTGTTGGTGAGGATGCAGAAAAAAAGAGAAGTCTTCTGTACTGCTGGTGAGAATGTAAATTACTGTAGCCACAATAGCAAATAGTAAGGAGTTTCCTCAAAATTCAAAATCAAAGAACTATCATATTATCCAGCAATTTTATTTCTGAATATTTATCCAAATTCTTATAAACCTGACTTATAATGACATTTTTAACATTTGTTCAAGTCACAGGGAATTTAAAAATATAAATATATTTTAATTGATAAAAATATTTCTAAGTCCTAAAATTGATAGGAAATGTAAAATAAGGTGGTGTGTGTGTGTGTGTGTGTGTGTGTGTGTGTGTGTGTGTAGGGCCTAGATAGGCTAATAGTATTTCAATAGGGATCACCTAAAAATCCTATGATCCCACCAACACTTTGATCTCGAATGTCTGAAGTCTGAAACTATGAGATAATAAATTTCTATTGTTTAAGCCATCCATTTATGACATCCCTAACAAACTTACAAACCAATTAAAGTGAAATATTTATATTTGTGGATGGTCAACTATGTGTGGTTTAAAATAATTCCAGTATTTGTCTAACTAGTGAAAAAATTATTGTGCATAATACTAATTAAAATAGTATTTATTAGGGATCCCTGGGTGGCGCAGCGGTTTGGCGCCTGCCTTTGGCCCAGGGCGCGATCCTGGAGACCCGGGATCGAATCCCACATCGGGCTCCGGATGCATGGAGCCTGCTTCTCCCTCTGCCTGTGTCTCTGCCTCTCTCTCTCTCTCTCTGTGACTATCATAAATTTAAAAAAAAATAGTATTTATTAAACTAAAATCATATTGTTTTTCTATTGAAATGTACAAAATGCTGAACACAACATATAATACTGCAACAAGTCAAATTCATGTTCACTAGGACAACCACACTACCGTGGATCAATACAGAACATCAAACAGTGGTCTTTAACATTTTGTAATTGCTATTATTTTTATACTGAGATACTGAAGTAATTAGATAAACAAAGAAAATTATGAATGATTGTAGTGGACTTAATGAATTATTGAGAATAATTTGAAACTTTTGAAGTAGAACTCTGGAAATAGTCCTGGAGGAGGCCAGGATCAGATATGTTTGGTCATGCTAGAATGCTGATGAGATGAAAAATGATACACTCAACCCTGTATAATCAGAAAATATTATCAGAATATATCTACTGAATTTTAAGGGAGGATGTGATACTTAAATGTGATTATGAAGGCATTACAGCATATATTAACAAAATAAGTAGAAGATAGATAATTTAGCACCTATATGTGACGAAGAATCAACAAAATATAATGATACAATTAAGAAATAAAGAATACATAAAAACTTAAAGTGTAACATCCTAGCTATAATTTACCTACTATGATAAAAATAATTTTAAAAGTTTTATATTTTGTTGATTTGCATAACAAAGTTTTCTTTAAATTTGGAGCCAAATGAAATCCAAATGTCTGTCTTATGACAATAATTTGGTTTTATTATTATTCTAACCCAAACCAGAAAGATTGTTTTTCACACCTAAACACAAAACAGTTTTGAAAAATTCCCAGGTTGTATTGTAACCTCAAGTAGGTTTATTCAAAAGCTGTATGAACTTTGGCCCAACTTATTCCAATTTGAGAATGGGTTTTATATTGTACATAGCAAATCAAGCAAGAATTCTTTGTTTGAAACTCTCCGTTAAAATTATTTTCATGAAAGTCTGGTATAGGCTTAAAAATTGGAAGAAAGAGTCAAATGTAACAGACATGACCTGTCATTTTCGTCTCCTGTAAGTGACTCAAATGTATTTCTCTAGGGTCAGAGCTCAGATGTCATCATTCACCATATAGTTATAGAGGCTGTGCCTTAAAAAAAAAAAAAGCAGGAATGACTCATTAGACTTCTACTAGCATGAACATAAAAATAAGCTACTCTCTGAAGTGGCAAAACAGTTGAATTTTCAACTTGCACTGCCAACTTTAAAGAGGAATACAAAAAATTTGAATATGGAAATTTATATGTTCTAAAAAGTATGTTTTAAAAAGCATAAAAATTGGATCAATTGAAACAAAAAAACAAACAAAAACAAAATGAGAGAGGCTCAAATGATTGTCCCTCAGGACTTCCAGTATCTTAAAGAAATGGCAATTCTGAATGTAAAATAAACCTTTACTTCTCTATATTTCTTTTGGTATAGTGGTAAACTCTTCACTATTCCCATAACAAAGAGCATAAACTTGTTAAAAGTGATTGTATGGTAGGCCTCTCCCTCATCTTTATTGTTATGAAGTGGACTTTGTGATTGTCCAGTTTTCAAAAATAACGGTAGGAGTTAGTGAAAGCAAAGATCCAAACATCACTGTCACCGTATTTCTCTTCATTAGTGAGATATTAAATTTACCATTGTGTATCCATTTCATTTCAAAGTTATTCTGAATTTTATTTATTATTTTTATCATTTGCCTGTGCATTTTAAATTTTTTCAGTCTTTGTAGACTGTAAAATTATCTACTACTTGATAAGAAATATATTGCACATACTATTTGATAATTTTATTTTTGTTATACATTTTTCTTTGAAATTTGAAAAAGAAATCCTATTTTTACTATATTAAATAACATTTAGAATTTCCTTTGGGGATTTTACAGAATGCAAAAGCTATTTATTGCAAAATTTTCATTTTATGCAAATACACATTTGTACAGTCACAAGTGCTCCGGTTAAAATTAATATATAATAATTGTATCATGTCTTATGATTCACAGTTCTCCTGTAGTTAATGGTGAAATCATAACAGTAAAAAGAAACATTTCATGGGGAAATCAATCATCCTTAATCCAATGTTTTTATATCTTCTAGCTTGTAGTCTAACATACTTATAAAAAGCATCCTACTGGCTTTACCTCCATTATTGAAATAACCATACAAATCCAGAGATAGGGCAAGATGGTGGAAGAGTAGGGGACCTCGTTTCATCTGGTCTCCTGAATGGAGCTAGATAACCATCAAATCATTCTAAACCCCTATGAATTCAACCTGAGATGGAAGAAAAGAATTGCTGGAACTCTACACACAGAAAAGTGACCACTGTTTGCAAGGTGTAGGAGGTGCAGAGAAGTGAATCTGAAGGGATACATCAGTAGATAAAGGGCAGGGGAGGGCGCCTTCATAATCTGGCTCCCAGGCAGTGAGGTAGCCCAGAGTGCAAAATCAAACTTTAGAAATCTGCTCTAGTGAGAGATATCCCTGCCTGAAAAGTGCTCAGATGGTGAAGCGGAGCAGAACCCTAGGTGGGACAGTGTGATCTCAAGTTCCCCTGGGGTCACAGAAAGAACAGGGATGCCTGAGCTGGCAGGATTTCCAGGCATCAGAGTAGGAAGCCAGTTCTGGTCAGCAAGCCCAGGAAGGGGGCTCTCAGCTCACATCACCGTAAAGCTTGAACTGTGGTGTCCTCGGGGGACAGTTCTTCATGCAGGGTCCCTGCAAAGGACAGAAATGCTGAGACCCTCCACCTTCCCTTGGGTGGATCTGTGTGGGCCTGAAAAGGCATTTCTCTAAAGAAGACCTACACATGGCCAACAAGCACATGAGAAATGCTCCGCATCACGTGCCATCAGGGAAATACAAACCCAAAGCACAATGAGATCCCACTTCACCCCAGTGAGAATGGGGAAAATTAACAAGGCAGGAAACCACGAATGCTGGAGAGGATGTGGAGAAAGGGGAACCGTCCTGCACTGTTGGTGAGAATGTGAACTGGTGCAGCCACTCTGGAAAACTGTGTGGAGGTTCCTCAAAGAGTTAAAAATAGACCTGCCCTACGACCCAGCAATTGCACTGTTGGGGATTTACCCCAAAGATACAAGTGTAGTGATCTGAAGAGGCACCTGCACCCCAGTGTTCATAACAGCAATGTCTACAATAGATGAACTATGGAAAGAACTGAGATGTCCATTGACAGATGAATGGATAAAGAAGATCTGGGGTGTATATATCCACATATATGATGGAATACTACTTAGTCATTAGAAAAGGTGAATACTTACAATTTACATTTATATGGATAGAACTGTAGGGTATTACGTTGGGTAAAATAAGTCAACCAGAGAAAGACGATTATATAGTTTCACTGATACGTACAATATAAGAAATAGTGCAGACGATCCTAGGGGAAGGGAGGGAAAACTGATAGGAAGTCATCAGGGAGAAAAACCATGAGACTCTTAACTGTAGGGAAGAATCTGAGGGTTTCTAGAGGGAAGGTGGGTGAGGGGATCGGGTAATTAGATGATGGGCATTAAGGAGAGCACGTGACGTGACGAGCACTGGGTGTTATACACAACTGACAAATTATTGAACACTACATCTGAAATGACTGATGTACTATATATTGGTTAATTGAATTTAAGTAAAATAAAAAAACAATACAAATCCAAATATGTATGCATTATTATTAGCAGACCATTAATCATATAAACCTTTTTATTCTTATGTGCATTATTTCCATTTTTAAAAGAGAACTTAAAGATTAAGTAGTAATAACCCTTTCTCTGCACTCCTTTTTATGTCATTGTTTTCATTTATTCATTCACTCATTCATCATTTGTTCAATAAAAACTATTTGAGTATTTACTATGTGCCAGCTATTATGCTAAGTGTAAGCCTGGAAGTTTGAATCATGCAGATGTTTATCCTAAGATGGAGCGGAGATAAGTGTGTTTGACAACGTGAAGATGGCCCACGTGTGATAGTACATCAAGTAGTTCTTCAAATTTTTTTGACCTTTTTTTCATTCTCAGTTACTCACAAATATTATGAAAATTAATGTATAGAAAATGGTTAGATGAGATCATACAGAAGTTTTACATTTATATTTAATTTGCATGATACCAAGGAAACATCTGTGGCAAAGAAGGGGAAGAGCCAGGGCTCTGTAGCCAAAGTGTCTGGGTTGGAATCCCAGTCACCGCTGCAGTAATTTTAGGTTCTGAGTCCCATATTTGCCATGTTTCTAGAGTGAAAATTATATTTATTAGGAGGCTACCAGTTCTTTGTGCCTGGCTTTAAATATGCACTGAGAACACATGTACTTGCATCACAAACCAGACGTTCTTCTTCTGTATTCCCTGGATATGCTAAACATGGCCTTCTTTATCCAGTTACTCAAGCTACAGAAACAAATTCTTGTCAGCCTTCTCTGTCCTCCATCAAGTAGTCAGTCATCAAGTCTGGCCAATCCTACTTTATATTTCTCTTGAACCCTTACTTTATTTTCATGTGGCTATTGACTTAGTATAGACCCTTGCCACTTTTATGGGGCGATTTATTTAAGCCAGCCCATCAATAAGCATTTATTCAATATCAACTAAAAAACATAATGAAGAAATTCCTAACTGTTTCTTCTCTCTTGGGGCTTAATATAAAGTTGGAGAAACTGGATGTAAGTGTGTATAAAGTTCTAAATAATACTCTTTTGAAAATAAACTTCAAAGTATTCTAGTAGATGTCACAAGACATACGTGATTAATTGATAAATAAGCAATATAATAATAATTAACATGGGAGTTTTGAAAATTGCTAAGGGCTTTCAGGGAGGCTTACAAGTTCCCGGGGAGTTGGCTCTACTTTGAGCGAAGAAAGATGAGCATGTTATTACCAATGTAGGAATAAATGACTTAGGGAAAATACTTTTCTATATATTTAAATTTAAGTTCTTTTTGAAGTAGATTGTCTTTCCTCAGTCCGAGGCAGTGAGGAATTGAGCTCTTTGGCTGCAGTGGTTTTTTTTTTTTTTTTTTTTTTTTTTTGTGTGTGTGTGTGTGTGTGTGTGTGTGTGTCCTGTGAAGCAATTTCTGGGAGACACCTGTAGCTTCAGCAGCCAGCATGGTGACTAGTTTTCCAAGACTCGCTCAGTGCAAGGTGTGGAAAAGTGGACTATCCCATAAATTGCTTGAAATCCTATATCTTTTGTCCTCAATGTAAACACATGTTTCAGATAAATGAAACTAATAAGATTCAAAATACATATTTTGTTCACTGTTGATGGTAATGAAATAAAATTTGAAACTGAAAAATACATGCTGGATCCTGGAGTAGAGAATACTAGAGACTCCCTTCATCTCTAATTAGTTCCATGAATGAGTGAAACATGGGAACCAGCTCTAAAGTCTTAGTTCATGGAGGCCTCTTCTATCACTTCCGAGGCGTTGTAGCCATTGCCTTGGATGCATTAGCATGATACATTAACGTAGCCTTAATTTTCGGCCTTCACACTAACTGGAAGTATTTTTAAATATATTTTCAATTAAGAAAGCAAGCATGTAAAGACAATGGCATGTTTGTTTTGGTTATAATTTAGTACCAGATAGCATGCTTTAGTAGTCACTCAGTAAGAGAGTTTTGATTGCACAACCCTACATTGTTCATCTCAGTTAATTGTTTAAATGGCAATTTAGTAAGAAATTATCTTTTTAAATTTAAATTGGACTTTTTCCTTTTTTTTTTTTTTTACTGAATTGAATAGATGTATGTGTATTTGCTAGATACAGCTCTGTTTTGAATAATAGCTGTACTAAGCTGGCTTCAACTGATAGCTGTTTTCCATGTCCTATAGGCATTTTGATTGATTTTTACAATTCATGGGTTCTTTAAACTTGCCTGAACACAATTCTTTCTCTACACACATCAAAGAACACACACTGTATTTCATTATCTCAATTGATCGTTTTAACTTCTAATCTTCATGGAGGGATTCCAATCACTTCCCTGACTCCTTAAGTCTTTTACTTTTGTTGGTTCAACCCCCCCTGCTCATTTTAGTTTTGAAACCAAAATACTTCAGAAGCTAAATTTGAAAATAGGGGAACTTGTGTGTGTGTGTGTGTGTGTGTGTGTGTTTCTTTCCTACTTTGCCCTAGGCTTCTCTGATTCTTCTGCCTGAATAAGGTCTTTGACCGTCCAGAAATTGTATACTCCCAATTCCTGCAGGCATTTTACAATAAACATAGCAAATATGTAATGTCCATAATACTGTGAAATACTTGCTGATTTAGGTGGCCATTTCAGGAAACTGGATTCAAACTTCCCCATGCCTCATATATTGTCACATGCATGGAGAAAGTGCAAATAATTCTGCTCAAAAGGAGAAAATATGACATTGTGTGGTAAAAATTCTTTTTAAACTTTTTTTACAGAAGTTACAAAAATAATAAAAATCCTTCCCATTAACCTTTCACCTACATTTCCCAAATGTAAACATTTTACCGTGTGATATTTGTTATACCATTCTCTTTTTCTCCGTATATTTTTTTCAGAACCCTTTGAGTATAAGTTCTTGAAATAATACAAAATGATACCATTTGCCCTTAAATAATTCATTTCCCCAAAGTAGAAATATCTTATTAATAACCTTAGCACATTTATCAAAATGAGAATATTACTGTTTCTACCATATTACTATCTCCACATTTACAGATTTGTTCAACAATGTTTCCCTTGTAACACAATTTTTGTTATACCAAAACAAAGAATAGTCTTGTTTTGTTTTGATTTGTTTCCTGGCCCAGTATTACATGGTGCATTGAGTTATCTCATCTCTTGTTTCCTTTAAACTAGAAGTCTTCTATAGCTGCCTTTTTCCTCAATTTGATATTTTTAAGAAATAAAGTCCAATTACCTCATTGAATGTCTCTCAAATTAAGTTTGCCTAATATTATCTCATGATTCCCATTAAGTATGCATTTCTGCAGGAATATAACATAAGTGATACGGGTTTCTCAGTGTACCACAGAAGGAGGTAAATAATGTCTACTGGTCCTATTGCTGGAGACCTTAACTTGGATCATTTGGTAAAGGTAGTGTCTGACACATGTATCTAATACAGAATTATAATTTTTCCTGTGTTTTAGTAACCATTTCGTGGAGAGAGATAGTGAGATTCCCATTTCTTACTAAACTTCCACTCATTACTTTTAGCATCTATTGATGATCCTTGCCTATAACTATTACTACTATGGTAGTTGCCAAATAGTGATTTTCTAATGCAATCATTCATTGTACATTCAATAGTTACAGGCATATTACAAGAAAGAGCTTTCTTCTTTTTTGTATGTATATGAATTAATCTGCATGGACTTTTGATTCTCATTTTAGTCTAAACATCAAAATTGTTTATTATTATTTATCTTTATTATTAATGTGTAGTGTAAGACCCTATCAAAATGGCTAGGTGTCCTTTAGATGTATCTAATCTTTTTTTTTTTTTTTTTACCACTTCTTTACTATCACAAAAATACATTCCAGTCTTGTACGTTAACTGCCAAAGCCAGAAGAAACCATTTATGAAAGACATTTTAGTTCCTTTTAGTAAGGAATAATATTTTGAAACTGAGATATGAATGCTCGGTATGCCTACGTATAGGCATATATGCAGGATAGGCATATCTTTTTTACACATAGGCATGTGTGCTTCCATTTCCTCTAGTAAATACATGCACACATAAAGACATGTATACTTATACATCTTTATTTACTCATTTATCCATCATCCTATTGAAAATAGTTTTTTTAAACATCTTATTTATTTATTTATTCATGAGAGACAGAGAGAGAGAGAGAGAGAGAGAGAGAGGCAGAGACACAGGCAGAGGGAGAAGCAGGCTCCATTCAGGGAGCCCGATGTGGGACTTGATCCTGGGACTCCAGGATCACGCCCTGAGCTGAAGGCAACGTTAAACTGCTGAGCCACCTGGCTGCCCTAAAATAGATTTTATATAAAATTGACAGATTTTTGAAACATACAAGAAACTGAAGCTGTAAAAAGAAGTTGAAAAGCTAGGTAGTCCTAAATGTATTAAAAGGAATATATGTACAGATATCCTTTGCCTTAGAATGGGGATATACCCTGATAAACCCATCTTAAGTTGAAGATATTAAGTCTGGAATACATTCAATATACCTAACCTACCCAACATCATAGCTTAGCCCAGCCTACCTGAAACGTGCTCAGGACACTTACATTAGCTTACAGTTGGGCAAAATCATCCAAAACAAAGCCTATTTTATAATAAGGTGTGAACTCTCTCATGTAGTTTATTGAGTAGTGTGCACTGAATGCTGAACATGAAAAACAGAATGGCTGTGTGGACCCAGAATGGTTGTCAGTGTATTAGTGGTTTCCTCTCGTGATTGCATGGCTGACTGGCAGCTGAGCTGGCTGCTGCTGCCCAGAATTATGAGAGAGTTTCATATCACCTATCAGTTGCCCGGGAAATTATCAAAATTAAAAATTCAAAGAATAATTTCTACTGAATGCACACTGCTTTCACACCATCATACAGTCAAAAATTCTTAAATCTAACCGTCTTCATCCAGGAACCATGTGTATCACTAAAAACAAAAATTTTTTTTATAAAGAAACCTCTAGACATAACAGCATTCCTAGTGAAAGCTTCCTAACATCTAATACAGATAACACCCATCTTCAACTCTTCCAAATATAAAAAAATGGAATATTATCCAATTTGCTTTTTTAGAGGCTAGCATAACCTTGATTCCATATTTATAAGGAAGTTCACAAAAAATAAAAGTTACTCCTCAAATACTATTATGTATATAGGTCCAAAAATATTATTAAGGCAACTTTTTTTATATTAAAAATTCTCAGAGTCCAAAATTACATGTAAATCTCTGTTCATGGGTAATTTTTGGTAGAAATTCTAATTGGCTTTTTTATGCAAGATGCTTGTTTTAATTATACAACTCTGTCGCTTCAATATGGTTCATCTTTCTGATTTTATGTCTTAAATAATTATGTACTTGCAAAATCTATTTTTCCAGTCTGCAGTGTATCAATTAACCTTTTTGTTAAATCTGTTGACTCTCCCTCAAAGTAACTTTTGTTGGATGGTTAATGCTGTATTATGTTTCCTCTCTGTTGAGGTCCAGTGTGCTCTGGTCGATGAAGATGTTGCTAGGTGACAGTTTTGAATTGGTTGGTGTCTTTCTGGTTTGAAAAACATTATGTTTTTGGAACTGGAGGCTTTCTCCTTCTGTCTCTTCAGATCTGTTTTCTTTTTCACCTTCTCCATCTTCTTCTTTTCCTCCTCCTCTGTCTCTCTGTCTCTGTCTCTGTTTCTCTCTCTCTCTACACACACACACACACACACACACACACACATTTGGGGAAGGGGGGTACAAAAGACCCATCTTTTTCAGCATAGCACACTATTGTGCATTTCTACTTAATTTTTTTTTCTGAATTCCAGTATAATTAACATACAGTGTTACATTAGTTTCAGGTATACAATATAGTTTTTCAGTGGTTCTATACATTACTCAGTGCTCATCATGATAAGTGTACATTTAATCTCCTCCCCTATTTCACCCCTCCTGCGCACTTCCCCTCTGGTAAACCACCTGTATGTTCTCTATATTTAAGAGTCAGGTTAGGTTTTTTTTTTTTTGTTTGTTTTTGCCTCTTTTTGGTTATTTGTTTTGTCTCTTAAGTTCCAGATACGAGTGCAGTTATATGGTATTTGTCTTTCTTTGACTGACTTATGTCACTTAGCATTATACCCTCTACATCCATTAATATTATTGTAAATGGCAAAATTCATTGTTGTTTACAGCTAAATTATATCTATATATACATATATACAAAAAATTGTATAAAATTCTTTGAACATTTACCTATTGATGGACACTTGGGCTGCTTCCACATTTTAGCTATTAAATAATGCTGCAATAAGCGTAGGGGTGCATATATCTTTTCAAAAGAGTGATTTTGTAAATTCCCAGTAGTGTGATTACTGGATCATATGGTAATTCAATTTTTAATTTTTTGAGGAACTTCCATACTGTTTGCCACAGTGGCTACACCAGTTTGTATTCCTACCAACAGGGGAAGAGGGTGCCTTTTTCTTGACATCCTCACCAACACTTGTTTCTTGTGTTTTTGATTTTAGCCATTCTGATAGGTGTGAGGCGGTATCTCATTGTGGTTTTGATTTGCATTTCCTTGAGGATGAGTGATGTTCAGCATCTTTTCATGTGTCTGTTGGCCGTCTGTATATCTTCTTTGGAGAAATGTCTGTTCATATCTTCTGCCTATTTTCTAAATTAGATACATTTTACTTTTTAAATTAGAGTTAGTATTTTAGAATACATGTACTTTTAAATACTATTCCAAGCACATTGTATTAAGTTAATGCTAACAAAAGTTCTGTGTATGAGGTGCTACCAATATTATCTTATATTTTAAAAAACTTCCTCTTTTGCTCAGTAAGAAGCCTGAGGCAAGAGGGGTTTTGTCCTATGTCATATTGTCTCTAAGAGGCAGAAGCAGGATTTTGGATGTACATAGATTATAGAGCTGACACGAGGACTTCCAGCCCTGTTTCCCGAACTTCCTATATCTTTCTTTCCTTCAACTAGACTAACTGATTCTTATGGATAAATTTTTTATATGAAATTTGTTTTCTTCCTCCCAAAGTACACATTGAAAAGAATGAAAATTTGAAAATTTTCCTTCATCTCTTTTCAGATTCTAGCAAGTGGGTGGTGGTAGATTTTGAATGTTTTTCATGCTTATATAAAAGTACTATGATTATCACCATGTTGGTGCTGCATTGTGAAGATTTCTTGCCAAATAGATCTATTTATTTGCCCCAATTTGCATATATCTACAATTATTTTCTTGTTATAATGACATCAATTTCCTCCTTCATGTGACAGCTCTGACCACTGTTTCTGACACCAGCAAGACTGTCTTATGTTGTTATATCTTAAAATGTTTTTTTTAAAGATTTTATTTATTTATTCATGAGAGAAGCAGAGACACAGGCAGAGAGAGAAGCAGACTCCATGCAGGGAGCCCGATTTGGGACTTGATCCTGGGACTCTGGGATCACACTCTGAGCCAAAGGCAGATGCTCAACCGCAGAGCCACCTAGGCATCCCTTAAAATGTTTGAAGTAAGAAAAAATATATATACTTAGCACTTTAATATATATTTTTCCTCAATTTTTTCACAATTCACACTTAAATAAAGTTTAAGAAATATATTGAGTTATTTATATGCAGTCACACATTCCTCAGAATGTTGCTGAGAATAATGTTATCAATAGGGGAAAATCACTAAAACTTTTTAAATATATCCAAAGAGGAAAGGCATGCTTAAAAACAGCAACAAATAAAAACAAAATTATCCAGCATTTTTAAAAAGATTTTATCTATTTATTCATGAGAGACACACAGAGAGAGGCAGAGACACAGAGGGAGAAGCAGGCTCCTTATGGGGAACCTGACACTGACTGGATCCCAGGACCTCGGGATCATACCCAGAGCTGGAGGCAGATGCTCAACCACTGAGCCACCCAGGAGTCCTTATCCAGCATTTTAAAAGTTTATTAATCAACTATATCTTCATACATTCATTCATTTGCTAATTTATTCAAGATGCATATATATTCAGATATATACAATTCATTCAAGATAGATAAGATATAGAAATAGATATATTGGAGGGATTTTTTTTGACTGCCTACCATTTACTACCTAGTGCATAATATCAGGAAATATATTAAGCATTAAGGATACAGCAGTGATTAAGAACAATAGAACCTGGGCATTCGTGTGGAAATATTTCTGGGGATAAAAAGAAAATAAAGAAGTGAGTAAGATATTTATAAATTATCATAGTTAGGAGAAACATCTCCATGGATCTCTCAGCTTTCTGTACGGGTTGGGCTTCTGAGCAGAAGATATGTTGAAAGACCAAACAGCCTTTCAGAAGCTAGAGAGAAGGTTTTCCCTCTCGACAGATTTAGATGTATATTTGCCTGGATATGCCTGTGGTTGTAAAGATAAAGCCCCCTCTGCCCACTTTCCACAAATATTTGCCTAAATTCAAGAAGCAAGCCTAGAGAGATTTTCTTGTCCATCCAGGAGATTTTCCTATATTCAAAATAAATGAGAAATCTCTCTTCAGAGAGGAGTGTGGGTAGATTCATCAGCAGCCCCATAAAAATTCAAGTCTCCTCTTCTTTGGTGCAACCCACCACTCATGTAGGTAAGCATCTGGCCCTCATCAAGTTGCTCTTGGGGTATGGGAAACATAAGAAGCTGATCTGACTACTGCTTTTGATCTTTTCCTGTGGTCTATTTTTGAATCAGCAGTCTCAATCTTTTATTGATGTATCTCTCTATTCTATATAAACATATTTATCTGTATGTATCCTCTGGGTGGGTGCACGCATGTGTGTGCATCTGTAGTGCTCTGCTGGCTAACTAGTTAATTAGCAAATAGGGTAAAAATCTCAGATCCTTCACAATTTCTCATTTAATAATCATATGTGCTACAGAGAAATTACATTTATTAAGAGAAAGGAAATAAATGAATATATGGATGGGGATGGATGTATTAAGGGGAGGCTCTCAGCCAATGAAAATGAGACTTGAAGATAAGCCACCATCAATGCAAAGAAAAGAAAAAAAATGAGGTAAGAAAACATGAAGTATTCAAGAAAGAAGAAAAAAAATACTAGCATAGTGGAAGCTTCCACAGTCAGAGACTGTGTCATGGAAGACAACAGGGTAGTTTTTCATATGCTGTTGTGACGATGCCTCTTATGACAGAGGTGTCTGCTGTATATGACAATGCGATTGTTACTGGCAAAATTAACATGATTCATTTTAGTGAAGGCATCAGGATGGCAGTTGATAAGAGTGGGTTAATTGGTAAGTAGAAAGTAAGAATACAAAATACTGAGTGCATTAAATTCCTTGGAGATTTTTTTTTTTTTCCCACTCTGTGTAAAGATACAAAAAGAGAAACTGAGAGATAGATAGGTTCAAGTGAATTTCTTTACATGCTTTTTTTTTTTTTTTTTCAAGTTAGGGTCATTCAATACCATTGCGTATTAGTCCTATGATGATCAAAAATACTGTTGGCTGTTAAGGGAGATATAATTCTATATGATGGAAGGAGTACTGAACAATGTGGCCAGGGTTCTATAATATAGTCCTGGGTCATACTCATTAGGACAAATAATGGCCTACCTTGGACAAATAATGGCCTGTCTAATCCTCAATTTTTTCATATTTAAAATCCAGAAAATAGGGGATCCCTGGGTGGCGCAGCGGTTTGGCGCCTGCCTTTGGCCCAGGGCGCGATCCTGGAGACCCGGGATCGAATCCCACATCGGGCTCCCGGTGCATGGAGCCTGCTTCTCCCTCCGCCTGTGTCTCTGCCTCTCTCTCTCTCTCTGTGACTATCATAAATAAAAAAAAAAAAAAAAAAAAATCCAGAAAATATTTTTTAATATTCCATAAAGACTTGTAAGATTAAGATGTGTTTAAATATGAGAACACATTTTCAAAATCAGTGGAAGCTATATAAAAATATAAGGATTTGTTTCACCAGTTTTTACTAAAACAAGAAAAATAAAACTTGGTATTAATGAATAAAAGGAAACCACAATATGTAATACAATGTGCTTTTTTAACTGAATTAAAATAGACCTCATTATTTTAATATACAAAAATATAAAACTCCTATAACAATAGGGGCAATGTTATCAGGTCATAGCCAATCCTCATTATATTTTCATGTAGGTAGAAGTCCTAGAAATTAGTCAGAATGCTTATTTAGTAAATGTAATCTGTTTTACCTATAAAACATAAAAGATTTAAAGTAGTTAAAATGGTTGGGAAAGTGTAATGAATTGTATTATACTTTTATACTTGAATAGAAATTCAAGCTAACAATTTTATAGGCTAAAAGTATGCTTTATGAAAAAAATGTTATATTTCAATTAACTTTTAAAATAATTTACTTGTTCTTCAAAGTGAATCAATTCCAAGACCTTTTAGAGAAAATGATACCAAATACTTTTGGTAAAGTTGACTCTAACAAAATAAATGGCAACAAAAAAAAGGCTTGGAAATACTTGGATATTTAACTGTATCTTTCAGTTATCATTTAGTATTTTCTAAATCCAGATATCTCCCCTTCTCTCATTTTATTAACCAAGTGCTAAAGTTTTGCTGTGGAAATAATTGTATTAAACTGTTTCATATGTTAATAAGAACGCTTCTCCCTCCAAAGAAGAGAAAGCGTTTTTCTCTTTCTCTCTAATTTCAGATTTTTGACCATTTTCCTTTAATCTTGAACACAGCATTGGGTTTGGAATGAGTGGGAAAAGAAAGGTTTTATGGTTTTGTTTTGTATCAGTACAGAAGAAGGGGACCAATGCTGTTCCTTCACCATTTTATTCAAATGTCACCATTCCTTCCTGCTAATTCATAAAAATATTATCATTTTACAATTTTCTTTTGTTTTTCAAGAGAGAGAAAGGAAATTATTTGTTTCCATATGACATGATCTGCTACAGGGGCAAAATATAAACTCCAAAAACTCTAGGAATTAATGAATGATTTTAGGGAATATTCAGGATATAAAATCAACAAATACAGCTATGATTCCACACACTAACAAATAATTATCTTTATAAAATTAACAAAGATGTTCCCTTTAAGTAGCATTAAAAATAAAAATTTAGTATTAAATTTCAGTGGGAGATAAGTGTCATGCTAAAAATGACCTATTTTGAGGAAAGCCTTTTTATTTTTTATTTTTATTTTTTTATGGAGTTCAATTTGCCAACATATAGCATAACACCCAGTGCTCATCCCATCAGGTACCTCCCTCAGTGCCCATCACCCAGTCACCCCAACTCCTGCCCACCTCCCTTTCTACCCCTTGTTCATTTCCCAGAGTTAAGGGTCTCTCCTGCTCTGTCTCCCTCTCTGATATTTCCCACTCCTTTTCTTTCCTTTCCCCTTTATTCCCTTTCACTATTTTCTATATTCCCCAAATGAATGAGACCATATAATGTTTGTCCTTCTCCACTTTACAATTTTCAAATATCCGAGGTTAATCCATGCATTTTGCATACTCATGGGGACAATATGTCAGCCTGCCTGTGACATCATTTTTTTCTCTCTTGCTAGAAATCCGCCACCCCCACTTTATTCTTTTTAAGAGTTTTAGGATTCTTCATAGTAGTGATAATAAGTATAAAATCTTCCATTTGAATGAAAAGGAAATATTAAAAGATTTAGGGTCTCTCATGTAAATCATGCAATTGTATATTTTTTTAAGGACTTTGATTCACTGATTGAATTGTTATATTTCTAAATGTGCATGTGACAGACTTCCGTTTTACTCTTGGATACAAAACTTATGTAGTCCAGTTAAATCTTAGATTTGTAATCTGTCAGAATTTTAAAAACCTAATACATCTATATTCACTGGTTTGAGTATAATATCTTGGTCTCCATGGCTGGCTAGTCATCAAACTGTTCTTTTTCATTTCTGTCATACTCCTTCTGAGATACTTACTAGATGTCACATATTTGATTAAACACAATTTTGGAGAAATAGAACATCTATTTGATGGAACTAAAAGACTACTGTTAAATATTTCCCCTCAAATAGCTACTCTAACTCCTTCTCAAAGCTTTATTTATGAAATAACAACAGACTTTTTGCTAAGGGTCAAGATTATGATAAAATAAGGGGAAAAAAAGCCTTTTCCAAAGTTTAGACACATCCATTGAGTGTCTGTACATTGTATCTAACATAAACATGTCAGGTTCATATTTTTTTTCATCAGCTTTTGTTTTTATTTCTGGTATAAATGGAGGTATCCTTTTCCTTAAATATTAAAGTCATGAATGTAGTTGGTGAGAAAAAAGTTAGCTGTATCTGGCCCGTGATCCATTCATTCTCGCTAGCAGGGTACAACCCCAGGGGGGAGAAAAGAGGGCAAGTGACCTGGCCTAATCTTCTTGTCAACTGGGCCTCTGGGTACATAGATTAATGATATTTTCTAGGAGGAAGAGACCTTATCTATAGAACTTCTTAGCAAGATGTCCCTGGCTAAAGGATTACTTATAGTAAATAAAATTGCAGTCACTGGATTTATGAGGCATGGCTCCCCGGAGAATGTCATGTAAGCCATAGAACTCTGTGGATATAAAATAGAGATGTTATATAACTTAAATGCCTCCCATTGTGATAGGTAAAGCCACAAAACCTCCTTTCGAAACCTTACCTGTTATTCTGGGCAAGAGGATGGGTGACTGATACTGGGAGGGAGGAACTTGCAGGGTTGCCAGATTTAACAAATATAAATACAGATGCCCAGTTAAATTTGAATTGGAGAGAAAGAATGAAATTTGTATGTCTGTTAAGTATATCCCATGTAATATTTGGTATTGACCCACAGTAAAAAAAAAAAAAAAGTGTTATGTCTCTACAATTTAAATTTAACTGGACATCCCATATTTTATCTGAAACCCTTAATCTGGAGAAACAGTTGGGATATCCCAAGAGGTAGCATTTACTGTCTTCTGTGTCCTTGCCTCGGAAATACTCATACTCAACATCCCTGGTAAGCTTGATACAGGGTAATATCTTAGATTTATAAGTCTTATTTGACAATTTGATCTGAGCTCAGTAGAATATATATATATGAATCTTTTTTTTTATGATAGTCACACACAGAGAGAGAGAGAGAGAGAGGCAGAGACACAGGCAGAGGGAGAAGCAGGCTCCATGCACCGGGAGCCCGACGTGGGATTCGATTCCGGGTCTCCAGGATCGCGCCCTGGGCCAAAGGCAGGTGCTAAACCGCTGCGCCACCCAGGGATCCCTATATACATGAATCTTAAGGCATCATACTATTTTAAATTTGTTAAAGTAATTGTTCATGGATCACTAATAGTTCACTTTGCTTACATATCAGCCAAGGGCCAGATTTGTGCTTTATATACACACTATGCAGATGCATAAATCTCCTATCCATACCCACCCATAGTTTTGCTTACATAAAAAGTTATGTCCCATATAGTAGAAAATTTCTAACATGTAGAAATGAGATAAAATGATTGGCTGTCGTTCCAGTGCCATCCAGGAGTGTTACTTAATAGGCATACCCAATGGCAATGTAATTCTCTATAGGAAAGTACCTTGTTTGACTTCCTGTTTACACTTGAATAAGAACCCTGAACTTATGAAATTTTATGTTAACTTGTAGATGATTTCTTATAGAAATGATAATAATTCCTGTTTTATAAAAAGAAAATCCTAAATTCTATGTCATTATTGTCCTACGAGAGTTTGTAGTTTTATCTTTGACCTAGACATCATAAATATCACTGTTTCTTTCAAAGCCCATATATACTTACCCTCTCAAGTTCTTTGAAACAACTTTGTCTTGTCTTTTCTTTTATTAATGCATTCAATAGCACTTTGGCCCATGTTTATTCTATGTTTATATGTAAATCATATCTTTAAACTTTTTAAAAAAAATAGTATTTTGACATACCTAATATTGAAGAGCTTATGGTTTGGTGGGGAACCTGCTGACTAAATAGATGAATTGTATCTTCTGGCATTACTAGTTTGTCCACCTCTTCTATTGGTGACAAGGTGTTGAGAACAGTGACTGCATTCAGTTGTGTTGCATTTAGGAAGTGACTGAGTCAAATCCACCCAGTTAAACTTATCATCCAGTATGTTGCAGATGGTAGATGATTAATATATGGAGCTCTAATTGAAACATATATCTATCAAATGACATATTACTCAATACACTGCATACAGCTAACATAGGATTGTAAATAACACTGATAAATTCTTAGAGCATCCCCAAAGAGGCTCTGCAGTGTGACACTTTTAATCAGTACTTTAATAAGAAAGAATGAATGATGACTTTTTTTTTCTCAAATGACCACTGTCCTACATACCATCCATTTGACCTTCCAGATTCACTCCTTACACTTTTCTTTACTTTTTGTTCCTTAAGACTGACCTGTATGCAACTCTCTAAATTCTCTTGCCCTCTGGATTTAGTTTGCTCTTAACAAATGCTAGTAAGAACTAAGAAAGAAACTCTTAGTACTGCTGGTGGCAATAGGCTGCTTCCTTATTCTTTCGGCTTCTAGAGTTCAGCAAAACATTGGCAATATATAAGATGACTACAAAAGATCCTGAGTCTTTCAATATCACACAATAATTAATTGATTGGTTTATATCCTACTCCCCTCCTCAGAATTATCAGATTGCTTACTTAAGAAACATCAAAAAATCACAAAATGACCTGAAATAGAAAAGTAGTATGAAAGAAGAGATTATGTTAGAGTGAGGGAAAAGTGATGGGTGATGGGGCTAAGCTAAAGTGCATATAATGATGACCTCTACCTGTACAATTTTGAGGAGTCACGAATTTGTCCAAAAAATTAAGAAAATTTTTACCCATTTGCAGTTGATTGTGTCTAAATGGAAAGAATACTGCTTGAAGAAATTCAAGTGCTCATAGGATGAGATACCAATAGATATATTCTCTCCAAGATCATTAAAAATCTTTGTAATGTCAGGAAACCATTTAACAAATCATTTAATATAGTTACAGACTTAATATGATTTTGGTTATAGTTTTGGTTTGTTTTAGGTAGGTGTTTTGCCTTGTTTATAACAAAAGTATCAATATAAGATTGGATAATTTACATACAAGTGTAATTCATATACAAATACAGAAATTCTGAGGGGAAGATTGAGTGTAAAAGAAGACGTAGTAGAATGCAATGTTATCATCCAGGAGAATATTTTAGAATAAGTGAAATTCATTCAACTGGATTCTAGGTAACTCTTAAACTATACTAAGTATGAGATTTTACTCTGTCAAATGCCTCATTTGCCAATATTGCACATTGCCAGTTGAGAAGAGACTCGCAGATATAGATGTGCTACAGTCACAGTGGGAGAAGAGTGAAGGTCTTTTTGAGGAGGTTCAGAGGCTAATGATGACTTGTGCTTGAAGAGAACTCCTTCTCAGTCTGCCCTGAACTGAAGTGCTGGCAAGGCCATGTTTCCTCTTAGAAAATTATTTTAAAACAACTTCACCACACTGTCAAATGGATAGTAAGGGCAGGCGAGCTTGACCCACAGAACCAATAAGTAGTAACTTTGTAATTTGAACCTAGCTCTATTGAACAACTCAGTCTCTGCTTTTTCCGATGTACCATTAATAACATTTATTGTTAGCTATTAGATTAATATTACTCTGGACATTATTATCGCTATGATACACTTGTAAATACAGATGTTTCCAATAACGATGCAATGACCTCAATAAATATTGCTGCTTCTCGATGAATTGCTCCAAAATGAAGTGGCTCTTTAAAATTAGATGTTTTAGCGTTCCCTACTAAGTGTCCAACCGCTCATTAAGAATGAAAATGTGTTTCACATATGCTGGTCTTTGACCTTTCTATTTGTAGAGTATTTTACACTTATGGTTTCATTACCTTCTCCAAAGCCCTGACAATATTTGGCAAGCTTTAGAAAATAGTAACTTGATCAGCTTGACTTAGGGCCACCCAGCAAGTGAAGAGCAGTCAAATAAGTGCAAGACCTCAGGCATTTTGACTCTCTTTTTTCCTATTTTGTACAAAAATATTTATATATCAAAAATGTACTTTTTCCTCAGAATTTATATTGATAAATTATTGTTAAGAAATTATTTAAAGAACATTTAAGGAAGTAAAGCAAGTTGATAATGCTCTAAGTTATATTGCTAAATATTTTAGCTCTTGGTACCAGTAAGGTGGAAATTTCTGAGTCATGGTTGCCAACTATTTGAAACTCCTGATTGATAAGCAGCTGCCAGAAAGACTCAGTTATAAGAGGAAATATTTTACAACTTTTCTGCTAAAAGTAATCTTTAGTACACGTCTTCTTAAATGAATATTTGCTTTTTCTGAAAATTACCCAAAAAAGCTAAGAGGCTTATTAAATTAACTCCATAATTCATATGAGATTATTTGCATAACCATTGCAATGAAGCTTTCCTCCCTCACACTAAATCCATTCCAAAGATAATTGTGGAATAAAATCATAGAGCTTTACAAGCAAAAAGGCCCATAGAGATAATTGCTATCCTTGTTATGTATGTAAAGAATTTGAGGTCAAAAAGATTAAGTGACTTGTTCAAGGTCACACAACTAACTGGTAAGTAGAATTTAGAGATCCTGACACTCACTTCATAATATTGTGCTTATGATCTATTTAATAGCTTTCTGTGAAAAGCAGTAAATAGCTTAATCACTTGATCACAAGGGTACATTGATTCGACAAGTCAACTATGACACAGCTTAAAAAGTGCCTTTTAGGAAAGATGTTTACCTTATCCTTGTTTACACAGCAAGGAACTTTGAGGAGTTAATTTCAAAACTGTAAGCTGCATGAATCACCTTTGATGAAATACAAACATAGAAAATCAAAACAACCTCTAAGTATTTTAAGTAGATAAATTTAATAATATAACTTAGAAATATGCCCCATTGTGTTTGCAGCTGAGTGAAATGGAGGTTGATTCAAAATTCTTCATTTGAAGGCAGTTTACAAAAACATCAAGAAAGTAGAAAATAAATCCAAGTAGTGAAAAGAAACTCACTGTGATCACTATACATGAAATCAAATTCTTTTTGTTTGACAATTTTTTTTATTTTTTTATTTCTATTTTTTTTTTTTTTTTTTTTTTTTTTTTTAGGGAGGCGACAAGAGAATAAAGTAGAAGATATTCCATCAACGATAAAAGGTAAAAATCCAAACCCGGATTGTTTAACTTAACAATAACATCAAATTGAAACTATACATTTGAAAACCAAATTTAGCAATGTGTACAATTTCATTAATTAATATAAAAAATGTTTTTAAGAGCAGAAGTTTGCATTATTAGGATCTTAAAGAAAATAACCTTAATCATTGTGAATTATGAGACTGTGCTATGAAGAAAGACTTTAGAAATCATAACGCAAACATTAAATGTATTTTTCACATTTAGAATTAATCCATGAATATTTTTTTGTTCATTAATAGATTAAATTTTTGCAACAAATTTAATTATGATTAAAGAACAGAATGTAAAGTGTATCAGCCATGACAATGTAAAGCTTATTTGATAGAGATTAGGAGATGGTAAGGAGAAAATGTTTAGGGAACAGAAAATGTATAAATATTCTGCTTTTACAAAGATGTGCTGTCTATTCTGACAGAGAAGGAAATAAAAGTTTAGATTATTATTCTAAGTAAGAAATTTTATTTATGTAATAGAATAATAAAAATGTATAAATGAAAAGGATAGTTCAAGTGTACAGTTAAGACATTCTCTTCTGCTATGATATGCATATAATAGGTGATATATAAACTATATACTTTAAGAAAGAAAAGCATAGTATATTCTTTAGAGATATAAAATTAGCCACCAAAAAGAAGGAAAGCTACTTCGAGATATCTGTTGATAAGCATACCCCAGGAAATGGTAAAATACTTTCTTTATATTCTTTTAATTCCTTTTTTTAAATTTTTTTTAAATCACTGTTTCCTTTTCCCATTTTCTTTTTAATTTATTTTTATTTATTTATGATAGACAGAGAGAGATAGAGAGAGAGAGAGAGATAAATAGATAGATACAGGCAGAGGAGAGGGAGAAACAGGCTCCATGCCGGGAGCCCGACGCGGGACTTGATCCCGGGTCTCCAGGATCGCGCCTTGGGCCAAAGGCAGGCGCGAAACCGCTGAACCACCCAGGGATCCCCCTATTCTTTTAATTCGTAAATCACATTTATATATTAACAATTTGGATTGGATTATAAATTCTTTATTAAAATAGTAATTATACAATTACTGGTTCTGACTTAAAGTCATCGGTAAGATGGTCTCTAATCTGTTACCAAATTTCACTAAAACTAAAATTATAAAATATATGACCATTGATAGTCTTTGGTAATATTTTCAGTTAAGTAGTTCACAGAATATCATGGTTATTAGGAGAAAACCAACATAAGTGAAAACCTGTGGATTGTCTGCTATATTGAATTAAATCCCATCCTGCATTCAATTAAAAGATTTTTGAAAGAAGTGAAAAATAATGACATATTTAGAGGCTAGTTAAGACTGTACTTCTAAATATATAAAGTTGACAAAACATGTTAGACATTTGGGGAAAGTAGTTTTATGTATTCTCATACTTATGATCTTTTAAATTTTTATTCACTCTTTGGAAATATTTAGTATTGGGAGTGATTTTTTTTTTAAATTAGTGAGAACAAATGAGAACCATATATTCTAGGCATTTAAAATTAACCGCATATTATTTTAGGATTATTAATATAGTATAATAACATGTCAGTGTGCTATAGTCAGCATTACTGTACAATATAAACATATTTAATATATTTTTGAAGGTAGGTATATTTTAGTTTTGATTAACAATTTTAATAACAATATAAATGGTGGAATATGTTTTAAGCAAGATTTTAAAATATGAAATAATATTGCATCATAAAAATGTCTCAGATTATTAAAGAATTTGTACAGTGTATGTGGATTACTTTGTTCTGTAGAGAATATAATGTTCACAGAAATATTTACATGTGAAGTGCAAATTTTTGCTTGAACATCACAGATATTTTAGAAATATTTCCTAAGCTGTGTTCATTGTGAGAAACCTTTATTTTAGTTCCAACAATGCCAGTAAGTGGTTATGAAACAGTTGGTGAGTCATTAAGTTTTCTGAGCTACAGGTTTGCACCAAGTTTAAACTGTGAGATTCTAAACAATAAATTATTTTACATTCTTAAGTTTTAAAATTGTCTCTTAGAAATCTTAGGTTATCTTCTAACCTAAAAGTACAAGCAACTTAAGTACAGAAGTAAAACAAATGATTATAAAAAAAAAACAGATGATTATACAGTATTAGTTATATTTTAGCAAATGAGGATAATAGTTAAAGAATCCTCTAGCAAGTTAGAAAACCTACCGTGAGCAGACGCATACTGTAAATGAGTTGGGCAGGAAGACTATGAAACAGTAAGGGTATGATGGACTTTGTTGAGCTCCATACCAAGCGCATGTTTCTTCAAAAATGGGCAGACACTGTACAGATTTAATTGATTATTGCTATGTGAGAAGGGGTGGGTCTTATGCTGCTGGTGCACAGTTCCTTACAGAATCCATAAATCTAAATTTTATATAAAATATCTAATTTTAAAATGTGAGCAAGTGATTTTAACTATGTGAGCAAACAAAATAAATCTACTGGCCAAATATGGCCTGTAGAGAACAATAAATTTATTTTTTGCCTGTTTTACCATTTCATAGTTACCTCTAAGAAAGAGTTTTTTTCATCCAGTGACATAGAATGGGGAGCTTAACAGAAATATTTTAGTCCTTTGATTTTAATTAGTGTTTACATTAATTCCTTAGAAAATATCATTTCATTTCATTAAGATTAAAAGAAGGTATTCTTTAAAGCTTATCTAATGACTTGTCTTGCCTTTTATTGATATAATACTGGATTGAGCCATTACCAGACACTTGCTTTTATAACTGCATTTTATCCTAAAGACTTTCACATTCATCAGCTTTTAGCATAGTCAGAAACCCTATCCTCTTTGGGCCCTAAGGGAACAGAAAATTAATTATGAAGTTAAGGAGGTAACTATGTTTTGAAATAATTGTATGGGGCAAATGAAATGTAGCGTAGTAGAGTACAGCACCTTTCTTCTAGCTCAATTTGAATAGCATTTGGAGTAGGAAAATTGAATATATGCCACAGTTTCTAATGTCAAGGAGTCTAGAAAATGTAGTGCTTATAAAGTTATTAACTTTCCAAAAGGTAAGTGACTGTAAACACACACACACACAAGCACATACACATGGGCACGTGCACACACACACACACACACACAGGCTAAATCTGAATATGAAACTCACTTTGTAACAAATTTTATTGTAAGCCACCAGGGTCTTGGCGTCTTGTGTTAGATACCCATGGATCATGTGTGTATGTTGAGGGGAGAGCTGTGTGTGAGACCCACCGTATACCTAGTGTCTAGAATATTGACTGACCATGATAGGTTGTCAATACACATTTGTTTAATCACTGACTTATGTTTATGGGGTTTTCATGGCATAGTTTTGACAAATGCGGTCCTGTCTCTCTGCATGCATATGTGTAGAATGGCAGTGTTAGAGAGATTGTTGGCTGTTGCGGTAGGAAAAACTGCTCAAGGAACCAGAAACACTGTGGTAGGGCAATAACAGACAAGACAATCTTATAGGCGCAGAGGATCTGCACAGAAGGATCTGAAGGTGAAAGGAGTACGCTATTTATATAAAAAGAGAGAGGTGAACCAAACAGGTCATGTGAATTATCTACACCAGAGAAATAAAACAGCTTTTCTATCAGTGAGCTTACTGTGTCTTCTGTGTTTGTTTTGAACTAAAAGATTGAAAGAGTGCTGTGTTATTCAGGTTCAAACCCGTCAGTGACCTCTCAACTTTTACAAGATGTCTTAACAACTTTAGACTTTTTAGTTATTGGTTCAAAGATAAAATGTTATGGGTGTGCACAGGGTTTCTCCCCTCAGTTGCAAATAAATTGAAGCAAAATTAAATTCAATTTAATTTTCCCCTGGCACAGTGGGTGATCATTGAGATTGGCCATTTGCTGTTCAAAGAAACTGAACTATGTTGTGCTTTTTGGATAAGGCTCTTTCTAGCCATATGTATTCCAGATGATGTACTTGTTCCATGTTTAAATCATATTTCTTCTTACTCCCATTAGGACAGCATTATAACTAAAATATGATCTTGATATTTATGAATGAAAATATTTATTTTCAGTGGAATTTTTTTCAAAAAAATTACAACCCTCTAACTCTTACAAAGCTGGTGGTGTCTACATTTCTACAGCTATTTCATGTAGTTAAATTATGAAATCTTTATTATCCGTCTTTTATAATAGTAAAATAACAAAAAAAAATGTATTGGTTTTACCCTGAAGGAACTCTGAAAAAGCAAAGAAAAATATTTTAACTAATAGAACAAATATAGTGTTTAATCCACAAACAAAAATACATACTTTTCTATATAAAGTCCATAGTGTAAAATGTATCTCTCCTGCTTTCCCCTTGCCTTCTACTTTTGTTCTATGCAGTAGATCATTGGCATTTTATAAAACAGGCGTGACAGTCATCAGAAAACAAGTTTGAATATTAATTCAGAGAGCCCTGAAATTCCATTCTGTTATTTGAAATGTAAATACCTGAGTGTAGAGCCTTTGGTCCAGCAGACATTGTATACCATTTTAGATCAACTCAATAACTTATATATTGTGGATTTACTGTACATCTACTGTACATTACATATATCCTTCCAGCTGCCAGGGACCCAAATTAATTTGAGTCAATTCCTAGTCTCCAGAGCCTACAGTCTAGTGAGGAATCCAAATTTCATACAATGTAACCCTCAGGCACCTGAAGTGTCAGTCTTATCAAAGAGGAATTCAGTAAAAATTAAGATTCTTTGGGCTAACAGAGTTAGTGAATGAGACTATTTGAGGGTAGAGCCACAGATCTACTCATTGAACATCAAGTAGTTTAGCTTGGCAGGCCCATAAATTAGTTAACGACTAAGCTAGTAAGCCGTTAAAATCTGCACATCATTTTATCTTTTTCTCTGCTCCGGAAATGCACTAGCACCCCCATATACACATAGGCAGACCCATGCCCCCCATAGTAATAGCCAAGGCATTGCAGCCCTGCACTAGCAGCAGGAATTCTATCTTACTTACATTTCTGGTTTGGATTCTCTGTCTCTGCTGCACACAGCATGTTCCTTTCAACGAATTCCTGGGAGAAGCTGGTGGATAAGCACATTGGAATATTTGATGCAGAGGAGCATGTCATGATTTTATAACTTTTCAAGTATTTCAAGGGTTAATTGATAATTATACATAAACTAAGAGAAATCTGAATCTGCATTTCATGCCTGTGTGAAGCATGCTTTCGTATAAAAGAGATTATTTATATTTAGAAGGCAGAAGTGTATAGATTGGAGAGATTTTCATTGTCTTTACTTAGAGGTATTTTACTCCCAGAAGAACTCCAAAGTACCAAAGTAAAAAGAAAAAAAAGTGAATAGAATTCTATCTCCATTTAGCATGTAGAAACCTGAAGGAGAATGTTTCTCTTATCTTAATAATGAGAAAAATGAAATAACCTACAAAATCATAAATTTTCCTGTCAAAGAGCTGAAATTGCAAAGCAACCAAGGAAACCGATACCCAAAGAGTGACAAGCTTCTCTGAAGAGAGATGGTTTATATGGATTGTTTCACCTTTAGCACAGCATGGGAGGAAGAGCTCACTGTTTTAAATGCTAATCACAAAAAATCAACTAAAATTGTAATGAATGACCATAGGGCAGATTTTGAAAAGCATATGAGTTTAGAACAGTATTTCTCAACTAAGTACTATTGACATTTTACACTGGATAATGCTATGTTGTGGACTGTCCTGCACATTGTAGTACGTTTATAATTTTCCTTGGCCTCTACCTGTTAGATGCCAACCCTCACCTTTTGACAATCATAAATGTCTCCAGATGTTGCCTAAATGCACCTGGAATAAGGGAAAAAATGTCCTATGTTGAGAATCATTGATTTAGAATAACTGAAAACCCAAGACATGAGGGGACTATGCAAACTATCTTCAAGCAGGTACATGCTTATAATTTTTTTTTCTCCAAGGATCTTCACTGGGTGTTCATGAGAAAGATTGGAGGGCAGAGCAAGAAATCAGAAAGAGCCACCCTCAGTCGTATCAAAGCCTGTGGGAAGTAATCAACTGGCATTGATGACAGACAAGAAACACTGTCCATTGTTGCCTGGCTTATCTCTCAGATGAAGGAAAAGCTTTAAGCCATTGTGGGATGAACAACAAACCCTTTTCCCCCACCAGAACAACCATGGGAGAGAGAGAAACAAAAAGACATAGGAAATGCTTTTATCCTGCCTTCAGGACACAAGCAAAGATCCAGTGTAGAAGACAAGGGTCTTGTGTCTCTAGTAGTAGGGTAGGAAAACGTGTACTAAGCTTGCTACACCAAAGCAAAACTGAGAACTTCTATGGCTAGGTGCAGGACAAGAAATCCTTTATTGCCTAAGATCTGCCAGAGAGAGAATGTAGAGTTTAGATGCCATGTGATGGGCATAGGGGGAGAAATGTTGAAATGGCATCAACCCTGAGGCCTACATGTGGAATTTACAACATGGAAGGAAATATATACAATAGCACAAGGGATGGGGCTAAATAAATGAGAGTTTATTGTCACCAGGTTCTTAAAGAATTTTTGAAGTACTGTTATTTGAAAGTATAATGTGTAAGTTCAAAGCCCAAAGACGCACTAAAATATTTGTAAAAGAGTTATAATTGATAAGACCAGAATGAAGGAAAAAAAGTAGTCAAAAATGCATTAAATATGAAGTCTAGGGCAGCCCCGGTGGCTCAGCTGTTTAGCGCCACCTTCAGCCCAGGATGTGATCCTAGAGACCTGGGATGGGGTCCCACATGGGGCTCCCTGCATGGAGCCTGCTTTTCCCTCTGCCTGCGTCTCTGCCCCTCTCTCTCTCTGTCTCTAATAAATAAACAAAACCTTAAAAATATATATAAAGTCTAAATATCTGCATTAAAATGCAGACATTGTCACACTAAATAAATAAGACAACACTATGCCATCTACACCATTTCTTTTTTAAATGTGAAAACATTTTTAGGTTAAAAGCAAAATAATAAACTAAAAGTAAATATCATTTTACTACTCTATAAAATAGATTATTTTACAAATTAAAATACAAAGTAATTAAGAAATTTGCCAGTGAGGATGAGGTATTTCATAATGCCAAGGCATTCAGTAAATCATACAATACGATTCTAAATAAGTAGGTGCTATGGGTTGAATATTTATGTTCCCAGATTCATATGTTGAATTCCTAGTGTGATGCTATTTGGAGGTACAGGCTTTGGGAGGTGATAAGGCCATGAGAGCAGAGCCCTTACGAGTAGATTAATGTCGTCATAAAAGAGACCGCACTGAGCTCCTTTGTTTCTTCTGTTGTGTAAGGACACAGTAAGAAGACAGGCCCTTATCAGATACTTACCCTGGCAGCACCTTGATCTTGGACTTCTCAGCCTCCAGAAATATGAGAAATAAATTGTGTAGGTTGCCCATTCTATGGTGTTTTTATTACAGCAGCCTGATCAAAGTATATGCAAATAACAATATGGCTTCAGTTATATGAGTGAAATACTGACAGAACTGAAAGGAGAAATAAATGGAGACTTCCACACTCCCCTCTCAGTAACTGATAGGACTAATATACGGTCAGTAAGGATATACAATACCTGAATAACACCATCAACCAGATTAACCAGTAAAGTTGTAAAACACTTCACCCAGGGATGCCTGGGTGTCTCAGCCCATTGAGTGTGCAACTCTTGGTTTTGGCTCAGATCATGATCTCAAGGGTCATGGGATCTAACCCCACACTGGGCTCCGTGCTTAGCAGGGTATCTGCTTGAGATTCTCCCTTGCAGCCCCTCTCCCCACTCATGTGTTCACTCTCTTTCTTAAATAAATTAAAAAAAAGAACACTCTGCCCAATAAAACTGGAATGTACATTGTGTGCTAACATGTAGACAGTTCACTAACATGGACCGTATCATGGATCATAAGATATGCCAAAAAACTAAAATAATTTACAATAGACCAAACGCCTTCTCTGACCAGAGTATTAACTGAAATTCAATGAAATCAATAAATAGATCTAGAAAAATTCTCAAATATGTTTGGTAGACATACAAATGGCCTCCCAAAATATCCTAAAACTAGAAATATGTTACTTTACATGGTAAAAAGACTTGGAGATGTAATTAAATTAAGGACCAAATTAAAGATCTTGAGATAGCAAGATTAGTCTTAGATTATGGGAGTTGGCCTAATGTAATGACAGGGATCCTTAGAGAGGTGGGAGGTTTAAATAAAAGAGATATGAGTATGAAAGCAGTGGCTGAAGTGATGCACTCTGAAAATGGAGGAAGGGGCCAAGGAATAATGGCCTATAGGAGCCAGCTGAAGCAAGGAAACAAATTCTCACTTGGAGCCTCCAGAATGAATGTGAAGCTACAGACACTTTAGTTTTAGCCCTGTGAGGTTCATAATAAGCTTCTGAACTCCGTAACTATGATAATTTCATATTTTAAATCACTAAATTGGTGGTAATATATTTTAAGATTTATTTATTCATGAGAGACACAGAAAGACAGAGACACAGGCAGAGGGAGAAGCAGGCTCCATGCAGGGAGCCCAATGTGGGACTAGATCCCAGATCTCCAGGATCACACCTGGGCCAAAGGTGGCGCTAAACCACTGAGCCACCTGAGTTGCCCAATTTATTAATAGGAATAAGAAACTAATACAATTTGACAGCCAAACAATATGTTTCTTACTAACCCTTGGTTCAAAAAATAAATTACATGGGAAATTTGGTAATATTGGAAATTAAGTGAAAATGAAAATACAATATACGACCATTTCTAAAGCTCAACAAAAAGCAATGTAAACAGGACAGTTTATAGCATTAATGTTGATATTTAAAAAAGGAGGAGTTATCTGAAAGCAATAATCTAATCCCCCCTCTTAAGAAACTATAAAAAGAACACATTAAATTTAAACAAACAGAAGGTAGAAATGTAAAAGAAGAAATCAAACAAATTGAAGACAAAAAATAGAGAAAAGACAATGAAACAATGTTTGCTTTGGAAAAAAATCAGTGAAATTAATAAATATCTAGGCCACACCTCTAGCCTATAAATTAATGGTTTAGATATTATACATATACATACATACATGGTAATATGAGAAAACATAAATTACATAAATATTAGAAGACCCAAATTACAAATGTCAGGAATGAAGAACAGGGGGGCACTTAAAAACCAATCAATGTAAATCACCCTATCAACAGGTTAAAATATAAATTATTATCTTGATAGATTCAGTCAAATGTTTGACAAACTTCAACATACATATAAACTGTCAGCATCTAGGAAGAGAAGGAAGCTTTTTCAACTTAATGAAAGTATTCTAGGGCAGCCTGGGTGGCTCAGTGGTTTAGTGTCACCTTCAGCCCAGGGTGTGATCCTGGAGTTCCAGGATGGAGTCCCACATCCGGCTCCTGGTATGGAGCCTGCTTCTCCCTCTGCCTGTGTCTCTGCGCGTCTCTCTCTCTCTCTCTCTCTCTCATGAATAAATCTTTAAGAAAAATAAAAGTATTCAATGGGAAATATGCTTCCCTTGTATTTAATGGTAAGAGACTGAATAGTTGTCCCCTAAAATATCAAGGCGATGATGTTCACTTTTACAACTTCTATTTAACATTGTACTGAAAGCCCTAGCCAGTGAAATAATGTAAGAAAAACAAAAGTCATAAAGTCCTAAAAACAATAAATAACGCTGAGAGTGTGGTGTGGGAGGGTTGGGGGTAGGAGTAACATAAACAATTAAATAGAAAACCCTAAATAGTCTGGGGAAAAAAAACCCAACTGAATACTAATAAGTGAATTTTTGTAGGTTTCAAGAGAAAAGATCAATACAAACCTGAATGCCTATCTAGACATTAGAAGGAATAATTTAAAAGCAGTAGAAAAAAATACCACTGATCATAGCATTAATAAAATATATTCAGCTTTAAGTCTAAAGAAAATATGTAAATAATTGTATGCTTCAAACTATAAAATATTGACTATAGTATATTGATGAAGTTAGTTAAAACAGACTCAAATAGAGAGTTAATTGATGGGAAATTCAATATTGTTAAGTTAGCAATTTTCCCAATTAATGTATAGGTTCAGTGCAATTGCAATTAAAATATCAGCAGGGTTTTTGTAGACATTGATTAGCCAATTTGAAATTTTATATGGAAATGTAGAGCACCTACATTAACCAAACAGCTGTAAAACAAATATATTATGAAGTACAGAAATCAGATTAGTACAGAATTGGCCAAGAGATATAGATCAATAAAGCAGAATACAATGTCCAGGAAGAGATCCATACAAAATTATTTAATTCATTTTTACAAAGCAAAAGGTGCTATGGTAATTCAACAGGGGGAAGATCGTCTTTTTAACATATGGTACTGGATTAATTAATTATTCATATAAAAAATGAACCTTGACTCATATTTTGCACCATATGTAAAATTCAACAGTAGATGCATAATAAACCTTACAGTAAAACCTAAAACTATAAAGTTTCTTTAAGAAAGAGTGGGAGAAAATTTTGTGACTTTGGATTACAAAGTGTTTTCCTCCATATTGGACAAAAAGTATGAGAAAAAAAAAAAAACCCTAACCATTGGACTCTGTCAAAATTTAATACTTATGCTCTTATAAAAATATCATTAAGAAAAAAGGCTAGTCACAGACTGGGAGCAAATAATCTCCAAATACATTTTTTGGTAAAGAACTTGGATCCAGAATATATGCAGAAAATCTACAACTTAATTAAGAATTCAATTAAAATGAAGTAATAGATTTGAACACATATCTCATCAAAGAAGAGATGATTGGCGAGTAAGAACATGAGTCTGTTCACATCACCAGTTATTTGAGAAATGCAAACTAATACGAGGTAAAAACCAATATGAGATATTGGGACACACTAGGGTGGCTAATATGCAAAAAAACAAAGTTTAAAAAGCTGACAAGGAATCAGGTCAACCAGAAATACTGTACATGGCTGGTAGGAATCAAAATGTGCCACCATTCTGCGAAAGAGCACGGCATTGTCTCATCAAGTTGTACATACCAGAAGATCCTGAAACCCCCTTCTAATCATTACCCAAGAAAAAGGAAAACATATGTTTACATAAAAGCTTGCAAGTGAATGTCTGTCACAGTTTTATTCACAATAATCCTAAGACTGAAAACAGGCCAAGTAGTTATCAATGTGGTATTGTCTAAAAAATATCGCTTATTAAATCTTAGAAATAAATAATAATATTGAATCGCTAGCATGAGCAACAGGGCGAGATATCAAAATCATGCTAAGTGAAATAAGCTGAACAAAAAAGTCTACACACTGCATATTTACGTGATTTTTGGAGAAGGGAAATTACAAGGACAGAAATCAGGGCAGTGATTGCCTGGCTTTGGCAATGAGAGGGGGAGTTGATTACAAACTGATGTAAGGAACATTTGGGGTGATAAAAATGTTGCATATCTCAATTGGGGTGGTGTTCACACAACTGTATAAATTTATCAAAACAAATTGTAGTACATAGCAATTTGTTGTATATATATTAAACCTCAGGGCTGCCTGGGTGGCTCAGTCAGTTACGGGTCTGATTCTTGGTTTTGGCTCAGGTCATGGTCTCAGGGTTCTGGGGTAAAGTCCCACCTCGGGCACCACGCTTAGCGGAGTCTGCTTGAGGATTCTCTCCTGCCCCTCCCTCTCTCAAATAAACAAATCTTTAGAAAAATAAATTATACTTTAGTGAGCCTTAGAAGAGACCTCCAAGGGTCTCTTTGGAGATGGAGAAGTCATATGTATCACAGGATAATCCTAAGGAAAGTTTGCAAGTATTAGGGACAGAGTCTATAGCAGAAGTTGAATGCTTTGTCCCAGCAATCTGCTTCCTCTTTTTTTTTTTTTTAATATTTATTTGTTTAATAGAGAACAATCAGGGGAACAGCAGAGGGAGAAGCAGGCTCCCTACTGAGCAGGGAGCCTGATGTGGGACTTGATCCCAGGACTCTGGGATCATGACCTGAGCAGAAGGCAGGCGTTTAACTGACTGAGCCACCTGAGCGCCCAGCAATCTACTTCTTACATAATTAGCTTGATTAAGGGATTTTTAAAATTTTTGTCTTGAACATAAATGTGACATTTGCTTAAATCAGAATAAATTTTTTGTAAAGAGTTAGAAAACAGTTTTATCTTCCTAAATTCAAGCATAGACAGCTCAAAGAAATGCATTTTCCTGGTCTTATTCACACTGGGTTAACTAAAAAACTAACATATTTGCTAAAAATTAAGTAAACAAAATGATAGAAATCAAAAATAAAATATTTCCCTATATCCCTTTTCTTTTTTAGATTTTATTTATTCATGAGAGACAGAGGGAGGCAGAGACATAGGTAGAGGGAGAAGCAGGATCAGTGCAGGGAGCCCAATGTGGGACTCGATTCCGGAACTCCAGGATCATGCCCTGAGTTAAAGGCAGATGCTGAACCGCTGAGCCACCCAGGCATTCCCCACCACACCCTTTAAAATAATCCCTTTCCCACTACTCCTTAAAAGTATTCACTATGGAGACACATAAGCAATAAGTTTGGACATCTAACTCCCAAATCTATTAGAAATTAGGTTGCATGTGGATACTGGACAGTCAACTCTGTTAAATTGAACGTGTTTGATGAAGTTGGTAAACTTGTTGAATACACCTGTGCCTGACAAGCTTAGGGGGACAGAGGTGGGCAGCAGAACCTCCCAGACCCCGTATGGACCTTTGGGCTCTTCAGGTGCCAACAGTCTGTTCCATGCTCCTCTGCAATTCTTTTGTATCTACAGCTTCCAAATCAAGTAGGCTATTGTCCCTGCATATTTGAGCTGAATTTACTACACATAACCAACGAACCCGACACTACTTTTGTATTCAAATAATAATCTTCAGAGTTAACCACTCTTAATGTTTAAAATTCAAGGTATCTAGGGGACAAAAACTATTAAGCAATCTGAAATATTTGAATAGAACTGAGCTGAAGCTGAATTTTAATCCGATATGTCTGGAGAAAGATCATTGCCGATCTGCACATTGAAAGATTAATGAAAAACAAGTATTTTAGGTCTTTTAATATAAAAAAATTCTATATGTATAGTGATTTGGTTCATGTAATGACAACTGTAATCAATTATGAGAATATTCATTATTGTAAACAGTCTGTTATTGACCATGATATTTTGCCAAAGCAGTTATTATTTAAAGATGATTAAGAAATAGGTTTTTTGACTCTGCAATATGAACTATTTCCAAGAGTTGCTTCATTCAAACATATGGTAACTTCATATATTTAATGTACTTCCAAATTATATATTTTAAAACGCCTTTATCAAGAGAAATCCTTTCTGTTTGTGAGATTTAGTATTGACAGTTTTCGCTTTAATTATAGATTGATTTTCTCCTCACTATAAGGAACATTTCAGCCACGCTGTAAAAGTAGCATTTCATCTGATGTCAGATAATATATTCACTGCCAAATACATGTATGGAAATGCCCTATATTTCACTCAGCCTTCTGCAACCATGGCCTCAGTCTCTCATTACTCCAGCAAAAACCCTCTAGGTCACCTGCTGTTCTATAGCTTTACCTCAATTTCACAGCGTTCTTGGCTCTGGAAATGTTCATATACTCTCTTTGCTTCCTTGAATCTATCACCAAGCCCAATCTGTTCCTAACGCCCCACACAGCCATTTTACCTCTATTGTCCTCACACTATTGGTAACTAGAGGGATTATTTTCGAATCGCCAACTCTCAGAATTCCACACAGAGAGTGCAGGTCTTTCCTGCTAGAGTATTAAATTTATTTGGGGATCCTATAGTCTCAAATCTGGAACACAGGACAGAGAAAGAAGCAAGTCCATGCCATTGGCATCTACCACTCTTCTTGCGTTCCTTTCACATGTCTTTCTTCACAGAGCAGTGGTGATACTAGAGGGTCACAGGGTGGTTGCTTATGCCTGAGACATAAGGACATAAGGACATAAGGACATAAGAGACTTGTCTTCTGCATATTTCATTTTATTTTATTTTACTTGACCTATATCTTTTGGGGGTAAGTTTATTTTTTTAAATATGAAGTTGTGAGTTATACATTTTGGTCCAATAGTTACTCTAGGACCACTCCCCTCCCTGGGGCAATGCCGGACTCATATCTCATAAACCAAAATAAGGAAATAGCATAAAGTTAATATGGAAGTTGGGACGGAAATTAACAGAATTGGCATCTGTTAATAATTCACATATTATCCTACGTGTATTATTCTTTTCTTATACATTTTAGTGGAATTCATTATTGAGACAGTTTTTATGAGCTTCCCACTTTGTGTTTTTGATCAAACATACCTTTTAGTGTACCCTTACTCATTACACATAATGCTTTTACTAAGCCATGAAGCTAAAATTATAACATGTGATTGGTTATGAGAATGGTTTTTGAAAATATGAGGCTATAAATACATATTGAAATAATATTTTCATTATATTTTAGGAAAGGTTTAATCCAGTACTCTGCAGTGTGAAGAATTTAGGTCAGATATATAAAAGAAGTGGTAAAATGGTATCGAACGCTATCTGTTCCATAAATTATTTGGTCATGGCTTTTTTTAAAGTCAAATATGTAAAAGTATTCCATGTTTTACGAGAGTTCATTCTACAGAGACTTTATATCTCCAGTAGGCTCATTGTAAGGATTGGCACTAAGAATTAGAAAAGAAGGTGAAACAGGCAAATCTCAGAAAAATAATACTTTCTTTGGTTAAATAATAATTAAATCACTAGGAATGAGATTAGCTAACAGCATGAAAACTTCCCAGAAGAAGCTTGCCTAAAATGGATTTAAAAATATTCAAGTTGCCTCCCTGAATGCTATTATTAAAGTAGTCAAATTAAAATGAACTAGCATTAAAAAAAACAATTACTTTGTCAGATATGTTATTAAATAACAGTTAAATTATGTAACATGATTTTGTGATGACAAATGCAACAGTCTCTAAGCTACTGAAGCTGTAGGGCGAACTGATGATTTCTAGATCAATACGATTTCTTACCTGAAGCAAACTGAATCACCATTAACCACCCTACAGCTTAGAAAAAGAGGAAACAAAGAGGGTCTCGGAGTAATACCATAAAGGGCAAACAAATAAAACTGTAAAGCTATGAAATCGCCACATTGTTCCCTAGTAAGTCAGGTCAGGTGAGAAGAATCAGGATAGATAATTTTAAATAGTTTGATTTATTTATTCTTGTCAAAATTCCTCCTTTCATCATCTGCTTACTGTATCCTTTTACTTTCACATTGGACCTTGGTAGGAAAGTAATGAGCCAGTAACTGGGAGAAAAGAAGAAAAGGATAATTACTAGTTCAGATCACATCTTTCCAAATTATTCCAGTGTTTTATTGACATGAAACAATTTTGTCATATTTCTTTGCTGCTTAGATTGCCCTATGTTTCCAGCATGTGGGGGATCTAATATTATTTTTGGTTGTACCAACTTACTGTGCTAGAGAAATCAAATTTTTAACATTGGGATCCATCGACCTTAAAAGAGTGGGAGTTGATTTTTTTTTTTTTGATCTGCTCACAGTGTATTTTTACACTCTTACCTAAAGATCATAGGAACTATAATCATTAAATTACTTAAATAAAGCAGTGTGCAGCCGTTTAGTTTCAATGGCATTATTCTTTTACTTATGAGAGAATTTCTTTATAAGAACGTCTATACTGCAAGCGAGTATATACACTTACATATATATTTGTGTGTGTGGATAACATAGGTACAAATTGGTACAAGCAGAAAAATGGTTGGAAAGATAATTCCTCTTTCTTTTTTACAGTATTTATTTAAAATTCACTTTGTAGTCAAGGCACATAAGAGACTTTGATTTGAAGAGGTTTCCTTTTGAAGGTGACAAGCTAGCTTTCACTAAAACATTAATCCTCTGGCTATTTATCAGAGACTAGAGACTGTAAGGACGTTGGAGCCCAGAAATATTATTCTCAGAGAATAAAGAAAGTCGCAGTACTTCTTGAACTCAAGGATTTTCGTATTACACAAAATCATTTGGAAAGTATATATTTGGAATTAAAACGGAAATGTGAAAAAAATGGAAATGTGAGGCTTCATCATTTATAGTAAACAGATTACCGAAAGCTATCATTTAGTACATTTCTCTTTAAATGTTTTTTAAAGCTCAAAAAAACTGCACACGCACACACAAGATTAGGTGCAAAGGACAGTTTTAATAGCTTTGGAAAAAGGCAAGATGGTTTAAAAGATTTTTGTTGTATTACTTCTTTTGCTATCACTAAGTTAGTCCTGCGGGCAAAATAATGAGAATGAGCAGAGTACACAGTAGAGGTGCTCTAGCTGGGAGGCCATTCAGAGAATATTGTGGATAGATTAGTGTACAGAAGTAGTCAAGATAAGCTTCACAAATCTTGATGCCTCTCTAACGATGTGTCCAGAACTGTGAGAGATTTCAGGAGAACACACAAAATGTATCCCCAAGAAGTCAACCGATTCATGAGGAAATCTATCACATAGTCCCTATGAAACAGGTCTTCGGAGTTGTGCCCTTTTGAAAGTAGAGATCATCTTATTCAGCTCTATCATCTTTACCATGTTTACTAATGGAAATGCTGAAATCTAGGGGTGTTAGGCACGATCACGCAAGACGTGGATGGTAGTGTCTGCTATGTTGTGGAAGAGGTCCTGGCTTGACCCTAAAGAGAACTGAATGTTAATTTACGAAATGAACCTTATCAAATAAAATAACTTAGCTCACCTTTCACTTCATAGTTATAAAATTAAGATGGTTGGACTAAAATTTAACAGTTAAAAGGAATAAACATATGACAACATGTCTCAATCTTGAAAAAAAAAATTCAGGGATCCCTGGGTGGCGCAGCGGTTTGGCGCCTGCCTTTGGCCCAGGGCGCGATCCTGGAGACCCGGGATCGAATCCCACGTCGGGCTCCTGGTGCATGGAGCCTGCTTCTCCCTCTGCCTGTGTCTCTGCCTCTCTCTCTCTCTCTCTCTCTCTGTGACTATCATAAATAAATAAAGATTTAAAAAAATGTTTAAAAAAAAAAAAAAGAAAAAAAAATTCAGAACACCCATACAGTCTGATGCTATGTATATGCATCCAAACACAGAACACCATATTAAATTGTGCTTAGGGCTAGGTCTAGGAATGTAAAAGATAAAAATGGACTAGATGAATATACACCAAACTCATACTAGTGGTTGCTTCTGAGACAAGGGTAACTAAGATATATGATTGGAGCATGTGGTTAAAAGTCTTCCCCTATATCTGGGATTTGGTTTTTCCAACTGTAAAATGGATACAATAGTATGTGCCCTCTAGGTTGCTGTGAATATTAAATGAGCCAACATAGTAAAGTTTTTAGAACAAGTAATTGGGATACAGTAAGATGTTATTGTTATCATTAATATTTTGTAATTGGGCCATCAGATCTATCTCTTGAGCTAATTTATATTCATATGCATTCCAGGTAAATCCTGAATCATTCTCTGTCCTTAACAATATAGCAAGCACCAAGGGAGACAGGAACATGTTTGCTCCCAGTTTTAACACAACCAAAGCTCTGTATTTATCAAACTATTAGAGTATGTATATTAAGAGAAAAAAGCCTGGAGGTGCCTGAGTGGCTCTGTTGGTTAAGTGTCTGCTTTTAGCCCGGGATCAAGTCCTGCATGAGGCTCCCTGCTCAGTGGGAGGTCTGCTTGGACTTCTCCCTCCCTCTCCCTTGCTCATGCTCTTGTCTCAAATAAATAATACACTTTTTTATTTTTATTATTATTTTTTTTAATAATACACTTTTTTAAAAAGAGAGAAAAATGCCTGTGTATCACTGGTGATCTTATAAGATCATTTATTATAGACTATTCCAAAATAATATAAATTTTGCATACTAGAGAATATCACAGATATACAAGCAAGTTTTGTCAAATTGCATGTTAATTTTTTATCATAAAATATTTTTAGAGGCACCTGGGCAGCTCAGTCGGTTAAATGTCTCTCAATCTCAGCTAAGGTCTTGATCTCAGGGTCCTAAGTTCAAGCCTGGTGTAGGGCTGCACACTGAGCATGGAGCCTACTTAAAAAAAAAAAAAAAAACGTTTTACTTTGTAAAGCAATTACAATTATTTCCATATAACACAGTTGGTTATTTGATATGTTTGTGGCATTAATTCATTACCACCAAGTTCATTATACTTTTGAATGTATTTTCTCTTAAAGTGTATCTTATCTAATTTTTAAAGATTTTACTTATTTATTCATGAGAGACACAGAGAGAAAGAGAGGAAGAGAGAGGGGCAGAGACACAGGCAGAGGGAGAAGCTCCATGCAGGGAGCTGGACGTGGGACTTGATCCCGGGTCTTCAGGATCGTATCCTGGGCTGAAGGCAGCGCTAAACCCCTGAGCCACCCGGGCTGCCCTTAAAGTGTATTTTAAATAACCGTGTATTTTTCAATAAAGTACATATTATGTTACCTCAAAATAACATTGTCAGCTTGTATAATTTGTAATGAATAAGTGAATAGCATTTATTTGAGAGATTTTTTTAATTTACTGTTTCCATCCCCTAATGTTTTAACTGTACTTGTTCTATTTTATGTTTACAACAGATATATTGATTAGAAGTGAAAATACATACTCTAAGGAAACGTTTCTCAATGTTGTAATAATTTAGAATTCTAGTCTATCAGTAAATATATGGAAATATTATTTGCATTTCCTAGTTATAATTTAGACATGTGTCTAATCAAATGAAGAAATTTTCAGGTTAATTTTTAAGATTAAATTTAAATCTAATCAAGCAATGGTACGTTGATTCTTCAACAAATGATATTATGGACTCCAGAGCAATTATTTCAATGTGGCACACAAATTAACAGTAGTTTAAATAATATATGCACCAATTCACATAGAGCAAAAGCAATAATTTTATTTTATAGCTCCAAGGAGTTGAATTTTAATGATCACTAAACTTTTAAGAAACTCTTAAATCTCACAATAAAGGATTAAGTATTTTTCTTGTTACTAATATTGAACAATATTACAGGTTTTCTGGCTTTCTGAGTCAATTTTATGTCATACAATAGTGGTTCTGAATCTCATAGGTTTTTGTAAAAATTTACAAAATAAAAAAAAATAATATAAAAATATCCTGTAACCTTCATTGCCATGATTCATCAAATTAAGATATAGCGTTGTAGGCGGGCCTGGCTGGCTCAGTCGGAAGAGGATGTGATTCTTGATCTCATGGTTATGAGTTCAAGCCCCACGTTGGGCATAGAGCTTACTTAAAAAAAATAAATAAAAAATAAATAAATAAATGGAGAAGTATATCATGTTTATGGATTGGAATAAAAGGGAGGAGCAATACAAAGAGCAATATGACAGATTTAAGCCTTATCATGTTGATAATCACACTACATGTCAATGGCCCCAACAGACCAAGTCAAGGCAAAGATTATTTGATTGGATAAATAATAAGACCCTAGTGTCAGCTTTACTGAGACATTCTGGCTCATGGTGTTTTGTGGGGTGACCGTCAGATTGTTGTCCAGCACCTGAAAGGCTTCCTGTGGGCTGGAAGATCTACTTGTTGGCAGGATGACTCAGTTCCACATGATGTGGACCTTTTCACAATGCTGACTGAGAGTCCTTGTGATGAAACAAATAGCTTTCCCAGAATGAGTTATTTAGAAGAGAGAGCAAGGAGGAAACTGCAGTACCTTTTATGACCTTGCTTTTCAAGTCGTACACTACTGTGTCTGCTTTATTCAATTTGTTAAAAGTGAATCCCTGAGTCTAACCTGCACTAAAGGGGAAGAGAATTAGACTTCAACTGTCGGAGGAAGGAATATCAACTAATTTATGGCCGTATTTTAAAGCCACTACAGGGATCCCTGGGTGGCGCAGCGGTTTGGCGCCTGCCTTTGGCCCAGGGCGCGATCCTGGAGACCCGGGATCGAATCCCACATCGGGCTCCCGGTGCATGGAGCCTGCTTCTCCCTCTGCCTATGTCTCTGCCTCTCTCTCTCTCTCTCTGTGTGACTATCGTAAATAAATAAAAATTTAAAAAAACAACATTAAAGCCACTACATCTAGCTATACACTATCTACAAGACACTAAATATGAAGTTAAAGAGAAGAAGTAAAATAGATACCATGCTAGCACTAGTAAAAACAGCTCGAGTAGATGTATTAGTTACAGACAAAGTTGAATTTAAGGCAAGAAATATCAGAAATGAAGCTAGTTATTTCATAATGATAAAGAAGTTAATTGGCCAAGAGTCCATAATAATTTTGTGAAGAGAGCTACTACAATCCTAATAAACTTAAAGAGAGAACTTCAAAATACATGAAGCAAACAATAAATAAAGCTAAAAGGAGAAATAGATAAATTCACAATTAGAGATTTCAGTACCCCCCCTCTCAAGAAGTGATAGGACAACTAATAGAAAGCAACTTGGAAAAAAACAAAAATAAAAACATTACAAAGCACCCAGACTTAACTGACATTTATAGAAAACTTCACCCAACAGTAGTTCTTTTTGAGCATACATGGATTATATACCAAGATATACATTATTCTGGAACACAAACAAAACAAGACAAGGGAAAAAGCATGTCTCCATAGATTAAAAATAAATAAAATGCCTGAGTGACTTGGTTGGTTAAGCATCTGACTTTTGATTTTGGCTCAGGTCATGATCTCAGGGTCCTGGAATCCAACCTCAGGTCAGGGCTCAGGGCTGGACGTGGAGTCTCCTTCAGATTCTCTCTCACTCTCTCCCTTTGCCCACTCTACCCACACACACACACTCTCTCTCTTTCTTAAAAAAAAAAAAAAAAAAGAAAAGAAAAAGAAGAAAGTAAAAGAAAAAATACATATGGATTGGAAAGGAAATGAAACTCTCTTTACTTAAAGATTCTATTTTCTCTCTCTATATATATAGAAAATCAGAGGGAATCTACTATAATAACAACAGAAAAAAAACAAAACAAAAACTAGTAATTGAGCTAGCAAAGCCACTGAACACTATTTAAATGTACAAAAAAACTTCTATTTTTGTGTATTAGTATTGAACAACTTGAAAGTAAAGTGCTAAGTACAATATTGCCATCAAAATATGAAATAATTAGGGATAAATTGAATAATAGGTGTGCAAGATCCACATGGTAAAAAAAATCACAAAATATTGCTGAGAGATTGCAGAGCTAAATAATGGAGAGATATACTGTATTCACATATTCTGCAAAGGTTGACATCTGAGTAAATATAAGTATTTATACCTCAAAATGATAGATATTTTTTGTTGAGACATAATTCATATACTTTAAACATTACCCTTTTCAGGTGCGAATTGGTGGGTTTTAGAATATTAAGCAATGTTGTGAAACCATCATAATTTTCTAATTCACGAATATTTTCACCACCTTAAAATGAAATCACAGCCTATTAGCAGTCAGTCTCCTGCCCCCCTCACTCTAACCCCTGGCATCAAATAATTAACTTTCTGTCTCAAGATTTGCCTGTTCTGGATATTCCATATGCATGGAAACGTGCTGACTTTTGCATCTGGCTGCTTTCACGTAGCATAGTATTTTCGATATTCATCTATGTTTTAGCATAGGTAAGGATTTTATTCCCTTCATAGTGAAATAATATTCTATTATGTGGATATATCACAGTCTTGTTTATCCACTCATCAGCTGATATTTGAGTTGTTTCCACTCTTTGGCTATTACAACGGCTGTTACGAACCTTTGTGTGTTAATGTTGGGGTTTTTGTGAATATATGTTGTCAGTTCTTGCATGTAGCCCCTAGGAATGGAATTCCTGGTGCTCGTGGTAGTTATGTTTAACTTTTGAGGGACTATCACACTGTTCTCACGATGGCTCTACCATTCTACAGTCTCAGCAGCAAAGTAAGAGGGTGCCCGTTTCCCCACATTCTCACCAAAACGCCTCCCTACACCTCTACTTAGGCTGGTTGCGATGCTTGTGGTTTTTTGTTGTTTGTTTAATGGGTTTTATGAACTAATTCTGTATTCTCTAAATTTGTGTTCTTTGTCACTTGTAGCTCCAGAGTCTGTTAAGCCAGTTTAGGACTGTGCAACGATTCCCTAACATCGTTGGAACATACATCTCTCTGTATCTGCAGTTCTTTGTTCATGTTGGAGGCACATCTTTGACTTCCCCTCGTCAGTTGACATCTTTGACTTTGCCTTTGTTTCCATCATCTGAGAGCTTTAAGAGTAGCCCGGCATAAGGGCATAGGGCCTTCTCAAGTCCCATTCTCTTTCTTGAGCATGCACATAACCCTGGGTGTGTACACAGCCATATGCATGTGTGTGGTCTTAGAGGGTCCCAAGGATACATCAGAACCTTTCCTTTTTTTTTAAATTTATTTTTTATTGGTGTTCAATTTGCCAAAATATAGAATAACACCCAGTGCTCATCCCATCAACATCAGAACTTTTCAAAGCCTCTGTGGAGGGATCCCTGGGTGGCGCAGTGGTTTGGCGCCTGCCTTTGGCCCAGGGCGCGATCCTGGAGACCCGGGATCGAGTCCCACATCGGGCTCCCGGTGCATGGAGCCTGCTTCTCCCTCTGCCTGTGTCTCTGCCTCTCTCTCTCTCTCTCTCTCTCACTATCATAGATAAATAAAAATTAAAAAAAAAAAAAAAAGCCTCTGTGGACATCTCATTCCCCAAGTTTTCATTGGAAGGTTTTTCAGTGAGCCTAGTCTCTGCTTCAACTGTTATCCACTGTCTTGAGCAGCTGCAAATTTACACAACTGCTTCTGTTTGTTTTCAATAACTTCCCAAATGAGAATACTTTTCCTCTCATACCTCTTTCAGAATTTCTTTATTCCTTTGTGAAGCATTCATGATTTTCACCTATTCCTTATTATGATACTTCACTGCCTACGAGAACCTTGGGAAGAGAAACCCGTTATGGGTCCCATCTGTCCTCCATAAAGCATCAGGCTGAGGCCTCTTTTGACAGCCTCACTCCTCTCCATATCCTTAGACTAAAATAATGAGCTTCAGAAATAACCATGTGGGAAGAAATTATTGATTTCCCCAAATTTTATCCTACTTCATGTCCTGCAACTCCTGTTCCATTTCTTCTGCCCCAAATCAAGGGTGGATTTTCTTAGTAAAAGTTAAAATTTAAAAAATGATTTATATGCTCTTAAGGCTATTTAATTCTTGTAAAATTATATTTGGAAGGAGGCCAATCAGAGTTCCAAAGAAGTTGCAAAAGTTTTCTGTTCATTGTTGTCAAAATTGATATATGGTCTCTCTCTGACAAGAAAACATTCCCAGAATCCCCAAGTTCAAGTCAATTCTAGTGTCCAGTGTACTTACATTCTCTGGATTCAGTTCTTGCCATCGTTAAGAAATTTCAACAGTGGCACAACTTCTCTCTTTCTTTAGAGCTATAAAAAAAATAGCTTCAGGTTGATGGTATCTTCATCTTTCAAATAATCTTTGGAAATAAGACATATGACACATACAACAAACCCTGTATAATATTCCTCTTTTTTAAAGCAGGTATGATTCCAGTGCCTGCCACATATTAGATGCCTGTCTAGGTACTAGAAACACTGGTGTTTGAGAAATAAATTTTATGGTTTAGATTTTAAAATATACATGGAGATTTCGGAAATGGGGAAATCAAAAAGAGCTAGAGCTGTCTGGAAGAAACAAATGAGTGAGTGAGGGGAGGGAATGAAGTGAGCATTAAAGAATGAGTAGGATTTAAGAAAACAGAGGGAATTCAGAAGAACAGTCATGCCCCAGAGTCAGATCATGAAGTTAGTCAAATAAATCCTGAACTATCAAGCTTGACAGACCCAATGTCTCTTTCTAAGGTAAATGTTGAGAATGCGGAACTGCTGCTTCAGGCTGGTTATAAGGCTTTGTGGAACAGTATTTTATCATCCCTCTAAAATGGATGGGAAGTTGTATCACGTAAAAGTCTTGTCTTGATCAAAAAAGGGGAAAAAAATCCCTTCCTCTTCTCTTAAATCTATTCTTCCTTCCACAGCTGGCTAGATGAGTTTTCCCAGGTATTTTATGAATACTTATTTCATTGCTTCCCCCGACTTCCCAAAGTAACCTAGGAAATATCTCTTTTACCGGATCCCTTTGTAAAACATAAGATTGTTACCAAGTGCAAAAAAGAGTTTTTTTTTTAAAAGAAAAATCTAGGTTGCTTTGGCTCATAAGGCGATCGTAAATGTCAACAGGAGCAGAAACATGAAGAGACTTGCAGAAAGGCTGGTTCTTACCAATTGCTTTTCCCTTTACCAGGAGGATCTGCCCATTGTCATCTGTTGGAAGATAAGAGACGTGAAGCCGAGCTGACTTGCCCCAGTCAATCCAGCAGAGACCCCCTCAGATGAGCAGATAGCCAGTCAGACCCAGGTATGTGAGTGAGCCCTGTCAAGATTAGCAGAGTCAACTGGCAGGCACTGTCAAGAGCAAACTACTGCGCAGAGGCATGAGCAATACCAGCCAAGCCATGACTAGATCACCAGAAGCCATACGGGACGCCAGGCTTAAATGTCTGTTGTCACATGCCTCTGAGTTATGGGTGGGGTGTCAGGCAATATTACCCTGTCAATAGATGAATAATCACGGATAAACTGGTAACTCACTTTATGGCCAAAGATAGAAGCTTTTTACATCCACAAAAGGTAACACTCTTCAGTGGCTTCCTCCAGGTAGCTTGGTTAAGCAAACACTGGATTTTTCCGTCGGGCCTCAACCGCTGTACCCCGGAGACCTGTTTCTCTTGCCCGCCCAGTGCTTTCAGGGGTCCACCCGAAGTTAGCGGGTAACAAAGAGACACTACAGGGCCCCCTGAGCATGAATTAATCACCACTGGATTGCTGAGGTTTTGTTTGCTTGTTTGCTTTTGCTGTGTTTCCTGCTGTTGTCTTCCTTGTCTTCTTTTCCAAAACAAATGAAACCAGGGAGTAGAATTATAGTCCCATCCCTACCAAGTTTGAGGGAGTAGGCAAGAAAATACAGAACTCATCATTTTAAACACGGAATGAAATGCAGATTTTCTTAAGCCTGGCATAATTCACTCACTCGTGATAATTGCCTCGATTGTAAAGACATCTGGATGTTTTTATTGTGTACCTGGGAACTAGCATGGAGTGCCCACCGTGTGTGCATTTACATATGAAATCGCTTACGTGTGCACAGCAGGTGAAGTAGTAGGATAATTGCCTAGAGCTTTCTCCTCCTTATAGCCTTGGCGTCAGATGCTGTGTATATCTGTGCAGGCCCGAGTTATGCTCAATTTTACAAATTAGTATGAACTAAGCCTCTACCAAGAGGCAGGAGGTAGACAAGGGATAGAATTTCCTACCATTAGGTAGAGGCATTCCAAGTGGTCTCTTCATCCTAAAGAAACTCTCATTGAAGTCTTTTCTATTCCTTCTTTCCCTCTTCTAAATCCACTCTTCGTGTCCCCATGTTTCTCTCTACAACCAGAGGCCATCCTGTCCTAACTACGTTTATACATCCAGTGCCTTGAGGTGTTAGCGGATAGGGGAGCCCAGGTGGGAAACCTGAAATAAGGGTACTTATCCACCACACGCTCCCTGCAAGATTTCCTTGGGGTGCCAAAGGTCACTCTTTTCACAAGACAGAAGACCTGATTCTACCTTTCTCTGATCCCGGGCTCTGGTCACACACCCTCACCTACATCCCTTAGGACATTGGGGTGAACTGGTTGCTGCACCATCCCTTGTTTCTCTTTCCTCCTTACCTTTGTAAATTATTGTGAATAAATTGCCTCCTAGAATTATAATTATCTTGGGTTGAATTTACCCTCTGTTTCACCAATGGCTGGTGAACTCTTTAATCACAGTCCACACAATTTTCCTTTTTATTAAACAACCAACTTTTTATGGGAACTCTAAATGTGTGTCTGAGGGCATGGGTAGATTAGAACTGCCTGGCTATTGGTCGGATGGTCTGATGCTTGTGACCCACAGTAGAGAAAACAAACCTTGTGGTATCAAGCTCATAATGGAGAAAATGCAAGGCTGAGCTATCTTCGGACTACGTAATCTTGCTGGTGATCTAAGCCTCAGCGTCCTCATTTCAAAATAAACCATATGACAACTTGTTCTGTTTATCTTCAGCAGGATTCTTGAGGGGATCAAATGAAATAGCAAGTAAAGATACACAGAGAACTATAAAATTATAAAAACCAGTTTTTGTTAAATATTCAGGAATATTCTATTTTTATGTGACTTTCAGCTCCATTAAACTAAAATGTATAAAGCTTACAAACTTGTACTTGTTGGAGTCCCCTTTTAAATATATAGAGTTGGTTTTTTTGTTGTTGGTTTTTTGTTTTGTTTTGTTTTACTATTAAAAATGAGGATGAATTTCCAGGTAAATTCGTGTACTTCACTTGAGGGAAAAATCCAATACAATATACAGTTTCTTAACTTTATAATTACACTAAATGCATCTAAATTCTGCAACGTCATATTTTGCTAAATCCAGGTGATTCCCATCAGCAGCTATTATAGAAGTCAGTCAGATACTGTTTAGGGCTGTTCACTGTTTCATGCGACTACACGTCTAGAAGGCGTTTTGATTCCTTCCCTCCCTCTTTCCTCCCTTCCTCTGTCTGGGTTATTCATGGAATCCTAGCACACATCACGGAGCAGTATGTGTGGTCTCTTTCTTATCAGCCACTGCCAATGGAACCTTAATAAGCAAGTCCCCACTATGGTCCTTGCTTGGGATGGTGGTTGAATCAGTGATTCTTATCATGTCTGAAGAGACACCACCCATCAGGGGTCGCATTTACATGCTCTGTTGAAAAAGAACTTTAGCTGAAAGTGTTCTAATAGTTCAGATCCTGCTGTGAACATATGTGAAGAGACATTAACCACCTATATGTGTTAGGAATGTAAGAAACATGGAAAAAACTGTGCAGTTTTTACAAACTGGCAAAGTAATTGAAACTTAATGAGGAGGTGCTCTGAGCAGAAAAATGACCTCTTGTTGCAGTGTCAGAGTTCCCACTTTCTATCAGGTAGCTGGAATAATGAACGAATAAAAGCATAAATAGCAACCTCAATCCCACTGAGCCCATGCTTTGCTCAATGTTGATCACTTTCTAGGTGTTCTTTTTGCCACTTAAGTATTCAAAACTGTTTTTTTGTTGTTGTTGTTGCTTTGTTTTGTTTTTTGCTTGGGTGATTTGGATTTTTTAAGTTGATATAAAAACAGAAGAGAGAGACTTTCTTCTAGTGTTTTCTCAGGAATAGAATTTCTCTGGGTATGGAATTAGTAAGCTTCCAACTAATCCTGACTCAGTGTTAGTGACGCAGTTGCATGTAAACCCCAAAATTCTAAATTTGTTGAATTTGAACTGCTAGGCTCATTACTGTAACTTTCAAAAACAACCTGCCTTTTTAGAGAGCATTTTTCTTCTGCTAAGAAACCAATGGATTTAGCTCTGTATTCCTCCAGAGACAAGATTGTCTTTGTGGGTTTTTTTTTTTTTTTGTGTGTGTGTGTGTGTGTGTGTGTGTGTGTGTGTGTGTGTGTTTTGTTGTTTTGTTTTTTTGGTACTCTTGTTATACAGTCATCCAGGGCTTGTAGACTGTCTCCTTGGCTAACCAAGGTCCTCCATGACTCAGAGCTACTCTCCAGACCTAAATTTTCTGGTAACCTCCAGTTCTGTCTTTTCAAAAAAGTTTTTGTAAAATATTTAGCCAACATTTTCTTCCTTTCCTCATTTGGATGAAATTCCTTATTCTATCTAAGCTTATCTCATCATTTGCCATTTTAATGTAGTTATTGATGGAACAATCTTACGTTTATGTCCATTCTACAAGTTTGGTCCACCTCTCACCCCAACTTCTTTCTACTTCGTCTTTCAGATCTCACTGATCTTGTTGCATCTTGTAACCTGTGATGTTAGAAACAGTATACTTCTGTCTTTTAATGGAGTAACATGCTGCCTCATACCCCAGTTTTTCCAAACTGGTAAATTGCAACTACTAGAGAAAGTGATTATGGGCCTACTTTATATTAAATTAGCTGAAGGGTTAGTGTGACTATAGAAAAGCAAACTCTTAAGACACTGCAAAATGTATGTAAAAAATGTATGTAAAAATGTATGCATTCATTTTGGATTTCAGTTTAGCTATTTTTGATGATATCAAATATACATATATTATATATGGAGTGCCGGCATGGCTCAGTCAGTTAAGTGGCCAGTTCTTGACTTCTGCTCAGGTCATGATCTCAGAGTCATGGATGGAGCCCTGCCTTGGGTTCCCCACTCAGTGAGGAGTCTGCTTCTCACCCTCTCCCTCTGCCCCCCCATAAATAAATAAATCTTTATTATATAAATTAGCCATTCTGCTCTTAGGAACTTAGTGAAGAGAAATAGAAGCAGATGTTAATACAAAATCATATACATATATTTATAGAAGTTCTATTTGAATTTAGCAAAACCGAGAAACATCCATTGTTCAGAAACAGGTGAATGATTAAACAAATCATGGTATATCCACACCAAAGAATACTACACAATGAAATATTAATATACACAACATGAAAAAAATCTCAAAATAATGATGCCGTGCAGAAAAAAAAAGAAAATGTACATACATTTATATGATTCCACATAATTCTATTTCTAGAAAATGACAACATGACAGAAAACAGATCATTGGTTATCTGGGGCTGGGGCTAGGTGTGGATTAGTTGGAAAAAGACATTATAAAGGGAGTCAAGAAAGTTTTTTTTTTTTAATTTTTTTTTTTAAATTTTACTTTATTTATTTATGATAGGCACGCAGTGAGAGAGAGAGGCAGAGACACAGGCAGAGGGAGAAGCAGGCTCCATGCACCGGGAGCCTGACGTGGGATTCGATCCCGGGTCTCCAGGATCGCGCCCTGGGCCAAAGGCAGGCGCCAAACCGCTGCGCCACCCAGGGATCCCAAGAAAGTTTTTTGAGGGTGATGTTTTTGTCTATTATCTTGATAATAAGTGATAATTTCATTGTTCAACACATAAGTTACAGCTTAAAAATTTGCATGCTTTACACCTATGTAGTTTATTAAACATCAGTTATACTTCGACAGATCTATCATGAAACATCATATAAGAAAAACAGAGCATGGCTTCACACTAGAAAAGATTAAGTAGTTGAAAGTTAGTGTTTATTTTTAGAGAATATGACAAGTCACTTTGTGGAAAGATGGTGAAAGCCAGAGTAAAATGGAGGAAACAGATATTTGCAAATGGGATATTATAAGTTAATAGTTATATAATCATTCAAATTCCAGATATATCTCTGTGTATTCATAATATAATATAAATTTCAGTGTTTACAGGCTAATAAGAGGTTGCTATGGTTGCACACAAATGAATATCTCCTTAACCTCTTTAGAGAGGGGCTGTCTCTTCTTAAGAACTGAAATGATTGCTTGGTTTAGGACTTCACTCAGATGAAGCAAAAACATTGCCCATCTTCTTACCTGAGCGTTTACCTTTTTAGCAACACAGCTAAGGAATGAGAGAGGGGTGTGGGCATATATAGACCAAGCCAGGTTAATATAAATTAAGAGAGAATGCAAATACTCAATTTCCTTTTTTTTTGATGAGCTGATCTATTTTTAATATGTAGAAATAAATAGAAGATTATTGAAATTTTAAAAAATCTCCAAAAAAATGTCCACCCATGAGTCACCCAGATCCTATTCCCCACGGGCCAGACACTGTGTCTGGGAAAACTCCAGACTCAGTTGGAGACTCCTCCTGAGCAGGAAGCTTGGCATGAAGGAAGAAGGGACCCTCCCAGGTTGGCAAGCATGCCATCTACTCACACCAGTGGCAAGCCAAGGTTGCAGGAGTGAGGGGGAGTGGTGGACACCCTTGTGTTGGCACTCATATGGCATGGGGCTGGAACAAGACTGGTACAGGCATCTCAAGGGCAGTCGCCAAATCCCTGTCATTGGGTATAAGGTAGGGAGCAACCAGTGGTCGTCAGCACAAAGGAAGGCACTGCCTCCTCCCGCTGTGTCTGTCCCCAGGAACACTCCTCCAACGCTTCATGGTTACTTAGGAGACTCTGGTCTCTAGGGGCGCCCTCAATCAGTGCCCTCCTGTTAATTTCTGTAATCAAAATTAATAGATAATAACTTCATTCATTAAAAAATGGTTAAGAGGTGTGTTCTACATGTAGACCAGATACATGATAGAGGCAGAGAGTGAGAAAAGAAAAAAAGGAAAAAGAAGGAGGAAAAAATGGTTGAGACACACAGCCTAGATAGAAAGAATGGGAAACTGAACAAAACCAGAGGTGGAAAGGGACCTATGTAAGAAATTGGAGAAAAAAAAAAAGGGACTTGAATGTTAAAGAGTGATGTTTCTTTCTCTCTCTCTCTTTTTTAATCAGTTTGGGATAGAAGATAGGTGAAATGATGAATTTTATTTTTACCTATTTATATGGAGAAAGCACCAAAATACTTTGATCTGGGGGAGTAAATATTTGTAGGCATCAAGGAAAACGGGAGTAAATATTTGTAGAACATCTGCTTCAGTGAGATTTCTTTCATCTTTTGGATATTTTAGGTTGGCCTGGTAGGACTATTCAGGTCTTTAGACAGTTTTTTAAATAAGTTTTAAAATAACAAATAATTTGGATTTTTAATATTAAACAGAAGGGAAGAAAGGAAGGAAGGAAAGGAAGGAAGGAAAGGGAGGGAGAGAGGAAGGCAGGGAAGGAAGGAAGGAAAGAAGAAGGAAGGAAAGGAAGGAAGGAAGGAAGGAAAGGAAGGAAGGAAGGAAGGAAGCAAGCAAGCTACCTAGCTGAATGGGACTGAGGTAAGGGGGGTGGGCGGGGGGGAACCCTGATTAGATTTTTCTCATTGTTTCACAGCCCAAGCCTCTCACTCAGAGATGATCCTCATCTGAATAAGGAAACCCCCCTTCCTGGGTGACATGAACAGTTTGCCTGGAAACTGCAGACACTAATCTTCTCATGGGTCACCAGCAGGAGCAACGGTGCCCGCGGTGGCCAGAACCACCTGGATGCTCCATATTTCTAACTTTTTGGTGGAGGCTGCCTGGGCCTGTTACTAATATTGATTCTAGTTTGAATTTAACATGAGTGTGAACCCTATCATAGACTCAGCTTTCTTGGTTTCTTGAGATTTCCTTTTAAATGCAATTAAAATAGTGCTTTAACCCCAAATAAAGAGCACCTTTAATTTAGGGCTTTTCTTAGAAAACCAACCAGGCGATGATGTATTTTGCTACACATACTTCCTCGGGGGAAAATAGGGACGAGTGGATTCTCCAGTGAACTTCTGAGTGTCGGATAGAATAGGGGTGGTTTACTCTGTAGAGAACAGAATGATCCAACAAAATATAGGAGATGTTCTTAAATTCTAAAATAAATTACTACCCTGAGCTGTCATGTAGTTCTTCCTGAGTTCCATCAGGAAAGTGTCCTGAGGTCTCTTATGCTTCTATCGACTTTAGCTGCAAACTGAAATGCTCACTTGCAACTTCTGAGAAGTTATCGGCTGAGATTTAAAGGAGTTCTGACAACTTGGTAATACCACCTCATTTATTTAGAAAAATCCAGAGCACAAATATAATCTGAAAATGACTATGAATTAGAGAAGTAGAAAATAAAGCCTTGGAAATTTTTTATTTAAAAAGTAATCATTGCATGCATATGATCTTTATAGCTTTAAAATTGATGTAAGCATTTCATTGTATGTATGTATGTATGTATTTATCTATCTATTATTTATTTATTTTTAAAGATCTATTTATTTATTTGAGAGAGCCGGTGAGCAAGCAAGGGGAGAGGAAGTGGGAGGAGGGGATCCTCGAATAGACTCCCCACTGAGCGAAGAGTCACTTGCTGGGCTCAATCCAGGACTCTGAGGTCAGGAGCTGAGCTGACTCCATTCAGACGCTTAACCAACTGAGCAACCCAGGCCCCCTAAACAGCATTTCCTTTTATGAAGAGATTTATTGCCCACACATTTTTATAGTTATTAATACTAACATTGGAATGGATCTTCAGTATCCTCTATTTCCAAGCCCTTTGTTTCCAGAAATTCTATAAAGAAGAACCACCAACCTGGTTGAAACCTCTGAATTTTCAGAAATGAAGAGCAAAGGGCCCATTGATTGGACAATCGCCACAGGCCTGCCAGAGGTGGAGACTCCTCTTGACTACAGCTTCTGTGCCTCTTTACAGCATACTTTGAATATTTTTTCTCAGGGGTTAGCACATATGATGGTGGTTTGAGCCTTGATCAAAAATTTAAGTGAAGCTTGTTCCATTTATTTCAAGGTAGTCTTCAGTCACGCCTTTAGCTCTTAAGCAATCTTGCTGGAAAATTGAGGTTTGGGATCTGTGCGAGCCTGGACTCTGGGACTCATGATGTCTTACTGGATCCCCTGATTCCACCAAGCTGATGACCTGGTGTTTTACTTGACTAAGAAAATTAAAACCAGAGGGAAATCCTCCCGTACCTGCCACCCACCAGCCCTTGCAGCCACGTAGCCCTGGCCTCGTAGGTGTCCAGAGACAACACTTTCACTTCTGTTTTGACAACTCAAAACCCTCCCGATACGATTCTGTGCTTTCCTTCCTGTATCATTCATTTTTTCCTCTTTCTTGAATCATTCTCACCCAGGATATCATGCCATTTTTTTTCTCTGAAAACAAAACCTTACAATGATCCTACTTCCGTGGCCGGTTCCTCCCTGTTTCTCTGCTCTCCTTTGCAACATACTTCTTCACAGAAGAAGTTAATACCAATATTTCCTATTTCTTTCTTGCCAGTTCCTCCTACCACTACGTGTATATATCCATTCCGAAGAGTCTTCTAAAACCTGCCCCATGTGTCAACAATGCCAGTCACCTCCAGGTTGCCTGGAGTCTCCTTCCTGCTAGGCCCTCACTTGGGAACCAAGACTGATACAAGCACGATTTGAAAAAAAAAAAAAATGCTTATTTGAAGAAATGACCCATGCCACAACCCACTAACCAGCCCATCCACACCCTCCACCACCCCTCTCCCAAACCCACATCCAATCTGTCAGCAAGTCCTGTTTTTCTTATCTACAAAACATGCCAACATCTGGCCACTTCTCTTGATCTGTGCTGCTAATATCCAAGCCAATACTATCTGTGTCTTGAATTATTGCAATAAATTCCTAACAGACAAGTCTCCTCACTTCTTACTTACACCTCAGCGTTTTATTTCCAACACAGCAGACTGAGCAGTTCTTTTAAAATGTTCAGCAACACTCTCAGTCAGCATATTAAAAAAAAAAAAATCCAACGCATGCTACAGCATGGATGAACCTTGAAGACACTCCGCTGAGTGCAATGAACCAGTTACAGAACACAAATCTCTTGTGATTCCTCTTACAAGAAGTGCATAGAAGAGTCAAATTCATAGAGACAGAAAGTAGGATGGTGATTATTGGGGGCTGGAGGGAAGAAGAGAATGGGGAGTTATTGTTTATTGGACATAGAGTTTCGGTTTGGGAAGTGAAAAATGTTCTGGTGATGGATGGTGGCGATGGCTGGACAATGTGAAATTAAGACATTGTCACTGCTCTGTGTCCCTTTCTGAGGATTCTCAGCTTCACCTAGAAATACCAACGTATGTACCTTGGCCCGTATAGCCGTGCATTATATGTCTGTGCCCAGGAACCTCTGTGATCATGTCACCTGCTACTTTTTCCCCTGTCCCAGCCACGCTGGCCTCTTTGTAACGTATTACCTTGTGTTCCTTTGCTTCAAGTATGACTAATTCTCTATCTGGGGATCTGTGGTCAAATTTCATCTTCTAATGAGTTGCCTTGATCACACTATTTACAATGTTATATGCATCCTTTCTTTTTAAGATTTATTTATTTCAGAGAGAGAGACTGCACATGGTAAGGCAAGGAAGGGGAGAGAGAGAGAGAGAGAGAGAGAGGGAGGGAGGGAGGACGGGACGGAGGGAGAGGGAGCATTTCAAGCAGATTCCTCATGGAAACTTGGAGCCCGATGTTGGGCTTGATCTCATGACCCTGAGATCATGACATGAGCCAAACCAAGAGTCCAGTGCTCAACTGACTGAGCCTCCCAGGCACCCGCTGTTACACACATGCTTAATTGTACTCACCACTAATCTACTATACGTTTGTGTAGTATCTAGCATCCTCTAAAATATGTAATTTGCTTAGTTATTATGTTTATTTATTACTTGCTGTCTGCCTCCTGTCACTGGAATCTAACTTCTCCTGGGTAGAAAGTAAGAACTGTTAGCTCCTTAATGTATTACAAATGCCAAGGATAGTGTTAGATTCATATAAGGTGCTTAATAAATATAGGTTGAATGTTGAATAAATCAACATTGTTCTACTCTCCCCAAACTGTGCTCATATTCGTTCTGCTAGCTTTCTAATATCAGTAACCCTTAAAGAATATACTTGCTCTTAGTTTCCAGGTAAACACAATAGGTCACAGTTATTGAAACCTTCTTTCATACCAGCGAGCTGACAATTACTTGAATTCGGCATTGCTTTTACTATGATTCAATTGAATATTTTTTTTATCTGCTTCTGTGTTTATCACTTTTACAACAGTTTCATTTTTGGTCCTTATCAATTATTCTGGTTCTTAAAATTATTGTTATAGATGACATTTATTTATGAGGAGTTTAACATGATTAGTAGGAAATATATGCATATCATCTGAAATTTTATGCAATTTGTTCCAATTAGATGATGTTATCAATATTTGGTAATAGCTCCAGGCACATATTTTTATCATGTGTTTGAACTTTGAATGTGAATAGCAGAAACATTTAAATTTGAAACAGAATAAACCATCAGAAGTAACAACAATAGTTGTTTTTTTAATTTACTTAAGACTCTCCAATTGTTTTACAAATATGGACTATTATGGTTCAAAAATGGTAAGGAAGCTATCCTTTATAATTCAATATTTAAGAAATTCTATAAGAAAACTCATTCTTCCACCCATTGAAGTAAATGTCAATAATATTTCTACCTAGGATTTGTGGCCATTTTAAGATTGTTGTTAAAAAACAACAGCAATGGGGCACCTGGGTTGGTCAGTTGGTCAAGCAGCCAATGCTTGTTTTGGACTCAGATCATGATCACAAGGTCATAAGATTGAGCCGCGTATCGGGCTCATGCTCAGCTCAGAATCTGCTTGAAATTCTCTCTCTCCTTCTCCCTCTGTCCCTTCCCCTGTGCTTGCTTTCTTTCTCTCTATCAAATAGAAAAAACAAAAACAAAAGCAAAAGCAAAAACAAAACAAAACAGCAACAAATATATGTCCATATACCGGGCATCACAATCATTTAAAAAGCATTTGTTGAATGCACTCAGTATGCCTATCTCTATTCTCAAAACTGTATATGGAAAATTCATTTCATTCTGTTTTATACTTTTAAGATTATTTCATCAAAATAATTTCACAAATCCACTAGAACACCTTCTGAAATTTATATATAGGCAGACCTTTTACACAATAAAGTCAAAGTAAATGTTAAAAGATTTGGTCTTGCAATTATGTTTGCACTTTACAGAAATGGGCTTTGGAGCGGTGGTTAACTTCCCACTCCCTACCCCATGCCTAGACAAGAGCTGGCTCCCCTGCGTGTTGCCTCAATCATTGCCTTTGAGTAACTCCAGGAATAATGACTTGAAACCCCTACGTTTGTACCAGCAATCAATTCATATTCCACAGAAAAAAAATTAGCTGAATTATACCATTTAATGATACTGCACTTCAGCTTGAAAAATAATGTAGCCAGCTATATATGAAAATCCTCAGTATTTTAAAACATGCAAACACATAGAGGTATATCTGGTCTAATTCTTTAAATTTCATTTTATCTATCATCCTTTTTTGAAATAGGGCCTAGGATTTGAATGGAGAGCTAGTGCTGGCAATGGCTTTCTCTACTATTCCGATGATTCCAGGGGTAGTCTCATAGTTTTGAAAGCCAAACTTAAGATTTATACTTTTGCTTTATTTGGTAGTTAATGCAGTGCTATGCTAGCAAATGTTTAATGGCTGGTATGCAAGTGTGTAACTAAGTTTATCGAGACTTTTTCTTATATAATGCATGCATACTACTATTATAATAATAATAATTATAAAAATGTACTCTTTAGGGGCACCTGGGTGGCTCAGTTAGGTGTCCCACTTGATGTTAGCTCAGGTGATGATCTCAGAGTCATTTAGGGTGAGTTCGAACCCTGTGATGGGTTCCCTGCTGAGCATGGAACTGCTTAAAATTCTCTCTCTCTCTCCCTCTGCCACTCCTCTGCTCACATACTCACCCCCCTCAAAAAAAAAGTATTCTTTACTGTAAATTCCATATCATCAATTGATTCTCACAGAACGCTATCACTGAATTTTTGCAATTTTTGTAACATGAAGCATATGATTACAGTGATTAATGAGTGCAGTTCTAACATGAACAGTGGTTGATATTTTGTTTACATTGATATGTAAGAAGGAAATGAAACAATTATGATATATGTTGGAACTTCACTTATTCTTCAGTGACATAAAACATATTTTATTCTGAATCAGAGAATGATGTTTGATCCCAGAAGACTATTCCCTCAATTTATTGTGTTATGCACTATGTAAAAGCTATATACACAGCAAACATTTATGTTTAATCTGCCTTATTAGCATTTTCTCAATCTCTTTCTTAGGCCTGGACATTCCAAAAACAAGAAATTAAGTCCAGATATATAACATTTGCTTATTTCCATCATTAAAACCACTCAGTGTGGCCAATTTGAAGATACCAGTGTGAAATTACTGAACAAATATATCCACGTTAGAGATAGAATATGCATATTAAGTTATCTATGACAGACTAAAAATCCCATTTTCAAAATCCTCCTTAGCTATTTCAGACTTATTTTCATAGACTTGGCAACACTTGAAATTTTACCTTATAGCCCAATGATAAAAATGCTTATTAGTGTATTCTCCTGCATTGTTCAATCTTCAACATGCTGCTTACAGAGTTGTGCTAAAGCTGGTAATCCTGCACACACGCTCTCTGTGGGTTTTCCAGAAGGATAAAATAACTATATTTTGATTTTCAGGGCATGTAGGTTGTTTAGGCCCATAATTGTTTTTAATGGGCTACTCTCTTCAAAAAAACACAATTGGTTACCCCACTCAGCAAACCAAAGAGTTAGGTAGGGATGACAAGTAGGGATTTATAGGTTTACAATACATGAAGCTTTGTTAAACATGGATAATCACTGGCATTTGTTTTTAATTTTGCAGCATTTTTTGTCACATTTACTGTCCTGCTCGTCTCCATCCAGCAATGATTTGGAATACCGTCTGACAGCAGTAAGCTGCCAGAGTAACGCAAAAGTAAAATGTGGGAGGTTTTTTTTTTTTTTTTTTTTTTTTTTAATCATTTTGTTTTGGCAAAGATTTGTTTACATAGAAACTTCTGTTTAGAGCAGTCAGTAAGGAAGGTGTTTCTATTTATGACAGGCATGATCTGACTTTTGCCCGGCTGGTCTTTGCCTTGTATTACATGCACTTTGATAGTCATCAGCCTCGCAGGAAATCTGGTTCTGCCTGGGTGCACGTAGGCAAAATAAAATGCTTGTTGGAGTGACTCTCTGGGAGTTTTCAGGCAAATTAATTGGTAAATAGAAAACAATTCACTTTAGGACTGAATTATAAGGAGTTTTTTGTTTCCTGTCTCTTCATTTAATGGACTTTGTTAACACTGGATATCTTCATTTGGCTTCATGGAAATGAAAATGTAAACTTCGAGTTTCTGATGAGGTGGGATGAGGATGGGAATTATTAAAAAAAACTCAAGAATTTGATATGAGAAATCAATACTTTAGAAGTCCAAAGCTTGGCATGTACAATAATTAACTTATTCCTCTTCTCCTTCCTTTACGAATCTTTACCTTGGGCACGTGAGAAGAAATGTTGCCAGGCTTTGAGAAAGTTCAATCATTATTTAAATCTAAGTTTAATGTGTTTGAATGTATTTAAAATGAATCTGTTTTTCCAAGGATGTTTTCCCTAAAATCTAAGCCCATCTGTATTTTAAGAGGAAAATCCTTGCATGTGTTTCTAATTCTTCTATAAACATACCATTAAAGTATACCATTGCAAAGACCAGTGGGTAGCCAAAAAGTGTATAAACTCTTTTTTCCATAGAAACAAAAAAGGTTTTGGGGACCAAGTGTAAACAAATATGATTGCAAAATATTTGGAGGGTTACAAAAAGAAAAAGAAAATCAGTGGCTCAGACTTTTTATCATATATTTTACTTTGTCCACTTCTGCTATTTTTAACTTTCTCTGTATTTATTCTTTAAGCACTTCTTAAACTGCTGTTCAAAAAAGCAACTGTCTCTTTTCAGTCTTTTCTAAAACAAAATACCATGTCACTAACTTGGTTAGGAGAAGCAGAAAGCTATAGAAAAAACAAAATTCACAATCACATGGTCCTTATTGCATATTTAGGCCATAATTTCAGAAAGAAAATATAGTTAAACAGCTAAACATTAATGTGAGTACTTGTCAGATACTTGGAGTCAAAGCTACTCCATGAATATTTTTATAAGTTTATGCTATGTCCAAAAGGTTACTTCCATAATTAAGTTGAAATGTTTGTGGAAAGGATGTGTTTTCCCTTTATGAAACTGAACTTGTTTTTTAGTAGTCTGATGACATTAAGTTTATTTTTTACTTTTGTGGTCACGCTGCAAGACTGTATTCATTTGAGGTCCAAAATGTTTCTGTCGGCTATACGCATGATCCATATTAACCCGTTACTTGTCATACCTTCTCCTTTGGTGTATGTCGTCAATCTCTAGATATGGGAATAATGGTGGCCATGAAACTATTCGGAAACAGAAGCCAGGAGCATATCTGTGTCCTATAGACCTCGGCCGTTAAGAGGCAGAACTAATCAATACAATTTTCCAAGACCAGTCAGCCTGATTTATCCAGAAGCACCACAGATGAATGAACGAGGTGGTGATCTATCTGTGAACTGCACTGACCATTCAGTTTTACCATGGTCTGTTAAGCTACTTACAGACCTGTGTCTATGATGCAAAGTAAAATGGACAGTTGAGGCAATTATCTGAACAATTCTGGCGAAAAGAAAGCTTGTTACTGAGAAAAAAGTGAGTTGGGGGGTGCCTTAATTATCCGTATTGAATTTCTATATTGATCACACTCACAAGACAATTGCTTGACTCACCACTTCATTTTGCTTGGGTAGACACGGGCTAAGATAATTGAAAGCAATTAAACAGCAGTGTCTGGGGAACCATAGTGACAACTTAGGTCAGATATTGTGGTGCAGGGTAGCTTCATCAACAAGTATTTATCAAACCCCTACTGTGCTGGATACTGGGAAGATTACCAGTTAAACAGAGAAGGAAACAACTATTTGCAAACTATTGGAAACAAAACATGCATCCATTAAAAAGTTTGGTGGAATGGGGACCAATCCAACAGTGAGTTTCGAAATAAAAAACAATAACAACTGTGTTTGAAGTAATAGGTTGATGTCTTTCCAAAGCCTAGTGAACCTCAGAATATTTGCAGCTAGAGATCAGATTGGCCTTCTTAAAAAGCATGCCATTGTTTACAGAGAAGTGGAGAGCTTTCTGTGAAATCTTTTACTGAATGGAGCAAACGCACTCTGGCCATCCTTCTTTGGAAGGCAAATATATCTGGGAGGAGTTAGGCACTTTAGTGCATTGAATCTCCATTGAATCTCCATGTTCTTTCTCTTAAGTGAAATGAGTTGCCACTTTCCTCCAGAGTGACAGGTGAGAACAGCACCTTAAGGCCACTGGGTGCCTGTGAGAGACAACTGAAGATGAAGAAGAAAGGGAAGCAAAGACTGAAAAATTCTACACTCACATAGCAACGTTGCCTTGAGCCAGCTAAGTGGACTAGCAGGCCTTTTAGGACTAAATGGTTATTGTAGTGAAAGTGATAGCAAAGGTGACCAATCTCCACCTAGAATGCTGAGCTAGGACCTATCCAATTTATGTGTATCTGGACATTTTTTAAAAGAAGATTTTATTTATTTGAGAGTAAGACTGAGTGAGAAAGAAATAGAAGGAGCAGGAGGTGGGGCAGTGGCAGAGGGAGAAGCAGACTCCGTGCTGAGCTGGGAGCCTGATTTGGGGCTCAATCCCAGGACCCCAGTATCATGACCTGAGCTGAAGGATGACGTTTAAACAATGGAGTCACCCAGGTGCATTTTTGATGGAAACAGTATCACTGGTAGATCTCTAGTAACTTTGTCTAGAACCACATTTGTCTCTTGGAATACACACACACACACACACACAGATACTCTGAGTCTTATATTACCACATAAAAGGGAAAAATTCAGTATTCGCATGTATTCTTTTGGCATATACTCTTTAAAACCCTAAGGAAGGTGTCTTTCTTTATAATTTTGATTGTATCTGTGTAGACATTAGTAAATATATGAGATAAAACTAGTAAACATTTCACAGTAGCTAAATTGTGAATAGAGTGTTAAAATACAAATAATTTCTGGGTTAACTGTAATTTGCCCTCACATAACAATTGAGATGTTACTTATAAAAGTAGTTACATTTAAGTCAGACATTAGTATTAAGTCAAACAACATGTAAAAATAAACGTGGACGATTTCTGGTAATGTTTTAATGATTTTAAAGGGGAAATCAATATATCATCAGAATCAAATCCTCCAGTGACAACTATCTTTTTGTGTTCATCTGTGTCACTGAGGTTTAGAATTGGGTGCTGGAAAGCAGAGTAATGGAAACTTGTTCTACCTTTCTTGAAAGCTAATTGTGCCATTTTTACCCCCGCTCTTCCCAGTACAAATAAATGCATACACTTCCTTGGGTATTCACACGTTTGCTCCTGCAAACATAGACTCACTTCTATTTAGAGCTAATCACAAAAGTACTAGGATTCAGAGGCAACTTGTGATAAACTAATTTCCTGCTTCAGACTTTCCTTATTAAAAAATTGATCTATTCCATTTGTCTCACTGATTTAATCTATGACATCAATCAAATGAAAGATTGGTACTAATATACATATAAGGTACAGTGATTCTACTCAGCTGTAAAGATAAAACAATTGTTACCCTTTACCATAATTGTATCTCACCCCAAATCAACCTGAATTATAACTGAGAAACTGGAAAAGTTACAATTGGCTTTACTTGCTCATTCAGCTGTTACTCTCCTAAAAGATCCAAAACTTCCCACAAATCCTCAGAGGCAATACAATTCTCTATTTTAATGAATTCACTTGCACCCCACTGAGAATTAATTGCTTTGGAAGCAACCCAATGGTCTGACATGCTGAGAAGCCCACTGGTAGTTCTTTTTTTCCTAACAAAGAGCCCTAAGGAATTAACCAACCTTCTGACCAGGTATAATGTCTACTTCTATTTTCCTTTCTACCTCTCTCTCTGTCCCCCTGTCTTTCTCACTCTGTCTACACACGTACATGCACACACACACACTCCCACACACACACAAGGATTGCATGATCCCTGATGCTGTTGACAAAACTGTAAATATTTTATTGTATAAATACAACTGGAGGATTTTGTGGTATGTAAACCCACAGGTTAACTTTCTATAGTCTTTTCTCTTTGTGAAAAAACCAACAACAAATTGTTCCTTCTGAGGATGTCTGGGGTGTTAAAGTCTATTACAAGACTAGAACTTGCCATACTTATATATAATTAGATGTGCCACCCTGTGACTTCTACATGAGGCTAAAATCTCCAATAAATTAATTCACTTATTCATTAATCCAACAAATATCTATTCAGTAACTATCATATGTCAATATTTGCCCCAAATTAGAAGCTGTAATGGGAAGTTTGCTCCAAGAGGGTAGTACATTGTAGTACGCAGAGCTGCTCAGATACACAGGTAACCCAGGTGAAACACAGGAACTAGGGTGTAGAGCTCAAGAAACAGAGCCAAGATATTAGTTGAATTCTGTGCAAATACTCCTGAAAATTATCTAACTGCCAAAGTCCCCTAAGTGTCCTAACAAAGCGGATAGATACAGCAGAGCTATTGAAGCAAAGTTAACATATATAAGGCACAAATAACACATAGGGAGCAGTTGGCGATAGATATAGCTGAAATAGGAGTCTAAGTTATAGCCTTGGTGTTTCATCATAAAATTCACATCTTGATTCTTTACAACTAGGGACAAAAGGATGACATATCAAATTTATTGTTATGGAAGTAGGAAAAACAAAATAGTTTATCATAAATTATATTTTTCTATCATGGAATTCCAAAAGAAATTTATTACATAGCTCTTTACTAAAGAACTTTAAGCAACATAAATGACCGAGTGATTGTTTCACTAAATGAGAAGAAATACCTTTCAGAGACTTCTACTTCCAGTCAAGGCGGAGTAATAGGACCAGACTTATTCTCTTGTCTGAAAAAAAAAAATAAAGAACAAAAAAATCACACAAAACTATTAGATTTCATTGGACACCGGGCAACAAAGGATAGAGATCCTTGAAAGACATGAAACAGTTGAAAAGAGCCCCTAGATTGTCGTGTTTTACTGCCTGGGAAGAGTTTCTAGCCTGTGGAATGAGGAGAGGGAATTCTGGCAAGATATGCCTGAATTGAGGGAATAGACTTAGGAATCCAGAGAGGCCAAGGTGGCTAGGGTAGTCAGGACAAAATAGTGGATGGAGATGAGAGACCTGAAGAGAGGGAGAATTAGAGAAAGAAAGAGAAAGAGAGAGAGAGATCTAGAAATCTGAGAACAGTCTCTTGTAAGCCTTCAGGACTTCAGATAACTAAGGATCAGGACACACACATAAGGACAAGACCTGAGACCGATGAAGAAAAACACCAGAAAGGATAGAGAAACAATCTTCAAGTCTCACACAGGACAAGGTAGAGTGTGTCATTGGAAAAGGTGAAATGAAAACTAGTCATAATTTATAGTCATCAGCTAGAGCATTCTGAATAGGTTTGCTTCAGTAATGGAGCAAACTTAGCCCCAGATTAAATGTCGCTCTAGTCCTGGCTTAAAAAGCTTATAGCAAGAACCAAGAGGATCAAATTGTTTTAGGTAACACAACTACATTTGTAAACAATACTTATAAATATGTATAGGGACACAAAAATACCCCATATCCAGCATGGTAAGATGTTAATGTCTGACATCTGATTAAAAAAAAAAATACCAGGTGAACTGAGTAAATCAGACTTCAACTGCGAAACAAAAGTCATAAGACCCAAAGTAACAATGCTTATGCATTTCAAGTTTATGGCAAGAAATGTAAAGAATACAACAGCATGGAAGTAGGAATATGCATCACAGCTGAAAGCTGGTTCTCAGCAGGGTTTTGTAGAAGCAAGATCCAATTGTCCACCCTGTACAGGAGATAAAGAATGTGTTTGCTTTCTCTGTAGGAACCACCATCATGAGCGTAGGACACTTCATATTCAGGGAGTCCAAAATGGGGTGTGACTGGACCTCATCTACCCTGCTGTTCACATTTTTGCTATGTGACCAGCTTCAACCTACTGAGGGTCTTGCCAAAACCAGATACAAACCATCAATCTTGATTTTATCAGCAAACCATATTACTAAGCTTCTTAAAAGACAGACAAACACTCTGAAATTTGAGTCTGACCCCAAATTATAAAGTAATAGCATTAATCAGTACATTTCAACCTGTGTCCAGAAATTTCTCAGGCCAACACATCTCTTTAAATAACTTAGACTATTTCCAGGTCTCCTAGAATGAACTATTTTAGCAAACCAGTCATATAGAGAAGCAGGAAATCACCACTGATAAAGAGGAGACAAATCAACCAATTAAATAAATCTAAAACTAAAACAGATAATATATAATTTTAGACAAGCACATCAAGACAGTTATTCTAATGATCCCATATGTTCAAGAAGCTAGAAGAAAGATTGAGTATGTCAAGTAGTGACACAGAAAATGTAAAAATGACACAAATCAAACTTTTAGAGGTGAAAATTATAAAGCTTAGATTAAAAAAACATGCTGGGTGTCTTTACTGTTAGATATTACATATAAATCTTAATAAACTGAAAGACATAGTCATAAAAATTATTTAAAACTACATACATTGAGAAAAAAGATTGAAAATAATAAATAGATGAAGCAGTTGGGCCTTCATGGACCTTCATCTACATCTCACACCATCTACAAAAAAAATCCCACAAATAAACCATATATTTAAATGTAAAATATAAAATTATAAAGTTTTTAGAAGTAAACATTAAACACTTTTAGGACCTAGGACTCGATAAGGAATTTTTAGAATTGAAACAAAATATGATGCATGTAACAAAAAAAAGTTGCACTTTATTAAAATTAAAAACTTTTTCTCTGTCAAAGATACTACCATGAGGGTATTAAGGTAAGATACAGACCTGGAGAATATTTGCAAACCATATATGTGACAACATAACTATCTAGGATAAGGAAATCTTTAAACTCAGTTAAAAAAAAGCAATTAGAAAATAGGCCAAAGGGACAAACAGATTTCATTAGTATACAAGATAGCAAATAAGCATATAAAAAATGTTCAACATCACTAACCATTCAGACATTACAAATAAGGACCAAAATAAGATACCACTTCACATGTTTTAAACAGTTTAAAATTAAAAAATAGTGACAGTACCAAATGCTGGTGAGAATGAAGGGGAAAATCACTCATGCATTGCTGATGGGACAGGTAAAATGGTGCAGTCACTCTAAAACATAGTTTGGCAGTTTCTTAAAAACTAAGTATATATTTATCATATGACCCGTAAATTGTAATCCTGGGCATTAACGCCATAGAAATGTAGACTAGTGTCCACTCAAAAACCTAACTGATCAGGATAGTAGATTTATTTATAAGGGGACTAAACTGGAAACAAAATGTACTACAATAAGTAAATAGATAAATAGTCTGGTGCATCCACTAAATCATATCTCTTCCATTCCAAAGACTTTCCCATTATACACTGTGATTCCAGTATTGGGCTGGGGGGAATGTTGATTTCTATAAAAATATGAAATCTTCTTTGAAATTGCCAGTTATCTGATTTGTCTCTAATTTGGGGAAGATATATAGTTTCCATGTTATAAATAGAACAAATGAGAAGAACCACAGAAAGTTGGAAAATATAGAGCCATTGTGGCTAGGAGACCTGTGTTCATTACAAGTCTCTGCTATGAGCTTAGCTAGACAGATTCCTTCATCTTTTCCATATTCAGAATCCTCACTTAGAAGAAGTAATACGTACAGTTCCTGGAAGGGTTGCTGTGAAAAGTGAAAACAATTTAAAAGGCTTACTATACAAGCACTTAATTAAGATTTTCCCCCCACCCAAACATGGTTTCTTTTTATGGATGCTATGTAGTACATCCTTTAGAGCCTGAAATCAGTCTTAAAAGACTGGGTTAGAATCTAGACTGTTCCTCCTACCAGTTATATGAATCTGGGATATTTAGTTTGATACTCAACATTTTCATCTCTGGAAAAAAATAATTTTACACTACAAATTTTGTATTAAGTTTATCATCAAAAGATATATCACAAGTGTGCTCTACACTCAGAATCTTCAATGTCTTACCCAATCTATTCACTTAGAAATGTGGCAGTTTGGATTAAGACTCAATCTTTGTTGTTTTCAGATTAGAAGCAATAAATCTGTAACATTCCAAACAATGTAAGTAAATGGGAACACTTGAAGTGGCAAATGATTATTTTTTCCCCAATTTAAGATGTACATTTCTTGGATAGAGATAAGAAAAATTCTAGTTAGATCTGGATTTCACCTGAACTGGCTCCCAGATTAATACTGTCAATTTGTATTTGACATATGTATATAAATAAATATAACCCTTGTGTGAAGATTCTGAAGACAGTTGTCCTGAAGATATAAGTCATGGAGGGAAAAAAAAAATCATGATTTAGGGCTTCCGAAATGCATTCTAAAGAAAGTACTGGAAGCCTTAGCACAATATTTATATTCTCTAAAATTGCTATCGATTAAGTTGTCTGAATAATGGAATTTTTTAAAATAGAATTAAATATGAAAACCACCCAAGTATCCACTTGTATGTGGAGAGAGGCAAAGGAACTTAAAAAATGAATAATATAAATATAAAATAATAACTAGTATATGTGCATATATGTACTTTAGTGCTAATTGAGATTGATTATCTCTGCCTTCATTAACATTACATTACTGAGTCATGGAATGAAAAACCAAGATTAATATAGGGTTAAATATAAGGGAATTCAAATATAATTTTTCAGTACACAAACAACATTAGGGAAGAGCGTTTTTTAAGTTATTCAATGTAATTAGGTTCTCATAATGGCATTCCACATACAAAATTATAATACCTGTATAGAATGTTAAGGTCCTCAGAATAAAAAAAATGCAATATTTTTCTTTTTTATTAATTCAATTTTCATACTTCTAGTTGCTTTTAAAATAAGTCAAACAGGATAGGGTTAATTTGATTTTTTTTTTAAGATTTGATTTATTTATTCATGGCAGACAGAGAGAGAGAGGAGAAAGCCAGAGGCACAGGCAGAGGGAGATTCAGGCTCCATGCAGAGAGCCCCACCTGGGACTCGATCCCCGGTCTCCAGGATCACACCCGAAGCCAAAGGCGGTGCTAAACCGCTGGGCCACCCAAGGTGCCCAAATTTGATTTTTATATTTAGCTTCTCATTTGTTTGAATTAGGAGAATCTGCATACTTCTTCAGTTCATCCATCTGAATAAGAGAAGATAACTTTGACAAAGAAGCTAAAAATAACAGAAAGATACAGTACAATTTTATATTGAGTTTAGAACTAATGCCACATGTTTTTAATTTGTGACAAAGACACAGTGAGTTTTGAAAAGTAAAATTAACCATATTTAAAATAGGGAATATTTTTCTTCTGCAGCTCTTTTTAAAGAGCAGTTCAGTGTAAGTGCATTATTTGTGTTACTTCTAAGTCATGATGATATTTAACTAAAGTGCTTATTTCAATAGTTTTCTTGCTGAAATTATGTTTGGAGATCAAGACCCTCAAGGGGACCTTCTGTTTTATGGCCTTCTGTTTCACCATGGCTCAGTGTATCTGCAGTAGCTAGCATGACTTCCCACACATAGGAAAATCTCAGTATGTTTTTGCTTGGTGCTGTGGGAGACAATGAAGAGAATATGCATGTGCACATGCACACACACAACACTGATATCATGTTCAAAAACTTTAAGTTAATAAAGAGCATAAAGTGTTTGACATCCAAAATGAAAATGCAACTGATATGCATGGAAAAGATGCATTGTCATTTCTTTAGCAGCAATTTTTAGAGACTAAATATATAATTGGGAAATATCATGACAAAGGGTGAGGAGAATTTATTCTTTTTTGGGGGGGCAAGGAAAGACAAGTTATTAAGGATGGCCATAGACAACATATGTCTTTAAATCTTCCCAGTACTTAGAAATAGTTTAATTAATATCATGAATGTATTACTATAAGGAAATAAGAAAAATTTTCCAAATCAGTCAATATAAATCTTTAATGACTTTAGATTATATGTTATTTTATATATTTTATGTTTTTATTAATTTTAGCAGATATAAACATCTTCTAGCTATAAATATATTGTATAATAAATCCCTAAAAGTTTCATAGACTATGGACTATAAGACAAATTTCTCTGATACACCAAAAATGCAAAAATAAAGGGATCTGAAATACCACTTGCTGCCTGAGCACTGATATAGCTCCAGTTTCTTTAAGTAGATAAGATAAATAAAAACTCCAGAGGAATGGGGGTACCTGGGTAGCTCAGTCTGTTCGTAACCATCAAATTCTTGATTTCAGCTCAGGTCACGATCTCAGGGTCATTATTTCAAAGTCATAAGATTGAGCCCCTTGTCAATTCCTGCTCTGGGTGAAGAGCCTGCTTGGGATTCTCTCTCCCTTACCCTCTGGCCCTAAATCCCCCACCCCCATCCAGAGTCATGGAAGGAAGATGTAGATTCACTATTAATCTCCATTCTTTAATCCTCCTGAATTCCACAACTTTTGTCAATTGATTACTTTGCAGTTCTTCCCACTGAAACGGTGGAGTTCAATTTCTCCCTCTTTGACTTTGGCCTGGCCTTGTGCCTTGTATCAGTAGGTAGTTCTGAAAATAGGATTTAAAACATGATACACATTCCTTCATGTCCTCCTACAACTCCACTATCAATATGAAGATAACATGTCCCAGAAAAGTCAGCCAGCTAGTCCTATAAGGAGAAGAGACATGGGAAGCAGAGCTACCATAGCCGGCCAATCAAATTTTCCAAGAGGAGAGCTTTGCAATCAAACCCAGCCTACAACAGACAAAATCTATCTGGCTTACACATATGTACAAATAAATGCTTTTATTATGGATATGTGAGAATAAATGCTTTTACTGTCGTGCCCACAAATACTTTTTTGTTTTTGTTTGTTTGTTTTTAATGACATTATCTTAACAAAGTTACCTGGAACAAAAAACTGAATGCAAAACACAGTAAGTCCACAGGTATATAATTAAAGACAGAGGCAAGCCAGAGTGGAGCTGAAGTAAGATTCAAGAATTCATGTTTTGATGGAGGTAAAGAGTGTCATTCCTCCTCTGATGTAATGGCCCAAAAATAATACTTTTTTTGTGGCTATTAAAACATTTTAACAAAGGTATTGTGAGAAATGATTAAAATGTCAAAGATTAGATTGGCAGACACACATGAGGTCCTCGAAGAGTAATATTTGTGTATAAATTTGTCCCAAGGACCAAGGCAGAGGACACGCCTCCTGACTTCAGAACATCTCAGATTCGTACCTTTTGTTGTTAAAACCTGGCTATGCCTTTGGATTGAAATGAAGAATTATAAGAATCACTCACTAATTTAATCCCAAGGGCTGTTTTTAATGTATTATGTTCCAGTTAGTTGGCAAGCAATTTGTCATTGTGTGTAAGTGGCAGTTTGCTCTGAGGAGAGAGAAGGGCCTAGGAAAGACTCTACTGAAAAATCTTTGTTGGGAACTCTGTATGGCTTCTCTCTCAGAAATTAAGTGTTTCAGAAGTAAACAAGTAAACCTTAAAATACGGAAACCCAACTCTGTATCAATTCTGTCCCTAATGAAATTGAAATGGACTTGCTATATTCTGGCTACCAAAACTAAGATGAATTCCTCTCCGGAGGAAGACAACACCATTAAGGATATCTTTAATTTTTCATGCACAATGTATGTCATGTGATTAAAAAAAGAAAACACAACCACATATCCTGGAAAATAAAATGATGGAGGATTTCCCTGGAATGAAAAAAAAGTTAAACAAAGTGAAAATACAATAAAAAAGGTCAAGACTAAATAGAATGACTTAAGCTTCTACTGGACACAATTGAAGATAAAATTTAAAGATAGATTACTATAAAATGTCCATACTGAGGTATGGGAAGAAAAAAAATGGAAAATCGAGAAAGAAGTGTGGAAATCTATGGAATATTATACAAATATTCATGTATGAGCAACTGCAATTCCAGAAGGAGAAAGAAGCCAGGAAAAAACCATCTTTAAAGAGGTAACAGTAATTTTCAAAAGCTGATAAAAGTTATCAAGCCACACGTTTATGAAGCCCTATTACCCCTTGGCTGGATAAATAAAAGTAAACTAAAAGCAGCTCATTCCAAAGAAAAGTTGCTAACGAATAGAAAATCTTAAAAGCAATTTGATGAAAAGACTGCTATATTTAAAGAACCTGCAACAAGACCTATTGCCTATATCTCAGCTGAACCTCAGAAAACAGAAAACAATAGGACGCCACCTGTAGTTTGCTGAAAGTAGCCGCTAGAGTGAATTCTGTGATGTGCTGTCCAGATGGACAACCCCATCCAAGCTTCTACTACCCGACCAGGAACAGCCCATATCCAGTAACTCTTTGGTCCCGGTAAGCAAATATTCATTTCACTTGCTTCAATTAAGGAAGACTATAATCATCATTTGAGAACTAGAGAACTTAGAGCCCCTGTTGGATTTACTGAGGCAATTCTTGGAACTGTATTCAGTTGAGCTTCTCTCCCTGCCAGTCTTTTATAATGTGCTCCTTCTCAAGTGTTCATCCTGAGAACATTCCCTAGCAGACATCTTATAAGCAAATTACTGTCAGGAGAATACCACCACCTTTTCCCTTTCAAGGGAGGCAAATGCAAACTAGAATTCAGAAGTGCAGGTGATATAAAGATATTCATTCTTTTTTCCCCTCTACTAATTTGTCATTAGCACTATCTCAGTAAAACAACAGACAAACAAGCAAGAGGGATTTTTTTGGGGGGGAGGGGAGAATGAAAATGATTTTCAACAATATAACAAAAATGTAAGAGTCAAGAGTACTGGAAAATGTATGTAGATAAATCCAATTGAGCCTTAAGTTTATACAGTATACTTCAATTTATAGTGAAAATGACAGCAGTATACAAAAAAGGATAGATTGAGTTAGAATGTCCTAATATGTTACTATTTTCTACTAATTGTTAAAAGTACTAATGTAAAGTTAACTAAATAAATACGCTGATTGTAAATTCTAGGGTATATACTAAAATAATAATGAAACAATATAAAACTGACAAATGAAGGTAAATATAATAATAGAAAACATTTGATTATTTCAAAAGAAGAAAGAATAGAACAAAAGTAACAGGTCACAGTTGGGTAATGGAGCAGATTGAACGGTGGTTGTTATAAGCCCAACTATTAGTAATTAACTTAAATATATATGAGCTAAATATTCTAAGTGCAAGGCATAGATTTTTCAGGCTGGATAGAAAGGCATAATTGTCTTTAACTCTATATATTGCTTATAAAAGAAACATCTCGAATATAGGGACCAAGAACTGTTGAAAATTAGAAGTTGTTTTGGAAATGGGTACATCACACAAACTCTAAGACAAACAGAAGCTGGTGTAAATACCACATATCAGAGGAGAGAAATTTGAATGCAAGAAATAAAGGTATGCTTCATGATAAATTGGTCAGTATCTGGAAGTATCTCAAGAGTATGTGTGTGTCTAATAATATAGATTGAAAATTTAAAAAGCAGACATTGACAGAACTAAAGAGAGGTTGCAGAGACTTAATGCACCATCAGGAGAGAAGATGGGAGGGGACACTTGCTCGGACTCAGGGCATCTGGAATCATAATCTGGCAGAAATATAGGCATGAAAATATTACAAGCTTGACAGGTGATTCTATATTTGTCCCTTCCTTGTCTAATACCCACCGTGGAATCACCACCATGGAGGAACCACTGGAGCAAAAAAGCTCATTAGTTCCTAAGTGATCACAAAATGCCTTCGTCTCTTATCTCTTGGCCTCACAAAGAATCGAAACACTAAGGCTCTACCCCAACTTCCTCACGCCCCATCTTTTCTATCAAGAACTTGCTCACAGACGGCAGCAGATAATAGCAGTGGGAAACAATCAGAGGTTAGCTTCTGAGCAACTTGAGAACCGAAGTCAGATTAAATACAGAAATATAATTCTGTTATTGGACAGCTTTTCACTTGTAAAGATTTACTGAGATAAGTGAGTCAATGTCATGTATTGGATTATTACATGTGGGATAATAGAATTTCCTTCTAGAAAAGTAAGAGCGGAGAAATTGAGCACAGGGAGTGTTTTCTATCAGTCTTACAGAATTAGAATTGTAAACATTGAAAATTGTGTGTGTTCCTTTTGTAGGATCAGAGCAACTCATCGGAGGACACCATTCTTTCCTTTTCCTCTAATAATAACCAAACTCAAATCTCAAGGTCACAGTTAGATCATCTATAAATCCATCTTTGTTACCTCATGTAAAGTATTTTAATAACTATAGGGATAATATAGCTCATTAATATTACTTTGGTTATCAAAGTTAAACTTTCAAACCAATTTTATGTCTGTGTAATGAAATGTTCTGTGTGAGGGAAGTTGCTTTGTTCCCATGCCCCCTCAATTATATGTTCATGGACATTTAAAAAAAAAAAAAAGGTACCTTCTGTAAATAAGTTAATCAATATGCTGATAGCTGATAATCTTATATATAAATAAGTTAGCACACATCTATTCTTTTAATTTAAAATAAATTATTCGACTAGAGGAATTTGTACAAGAAGTTAGGTACTGGCATTGGTACAATGAAGCTGCATAAGAAAAATATGGCAATATGCTAGTAGAAATTATGAGCAAACAGCTTTCTAAACTGTAAAAACTTATGATTTATTTTTGGCTTCTCAAATTTTCAAATATATACCCATAATATGGTGGGCTCCTATACTATATGATTGTAGATCCACTATTCGAGCAAGTCTAACATTCTCATTAAAGTGACAAGTTTATATTTCTGAGAAATTTCCCAGGAAATTTCTTGCCTAAAGTGACAAGTTTATATTTCTGAGAAATTTATCAGGAACGGAAGGCAATAGAATTGTGTCTATGCGCATTTTCATAGCAGTAAGCACAAAATATATGATAGACAGACTGTATGGAATTTGACTATACAGTATTCTGAGGAAGACATAATCTTCAGCAGTAGGGTGGGCAAAAGCCACTACAAATGATTTTGGTCTGATGCTTAGCAAAACCAATTATTTTTCTGGATGCCAAGGATTAGCAGTAATTTATCTTGTACACTCCTTTACCCACACACGCTGCCACCATTTAGCATCCATGTGTGGGTAAAGCATGGGCTGTGTGAATGGAGACATTATCCAAGCATGACATGCAGTATAATTGTGGATTTAGCTTTTCAATTGAATTGCTTTAAGCAATGTTAAAAAAAAAAAAAAAGATATTATTCTCTAACAAAGGAGTAATTTGCATTAGCAATATGTTTGGTTTTTGGTGTTTCTATGATTTTTACAGGTTTATTTCATTTAATAGAGATTCATGCAATTATGAAAATGTTATTTTTCAAGTACTTATCAGTACCAGACAGTATGGCTAGTTTCAGCCTAGGGCAATTATCAGCTAATTTGGCATCTATCTAGTAGATTGGTTCCCAAATCACAAGGCTTTTCAGGCTAAATAGCATTTATTTTGTGAGTTGTTCACAAGTGCTCATCTGCATGTATGAAATTTCTACTCTGATTCTGGTTTCTGAATGTGCATGTTAAGCAAAATTGGAGGATTGAGTCTATTGAATATGTTTCAGATTCTGACTAACTCATTGTCTTCTGAAGTCATTTGTAAAGTTTTTAACACCCTCAGTTAGGGCTTAATTATTTCACTAACGATTCGTATCGCTGACTCACCACACTGTGCCTCAGTTGGGAAGCCTGTACCAACTCCCAAATGTAGGGAGATTGTGCAAGAGGTTCTACTTCATTTACACACAAACTTAGATGTAAGAAAATGAAGAAAGAAACACAACAACCAAACATACAGTTGATTTTCACAAGTTAGGAAAACTGCATATAGTTTAGCTGTCACACTTAATATGATCTAACAAGTTTTAATAAGGCAGAGAAATCTAAAAACAGATACACCACATATGCATCTTTTTATATGTGATAGTTCTCAAATTGTAAGTTCAACAACTGAATTCACTTAAAAATATATATATATATATTCCTTTAGCATACCTTGGCAAAGCACATTAATAACATCATAATCTGAACAAAATACAATACTTGTTGCCTTTAATTTTAATACAGCAATTATTGATATGTGTATGTGTTACATACATTAAATAAAAAAAAGTTTTCTTATCTGTAAAAAAAAATAAAAAAATAAAAAAGGAGGTTTTCTCCTAAAAAAGTATTTCAATTGACATTTGTTTTTCAAGGTTATTACTCCTAGTTTTTGTCCTATCTTGAAGAATGTGGTATATCCCATCCAATGTCTGAGTGATTTATTCTTGTACTTGTTGATTTATCGAATCTTTTTTTTTTTTTTTAAGATTGTATTTATTCATGAGAGACACACAGAGAGAGAGGCAGAGACACAGGCAGAAGGAGAGGCAGGCTCCATGAAGGAAGCCCCATGCAGGACTCAATCCTAGCCAAAGGCAGATGCTCAACCACTGAGCCACCCAGGTACCCTGATTTATCGAACTTTTAATAAGCAGCTATTACACTGGACACTTGCAAACTAGTGGAAGAGAGGGGCATAGTGAATTTATTATATGCAAATATATATGATAATAAGATACACAGTGCTCTTTTAGCAAGTTATGGGGGGTTTTGGGGTGTTAATGGAACTACAAACTTTGAGTGAACTATTGCATCTTCAAGGTTACATAATTTCATTGCAATTAATGATTTCCATACATTTACTGCCTATTTTGTGAAGTATCTCCTCCTTTTATGTATATTGTATTTATTATTTTAAACAGGTTTACACACAGTTCAAGGCTCAAGTATTTTATCATATCCATTCAGTAATTCTTTTCTGGGTATAATAACAATAACAATTCTAGTTTATGTCAATGCATTTACGTTAAATGCTTATTTTGAAGTTGGTTTGCTTCATTCCCTTGTATTTATGGGCTAACTCAAGTTCGTCTCAAGTTTATTACTACTCATCTGGTATTGCACTGACCCAAACCTGAGGACCATCAACAGCTTCAAGATTTCATCTGTGCAGTTCTTTCTCAGGGTCCTCTATATACACTTTTGTGTGTGAACGCGCATGCTTGTATTCAATTGTATAATCTTTTCCAGAAGAAAACCATCAATTTTATTTTTGGGAAGTTTCTTTCATTTCTAGTGTATAAGACCTGTGCTCTATTATTATTATTATTATTATTATTATTATTATTATTATTCTCTATTATGTCAGTCTTCTCTTCACAATAATTCCCTTTCCACTTCCCCACCTTGTCCACCTCAGCCTGGTGATTTAATTGTTTCTAAACTACTTAAGTTTGCTGTAGAGGTTTTTTGCCATGTATCCAGCCCTCCATAATTTAATAGATTGGTCAGTCATATTTCCCTTTCCAGAAGCCAGCTTTCTTTCGGGTGTACAGATCAGTATTGTAACATATGGATGGCTTATATAAAACAATCTCTCTGCATCCCTTAAAATATACAAATTCAATGGAAGCTAATACTCAAAGGCCTAATATATAGAAGGAATTATGGAAACTGGTGCTGATTCATAAAAGGGGCATCAATAAATTGGTATTAGATTTTGGAAGATTAAAAACATCATAATTTGTCCCTGGTGGGAACAGATAGGAAAAATTAAATTAGAAAGCACTATTAACAATGGATTTTGAAGGTTGACTATTTGGTGCACAGAGTGCCTCAAAGTCCAGATAAAAGAGAATACCACAAAGACTGAGGCAGACACGCAGGGGGCTCTCAGGTATAAATAACATTCATTTTGGCTGAAGTGTAGATTAAGACAAATTTTCCATTGAAAAGAGCTAGAAGGTTAGTTTGGGGTGTATTGTATGTAGAAAACCTTTTATGTTGGGCTGGCAAGATTTTAATTTTTTATCTGGACAATTGGAAGCCAATTCAAATTTTAAATCACATTAATAAAACATTGTATGATGATACATATTTTGTAAGTTTATGTTAAAAATATGCTTTCATAAAATACCAATTATTTAATACATGATTACATTTATGAAGTCCTATCTAAATAAACATGAAGCAGTAGTTTGAGATGAAACAAATGTCAGAAATACTGGGTATGTATGTGCATGGCCAAGAATTAATAGCCAAAGAAAAAAGTGCATTGTCATAAAAGATTATGCACAAAACCAGGGAAACGGCAGCTGTTTGACCATTTTATACAACGTAGGGAGGAATCACAGCACAGGAGAGCAGTAGAAAATTCTAAATTTGTAAGAGGTAAAGTGATTGAAAGATAGACGTCAGAGATTTCATGAAATAGATTTTGAGGTGTTAAACAATAGTGACTGTAGTTCGGCCTTTGAAGGTGTAAGAGGAGACTGAACTTCATTCATATTTTGACTTGCTCATTGGGTGAATTCAAGTAGTTCTGACTTAGAATGAAGACGCCAGGTTGAAAGCCTGCCAAGCTTTCTGTGGCTTCTTGGCTCTGGATTCACTCAGAAATAATAATGTGGACTGTTTGGTTATAAGAGAAAATAAAATGGAAGGAATTGGAAAGATAGTACCAAGATAATAAGAGCTTCTTCATTATTCACTGAAGTTTGTAGTAATTATGCTTTGAAAAGAGATGCTTTCATACTACAAACTCATCTCTCTTGGCAAAGCCCTGTTCTTTTCTTGGATCTAAGGCACTTGAGACTAACAGAGATGAATGTGCTCCCATTTTGAAGCTTCACTGATGTGTATTGTGCTTAGAAATCTTAGAGTCTGACAAATCTCACTTCTTACAATCTGATTTACTTTACCATATATCATTTTATTTTATCTCCATTTGACAGAAGATTTTTTTTACATGTTCATTCTATAATTGGCAGATGGCCCAAATAAGTTTTATGAAAAAATAATAGACAGGATCTTCAGAGTGCTTAATTAGGTCAAGTCAATTTTCTCATCTTCTTAAGCCAAGGGCATCATTATTAGAAAGTGCCTAATGTGATACAGGATTTCAAAAGCAGCACAATCGATGGCTTTTCCATTGTCAGGGAATAATAGGGCTGAAGCTTAATTACATTTCAAAAATGAACAGTGAAAAAAAATTTCGAGGTACAGTAGCCTTTTATCACAGGTATTTTGAGGTCAAAATTTATAAAAGTAGAGATAAAAATCTGTCAATTTTCTCTGAATGTTTAGTGTATATTGTGTAGACTCATCAGTCTTTTGCTGTGAAGAGCTATATAATGTTGTGATAGTTCAATGCTGTGAAGTCATTATGACTTCAAATAGGTAGATATTGTTTGATTTTAAATAACATTTTTTGTGTCCCTTTATACTCGTAGAAAGCTTAATTCACCTAAAATGCTTTTACCATAGTGCTTTCAGCATTGCACTTTGTTACGTTCCTTTTACTGAAGAAAATTTAAAAAACAATGTACAGTGAAACCTCCTATGTGTGCTAAACTGAATTCAAACACCATTGAAGGAAGAAAAGTTGCACTTGGACAAAATTCAGTCCATTTAAGATAACTTCCTAAATTAATGTAATTGAAAGCTGTAGTGATAAGCTGCTGCCTTTTAATATTTGTAGTATTACTACTAATAAAATCCTAGATAGAAATCCCCTAATTATTTAAATACACTCACCAAAATGCCTTATGTGCTGTATGTATTGAAGATTTTAGAGACCGTGTGGTTACTTGCATCGTGTAGATAAGAAAATTGAGGCTAACAACATTAAATGCCTTGCCCAAGTTAATACAACATGATTAGTAAGCGTGTGTCGTTCTGTGTGTTTAATAGTAGAGATGAGAGGAAGATTTCCTTAAGACTTGAACTCAGTCCTGTGATATTTGCCTGTGAACATTTCAATCCAAATAGAAATCATTGGCACTTGGGGAGATGGGAAAACAAATAGCGAATCTGTCTCTGATCTAAGCGAGGATCCTGGTTAGAATTTTCTGTAAAGAACAAAGACAACCCTATCTGCTAAGTAGCACTGTAGCTGTAGTTGATTCTTTCAAACGATGGTGTTTTTCAAGGTGTAGAGATAAACCAGGAATTTGCACACCTGCTTTACGGCAAAAATTTAATTTAAATTTCTATCCGTATAAAAGCACTTGAGTGAACATCAGACTCGCCTTGCCTTGCTACCCAAACCTACCCCCTCTTCCCCCTTCGCTTCCTTTTGACCCTCAATTTCTCTAGTTTCTCTAGAAAAACGTGTCAGGCAGCCTCTTCCTTTCATTACCAGAATCATAAAATAACATCTCAAAAGTAGATTATACTTTTCCAAAGGAAAGCTGTTACAATTAAAATAATTTTCCTAAAGATTTGCATAAAATCTCATAAAAGAAATGATAAGTGTTCATATGTTGGCAAATGTTAGTGATTTAAGTTCAGAAAAATAGGTATATATACACATTAGGCACGTATATATGTAAAATTTGCATACATGTCAAAATATATAATATATAAATTTTTATTTTTTTTAATTTTATTTACTTATGATAGTCATACAGAGAGAGAGAGAGGCAGAGACATAGGCAGAGGGAGAAGCAGGCTCCATGCACGGGGAGCCCGATGTGGGATTTGATCCCGGGTCTTGAGGATCGCGCCCTGGACCAAAGGCAGGCGCCAAACCGCTGCGCCACCCAGGGATCCCAATATATAAATTTTTAATACATTAAATTTTAAAATTGCTTATTTTTAAATGTTTGTTTAATTGCCCTATAAATAACAATTATTTAAAAATTAAGTACACGACATTCAGAGAAACAAGCAAAAACATCTGCATAAAAAAGACTTGTTGAATGAAGTAAGAATCATAAGACACGATGATACAAATTTTGAGTATGACACTATCCTTTAAAATACTAAAAGCTAGGGATCCCTGGGTGGCGCAGCGGTTTGGCGCCTGCCTTTGGCCCAGGGCGCGATCCTGGAGATCCGGGATCGAATCCCACATCGGGCTCCTGGTGCATGGGGCCTGCTTCTCCCTCTGCCTGTGTCTCTGCCTCTCTCTCTATCTCTCTGTGACTATCATAAATAAATAAAAATTTAAATAAAAAAAAAATACTAAAAGCTAAAAGTATCTTTCTTCTTAAGTGATAACGTGTGTGAGCCTCTTGATTCTTTTACTTGCTCTAAGATCATTTGAATTTCTCTGGTCACTTTAAGAAGCAAAATTGTCCCATTTCAATAAAAATGCCTAGTGTCATGTAATACTCAAAATTTGAAACTAATTTCATGTTAAATTATCTCATCTTTCCCAGATGAGAATAATATTTGCTGGAATCTTTCTTGCAGGAGCTTCTTGGTCAGAATCACTTTACTTTTCAAGGTCAAAATTCCGTCCATGGGTTCCATGTCTTGTTCCACAAATCCTAAAACTTGTCACATCAGCAGAAAGGTGTGCAGCCATCTTCTGAATGAGCCTCTCTGTTTATGCTGCCCTGATGCTTTAGCTGGCCTGTTGTCTCTTAGTTTGCTTAAATGTGTTCACACCTCAGAATACTGTGTCCATTAACTAGCAGACATAAAAAAAGTTCCCAAAGAAACCTCACTTGGCCAATGTCCTTCCAACCCCTAAGCAATCCACAAGACATTCCAACAAAATTTCCTCAAAACCCAAAGGCTTTCCAGTCTCTTCCAACTCCTATCCTTATACTCTCTCCATGTTGATGAGTTCTTTAATAGGTTTATGACCACGCCATGAAATTTGTCTTTGTGGACTATACCACCACTCCTTTTGGAATGTAGTAGCTTGTACTGGGCGCCATGACTCAACTGAAATTGTATTGGAAGAATTGCAAGTTAAATTGTTATGTGCATGTATACAGCTAGGATTACAGGGAAATTGTATTAAAATAGAGTGCAGCATCTATTGAAACTTAAATAAAACATATTTTATCTTTTTCTTTTTTTAAGATTTTATTTATTTATTCATGAGAGAGACAGAGAGAGGCAGAGACACAAACAGAGGGAGAAGCAGGCTCCCTGCAGGGAGCCTGATGTGGGACTTGATCCCGGGACTCCAGGATCATGCCCTAAGCCGAAGGCACACGCTCAACCACTGAGCCACCCAGGCATCCCAATAAAACATATTTTAAAAGCATCATTTAAATGTCAAAAAGGAAAAGAAATGTTATGCTTACAGATTAATCCTGTGTATTTCCTGTATTTTCAAGAACTCCGTTTCTTTTTTTAGTTCTTCCTTGTGTGAAATTTCTTCATGTCTCACTTTTATTTTTTTCATCTTCAGAAATCATGCTTTATTATTTTTATGACTTTGTTTTTATTCAACTTTGAAAATCTTCACATAGAGGAAATCTAAACATGATGTGCTTGCATGCCTGTGTGTGTCCTCTAGTGTCAAACATTGTTATTTTGCTTGATCTGCTACTTATCCTTTTTTTTTTTTTCTGAACTATTTGGAAGTATGTTGCAGAGTTAGGTTTGGAACATTCTAGAACTTCTCATCCCCTCTTTCTCAGGACACAACACTCTAGCTGTGTTTCTTTTTTTTTTTTTTTTAATTTTTATTTATTTATGATAGTCACAGAGAGAGAGAGAGAGAGGCAGAGACATAGGCAGAGGGAGAAGCAGGCTCCATGCACCGGGAGCCTGATGTGGGATTCAATCCCAGGTCTCCAGGATCGCACCCTGGGCCAAAGGCAAGCGCCAAACCACTGCGCCACCCAGGGATCCCATCTAGCTGTGTTTCTCGACCAAAATAGCCTTGGCAAAAGCTCATGTCATTTCCACAGTTGTGAAGTTGTGGACACTGAAGCTACTATGGACCTATGAGCCCAATGCCTCAGTGCATGTTAGGAGATACCACTGTGTCTGCTCTCTGGCTGGATTCTACTGCAAAGATTCTGGCTTCACCATATCCTGCCTAGTGGCCAGGTTGATACGACCTGGAAATAAAGCAGAGTACGTTTCATGGAATTGATTTTGAATGAGAGACAGGAGCAAGGAGGAAGAAGCAACCAATGAATTTATTTTCTCCTCCCCATTCACCCCTCACAGATTATTTCGGGATGCAGTAGATTTGTAGTCTCTCTGGAGGTGGCCTGTGCATCCAAACAACGAGGCTGTGAAAATGTGGCCAGTTCAAGAATACAGCCCCTCATAACCACTGCCTCTCTTTCCTTGCCTCATTTCCCCATCGCTCTCATGCCTGCTTCCCTGAAATTGCACCCCAATCCTCATTAAGAGTTAGAACAGATGATTTTTTTTCTCAGGCTCTCTTTTCTAGGGAGTTGGTATCATTGGTGCCAGGAATGGCACTAGAAAGTAGAACCTTTGGGATGGACTTTGAAGTTGGATTGTTTTCCATTCTGAAGGCAATAGAAACCACATTGCTGCTGGTGAAGGGATGGTAACAGTGACATCATGGTGGCGCAGATGTCAAAAGCACGTAGTGGGAGATCAGTGGCTGCTACAAGTGACTGACCGGATGAATGTGATTACAACTATAGAGGTATTAGTGTGGTTTGTTTCTGATGGCCGTGAAAGCCTGGAAAAGACTGACAGATGAGTGACAATGGATTGTCAAGGTAAAGGCAGATAGTGAAAGCCAGAGGGCTTTTGTGGCAGCTTTAAAGGAGGCTCTCATCTTCGTGTAGTCTCAGAGCAGACTGTACTCTTGGCATGCTACGGGGCCCTAATAGAAACTGAGCAGTTGAACATAAAGCATCAAGTGGCCTTGGGCAAGAGCACTCACTGATGAGCTGATTGTTATCAAATCAATTGAGTCACACTTTTTGCAGAAGTAGAAGCAGCAAACTCTGTTGAAAAATAAAAAAAAAAAAAATGGTAAATGAGGTATCAGGTTCAAACCTTTCCAGATGGCATAACAAAATCACATGGGTCAGTGTTCTGGATTCCCCTGTCCCCTACTAATCTTGCTCTCAGAACACACATTGGCCTCACAGGACATTCTCTCTGATCAACTGCAGAGGAGGAAAGGGATTAGGCCTGCCTCACAAATGAATAGATGTTGATATACTGGTACTAGCCAGAGGTAGACTGAAACTATACCACAGCTCCCCTCATGGATGCTGGAAAGGGCAATGGTGAGAGAAAATTGTTCAGAGTACAGAGCTGTGTACAGAGTACAGTCAATGGACCATTTATTAGGGAGAGAAAGGGGCCTGAGGTAGAGCTAAGGACTGACTCTCTAGTTGTGGTAAATGATTGAGAAATTGGTGAAAAGCATGGGAAAACAACAGCAAAAGGATAGGAAATGACCTCTGGTAGATATGTGTGTGAATGGACTTGAAATGGGGAATATGTATAAGGCTATTTTTGTCTCACTTCAATGACCACCAGAGAATGTTTACTCAAGGAGGACTTTACAACTAGGTGAACAGGATGGCCTATCCTGTGGGTGTCCAACATCCTCTTTCCTTGGTCACTCAAGGAAAATGGCATGTCCTTGCTCTGATAGAGGCCTCTCTTAACAGGATGGAGATAGTTTTTCCACTGCTAAATATCCAAATTTCTAGCATCAGAAGTTGATTTTGTATCCTTGATTTCTCAGCAAAACCAGCTATTCATCTTAGGGCATGACAGTGACTTTGAACCCCTTCTACTTTGGAGGGGGCAGCGATGCATGTTTCTCGAAGTCAATATTATACTTCAAATTTGGCCTTTCCTTCTCTGACCTTGAACATAACCATCATTTGAGGGCTTACAGAAGTATAATCTCATTGCATCCTACAGAGCATTGCTTCAGATCAAAGGACTTGTTATGGCAAAAGAGGGATGACAGTTGACTTATTATTATGGAATTTGCTGATTTTTACCATTTTGTCTCCAAACCCAGAACCTACTGGACTGAAAAAGTGGTGGAAAAAACTGTGGTAAAGGTAAGGTACAAATTTCTGGCAACACCCTGTGCATTTGAGGTATAGTCTTACAAGCTATATATGCTCTTGATCCGTAACAAATGCATGGTGATGCATCCTTAAGAGCCAGAGTACACAGTTTAAAAATCAAGAATTAGAAATAGGATTGTTCCTTTTTATCATCACTCCCTTCACTTAGAGCTTCACGTCCTTGAAAAGTAGGCTCTGCTGGGTTAGTTCTGGTTCACAGGTGGGGAAGTGTGCTTCTGCCAAACATACAGTGAGAATTCCACTAATTGGAAATTTTCATCACTCACTGACCTCTTATGAATTTTGCATCCTATTGAATTACCAGACAATGACAAGAGTACAAATATTGCCTAGGGAAATCAGCCTTGATTAGCTTGAAAAGCTGGTTGTCCCTGAAAAAAATCCATCAGGAAAGAGTATACCTAAGGTCCAGTGGATTGACTTGGAATATGGTCAATGATAGATCTAAATGGGAAATTACAAAAACTGTGGATCGGCAGAGATGAGGCAATTAAAGGTTTAGGATACTGGAACACCTTTCCAGGTAAGCGACCTGAATTGGTTGATGAAAATCTAGAATGAGACAAATATAGACGGGGTAGTGTTTTCCTGAAGGCAGGGTAGAAATCATGAGAGGAAATGAAAGTGAGGCAGGGAAGAAGTCACTTTGAACCCCTTCATAGCTCCTAGAATATCTTTCCCCACTATTCATTTTTAATATCAATATGCAACCAATATTGAGATGGAGATGGGAAATAAAAAGTATCAGTTTTGACCCAGAGCCATCTGCAACATGAGGACAATAACTTGGCTTGCTAACATTCCTTATCCAACCTAATCTTCAGAGATTGTAATGATTCCTCACTTTGAAAGATGGAGTATACATCTCCATTCTCAAAGAAGTGAGAGGATTTTGATCTCGTAAGACATATGGATGTTGCCAAACGATGTGAGAGGCTCTCTGTGACACAACCAGTGAGCCAGGCAATGCCCAAATTTTGTGACACTCCAGATCTCCTTGGCTTTTCCCACTATGCCCACCCCCAGCCTGGCTGCCTGCCTTGCTTCCTGGCCTGAGGAGAGGTTATGAGGTTTGTAACTACCACAATGGTTTTAAAGTACCAGTCTATACTGCTGAGATAACTTCTGTCACAGACTAAAATGTCCCAGGTTTGTAATCCACGAACGACCAAGCCATGGCTGCACAGTACCTCCAGAGAATTTCGCTTACTAGAGGCTCTCTGGTGGAGCCAAGAGACATAACCTGATAGATCAAGAGAGTCAGCTTTCTCCAGGGTGGACATTGATCAACAAACCATAAGATATGGAAAGAACTAATGGATAAATAGCTTGCCAGCTCATGCCTACAGGTATTATAGCTTCATACAGTCTTTCTGGAGACGCCTTGTAAGACAGATCAACCAGCTGTAGTTTTCTGCAAAGCTTTGTCTCAAATATTTAATTCGCTCCCTTGAATGTGCTTGTCCTCCCTGCCTCATTTCTACCCTGCCTTCAATAAAACACTACCCCATCTCCCTAGACAGCTGTTTTCTAGAGAACATGCCCTAAGATAAGACATCATGATTCATCAGCAGGCATCTATAAAAAATAAAGACCTTCTTCTGCATAACCGCAATATCAATATTTCAGCAAAGGAGATTAATAAATCTTTGATCCAGGGATCCCTGGGTGGCGCAGCGGTTTAGCGCCTGTCTTTGGCCCAGGGCGCGATCCTGGAGACCCGGGATCAAATCCCACGTCGGGCTCCTGGTGCATGGAGCCTGCTTCTCCCTCTGCCTATGTCTCTGCCTCTCTCTCTCTCTCTGTGACTATCATAAATAAATAAAAAATAAAAAAAAAATCTTTGATCCAAGTGCATATCTCCTAGAATATCTTTCCTAGCTATTCATTTTTAATATCACTATACAACCAATATTCACACACTGCATTTGGCTCTTGTGCCTATTTAGTTTCTGTTCATCTAAACCACCACTTCATTTTTTGTGACATGGGTTTTTGAAATATTCAGGCTAGTAGCTTTGAAAACTTCCTCATGGTGACGTTTATGTTGTACCTCTGTCTTCTTTTGAATAAGGAAAGCTAAATATATAGAGGGCTTAGCTCGTATATACAAAATACCAGAATATGCGGATCTATTCTCAGATAACCATGCACACCCAGCTTTCCTAATTTTCCACAAACCATTCAGTAATTTTGTTTAGAGAGGAACTCTTTCATTTTGCTTCTTTTTATTAGGCTCCCTTTTAGAGACTTGACAGATTTTTATAAGGTCATTATTTCTCTGGTATTTTGTCACATTTGGCACTACTGCCTTTTATAAAGGTCTTCAAATTCAGAGCATTTCTTAGTCTTTTGTGGAAAAACTGCTTTTTTCACAGCACTAAATTCAGGCTATGATCTAGAGAACAGCTTTTTAAATTCTGCTCTATTTATTGGTTATTATACATTTTCTTTCATTCTGCACAATCTAACTGAAAACTCTTTTGTGTTGATAGATCAACTTATAGTCTCTCCATTGTTGTGGGTTAATACTTTAGTTGCAATTAATTTACTACCATCTAATGAGCTTTCAAAAAGGAAAGGTTAAAAATATCATTTATCAAAACGTGACCTGAAAGTTGTACTTATCACATCTGCTTGCATCGTTTGGCACAGACTTAATCAGTGGTCATACACAGCGACAATGGAGCCTGAGAAGGTCATTCTCCAGCTGGATATCACTGTGCAAGACAAGCCAGACTGTTCTATTGCAAGAAAGGAGAGTGAATCATGGAATGATTAGTACTCTTCGTAACACAGATTCTCCTACACTTCAGAGAACTTCAGAGCATGCTTAAGGATCTTAAAAGAGGTTACATGTGTTCACTTCCCTAGTTGGTGCATGTCAATTGTCTTAAGCTAGGATCATTTTGTTTCTCCTCTCTCTGTTATATTCTAATTTATCTAAATCATGCCATCTCTTTCTTCTCACTTCATATTGAATATTTCAAAGCGTTCTTTAATGGCAGCACTATAAATGGAATGTTTGTGTTCTTCACAAAAGCATATGCTAAATCCTAACGTCCAATATGGCGGTTTTAGGAATTGGGGCCTTTGGAACCTGAGGAGGTCATAAGATGCAGATCTCATGACTGGAATTAGTGCTCTTATAAGAGAGACTGCAGTGAGTTCCCTTGCCTCTTCCACCACATAAAGACATGGGGGGAAGTGTTTGCCTATGAACCAGACACCCTTACCAGACACCAATCTGCTGCTGTGTTGATACTGGACTTCCAGCTTCTAGAACTGTGAGAAACAAATTTCTGTTGCACGCAAACCACCCAGTGTGTGCTACTCCATTACAGAAACCTTACTGCACTAAGACTGCCAGTAACAAGATTTTCAGAAATAGCAACTCTATAATTTGGTCAGATGTTTCTTAATCCTCTAATTTGTTCCTTTGGGATTTCATTATCTATTTTTTTTTCCTTAATCCAAACTCACCCTTTCATCTGTTTTGTTGTTTTCTCATCCTACTTTGACTTCTAGGTTTAGTGAACTTATTTCTTACTAAGTTTTTTTCTTCAGTGTTTCATCTGTGGAAATTTACTTATTTATTTTATTCTCCATCATTGTATATTTTCTTTTGCACTTGATCCGTTTTCTAATTTTAGAATGGAAATTGCTTAATTTTGAAATTTATTTTACCTTAAAAATATTGACTTTTATACTTGCATTAAGCCACACATTTTCTTTTTAATATTTTCAAGATTAATATAGTAAGCTTTGTTCAGATCTTCAAAGTACACTGATGTAATGTATGTATATCTCACATGATATGCTTCCCAGGGTAACTGAGAACTCCTTACTCTCTGCATAACAGTTTGAGTATTGGGTGTTGTGTTGTGTGTGTCATATGCCACTGTGAAGTAGCAAGGCTAAAAAGAGGGGAAGAGATCAGCAGGTGTTATATGCAGTCCTTTCTTGCAGAAGTGAATAATGCTGTAGTGGGCTGAATTATCTCCCTCCCAAATTCTCATGTTGAAGTCCCAACTGCATTGCATAGAATGTGGCTATATGTGGAGATAGGCTCCCTAAAAAAAAAGTAGGTAAAAATGAATCCACTAGAGTGTCCCCTAATCCAAAATGACCATTGTCCTTATAAGAAGAGGAGATTAGGACTCAGGCACACAGAGAGGGAAGACTATGTGAAGGCAGAGAAGATGACCATCTACAAAGCCAAAAAGAGAAGGTTTGGAAGAAACCAAACCCTGAGACACCTAGATCTCAGACATCTAGCCTCCAGAATTGTAAGAAAAATTTCCATTGTTGAAGTCAATGGTCTGTGGTGCTTTGTTTTGGCAGCCCCAGAAAATTAATACAAATGCTTTCTGGTTTCTCTTCAGGGATTATGTGTGTGAAATATCCTGTGCGTTATTGGGTCAATCACATTGCATAAATTATCTTCCTGTGAATGTGTACAGTCTTGTGGGTTAGAAATTCAGCTCAGGGATGCCTGGTGAGCTCAGGGGTTGAGCGTCTACCTTCTGCTCTGGTTGTGATCCTGGGGTCCTGGGATCAGGTCCCATATCCGGCTCCCTGCAGAGAGCCTGTTTCTCCCTCTGCCTTGTCTCTGCCTTTTTCTGTATCTCTCATGAATAAATAAATAAAATCTTTAAAAAAGAAATTCAGCTCAATTCACTATAGAGAAATGAAAAAGTGATTTTTTTTCTTGCCTCTGATAAAATGCTCATATCCTGTCAGAGGAACATCTAATAATACAAAAGATTTTTTTAAATCTTCCTTGGCCTGCCAACTCTTCTATTCTTCATGCTTATGTTTAAATTCCAGAATATCCATTTTAATTTTCAGAATTTTATGAATTAAATTCTGTTTGATGCAACTCTTTCAGAATTAAATGTGCAGCCGGGTTGGAATTCTCTATTCTCTCTCATGTGCATGCTCGCTCTCTCTCTCTTTTTTTTTCCCCTTAAATCTCAGGATGAAATCACCTTTCATTACTTCATTGATTGCTGACTTTGAAGCTTTCTTCATTTAATTATTGTCTCCTTTTCTTTGAGGTGCTTCAACAAAATACCATAGGCTAGGAAGCTTATAAACCACAAAAGTTTTCTTCTCAATCCCTGAGGCTGAGAAGTCTAACATGGTCGTGTTTGGGTGAAGACTCTCTTCCTGGTTCATAGCTGGCACTTTCATGCTTTGTACTCACTCGGTGGAAGGGGTAGGGAACTCTGTGGAACTTCTGTTATGAGGCCACTAATACCAACCATGAGAGCTCCACCCTTATGGACTAAGCCCTGCCCAAGGCCCCACATCCTAATACCATCATTTTGGATATTAGGATTTTATCACATGAATTTGGTGGGGAGTTGGGGACACAAACATTCAGACCATAGCAATTATTATGCTTATGTTTTAAATGATAAAAGCTGGGAGCATATTGTAGAATTCACCAGAAATATAAGCTACATATCATATCTAAAATATAACTTTAATGCATCAAAATGTTTACATATTAGTTATTTTTGCTATAATTAATATCAAATATTAGTTGGCTTTAATTTTGTTTTCCTAGAAATTTGATATGAATGGAACATGATGGAGTAGCTACTGTCTCTTTCAAATTTCTCCAAAAAGTAAACTGATACCTATTTTTTTTTCTTTCCAGGAAACAGAGATGTTCAAAATCATTCCATTGACCTTTGAATTACACTTAAACTAGTGGATTTAATAAATATTTTTCTGTTGTCAGTACTGATGACAGTGTTTCTCCCCAGGGGAGGTCATTTTTTACAGTAAAGGCTGACCCAGTATCCTTTTTTCTTTATCACTTTCCACTTCCATAGCTTATTCAAAGTTACCGGCCTTACTTCTCAGTTTCAGGTCAAAGCAGCTCCACCAGAAAACAATATATCCTATTAAATCACTGTTTCTCGGTCATTGCTTCTGCAGACTTATTGCTCTCCAAGTGTTTGCAATTTCACTGAAATGACGTAGAAAAACTGGCCATGTGATCAGCCTGGAATCTTTGAAAAGGACCTTCAAACACCTCTCACATGTTCTTCTTAACCATTAACAGGCAATATCCTTGCTACGCAACTTGCCCCAGGTGGTACTCAGATGTTGGTGAAACATCCCCTGAAAGAGAATTCTTGAGTTGTTGATGAAAGCAGGATATTTTGACCCTGTTTGTGTTACCAGATAATATTCTCTTTATTATTAGAGGCAGAGTGTTTGGAAGTATGTTGGTCAATAGATCAAGTCTAGAGTACCTGGGAGAAACTGCTCACACTTGTTCACAAATTAGGCAAGCAGTAAATGCATGCGTTCATACTTCAATTAGATCACATGATTTTTTTAAAGGTATATTTATTTGAGAGAGAGAAAGAGAGAGAGTGTTGGAGGAGGGCAGAGGGAGAGAGAATCCTAAGCAGGCTCTGAGCCAAACATGGAGCCTGACGTGGAGCTTGATCCCACAACCCTGAGATCAGGGACCCACCTGGAACCAAGAGTCTGACGCTTAAGTGACTGAGCCACCCAGGCACCCCAGTTCACATGATTTTATACTGTACTCAAAGCACAGAAACAGCTGTCAAAAATACAAAAAGGATCACATTTGGTTGGTAACTTTGAAGCTGCAAAATCTGAAATGGGAATATTGGTAGAAATAATGACCATGACTCTTGGCAGTAATTCTAATTACTGAAATTTTAAATAGATGAGTATCTGAATAGTGGGAGATCTTCAATGCAAAATTTATAATGCAAATTTCCCTTCTTTATTGTAAAATTCATAATAAAAATTTTCCTGGGATCCCTGGGTGGCGCAGCGGTTTGGCGCCTGCCTTTGGCCCGGGGCGTGATCCTGGAGACCCGGGATCGAATCCCACATCAGGCTCCCGGTGCATGGAGCCTGTTTCTCCCTCCGCCTGTGTCTCTGCCTCTCTCTCTCTCTCTCTGTGACTATCATAAATAAATAAAAATAATTTAAAAAAAATTTTAAAAAAATTTCCTTATTAGGTAAGGCAACTTACATATGTGAAACGTAAGAAGTGATATGAAAAGGAAAATGGAGAAAAAGGGAAATGTTTTTACTGTGTTGTTAATGTGTCTATAACTTACAGAGATTTAACTTGACAAAATGTTTTCTAAATAAACAAAGAATTCTGATTAAAATATTTTTACTGTTATTAGGAGGCAAAATGGCCTTAAAGTCAAACTGAAAAGATCCAAACATCCACCACCTACAAGTAAATGATAAAATTATCTTGGATCTCCAGATTCAGATGTGTAATTAGAATTAGAATAATGACTTGAATGTGGGTGCATGTGAATTGGTTTTATTATGGTAAAAAGAGACACTGAAACTCCCAGCTTTTCTGATTTCCTTCCAATTAATTGTGTGTTTGTGGCAAATCACATTACCACCTTTGTCACAGGTTTCTAATCTCTCAAATGAGATTTTTACCAAGACCTTCGTAAGCTTTATTTCAGTCTCTCTTGAATTTTTCATTTACTCTTCCCTTTTGTTTATTTGTCCCTGACTTTAGCGCATCATTCATGTATTCTGTACAGTTGAAGGAGTTTAGGTGTACCATTCCATGAGGAAGGAGAATGCCTGGGGTAACATAAAGATTTGGAGGATTTAAGCCTCAGAGATTGAAGGGGAAAAAAGTAGAAATAACTGAGCTTCAAGGAAGCCCTAAGGATCTAAATCCCTTTCAGTAGTTGCCATCCCAGGTAAAATGTTATTGTATTGTAAAATAAAAAGCCTTTTAAAATACCATTTTTTGTGTTCCTGCTGAAGAATGAACACCTGTTCCTTGTAATTCATTAACTGAGGAGAGAGAAACTTAATATATGTATACATTTCTATGCTTACTGAAAAAATGAGACCAGTTACTATCTTGAATCCTTTCTATGTGCCTAGAAATATACTGAATATTTTCATATAAATAATATAATTAAGGAAAGGAATCTTTCCCTGCTTGTTTGCCACTTTTCTTATTGACTGCACAATAAATATTCAGTGAAAACTGAGATACTGTGATTGTGGCAAGATACAAATAACATAATATTTACCATCTTAATTATTGTTCATTGATGGTTCGGCCGTGCAAAGTATATTCACATTGTTGTGCAACCTATCTCTAGAACTCTATTCATCTTGTAAAACTGAAACTTTATGCCCATTAAACAACTATTTCCCTTCCCCACCCCAGCCACTGGCAATCAAAATTCACTTTTCTGACTCTGTGAATTTGACTACTCTAGATACGTACATCTAGATATCAAAGATACTTAGACTTAGATATCAAGTGGAATCATACGGTGGTTTTGTGTGGGTCGCCTGGCTTGTTTGCATTTAGCATAATGTTCTCAAGGTTTGTCTATGTTGTATCATGTGTCAGAAAGCCTATGGCAAAATTTGCTTTCTTTTTGAATCTGAATAATATTCCATCATGTGTATGTGCCACACTTTGTTTACGCCATTAGTCCATGAATGGATTCTTAGGTAGCTTCTACCTTTTGACTATTATAAATAATATTACTATGCATTCAGGTGCACAGATGATCTCTTTAAAACCCTGCTTTCAGTTTTTTGGTTTTTTGTTTTGTTTTGTTTTGTTTTGTTTTGAGAATTCCTGGATCATGTGGTAATTGTCTTTTAATGTTTTTGAGGAAGCACTATACTGTTTTCCATATTAGGGATACCATTTTACATTCCTACCAACAGTACAATTTTCCCACATCCTTATCAACCCTTGTGATTTTTCTGTTTTTTTTTTTTTTTTTGTTGTTGTTGTTGTTGTTGTTGTTATGGTTTTTGCATAGTAATTATCTTAATGGGATGAGGTGGCATCTTATTGTGGTTTTGCTTTGTGTTTTCCTCATGATTAGTGATGCTGAACAACTTTTCATATGCTTGGTAGCCCTTTTTTATTTTCTTTGGAGAAATGTCTATTCAATTCGTTGGCCCATTTTTTTAGGTTGTTTTGCTTTTGATCTTGAATTGTAGGAGTTCTTTATATAGCCTTTCACCTTATCAGATGTCTGATTTGCAAGTATTTTCTCCCCTTCCATAGATTGCCTTTTCACTCCATTGACTGTGATGGACAGAAGTTTTCAGTTTTGGTGTTGTCCAATTTTACCAATTATTAAGCTAAATCATAAGAATTTTTACTTTTTCAAGTTGTGATAGGTACTAGACTTAATGTGTTATGATTCTTGCTAGCGAATTACTGGCAAAGACTGGTTTCATTAGAGGTTTTGTGTTATAAATACAGCAAGTAATTTAAAGAATATATATCTAAAACATAAGCTCAAAGAAAACTGGGACCATTCTTAGATACAAATCATGGGTTTGTTTAGTAAACTGTTGAAGAGCAAAAAAGTAAGCAAAGATCACTTTGCCTATTTATCTGGCTCACTCATATGGTATTTCCTTGGCATGTTATGGCTTGCAAGCTGGAATTAATTTTCCCAGCTATTCACCAGGGCATCATGAAAAAAGATCATGAAATTTTCTTCTTTAGTCTAGACTAAATCCAAGTTTACACATTTATTCATTTAATCACTTGACTATTAAGACATTTTGCTAACTGTGATTAATAAAAAATGTATCTTCTATAAACTGGTTCACTAAATGCAAAGTGATATAGTATGTTTTAAAAATATCTTATTCACTACATATTTAAATAAATGATAATTGCTTAATGAACATTGATACCTTGTCTTTGTCAGAGCAAAAGGTCAACAAAGAGATCCTAAATGAAGACTAATAGTCACATAAATGAAGTATAATTGGCAACAATTTTTTCTGCTAATTCTTTCCATAGCAATTTCAGATACTGAAAGGTGACAATTTGGCTTTACAGTGTTCAAGTTTTCTTTTAATGTTGGTGACAATCACTAATCTGACTTTTAATGACATCATACAGACCTTTTAGTATGAGTTCTAAATCATTTCATGAAGATCATTTTACTCAAATGACTTTCTTTATATAAGACTTTGATTTTCTTTTCTTCTATGATAGAAATGAGATTTTATACTAAATAATATTTTATTAGTTGAATAGCACTTTCATTCTGTCATAAATTCACATATGGAAACTGAAAATATTCGAGATTCAAAGCAAAATATCAACAAAATTCTGTGATTTATGATTAAAGAGGGAGAACATGGTTGAAATGAAAAGAGGACAATTAGATCTTGTATTTTTTTCCCATTAGGCTGGTACTAACACTAAATAAACTGATGAAGTGTTATTGTTTAGAATATAATTAATAAAGAATAGTCCTGGTCTCTGTATCAATAACTCATGTTAACTGGCATAGCTTTGGGAGATGGAAAACAAACAACTCTTAAAAACAAACATAGTTTTAATGAGCCGTGTTGAATAAGGGCAATCAAATTCTCTGTCATATCTAATCCAACTCTACCTGAGTGTAAGAGATCTGAGCATAATTGATGAAAACATGGTAAACCTTCAGACATAATTTCTTTAAAATATGTTATTTTTTTCCTGATATGTTTTGTATATATTACCAGATAGCTGAAAAATATTAAATGTTTTGGTCTGGGTCCTCTGAAGAGTGGACACTGTGATGAGAATAAATATTTAAGAAATTTAATAGGAAAAGTTCTCATGAGAGAAATGGAAGAAGCCAGTTGACGCTGAGAGAGTTGTTAGATGCCAAGTATGACTTAGTGTGGAAGGAAAAGGAAGAAGGGAAGTTAACATGGAACCACTGTAGACTGTATTGCAAATCTGAGAAATATTCAGCGAGATCAGCAAAGAGAACTCAAGCCAAAAGTAGCACATCACAGGATTCCTGTGTCCTCCGGGACTGGGCCTGCCTTAGTAATCTTACCACACTTTGTCATTGTTTGGAAGCAGTCCATGGGAAGCGTAATCTTGATAGAAATATAGCAATAGATTTCTGAGTGCAACAGCCAGGGCCTTGAGTCAATTTTGCTTCCAACAGTAGGCATTTTGAGAGGTATCTGCATAATAGACATTTAAAAATAGGGTATTGATTAAATAATCTACAATCCGTAGTGTAGTAATATAAAAATTGGGTAAATCTACCTATATTATAAAAACAATGTATTTGTTAGAGAAACAGATTTGTGAAAGATTTTAGAATGTTACCCACTTTGAACGAGAACACTCCTTCAGAAATATCTATGCTTATACCTGCATATACATAAATGGTGTCTGGAGGAACAAATATCACGTCAATTACATTGGTGTTTCTAGGCAAATGGGAGAGTGAGAAGTGGGACTTTTACATACTTGCGGAAATGCATGTTTTTTGTCTAGCCTGACTCCAGTTTTCTTTAAAGAATGTACACTGCTCTTACATGTTATAACAACTTATATGATTGCCTTTATTCTTGCAGTTTCTTACCACTTACTACCCATTTAATGGTGTTCTCATTGCTTGTTGTTTTCTTCTGTTAGTGTGAACAAAATGCTATTTTAGTACCTAAATCCTAAACTTAACTTGGGTCACCTATTATATTTGGTTAAGGATTGTCTCCCTTTCTTCAGAATGCATTTCTTCCGAGTGCATGAGAATAAACATTTTAGATAAAAATAAGAAATATTTTATCTCATTTAAGTTGGTCTGGTCTTCCTCTGTTGTTTTCTTCTCTTTCAAATATAATAAAACATTTGGATACTTAAAATCCTGGACTATTTTCTCTCCTACTATTGGAAAATGAAACATTTGGAACTCTACCTTTTCCTCTATACTTACAATTTCTTGTGTTTTCTAATACACATAAGTACTTTACTTCCAACACATTATTAGGATTTTTTTTTTACATTATTACTCTCCTATTTCAAAGATCTTTATGAACTACTTATGCAATAGATCCCCATACTATCTCATTATCTAACAGTATATAACATTTTATTGTATTATCAGTTATAAGCCCCACCATTTTAAATACTCTAGAAAAGAATAAAACACTTCTCATAAAATTACAACACATGCTTCTATTCACTGGATTTAACACTGAAAGAATATATTTTTAGAACTAGGTATATAACGATATTTATCATCTCTCCATTTTTTATATATGACAATTTTTGTAATATAGTTTAAGGTATCACTATAAGTTCCATCAATTATTGTAAATACTTTTAACTCTGAGTCATGGGTTGTTTAAACCTTCCATAAGATGTCATCATCCCATGTAGGACTAACAGCATCATGGATGCAGATATCTCAAAGAGGGGTCCATTCTTGTACTTGGTGGGGGAGCAGTTTCCTGTTAGAGCAAAAGTCTGCTATACTTTGGTCCCTTCATATTTTTCTAGTTGCAGGTTTGGAAAGGATTCAGCCAATATCTCTGATTCTACCTCAGCTGGGAGTGTTCAGGAACCGTCACACACAATTATTGCACCGTCCTCCCAGGGAGTCCATGAATCATGGGCCAGATTTGACCCAGGGTCCACCTTGTTCTAATTCTCAACACAGGTTGTCAGCCATGGGATCACAGGCTCTCATGTAATGGAGAAAAATGAGAAAATGAGGGCCTTGGGTGGCTCCGCGGTTTAGGGCCTGCCTTCGGCCCAAGGCATGATCCTGGAGTCCTGGGATTGAGTCCCACATCAGGCTCCCTGCATGGAGTCTGCTTCTTCCTCTGTCTGTGTCTCTGTCTCTCTCTGTGTGTCTCTCATGAGTAAATAAATAAAATCTTTAAAAAAGAAAAAAAGAAAATGAGAAAATGATACTGCACCAGCTTTCTTCTTCAGGTTTCCAGCACAATCTGAGATTTCACTTGTGTGTTGGACCCAGATGCTGATTGGCTCCAGATAGATAATCCAGGATTTGGAAGTGAAAATGAACCAGATGTAATAAAATTGTCATCTTCCTGGAATTCTTTTTTTTTGTATATTTACATATTTATATTTTATTTAGCTTATATCTTCTTTTGTATATTTACATATTTATATTTTATTTAGCTTATATCTTCTTTCAGAGTAAGCAAAACTCTGAAGTCACTTTAGTTTACATATGTGCCTTCTTTTTGTTGGTTTTGATTTCTTTTTTCCTTCTCAGGCATTTATCCTTTATGTTCTTAAGAATATTTTTACATTTTTATGAAATATAATAGGCCATAATCAAATGCCTTGCATTTATTACACCTCAGTGTGTCCTATCAATACTATAGAGATTCCCTTGACATTTATCATCATCAGTGAGCTACTTTGTATCCTCATTTTGAGGAACCAATCATTTTATCGAGGAAAGTAAGCAAAACTCTGAAGTCACTCACCAAAATCCACCACTTCCATTGCTGTCTCTGTTCTTGACAACACAAATTTTAAATTCCTTTAGAATAAACTTTTTAAAATGATACTTTCACATTTTTATGTTTCTTCAGCACCTACAAATCACAGTTATACAACACACACTATTTTCCATCTCTTCTTTCATTCTTTCCCCAATCAAAAAACTTCAAACATTCATCCACGCTTGTCTAGCACACAACTGATATCCAGTTTAGAAAAACACTTTTATTTTTGCAAATAATAGAAGCCCTTTCAGCTTATTTGGCAAGGTAACAATTGAGTCTATTTTCTAAACTATACTTGCTACATGACCAACTTCTTTGAAATAAACCTCTTAGTTTCAACTCACTTATATTTTCCTTTAGGTATACACATTTCTACGTAATTTGCTTCTCTCATTTCCAACTGTATGATTGTGCTCAAATTTAGAAATGTCAAAGCAACTTGACAGATTGATTGACTGACTGATTTATAAACTCCTGACATTGGTTTTCAAGGCATTTTTTCCTTTCAATTTTCTATTTTCTTTGTTTATCAAAAAGATATTTTTCAATCATTTCATAGAGAGATTTTCATATTTTCTCCCTTCTCACTTTGGAACTTTAAGCTGTAAAGACCTTGTTATTTTAAATTTATGAACTTCAAATTTCTGTGAAGAAAATCCCTCCTGCTTTTCTTTTTACTGTGTGCTTGATAATCTCCTCATTTCTGTATGTTCCATTATAATTGAAGTAAATTCAAACCCCTTCCCCAAAGTAAGAGGGTTTGAATTTCGAACCCGCTCCTCTGCTCTAGACCCGTCATAAAGTAATATCTTGGAATAACAAGCTGAATAAGTTATTATTTTGGCCTCTAAAGTAATCCCATCCATAAGGAGAAGAGATACATAAAATATAAAACCATGTGGTGTCTTGTAACTGGTACATGTGTCAAAATTAGGGAGAAGACCAAGGAAGATATAACAAATTTGCCTCGAGTGGATGGAGGAACCATTGAAGGGAAAGAATTAAGAATAAGTAAGGCTCTACATTACATATTCTATACAGATATAGGCTAGAAATAAAAAAATGGAGCTATCTTCAAATGCATGGCTGTTTTAAACATTTTTGCATAATTGTCTTTAGAACCCATTTATGAACTCAAGGAAGAAACTGTCCTCAACACTTGATCAACTCGTCTTATTATTACCTCAATAGGTATTAAGTTGATATATTTGTTTACAAGCACTGTTCCAAATAAAATGTAGCTATTTTAAGAATTCATATCTAAAAGATGAAAAAAATTCTCCACTTAAAACTAACCAAAATATTTTGAAAATTTGGAAGAAAATCTCAAAAGTGGAGTTTAACAAAGGATTAGGGAAGAATTTTCCAGTTTAAAATCATGTCAGATTGGCAGGATCTTGCACATATTTGGAGATTTGCTTAGTTTCCTAATATTATATATCTCATAATCTAGTATCTCTATTATTTCGAGCTCCTTTGCCATCACAATAAAAAAAAAGAGTTTGGTTAAGGAATTTTTGATATATATGGAATTTTCCCAAAAGATTTATGATGCTTAAATTCCAGTAGATCGAAGAATCACTAGTAGATGTTGCATGTCAATTTCTTAAATTTTCTCTGTGTACTCTTTGACTTGAGGTCATTTGCATATCCTTTAGTGCTATCCTAGCAATCTGTTTTTATGTTTTGAGTAACAACAACTTTGAGTGCTTTAAATTATTTAAAAAAACACACACACACACTAGAGGTGAGGTCTTTGCATTGCATTGACATGGATTGCATAGGGTCTTGTATAGGGAAATCATCAGCCTATTAGTAGCTTACTACCTTAAGTTGATTGAGGGAACAGCATATTCTAAATTACACTCTTTCCAAAAACATGTATTTTACTATTAATCCAGATTACTTACAATCACACATTGAATTTTTTTCATACTCCTAAGAAAATTAATATAGTTACTGAAGATGAAGTATCCTCTACATATGTACCATTTCTTAACTAGCAAAAATATTGCCATTATGTCTGCAATTTGAGCAGTTTGGTTCCTATATGTGCTGTAACTCTCTTTTAGATATATGGTGATGGCAAGATGTTAAAAAAAAAGTGAGGAGAATCCATCTTAATATCTCTGTATTTTTATATCCTCAGCAAGCTACCTGTCACCCACACGCATGTCTGCCTTTGATCAGAAGAAGCTCTAATTTTACCTCTTCTGTTTCCTGCCTTGACTAGCATTTCCTACACATGAAGCATACATGAAAACCTAAAAAGAAGCTCTTTATGTAAAGTGTTTGATAATTTTATCTAGACCATATGGGAGAAGAGAAGTTGAAAGAAAGACATACTGACCCATTTACACACAGACTCACACAAAGGCTCACGCTAACACATCCAACAGGCATTATGTTTCCCAATTTAGCTAACTTTGCTCTTCAATGTCTTGTGAAAGTTTGAGACCTTTCTGGCCAAATTACCAAGGATTCCCATATGGTCTATATATGAGATTGGTTCACACCAAGACCACTCCATCTGGCCCTGAATTGCTTGTCTTTATTTGCTCTAAAGGAGAATTTAAATTCTTCCCTATTTTGGATTATATCCTTAAATCCTCTTCAGTTACTTTGATGTCCAATAATATTAGTGCTAATCACTCCTTTCACTTTCCCACCCACGCATTCCCCAGGGTGAATGGACAGAGGGTGGGGCACGAGAAATGGCAGGGCTTAGTGTTTCCCTAAGTCAACTGGGCAGCTGTTTTTGTTTTTGTTTTGTTTTTCTTTTTTAAATACCAATATACCCTATACTCTTTAATGATGTAATATAACAAGTTTTATTATGGTTTTATTTTTTAGTTATACTTTTCCCCACATGGAAAAATGAAATTCTAAGGAATTGATCAGGTTTCCAACTGGACGTTTGTTTTGTTTTGATTGCCATCTTTGTTTTCTGTTTCCACAGTAACTTCAGTAACTACACCTAAATGCGCTGCCTGTCATTATAGTTCAGTTTTTTCCTCTTGTCTGCACTTAATGTTTGCAGGCTCTGAGAACTGGTTTTATTAGTGTCCTACGCTCTTTTCTTTCAGGCCTCATTATGAACTGGAATGTGACTGTTCATTAAAAACCTTTGCTTAATTCTTCTGCAGCAGAATGTGTGTTTCTTTTTAATCCATATCTGAAGTTATTAAGACACACTTTGATTAAGTAACAATAACAGCATGATCAGTTGGTATGCAGTTCTCATACTTTTTAAATTCAATTTATTGAAACTAAAACAAAACAATAACCGTTCACCCATATCTCCTACCCCCTACTGCCAACCTCTGGCAACCACCAATCTGTTCTCTGTCTTTATGAATTTGGGATTTTTTTTGTTGTTGTTTTCATTCTTGTTTTAGATTCCATATAAAGGAGAGATCCTCTGACTTCTATCTCTTAGCATGATTCCCTCAAATGCCGCCCAAGTTGTCACAAATGACAAGATTTCATTCTTAAGTATGGCCAAATAATATCCCACTGTTTTCTTCATCCATTCGTCCATTTTCTTTATCCATTCACCCATCAGTGGACACGTGGTTTCTGTATCTTGTCTGTTATAAATAAATTATGCTGACATGACCGTGGGGGTACACATATTATCTCAGATTAGTGTTTTTGTTTTTGTTTCACCAGATAAATACCTAGTAGTGTAAGTGCTGTATCATATGGCAGTTTCATTTAAAATTTTCCATAAAAATGGAATTTTCACCCTATTTTCCACAGTGGTTGCACCAATTCACACTCTCACCAAAAAGGATCCCCTTTTTTTCATGTTCTTGGGGGCACGTTTTTGTCTTTTTGATAATAATCAGAAATCCTAAGTCAGTTGATACCTCAATGTGGTTTAGATTTGCATTGCCCTGATGGTTAGTTATGTTCATATACCTACTGGTGATCTGCGTCTTCTTTGGAAAGATGTGTATTCAGATCATCTGCACATTTTCTAATCAGATGGTTTATTTACTATTGAGTTGTATTACTTCTTTGTATATTTTGGCTCTATATTAGCCCTTTATCAGATAAATGATTTGAAATTATTTACTCCCATCCATTAAGTTGCCTTTTCATTTTATTGATCATTTCCTTTACTGTGCAGAAGACTTTTAGATTGATATAATACCATGCATTTATTTTTGCTTTTGTTTCTTTTGCTTTTGGTGTCAGATTCAAAAAATCATTGCCAAGACCAATGTCAAAGTCTTGATTACCACCCCCCCCCCCCCTGTTTTTTTCTGGGAATTTTATTTTATTTTTTTTAATTTTTTTTTTTATTTATTTATTTTTTTAATTTATGTTAGTCACAGAGAGAGAGAGAGAGGCAGAGACACAGGCGGAGGAAGAAGCAGGCTCCATGCACCGGGAGCCTGATGTGGGATTCGATCCCGGGTCTCCAGGATCGCGCCCTGGGCCAAAGGCAGGCGCCAAACCGCTGCGCCACCCAGGGATCCCGATTCTGGGAATTTTATGGTTAAGATCTTGGGTTCAAATCTTTAATCTGTTTTGAGTTAATTTTCATGTCTGATGTTATCTAGGGGACCAGTGGGGCTTTTTGTTTTTGTTGTTTTGCACATAGCTGTCCAGTTTTCCCAACACCATTTATTGAAAAGAATGTCTTTTCCCCGTTGTATATTTTTTACCTCTTTGTCATAAATTAATTGATCATACACGTGTGGATTTATTGCTGGACTATCTATTCTGTTACTTTGATCCATGTGTCTGTTTTTAGGCCAATACTATATTTTTTTATTATGATAGCTTCATAATATAGTTTGAAATCAGAGAGTGTGATTCCTCTAGCTTTGTTCTTTCTCAAGATTGCTTTGACTATTAGGGCCTTTTTTGTTTCATACAAATTTCAAAATTGTTCTATTTCTGTGAAAAATACTATTGGAATTTTGATAGGGATTCAATTAAATCTTATATTGCTTTGGGCAGTATGGATGTTTCAATAGTATTAATTTTAACAATATTAATTTTTCCAATCCACAAGCATGGATTTATTTATTTCTGTTTTCAATTTCTTTTACTAATGTGTTTTTGTTGTGTTTTTAGTTTTCAATATATAGATCTTTTACCCCTTGATTAAATTTATTCTTAGGTATTTCATTTTTTGATACAATTGTAAATGGGATTGTTTTCTTAATTTATTTTCCTGATATTTCATTATTACTATAAAGAAATGCAACAGATTTTTACATACTCATTTTGTATCCTGCAACTTTACTGAATTTGTAGTTCTATCAATTTTTGGATGGGGTCTTTACAGTTTTCTATATAATATTGTGGTCTTACAAATAATGATAGTTTTAATTCTTACTTTCCAATTTAGACAACTTGTATTTCATTTTCTTGTCTAGCTGTTCTGGCTAGACTTCCAATATCATGTTGAATAAAAGTGGCAAGAATGGATATCATTGTCTTGGTCCTGATCTTAGAGGAAAAGTTTTATGCTTTTCACCATTGAGTATATTAACTGTGGGCTTATCATATATGGCATTTGTTAAGTTTCCACTATTTTTGCTTTGTTGGGAGTTTTAATGATAAACTGAAGTTGAATTTTCCCAAATTCTTTTTTTGCATCTGTTGAGATGACTGTATGATCTTTATCCTTCATTTTTTTCAATGTGGTATATCACATTAATTTGTAGGGGTTTAATCCTTGGAATAAATAATTCTTCATTACAGTGTGTGATTGTTTTAAAGTATTGTTGAATTTGGCCTACTAATATTTTGTTGAGAATTTTTGCATTAATGTTCATCAGGAATATTATTCTATACTATTTTGTGTATGTGGCATCATTGTCTGGTTTTGGTATCAGATAATGCAGGACTTATAAAATGCGTTTGAAAGACTTTCCCTGTCTTCTCTTTCTTGGAAGAGTTTGAGAAGGATTCATGTAAATTCATCTTGGAATGTTTGATAAAATTCACCAGTGAAGCCATCTGGTTTTTGGCCTTTTTTTTTTTTTTTTAATGGAAAGTTTTTGATGACTGATGTGGTCTTCTTGCGAGTAATCAGTCTGTTCAGATTTCATCATGGGTTAGTCTTGATAGCTTGTATATTTCTAGGAATTTATCCATTTCCTTTGGTTGTCTAATTTATTGGCCCATACTGTTCAAAGCAGTCTCTTATGATCCTTTATATTTCTGTAGTATCAGTTTTAACATCTCTTCCATTTGTGATTCCATTTATTTTAGTTCAGTATCTTTTTCTTGGTGAGTCTAGCTATAAAGATTTGTCAATTTTGTTTGTGTTTCAAAGAACCAGCAAGGGAATGCGTGGGTGGCCCAGTTGGTTAAGCCTCTGGCTCTTGATTTTGCCTCAGTGCCTGATCTCAGTGTCCTAGGATCGAGCCCGGTATCAGGCTCTGAGATCTGCATGAAGTCTGGTTAGGATTCTCTCTCCCTCTGCCTCTGTACCCTCTCAAAAATAAACACATTTAAGAAAAAAGAATCAGCTCTTAATTTCATTGATATTTCTCTTTTTAATCTCTATTTCATCTATTTCTGCTTTAATATGTATATTTTTAAATCTCTACTAACATCAAGCTCATTTGCTGCTCTTTTTCTAGTTCACTGAGGTGTAAAGTTAGACTTCTCTTTTGATTTCTACTTTGACTCATTGGTTATTCAGTAGCATGTTGTCTAATCTCCACATATCTGTGAATTGTCCAATTTTCTTCTTATAACTAATTTCTAGTTTTACATCATTGTGCTTAGGAAAAGATGCTTGAGATAATTTCAATCTTCTTAAATTTATTACAACTTGTTTTGTGTCCTATTATATAATCTGCCTTGGAAAATGTTTCATGTACACTTGAGAAGAATATGTGCTATGTGCTTTTAAATGGAATGTTCTGTAAATATCTGTTAAGTTCATATGGTCTAACATGTCTTTTAAGGCTGATGTTTTACTGAATTTCTGTCTGGATGATCTATCCACTGATGTAAGTAGGCATTAAAGTCCCCTATTATTATTGTACTGCTGTCCATTTCCTTATTAGGTATTTTAATATTTGCTTTATTTATTTTGGTACTCATTTTTGGTGTATAAATATTTACAAATGTTATATGCTCTGTTGGATTGACCCTTTATCATTATGCGATACCCTTGTTAGTCTCTTATTACAATTTTCTTTTAAAGCTTGTTTTGTCTAATATAGGCATAGCCACATGAGCTTTCATTTGATTTACATTTTTATGAAATAGCCTTTTCCATCCCTTCATTTTCAGTGTGTGTATATCCTTGCATCTAAAGTGTGTGGTTTAAAGGCAGCATATAAATGAGTCTTGTTTTGTTTCTTTTTATCCATTCAACTACTCTGTCTTTTCGCCAGAGAATTTAGCCCAAATGTATTTATTTTTTTAAGATTCCATTTATTTATTCATGAGAGACACAGAGAGAGAGAGGCAGAGGGAGAGGCAGGCTCCTTACAGGGAGCCCGATGTGGGACTTGATCCCCGGACCAGGATTACACCTTAAGCCAAAGGCAGATGCTCAACCGCTGAGCCACGCAGGCATCCCAGACCAAATACATTTAAAGTAATTAATGATGGGTATGTGCTTATTGCCATTTTGCTGATTGTTTTCCAGCTATTTTTGTAGTTCCTCTATGTTCCTTGCTTCTCCTCTTATTCTCTTCCTTTGTAGTTTGATGACTTCCTTCAGTGGTATGCTTATATTCCTTTCTGTTTATCTTCTGTATATTTACTATGGGTTTTGCTTTCTGGTTACCATGAGACTTACATATAACAACTTAAAACTGTCTCTTTTAAGTGGATGTCTACTATTTTTACTATATATTTACTTTTCTAGTGAGGTTTATTCTTTTATATGTGTTCTTGTTACTAATTAGCATCCTTTTCAGTACCTTTCATATTTCTTATAAGGGCACTTTAGTGGTAGTAAACTCCTTGAGATTTTGTTTTTCTGGAAAACTCTACATCTCCTTTAACATGACTGTTAACTTTGCCAGGAAGTTAACTTTGCCAAAATTTTCTTGGTTGGAAATTTTTTCTTTCAGTAGGAGGGGACCTACTCCCTCCTAGCTACAATATTTGTGCTGAAAAACTACATAACAGGTTGTTCTTATCTTGCTACTTTCAATATTCTCTTCTTGTCTTTAATTTTTGATATTTTAATAATTTATCTTGATTTGGGTTTCTTTAGATTCATTTTCTTTGGAAGTCTCTTTGATTCCTGGGTCTAGATGTTTGCTTCCTTCTCCAAGTTAGGGAAGTCTTCAGCCATTATTTCTTCAAATAAGATTTCTAGCCCTTTCTCTGTCTTTTTCTGGGACCCAATGCTGTAAATATTAGTCTGTTTGATGTAGACTTTTAAGTCCCTTAGGCTAACTTTATTTTTGTTTTTATTTTTAGTTTAGCATAGCTTTTGATTTTCTGATTGGGTGAGTTCCACTGTCATGTCTTTGAGTTGACAGACTTTTTTTTCTTCATCTAGTCAGCTATTGTACATTTTAGTGTGTTTTTTCAGTTCACTCACTGCATTCTTCAGCTCTGTGAGTTCTATTTGGTATTTTCTTATATTTTCCATTTCTTATTGAAGTCCTCACTGCATACATCTACTCTTCCCCCCCCCCCCAGCTTAATGAGAGTCTTTATGACTATTAGTTTGAATTCTTTATCAGGTAAGTTACTTATTTCTATTTCGTGAAGGGTCTTTTCCCGAGGTTTCATCTTGTTCTTTCATTTGGAATATATTCCTCTGTTTCTACGTTTTGCTTGACTCTCTGTGTTGATTTCTATACAGTAGGTGAAACAACCTCCTACCCCAGGCTCAAAGGACTGGTCTTGTGTAAAAGGAGATGAACCTTTTCATTCAGCCCTGCCCCAGCTCTTAGTTGTCTTTCAATCCTCTGTGGTTGCTCAGTAGCCTGATATATTTTTAGTAACTCCCAATATTTGAGGATGTGCCAACATCTGTCAATGTCCCAAAGGAAAGGGTTTAGCATCTAGATTCAGGCTGACTGGAAGCCAAGTTCTCAAGCAACAACTTCTAAAAGTATGCAAATATATACAGTCTTGAGGGACCAATGCATCAATGTCATTGGGCACCACAGCCAAGTGATCTGGAGGTGTCGCTGGATGGTGATTACAAAAATCCTGGCTCCAGACAAGTGTATAAGCTCCTTTCTCAGACATACAGGAAAGCTGGGGCAACATAGAGGGAAAGAGCCAATAAGGTGTCCATTGCCTGCTTTTTGAGAGTAATCCCATTACCCTAAACCTGTGCCAAACCTGAAGCCCGCCCCTCAGTCCAAATCTCTAATACAAGTAAAGTGACCTTGTCCACAGAAAGACTAAAGTGCGTGCCTCAGTCCACAATTTGTGCAGTGCCCAGGGAGTGATGTCGTGCCAAAAACTGTCCCTCTGATCGCTTCACTCCTGTAGGACCCAGGGACACAAGCCCCTGTAACAACCAGAGCCAAGTAATCAAGGGACATCCCTTAGGCATCAGGTGCAAAATCCAGGCACTAGACACCTGGAGAGCTCCCTTCTAGGAGCATGATAGAGGATGAGCACAAAGTTATCACCCACTTTCTGAGGTCTCTAGAAAGGATTACATACGCTCAACCCCTAGGTATGTGCTTAATGAGAAAGCTGTTCCTCAGGCCATAGTCATGATGAATAGCTAGCTAATAGGCCTCCTTCACAGAAATATTGAATTCCTGGAACTATTGTTTATCCCTACATTCTGAGAGTACTTTTCTCCTACTTTATTTTTGCATTGATCAGTTATTCTTCATGTTTTCGGGAGATTGCTATAAAATAGTCCTTATAAATAAAATTACTATTTCTTTTGTCTAATTCAATACAGTTTGTATATGGAATTCTTCCCATGGCCCAAATGTAAGTTTACACTTTCTATGATCATTTTTGAAGGTCTTTGAATCCCTCTTGTCAGATTTCTTAAAGATTGCCTTATTTTAACATTTTTTTAGTTATAAAAATTGACGTACGTTTTCCTTTTGTATAAATATATTAAGTGCTTGAGATGGCCTAACTTATATCCTACTGATGATAACTCTGCAAGTCTGTATTTTAGAGAAACTTATGTTTTTTTTCTGCCTCTCTTTTTCTTATGGAGAAAATTCTCTAATAAATTTTATTTTGTCAACTGTTAATTTTCATCAATATTTTTAGTAGTTTCTTTCAACATGATATTTGTGTAATATATACATAGTTTTAAAACTACATATTAACTTTAAAAAGGGAGAAACCCTATACATTTTTCTTATAAATGCATATATTAATTTCTAAAATATCCTAAAAGTAGAACATTCCTGAGCAGTCTTCTTGAGATGAGTAGCACCATTGCTTCTGTTTAATATAAGAAAATGATACATACAACAGGCAAGATTTTATAACCTACAAAAAAGTAAAACACTTTTTTCTTATTTTAAAATCATTTTTAAAAGAAGAGTAAAAAAAACAAACATTGAGATAATAATTTGGGATAAATTAGATCTATGCTATTATGTGGAATTCAAGGGGCATATAATAGAATTTTGAGTAAAATGTTATAGAATTATTTTTTCAGCATGATGCCAATTAAATAAATTTGTAAATCACCAAAAAGAAAAAATCTTCATGAATTAGATTTGTACAAAAGAATATAATATGCTGAAAATATATACACCAGAAAATTATTTTATTTCTAAGGAGTGAGATAGAATGGTTACAGGAGAAGCCAACAGTATTTTTATAGTTGTAGCTCATGGATAATCAGTTATTAATTATGTAGTTTTTTGAAATTATGTACTTAGTAACAATGGAAATAAATACATAAATTAAAACTGAAATAAATCAATTTCTATAATTTGGAATGTTTTTCACTGTCATTTATTCTTGAAATTTTTAGTATCTTTTTAAAAATAAAAATAAAGCAAAATTAGCATAAATGTGATATTTAAAATCCACTATCTTTTTTTAAAATGTACATACTTAATTGAGGTCTCTAATATATGTCTAAACAAAAACAAAATTGAAGCTTAAATTGAAATTTGAAGATTCTATTGAATGAATATTAAATGCAAATGTGTGGGTATATAAAGTTTAAATTTGAAAATATAAGAAAAACAAGTTGACATGAGTACCTTCTACATTGAATAATATAAGTTTGTACTGCATGCAGGTAAGAGAATAGTGACTGCAAAGTAAGAGGTAGAGTTTTCTTTGTTTTTTAAGTCAGCCAGATCCTTAAGAAACTTTTTTTTAGAAACAAATGGATTAAAAAATAAATAAATAAAAAGAATCAAATTAAAAGGTGAATAGTATAAATGAAGCAAAAGCTTAGTGTATTCCTATGTAGTGCATGAGAAGAATATATATGCATGGGTTTGTGTTTTATAAGCTTAATCCTACTCTTACCAATTATCAATTTCCTTCTTTCATGTTGCTGCAAAATATTATTGACTTTTTATTACAAATATGTGAAACTGTGAATAGCTATTGGTAAATTAATGTTTGTAGACAATTCTGCATTTATAGTCACGAGTATGATTAGACTCAGTCCCAGCATTGCATTTGTATATGGAAAAGGCTAATTACTGTTGCCATATTATATCAAAGTCCATAAATGTATATCCATCTTTTGTTGAAGCAGACAATAATGATGTCAGGGAAAAAAATCAGTTAAATTATCAACTTCCTTTATAGTTAGAAGACCATGAATGGCTTTCAGCAGATGGTAATTTCAACTTCATATTTTTACCATGCTTGTGTCAAAAGGCTTTTAAGGCGGTTCTTACAATGAATCATAAAATGCTAAATAGTCCCAAGAGGAAAATTGCTCATGCATTATATGTTTCTAATTCATCAGTGAAACTAAACCTGAAAATTTGATTTATTTTTCTTAAGTTTCTTAGAAGGCTGAAAAAGAGTAAATAATATAGCATCTGGAATTTCTTGATAATTTTAAATATCATACAGGGACATACTTGTGGACCACTGAAATAAAATTATGAAAACGTACACAAATAAAGCTTTTCTAAAAAGATTAAGTGGATATTCCACATGAGGCGAATGACAGAGACTTCTAAAAGATACAATTTTCTTTAATTTAATTTTACTTATTTTTGTAATTTGTTCTAATTTTAGATAATCTTTACAAAATTAGATCTAGATGAAATACTGTATTTTGCCAATAAAATACTTTTCTCACAATCAAAGAAGGTAATGATTCAACTTTACAAACAGCCACCTCGTCAAAATGAGGAATGATTTCTTTTCAGAGTCATAAGCAATGCTAAGCTTACCTTAGCATATCTATATGGTGAATAAATATACAATAAAGGCATTGCGGACACATTTGAGGAGCCTATAGATACTGCAGCTATAAGAAAAACATACTATGTAAAATACATAAATGTGTTTACCTTCATTTTCCTTCTAAACACAATCTTAGCTTCTGCACTTGAAATTCTCCCCATTAATATAGCCTCCAGTAGGATTTAAGTTCTGCTCTTTTGCTCTACCTGTGGAATTGTCATTTAAGGGAGTTCATAAGACTGGTTGACATTTGTAATATCTTCCATTACTTCATAATACTTTTTTCTGTCTGATTTTAGTTTAATTTAACAATTGGCATATATTACATAATTATGTTTCATCATGTCAAGTATTAGCATTTAACTCTATAATAGAGTGTTCTAAATATATGTTTTAGTATATTCAAATATAACCTCTAAGCTTTCGCGTTTTACACATGGGAAAACAAAAACTGTACATAGTTTGTAACTGATTGAGGAGATTTCACATTTCAGTTGCATTAAGTTGACAACAGTGTGCAAGTAAAAACGTATCCCCATGGATGCTTAAATGAGATATGTTAGTAATGAAAGAAAAGGACATAGAAATGACTAAATAAATATGTAACAATTATAGGTGTGAGCTGGTAAGTTCTTATAAAGCAGAAGAATTTGAAACTTGTTTCAAATGTATTTAGTATTTAATGTGAATAGTATTCCAGTAATAGAAACATTCTAGGAACTAACAGAAAAATGAGCAAAGATTTTTAGAAATCTGACTACAGAAAGACTGTGTTTGGCGTGCACTTTCCCAGTCAACAAGGAAGTACAGAGAAAAATACTCTGAAGCATTAAAATGAACAGAAGATTGCCAAGTGTTTCAGAAAACATAGATAACCTTGTCTAAAAATATTTTTGAGAACTTGATGTATGCTACTTGATAACTATTTCTTATAAGAAATTCATAAGTGAAACTTTTGTGTTTAACTTGGTAGTCAATACACAAAATTCATAATATATATTTTCCTATAGTATAATTTCATAGTAAAATGTTTATAGGAAATCTTATAGAATTCTTCTATTAGTAATTAGTAGGAGGTAAATAAAAATTGAAATAAAAATAATTCATAGTTTGAGAAAAACATTTTCCAAAGAAAACCAAAAGTTTATTGTGAATTATTAATATTTAAATATATGGTTGTTATGCCATTGATAAAATATCATTTTGCCTAATGAGTGTACCACTCAGCTTTCCCAATTTCCACGAGAATGAGAAAAATACATATGGCCATACTCAATCTTCAGCCCTTAAGAATCTTCTTAAGCAATATCTCTGACTTCCCATAGAATGGTTTTATGCCATGTGTAAGTATGAATGACTAAACGGGAATTTTTATTCCCAAGTAGGTAAATGAATATGTGACACATTCAAAGTACATGCTAATAATGAGCTTGATTGTTTCCAGAGACAATTTGTATCTTCTTAAATTATACATTATTAGGAAATTATCAGTTTTGTCATGCTACAAGATTGTTTCCTAGTAATACATATTATATTCTATGTGGGTCATGTGCATATTTTGAAAATATTCTTTCTAAAATTAGCTTTTGTGAACTATCCTACCTCAAAATGCTCACTTATTTTTTTTCATAATGTGGAAAATTCTAATTGTGAATACCAAAGGTTAATTTGGTAATAGCACAAGCTCCTTAGAGGGTCTTTTTAATGTTTTATTAGTACAGGAAAATAATATGGAAAGATGAAATTAATGAATAAATAAATCTCGGGAGGACTAATTTTTAAAATGTTTCTTTTTTTGTTTTCTGATGTAAATTCTAAGGATGCCTATTAGTACATGTAAATTTAATAGTACTTCAAAAGATTATTTAAATAAAAATACATCATTTTCTTGAGTGTCCAAAATCTTCCATAGGACCATTTTACTACTTTCAGCTATTCATTATATTTTATGCAGAGAATTTCTTATAGCTAGTAAGCATAAGCTCTCGTACAATTTCATATAGGAATACAAAGTACATGTCTTTAGTAATTTGTAAGAGTTTCATGATTGGGTGATAGATATGTTGACAATGAATATGTATGACTATAGAGAGTCTTATAGTCCTAAACCTTGAATTGTGGGATATTTTGTCTGTAGAATTGGACAACTCTTCTAGTGATTTGACTCCTTATTGGACTTCCTAAGGTCTCAGTTTAAATACTGTCTTCTTGTTAAGGACTTTCTCAACTCTTCAAAATAAATCCAGGCCACTTGTTTTCTTTTTTCTTCTTTTTTTTTTTTTTTTCCCCAGGCCACTTGTTACATTTTACCTGCTCTCTGTTATTTTCCTCCATAGAACTCACAGCACATATACTTAATGCATGTTGAATGTCTCCTTTAGTACCATTCACAAGTTTATCATTGGACACCAAATGCCTGCTACAATTCTGAATATATCTTTTTAATGAAAAAAATGATACATGAGCCTAAATTCTTCCTGACATTTATAGAAATATAATACTATGTTTAAAAGGGATTTGTATCAAAGATCTATCCAACCACCTATATGATAGTTGATTTGTCTCTAATACATCTCTAACCAGTACTCAGTCTCCCAATCTCTGTTTGAACATCGCCTGTGATTGGACATGTATTGACCCTGGCTGCAGCCCCGTCCATTATTACACAGACTTCATAGTGCATTCTTCCCTATTTCAAGCTTAGTCTGCCTCCATTTAATGTCCACACATTTGCCTCAACTTTATGGTTTTAGCTATAAAGGAAATTCATTTGTTCCATATGAAACTTTCATTCTTTGTTCCATATGAAAACTTTCAAATTTTTGAAGACTTCCATCATTTTTTCCCTGAATATTATCATATCGAGGCATAACATTTGCACTTCCTTCAACCATTTCTTTTCAGAATTGGGTCCATGATCTTCCATACCCAGGACACTTTTTTTTTTTTTTTAAATGAGTTCTACTTTGAATTCCTGTTAATACTGTGGCCTCTTGAGATGGCAATCATGTGTTGACTTAATAGTAGTACAGTGTAGTGAGATAAGTAAGTATAGCAGACACCAGTGATGCACCAGCCATATCTCCTTAGCCTTCTTGATTTGGTAGAGCTGTGTTCAGAAATACCTGGCACCCTTTTCAATACCCAACACTGAATGTAGCAGGATCCCTCTGATCTGCTTTCTCAAAGGCCCAAGGCCACCCAGCTGCTGCTAGTGCAACCCAGAAGTTTAGAGGAGACAGCCAATGGGAGATGGGAGTTGAAGATCAATGTCCCATTCTCCACTTTCTCTGATGGAAGAATTGTAAAGGGCCTCTAGTTGCCCATTATTGTAAAAGTTCATTTTCAAAATTTGGTTCATGAGTTTCCTCTAACTGTTCTCCATTTCCCTTTTTCTCATTGCTTTCAAAGGAATCTATTTGAGATTCCTGATTGTGTCTGAGAGCGACGCAATTCTTGATAACTATACTTGTGCTAGTACAGCTTGATATATTCTGATATTTTTTAAAAAAGAAAAACATTAAAATACCATTGATTTTATCTTGATATATTTATTTTACATATACCCTATCAAGTTCTCACACATTAAAGTTTTTCTCTAAATTTACTTTTTTTTTCCTCTGCAAGAACTGGATCTTTACATTTTTCTCTTTCACATATACTGTTGTTGATTCAAGCCAATACCAATAACATGTCAAGATATTTTAAGGCAAACAAATACGCAACATATCTTTCTGCACCTCAGATGATCAAAGCACTGCAACTGTGGATTTTACCAAGTGATTACAGCAGATGTTAAATAAATAATGAAGAACAGAAAATGCTTGTCATCCCTCAGATACGGAAGTTCTAAATTTAATCTACTCACCATGCTTCTGATGTCTTTCTGGAATAATTTTTTGAAATCTATATATTTCTTTTTGTTTCAGAAATCAAGAAGTATTAATATTATTACCTGATCTTTTATTGAAAATCAAGATACAAAATCAGAAATTTTCATATAAAACTTTGTTATGTTTAAAGTTACTTAAATTTTGCTAACCTTATTTCATTTATTCCCTATCACAATCATATATTTATCATCTTCATTTAGAGAGAATGAACATGATTCTAAGTGGTCTAACTCTAGTGAAGTATAAATCTATACATACTATATGGTATGAATAAATGGTAGAATGAGAACTGTTTCACATCTTTCCAACACCCAATAATACTCTTACAATATACTTTCATCAGGATAATAATTACGCTCAGAATTATATATTTATGTTGAAATATTTTTTTTAAATTTTCTGTATTTGATTTTTCACTCTGCTGATCTAGAAAAACTGCATCACCTACCAAAACTGCAATTTAAAGGGGAGAGTACCTATCACCAAGGAATGTCTTCCAACTTGGGGATTGTATACTAAAGATTTTGTCTTTAAAAAATATACATAATTTCTGGGGCTTCTGTGTGGCTCAGTTGGTTGGGCATGTGCCTTTAGCTCAGGTCATGGTCTCAGATTCCTGGGATCAAGCCCCCCATCAGGCTCTCTGCTCAGTGGAGGGCCTGTTTCTCCCTCTTCTTCCGCCCCTTCTCCCTCATTCGTGCGATTGCTCACTCACTCTGTTCTCTCTATTGCATTCACATCACCAAAAAAATGACTTTTGAAAACGAATTTTAAAAGGAACCATTGCTTAAAAAATAGAATTCTTCCCCCAGAGGCTTAGGTCTAGTTAAAAGGTCATTTATTGTATTCCATACTGTACCAACATAATGAGAGAAAAGGATGCATATATCTGCTAACCTCTTTTCTCAAATTATTCCTATAGCTGAGAATTGCACTGAGGACCCTTTAATCCTCCAGTTTAATAGTATTATTTTAATGATATGTTATGCATATTGTACAATTTTACCTTGAAATGTTTAAAAAATTCTTGGGTAGCCATTGGGATTTATTTAGAAGTAGTTCATCAGGGTTAGCATTTTAAAAATATCAAAATATGTGTGTGTTTGACTTTGGATTTACAGTTTGTTATTGCTACTGTTGTTACTTTGGGGGGAAGGGGCAGAGGAAGAGGGTGGGAGAGAATCTCAAGCAGGATCCACGCCCAGCACAGAGCATGATCTCACAACCCTGAACTCATGACCCTAATATCATAGCCTGAGCTGAAACCAAGAGTTGACCGCTTCACCCACTGAGCCACCTCTTCGTACTCTTTTGACTGCCGCTTTCGAAACATTTTGAGAAAAGAATTTAGCTTTCTTCAATTTTTCATTACTTTGGAATGAAACATATGGACTATCTTGTGAGCTCAGTTTTACCTTCTTCCTTATATATTCTATTCTAGAGATACTTGATATATTATCTAACTGATAATTAAAAACTACGCTAATCTATTATGTTGCTAAACATCTCTTTTTTTGCCATCTCCCCAATGGACTTCTAAAATTGTCAGCCACGTATAGACAGTTTTCTTTCCTTTTTTTCTTTTCTTTTGTTTTTTTTTACCTCATCTAATTTTCTAAGTGAAAGTTAATTTGGAGTCAATCTCCTTATATTGTTAAGAGTGATTCAGACTTCATATTTTATTTTCTAACTTTATAATAACATTTTACTCTTGATTCTTATTTGGGCACTATTTGCCACTTGTGTTTTTCTAATTTTTTTCTCCTTGAGTCATTTTAGTCATGAAAATGCTTATTTATGCGGTCTCCCCATTCATGAAAATGATCACATAAAGATTTTCTCATACAAGTTATCATATTGTGATTAAAATTCATATTATCCATTATTTAAATGGTTTAATAATGTGATAAAAACTTTAAAACTTGCAATATTATGCTTTTTCACCTAAAACAGTGACACAAAAGACAGTGCGTGCATTATTACTCAAATAGTAAATAAAAATGCCTAGGCCTTCTAAGTAATAAATATGAAAAGTCATATTTTCAAAAAGATAAATGTTTCATTTCTTAATATTGTATTTTTATAAATTCTTTTTTTATTTTTATAAATTCTAAGGCAATTCACATCTTCAGCAAAAGCTAGTGTTTTTAATCATCTTTATCTAAGGCATTTTTATGTTTATAAAATGAACATTTACATAAAGTATACACACACACACAGTTTCCCCTTTTACACATGTGGTATTGTGTCAGGGACGCCTGAGTGGCTCAGTGGTTGAGCCTCTGCCTTCAGCCCAGGGCGTGATCCTGGAGTCCTAGGATCGAGTCCCACATCGGGCTCCCTGCATGGAGCCTGCTTCTCCCTCTGCCTCTGTCTTGGCCTCTCTCTCTCCCTCTCTCTGTCTCTCATGAATAAATAAAATCTTTAAAAAAATTTTAAAAAGTGGTATTGTGTCATAAACACTATTATGAAGCTTACTTTTTTTTTTACCTAACAGTGTGTCTTTGATATGGGTTTATCTCAGTACTTAACTGATGTCCTTATCTGCAGTGGCTGCACAGATCTGTACAGAAGAACATCACTCCTTTCCTGATGAATACTTAAGTCACTTTTGAACATTTGCTCATTCAAGTAACACTTGATGAGTAGTTTTGAGCACAACTTGTTGTGACTATGTATGAATATATTTTACATTAAATTAATAGATGAAAAAAATAAATTAATAGATGAAAGGATCAAAGAAAATACAAACTTGTACCTATTGCTTGTATTTATACCCAAAGGCTCTCTCTTGAATTTTCCAGCTTAGTTTTCAGCCACCAGAGTAGACCAGTCTCTTGGCTTCTTTACAATAACTTATTTCTGTAAGGCTCACAATAACTATGCGCAATGTATCCAAGTCTATTTTGATTCAATATGGCATCTTCACATGGCATATTTCACAAAAATAGATGACACTCATCCATCTCCCTTCACATTTTATATTTCTTATATCACACCAAGAAGTCACAGTTTACTCCTACGAATTCCAACAATACGATTGACATAATAACCGTAAGAAATAAAATGTTATTTACTTTCCCCTGACATGCTTCCAATTGTTGTATTTTACACGTATGCATACACCCAGAAAACATTTCTTGGGTTTTCTCATTTCCCAACAGCCACCAGCTTTCAGTCGGTGTTATTTCCCATCCACCAGAAGAAAATCTTTGGGTATTTCCTCTGGAGCAGGTTTACTAAAGACAAATTTTTGCAGCTTTTCTTTACCTTCAAGTGTCTTTATTTCACTTTCCTTTGTAAATAAAATTTTTTACCATGTATTGATAGACTTATAGGTTAATATTTGCCCTTCCTAATGCCATTTTATTTTCTTTTGTTCTGTATTGTTTCTTATTTTTTTGTTGTTCTGTTCTTTATTGTTTCTAATGAGAAGTCTCCCATATTTGTTTTGCCACTATTCTTTATATGAAGTGTTTTGATCTCTGACTACATTCAAATTTTAGACATTTTTGTCTTCAGTTTTTAGTCATTTAATTCCAAAGTATCTAGATGTCATCTTTTTTTTTTTTTTTTTATTCATCATCCTTGGATTTCATTGTATTTTGGTATTGTGTATGGTTAATCTTTTACAGTTATATTTGGAAAAAAGTCTACTTTTCTTCCCAGGACTTATAATGTAATCTTAGTGGGACTCCTTGAGTCTCTCTGTTTTCATCTACATGTTTTAAAACTTGCTGTTATTAAAATTAGTACTTTTTAGTGGTCTGTTGATTTTTTTTCTTGTTTTCTCCAATCTGCTTTTAAGGTCATCCAATGACATTTTAAATTTCAGCCACCTTACTTTTCTATAAATTTTATTCTATTATAGTGTCCATTTCTCTGATAAATTTCTCTGATTATTCCTTGCAATTTATTTTAATTCTGTGTACATAGATCCTTTTAATTCTTGGAATTTATAATATCTACTTTTGAATTTTTGCCTGCTGAATCTAAAATTTCGGTCACCTTACGTTCAGCTTCTTTCAGATGCCTTTTATTGATTTTTAAAAAGATTTTCTTTATTCATGACAGACATGGAGAGAGAGAAAAAGAGAGAGGCAGAGACACAGGCAGAGAGAGAAGCATGCTCCATGCAAGGAGCCCAATGTGGGACTCGATTCCAGGCCCCCTGGGTCGAATGGAGGCGCTCAACCACTAAGCCACCCAGGTGTCCCAACCTTTTAATGATCTATGTGTCAAAATTTACTGTTTATTTTCATGTCATATAATAAGACATCAAGAATAATACATTGTAGAGAATCTCAAATTTGTCGTATTCGTCAAAAGAATTAATTTTTTTTAGTGTGCTCTTGATTGTAAATTGATGACATTTGAATTTGTGTAGGCTTGGTTTTGGGTGTATGTACAGTAGGTCTTATAAATTCAGGTAATTTTTTAAGCCTCTCTAACTTGGTGGGATCTAACCTCCAACCTCTGTTTTAGGCTTTATTTGGAGGGGTGTAGAGTAGCATTACTATTAAGGAATGATATTTTTTTGTCTTTCCACCTGGTGTTGACAGGGTATTAATGAAGACAGCACACAATAATTGAACTATTTCTCCATTGCCTCTATCACTGCTTTATTTCTGCTATCTCTATTCTATTTTCAACCCCACAGAAATTGCTGTCTGATATTCCCTGAATAGTGTTGCCCTAGGATGTGTAGCTGATTTTTTTACCCAAGGACTGCTGAGGGTCTTCACCCAGATTTTGCTCTGCCCTACACATACCCACCACACACATTCTGCACAGCTCCCTTCAGTGGGCAACTGTGCTGTAATTGGGCCCCAGTGTATTTCCTTATGTTTGGAAGATTGTCCTAAAGCAGATAATTGAGCAATTATGGAGCTCACATCATGAATTTCCCCTTTCTTAGTGATTATGGTCTTGGCATTGCTTGATGTCCAAATCTTGAAATCAGTTACCTAATATATATTGTTTGGTTTTATTGTTTATTATAGGAGCACTGGCTGAATACTAATTACTCAATCATGCTAGAATTCAGTACAAAACATTAATTTAGAAAAATAGAGCTTTTTAAAATTAAAGAATGTATTTATTCATGCATCCATTGTGAATTACAACCTTTAGGTTTAAAAACACAAAAATAGCATCCATTAAAAATTACATAGTAAGCAAACAAAAACCTATCAGTACTAGATTTTAATTTATTCTCATTACCCATGGCAGGTGAAGTTAAAGAATATAAATGAAAATGTAGCATATTTAAGTAATATAAGTTACATAATAATATATATTGATAGTGAATTTTAAAACAGATTCCCCTTGTCTTAAAATACACTAGTAACATTCACAAAAACTAAATATATGTTAATCTTAAAGCTCAATATTTTTTCCAACATAGAACATAGAGGTTATATATAGATTTTCTTTTTTTAATTAAATATAAATTTTTTAATCATACTGACTTCAACTAGAAATTCATAAGAAACTCTTACATTATAGGATCTACCATGTAGAAGGTGATATCAGTATTAAATAAATTACTGAGACAAAAAAAATATCCAATCACAAATGTAAGGTAATGGTCATAAACACCTTCTGTATTATGATCTACTTTATACAATTAAAATATCACTCTTGTATAACCTAAATAGTTATCAATTTTTACGACACTGCTTTCGACAATATGCCATATTTTGGACTCTACTTCATTTCTACAGATTTACCATTTTATCCATGATCATTTAAAATTATTTACTTGTACAAATTTCATGTTATTCATTTTATCATTATGGCCTCTGTTTTCTTTCTATATTTCTCTCTTTGTTTTTCCTTAAATTTTGCTATTATGTTATGTGATTATTTTTTTTTTCCATTTTCTAAATTGAGCTGTGCTAGTTCAGAGTTACTCTCCTTATGTTTTCTTAGCATCTTTCCTAGCTCTTTTATCGCTAATTATGTCTCTGATTTTACTGGTAGATATAATTACTTGAATAAGATTTTTTAAATTAAATTGGAATAATAAAGCAATTTTCATCTGAACTGTTGGAACAATTTTTTGGTGGGTATTTTTACTTGTCATTTGATTTTTCATGTATATTTTTTTTGTATTTTTATGGCACCTTTGCATATATCCTGTATGATTTATTTGAATTATGTTTTCTTGTTAAGTCTCTTGTTAGAGGGGGCACATGGTTGGCTCAGTGGTTGAGTGTCTGCCTTTGGCTCAGGTCATGATCCTGGGGTACTGGGGTCCTGGGATCCTGGATCGAGTGCTGCACTGGGCTCCCCACAGGGGGTCTGTTTCTCTTTCTGCCTATGTCTCTGCCTCTCTCTGTGTGTCTCTCATGAATAAATCAATAAATAAATCTTTTTTAAGAATCAGAAGATTAACATAGGGGAAGCATTAAGAGCCTGTTAGAGGCTTTCAGTTGAAGAGCTTTGGTTGTGAATTTAGTTAGCTTTCAGTTCTTACCAGTAAATGAGAATAGGCAGCTGTGGTCAAATCAGCATCTCTTTTCAGTTGTAGACAGACATAGAAAAAGAGAGACTGCTTTCTGAAAATCCTAAACTGTGAGATTCCTCTTCAACTACAAAATTTTCTGTTGATTCCCAGTGCAAGCTCTGAGAAGCTCTTGCTACCAGTTGGTGCATCCCGTCACCACTCTGGTAAATAAACTATTTAGTTTTTGCTTCCTAGGGGGTGTCTTTTATTTTGGAGAAATGAAGTTGGTTGATTCCATCCTGATATCATCAGTGACATCACCTGCTCTCCATGTTTTCACACAAAGCCTTCCTGCTTGATATTGCCTTACTGTGCCTCATCAAGCAGCCATCATGCCATCAAAGCAAACCATCATGAACTTTTCTAGAGTCTTCCACCTCTAAATGCACTGCATTCTTACTGTAACTTTATTTTTGTATATATTACAGTATATTTTGTATATATTTTGCATATACGTGTCTTCTACTCTTGAGTTTTTGTTTTGGGGTGTGTGTGAATGCTGTTGCAGTTGTTCTTTAAGATCTAATCTCTTTTCTTAAGACTTCACTGACACTTGCCTCTATGCTGTTTTTGATAGTTTCTTCCCCTCTTCCTGAAATCATCATCCTGCAATATGATGTATTTTATTTGTGTATGACTGATTCTTAAGAGGATGGTATATAACACTTTTGCATTTATATTTTCTGGAATATAGAAGCCAATCCATAAATATTTGGAAAATCAATCATGTGATGAAAATTACACTAACTGATTATAAAAGTGCAACTAAAACCATCACCTATGATAAGCTATCAATTAGTTGAGAATTCTTTAAAATGCTTCTAAAATAATTAATTTGCATCATTTTCTGCCTTTTAACACACATTCATGTAAACCAAATGTATATAGTTTAATTTTATTTCATCATTATTTCTCAGTAACTGAATTTGAATATATTTCTCCCCTCCCCATATTTTTGGCTAAAATAATGAAAATATAATCACCTTATGATACTTTGTACATAGTATCATATTATACAAATATATAAAAGTAAATTATAAGTCAAAGGGAATTAGTTGAATACTTGAGCACAGCTATAGATACTTTAACATATTTTTTTCATTTAATTCCATCTGATCTTCATTTAATTTCTGATATTGTAAATATATTTTTGTCATAAAATCAACACATGGTAATTAGAGAAGTACGGGACAGCTATGAACTAGAGAATGGAAAGTAAAAACCACATTAAATAACCCTGTCCATGGGCAACCACTCTATGATTGGTGGACTTTCTACCAGCTTTTTTTATGTAATATAAAGAAACAATATTTGCAAAAGTAAGATCATATGGTATTGTATTTAAAATGTCATAGTGATTTGCCCAGTAATGTTACATAGGAAGTGTTTTTCATGCATTATGGACTGAACATGTGTGTTCCCCTCAAAATTCATATACTGAAGCCTTCACCCCCAGTGTGGCTTTATTTAGAGATGAGATCTCTAAGAAATTTAGATTAAATGAGATCATAAGGATGGGGCTCTGATCTGATGGGGAATCAGATTACCCCTGATTCCTGATTACCTCTCTTTATCAGAAGAGATATCAGGGAGTTTTTTCTCTCTATATATTCTCTCTCTCTCTTTCTCTCTCCCTCTCTCTCACACACACATATACACACACACACACACACACACACACAAAGAGGTCATGTGAACGCATAGCAAGCTTGAAACTACCTCTACAAGCCAAGAGAGAATGCCACAGAATCAAACCAATCTTGCCAGCACCAGGATTTTGTACTTCTCAGAACTTTTGTACTTCAGAATTGCAAGAAATACATTTTTTATTGTGCAAGCCACCTAGCCTGTGGTATTTTGTTATGGCTTCCTGAAGCAGACTAAGACATCAGGTTATACAATATACTGTTAAACATAAGTTAATTAGTTTTGTGCTATTGAATCTTATACATGTATTATATTTTAAATTGTTATTTAGTATGAGATTTGTATATTTCTGAATTTTTAGTATATGAAAATTTCTTACTGTCATCCCTATGTATTTTTTTCACCTCATCTAAAGATAGATTCTTAGAGAAGGAAATACTTGGTCAAAGAATATTAATGTTTTTAGGGATTTGATACACATTGCATTGGATGAAGATCCAAATCAAATTTGTTTTCAAATACAACTTAATATATTACTAGTTTAATATATTGAGAAAACTGCAAACTAAACTTTGAATGGCAGTGTCCTTGTTGAATCTTGAAGCATTGGCTGGTACTGCCTGCATTGTACAAAACAGTTTTCTCCAAAGCAGCTTTACTTCTCTTTGACTTGGCCTAGACATTCATACAACCACATTGTTTGTTTTTTTGTGTGTGTTTTATTTTGTTGTTGTTTTGTGTTGCATTTAAACATTGGTTGAAAATTTCTTTACAGTTCATTTTGGCTTTTAACAATTTGAGAATTTTTGTTTTTATCAAATATTTTCAGTGTAAAAATATTTAAAAAATAACCAAGCAATTAGTCAAGGAAATAATGTCCATAATTTTATCCAACTCTAAGTTAAACAATTATCTGTACCTCAGTTTTTCTCTTGGTTTTTCCAAGATCCTTCAAACATTAAAATTGTTTGCATGTCTGAAAGAGGTGTTTTTTCAGCAGATTTGCTTCTCTTGGAACCAATATATATTTGAATTAGATATCTATATATATGTTTGTAGTTATATGTAACTTTATATGTAATATATATATATATATAATTATGTTTTATGTAACAAAAATGTGACATATATGTAATCTATATCTATATATAAACTATGATCTAGATAACTACAACTACATATATAGTTTCTAATTATATTTTTTATTATGCTGTTCTCAGCTCAGACTTGTCTTTTTAAGATACAGAAAATATAACATTTTGGTTAGTCACTTCCAGAGGGATATTTATTGTGGAGTTCATCTAAGAAAATCAAATAACTATGTTTAGATTTATACTACAACTCTAAAATGTGTATTTAAAATATATATATGTGTGTGTGCTTTACAAGTTTTAGATTAATTGCTATTGTTTACTACCCATTTTCTAGATCCAACTGGTGCTAAAAAAAAAAAAAAGCTAGGAAGGTCAGTGATATTAGAATAATTAACTTTCTCCACAGCAGGTAGTCCTTTCTCTATGATGAGAATGTCATACTATTATAGGTTTTTCCTGCTTACACAGGGGGAAAATATTTTTAAATAATATGTATCACACAGTAAAAATATTCTCACATTAGATTGTCTGGCATAGAAAATCAAGACAAGATATTTTTTTATATCTTTAAGTAAAATAGAGACCCAGAAAAAGCACTCTATTTTTTTGCCTGAAAATCTTATTCATTCTTAATAGGGCATTGGAGAGAAGATGCTGTTATATGTATTTAAGTTTGAGCAGCAGAGCTGCTTATAACACTGTTTCCTAGTTCATGCTTGATTGAATATTTCCATTGTTATAATTTCTTACTAAAATGCAATAGTAAGCATTGATATTGTTAGCTGGATAATCTGCAATGTTCATAAATTACAGCATTATTATGAATTAAATTTTTATGGAAGTTTTTACTTTATATCCCCAAAATTTTTAGTTTAAATGAAAGTTTTAACACAGAAGTTATTTTAACTTGTATTTTGTTTAAAGAAAGAGTCAAGTACTTTTAAAAGTTATGTGTTTTTAAATGTATATTTAGAATTTGAGGGACTTACACACTTTGAGTCTAGGAAGGTTGGTGCTACAGACCCAGAACACTTTTCCAGCAAATATGCATTGAAGGATGAGTGCATGTGTGGGACTCAGCATATTCATTACCCCAGATAAGGGCTCTTATTTGCTTTTTAATTGAGACTGTGCTAACAACAACTTGCATGTGTCCCCATCGTGGTCATGAAGCCAGGTCACTACTACTGGCTCTGCTACAGACATAGAGGTAACCTGTGATGACAGTGCCTAGCCATTACCCTAAATTGACAATACCTTGCTTCAGTTTTGGGTACAAGGCAGTCTTCTAATCTAAGTCTTCCTGGTTGCCATCATATCCTAAAAAATACAAGATCTGCTCAGACCCCAACCATGTACAATCAGGAAAGTGGAAGGATTTGAAGTTCTTGTAGCAAAACTGTGGCTGACGGGAATGAAATTCTGTGGACAAATTATTTTCCCTGTTGTTACCTCCTCTAGTATTTTTATATACTCCACAATAACTTCACAATATTTCCCTGAAAGTCTCCATTGAGATCTTAATAGTCAACCTGCCATGATGCTCTAGACAGCTTGGTAATATACTTCCTGGTGCTTGTTCTCTCTTCATCCTTCCTTACTTTTTGTCCCCTATATTCGGCTTCCCTGGAAATGTACTCCCTAATAGGCTGTTATCACATAAGCATTTTTCAGGCTCTGCTTTCTACTTTCTAAGAAACTGAAGCTAAGATAGGGAGATGGGAGGCAGAATGAAAAAAAAATAGGTATCTATGATTACTGATCAAGCATATTGAAGGAAAAGTTATAGACCCTAGCAGCTTTTCTGTATTAAAAATGTGATATTCATGAGCTTTAAGCAGATAAAATAATTCTGTCAATTTTGAGAATGTCTTTCTTATTTGTGGGTATTGGAAAAGGGATGTTAAGTAATAAGCAGACTTTGCTACCAAACCTTTCAAATGTACCCTTCCCTACAAAATGTTATGTATGTATTGAAAATGTACATGTTAATAGGTTTCTAAAATTTTCCAGTCATTGATCTCCAAGTATGAATTAATTCTTTCACTTAACACATAATTAATGAGTACGTATCGTGGGTTTTCTATGTATAATTTTCCTAGCCACAAATGAACAAGAGAGAGAGATCTTGGCTTTGTATAGTAAATATCCTAACAAGAGGAGAAAAAAACAAACATGGAATAGGGTAGATAGTGATAGGTGACAAATTAAAAATAAAGCAGGATAGAGTGTTGAGTGGAAAAGAGGAGCCAGGCAAGGCCTTCCTGGTGCAGTGGAGACAATGATATAGGTGGGTGAAAAAGTTTTATAATCATAATCAATTATAATGAAAAAGTTAGAGGAAACTAGATAGAAAACTAGATATATTGAGTAAAGACAGAAAATAACAATTTACTAACTGTTTATTAAGCACACCAGCCCCTCTTCTAACACTTCACATCACTTTGGTCAGTCATTTAATTTTACTGGAGCCCTGTATGGTAGGGATTTTTTTGTCACCATTGTGCAGGTAAGAAAACTGAGGAGTTTTTCTGAAACCATAAGAAACTAATCTAAAACCATAGAGATAGCTGTTACAAAAGGAACCAAAAGGGTGCCTGGGTGGCTCAGCCGATTAAGCATCTGCTTTGGGCTCAAATCATGATCTCAAAGTCTGAGATCAAGCCCAGAGTCAGGCTCCCTGCTCAACCAAGAGTCTGCTTCTCCCTCTGCCCATCCCACCCCCTACTTGTGCTCTATCTCTCTCCAATAGATAAATAAAATCTTAAAAAATAATAAAAGAACCAGAATTCCTTTTATAAAATAATTAAGTCATGGGGGTTAAAAATATGGCATAGAGCATATAGTCAATGATATTATAATAATGTGTGGTGATGGATGGTAACTACACTTGTCGTGGTAAGCTTTGCATAATGTATAGAATTGTCAATTCTCTGTTATATACATGAAACTATATAACACTGTATGTCAACTGCACTTCACAAAAATTCTGAGTGGAGGCTACCTGAATACAGAGCCCAAAACCTAACCACTATCTTTATGCTTTATCCTTTTTTTTTTTTTATTCCATTTGGAAAACCTCTGGTTGAAGTTCTTTTGTAATTTCAAATGCAGAGGAAAAAAGTAGTGAGCAAGAAACGACTGTCTCATTTTTCTCCTCAGACTTTTTTCAAGGCATAGGTAAAAAGGAAAATGAAGTAAGTTCACATGTTATAGATTCAATAAAATAAACATTGATTGCCTGAATCAAAACTGGTGAGTTTATACATAAAATGTTATGTTGGCTATTTAAATTCTAAGTAGCATCTATAGTCCCTTTGCATTTCTTTTTTAAAAAGAGAATTTAAATATTTTATTTAATTATAAGAGAGAGCACATGAACAGGAGAAGGGCACAGGGAGAGTGAGATCTGACAGGATCTCAAACAGACTCATCACTGAGTAAGGATCTCATAAGCCGGAAATCATGACCTGAACCAAAATCAAGAGCTGGACACTTAACCGCCTGAGCCACCAAGGCGCCTCAGCCCCTTTGCATTTCTATTTTTGCTCTAGTAACCATCTAAGAGTGAGAGATATCTGGAAATATTTCTAATGCATCATTATCTAAAGTAAAATTTCATTATCAAAAAAGTTTAATAGTCACTTATTTTGTTTAATTATAGAATACTAATTTCACAATTTAGAATAATAAAAGTTTGACAGCCAATTATTCTAAATCTAAATTTTTAGATTGCTTTTGAACTTAATTTTCAATGCAAAAAGTTTTTATATTTCAAAAGCTACCAGATAGTATCTTGAGTAGATTATGAAAACTTGGATGAATATTAAGGAACCGTTTTTTTTTATGTTTACATGAAATTTTGTGCAATGAGCACATTCTTAAATTTTCTGAAAAACATAATTGAATCTTCAAAGAGAATACTTATTTTTGCCGATTATGATTTTTGCTGAGTATGGTTAAATATACTCATTTTTTGATGTTTTGAAATCAGTATTTTGTATCAATTGAGACAGATATACCTTGATTAACCTCTGGGTAGCAGTTTCGTTTAGTTGGCAGGTCAGCTATTTTTCTCATTAATGACATTTTAATTCAAATGAAATCTAAATCAAGAAACAAGAGTGTGGCGTGAACATGGGGAAGCAAAAGAAAGCAAGAAAGTATGTGACCATGAAACGAATGCTTAGTCTCCGAGATCAGAGGCTTAAAGAGAAGGATAGATTAAAACCTAAAAAGAAAGAAAAAAAAGATCCCAGTGCACTCAAGGAAAGAGAAGTCCCCCAACATCCTTCCTGCTTATTCTTCCAACATAACACACAACTGGGCCCACCTTACCACATCCTGGTTGATACCAACTCTATCAACTTTTCTATCAAGGCCAAACTTGACTTAGTACAGTCAATGATGGATTGTCTGTATGCCAAGTGTATCCCTTGTATAACTGACTGTGTAATGGCTGAAATTGAGAAACTGGGGCAAAAGTATTGAGTGGCTCTAAGGATTGCCAAGGATCTGAGATTTGAACGATTGCCATGCACACACAAGGGAACCTATGCAGATGCTTAGTGCAGAGAATAACTCAGCACAAGTGTTGACCACACTTGACCAGGACCTTAAACGAAGGATCCAGAAGATCCCTGGAGTTCCTATCATGTACATTTCTAACCATAGGTACAACATTGAGAGCATGCCAGATGATTGTGGAGCCCCTCGGTTCTAATTCTAAAAAGATAGAGTTTTTCTGCCTTCTTATACCAAATTTTTCTGTTCTCAGTTCATATTAGCAATATGCTATAGTATGAATTATTCTTCTTACCCATTTGCTCTGTTACGAGCTGGTTAAATATACTCATTTTTTGATGTTTTTAAATCAGTATTTTGTATCATTTTAAGTATTTTTGTATCCTATAAATCAGATGATTGCTTGTAAATAAAATGAAATCTAAATCAAATGCACTACTGAAAATATATTGTGTGTTAGGGAGAAAAAAAGAGTCCTTCTCTCATATTCTCTTAATAATATTTTCTCTAGGAAAAGAGAGAATTTTTAAAAATTACTCTTCTCTCTCTCACTCTCTTCTTCCCTCACTTCCCACTATTATACTTCAGAGAGTCTCCTGAGACATTTTTTAAATGCTTACCAAAAAATCATGTAAAATACAAATGTCCATTGTCCAGAAAATCAGTTTTTTTTTTTCTTTTCAGATGGTGCCTGATAACTAGAACACCTCAATTTATTTGAGGCTATATCCTAGATGGGATACCTACTGATGTCTGGAAGTTCATCTCATTTATATAGAATTTGGTGACATGAGTTGACTTTTCAATGCCCCATTGAGCTACACGGAGAAGAACTCTAGTTGCTAGTTTTTAGCCAAAGCCTTCCTAAACTTGGTGAAAATGCATTAATTTTTGGAATCTCCCTTCAGCTATTAAGATATCTTATTTGGCTGACTAGAATTTTGTACCTCAATCCAATCTAATAATATACATAGACTTAGCCAACTTATAATATTTTATTTAATTTAAAAAAATTACCCTGGGACTCTTGTGGTTTTACAGTAAATTAAATGATGAAACTGTAGTACATGTAAGACAATGTGATTTAAAGTTTAGTCATTTGTGATGTCGAGACAAACAAGTTGTCAGTAAGTTTCATGTGCATTTCTCTTCCCCAGAATTATGTGTGATTTACAATTCATAAAAATTGTTTTAAGGGAGAATAAGAATGCCTACGATGTGATCTCCGTGTCTCTCTGGGATAGTTATAGGAGTACTGTACATTTTATTTACTGGGGCTGTATAGTAAAAAGGCACTTAGAAATCTCATCTCTCCTTGAAGCTGAAGGAATAATGTATGTGCATAAAACAGTATTTACTACAGTGCTAGGAGGTATATAAATATTACTGCTAGGATGGTTGATTAGGTTGTCTCAGTGCACTTTCTCTGCTCCTATGTATTTGTATTTGTTGCAATTGTTTACTTGCTTTATTTTGGCTTTTGATTCCATCTACTTCAGAGGCTTTCCATAATATGACCACTGTGCACTCAAGGTTACCTTACTGATATGAAAGAGTTAATGTGATTGCTTCCATGTTGAAATGACTTCCAGAAAATAACTTCAGTTTGGAGAGACTAAACCCAACTTTGGAGACACCAGAACCCAGGGTAAAGTTTTGAAGTCTTAGAAAAGTACTGGGTAATTGGATATGACCTTGATAAAAATGAACAAGGAAGATTTTCCAATTCCAGTTCCCCTCACAGTGTCCTATTACTCTAGTCTGAAATGATAACTATTAGAGAACTCATTCACCATGAATGAAAGAATTATCCCCTATTAAAATGTAAATGCCCCGGAAAAGACAGTACAAGAATCGATCAATCATTTATACCTTAATAAGAAGTAGTCACTCAAACTCTCCCAACATTAGAGTTATCAGAAATTGGACATTGATAGGATGGAGGTGAGACATAAACTCTTGGGAACCAGGAGTAGGGAGGACGGAAAAATAAAAGGAAAATGAAAGAGTGCTGAGATTATTGGCAGTATTCACAAAGTTATAAAGAGGTTGAATCACCAGTGACAAACAATTATTGGAGGTAGCGTGCTGAGCTCAAGAGTCAATGGCTAGGCTATCGTAGAGCCCTCCAGTGCTACACTTGTGTATAAGGCAGAAAAAAACTACTCTCTCTGCTCTCTTCCTCGCCTAGAGGACTACCCTTCAGGCCAAAGGATACTAACATATCACCTCAATATGGATAGGGATTTGCATTTATTCAGTCAGTTTAGGTACACTTGATTTAAGAATACAAATATAAACACATGTATTCTGCAATTATCAGAATAACATAGGAGACAATAAAAAAACGGTTTCCACTTTTTAAAGATTGTCCTGTATATGATTTACATAGAAAGATGTTTTTAGATCATGTAAAAGATCTGTAATTAAAAACTATTGAATCTCAACATAACTTTTCGGAAAAAAATGTCTATATAGTAATGCAAAATACCTTCCAGTTCTTCTGCATTGATATTCTTTCTTGTGCAAATTAAATAAGATAATGTACTTTACACAGCAATTAATATAGTTCACTAATCTATCATTGTCATCTTCACCAGCTTTGGGAATGAGAGAGAGAAAGAGAGAGAGGGAGAAAGAAAGTGTATTTGCCCAGTTAAACACAAGAGAATCACACATGAGCAAATAAGTGGTTGTCTGGCTTCAAGGATAATTCTTGCAGTTCCTTTAAGAAGAGTTATCTCTGCTCTTTCATGATATTTTGTCGAAAGGCAGACAAAAATGATTATATTTTCTTTATTAAATAGATGTGTAATACATGATACATACTATCATATATTATACATCGTATATATTATATTATTATATGTGAATTTATGTAACAAATATTATACCTGAACATCTATATTATTGAATTGACAGTACATGTAATTAATTACAATAAAATAGCTTTGTTTTATATGAGAATAGTTTAATCAGTTAAGAAATCTCTCTTAGGTCTGAGCCTTCAATAACATGAATTTGACATTATAATAATAAAGTTCATAATAAAATTCATTTAATGACTTAATTTGAGGGAATTCAATTTGTTCACAAACATCTTTAAAAGTTTATAACTAGTATGACTGTTAGGACCATGATATATAATATTTGGCTTCTGTACCCGAACATCTAGGAGTAAAATCTTATCTCTGCTATTAAGGCTATTATCAAATACATTTTTGGATTAAATATGGTCATTTATTAACTAAGCAATATTCTTAAAGATATTTTATGTTATAATCATCTCATTAGTCACCTGTTTACATTATGTACTACATTTATATTTTTTTACATTTCTTTTTGACTTTTTAAATTTTTATTTATTTAGCTTATTCTTAGAGTAAAAGTATAAGAAAACAGTATAAAATAAATGTATTATAGGGCTGGTGGATAAATTAATTATACTTATCTGTTGGTGAAAAATCACTTATTATCCTCATGTTATATTTTCAATAAGCAAGTAAATGAAAAGAAAATTAGTGGTTAGGTCTATGATGTCAGACCCAATCTAACTTGAGAACATAGGAAAAGTAATATGTTGATTATAAGTTCATATTATTTGTTTCTATTTTAAATTTGTCATCTGCAGTTTTGCTCTTTTACTCAAGAACACAAAAAATATCACCAATCTACACCTTTTATTAAAGATGCTATCTCATCTGAAGGTCTTCACTACGAAAAAGTTCTTACTGATGTAACTTGGAGCTATGATGTTCAGTAAAAATTGTAATTTTGTTCGTTACTTGAAAGAAAAAAAATCAAAAGAACACCTAAAGGCAAATCACGACTGTCCAAATTTTCTAGTATTTTTCTCTTTTCAACAGTCAGCATCAAAACTCTAAAGAAAATTGCTTTTGAATACTTCTGTACCAGATGTCAGCCATCTTGCTTATCACTGAACAAGCCACATTTGAACTAAACAGCTCAGCATCGCGTTGAGGGATGTGGTCGCTGATTGAACACAGGTGTAATGGTTGATATACTGTCACACAGTCTGACGTTAACCTAAGATCTCTGTTGAAATAGTTATTACTGATGGCACGAAATGTAATTGCTAATTTTCTGCCTGAGTGGTTACATATTTTCTCTAAATCTTAAGAGTTATTCATCCTTTTCCCACTGCCCATTCCTCAGAGTTTAAGGCAGATGTGTCAGTGGTCCATGGACCAGTAATTGAACCTGTCACTTGCAATCTACTGATTTCATTCTTCAGAAATGTGACTACTGCTTTATTCACTCTCCTGCTTATTTTTCTCCAGGTATCAAATGTCTTACTTGAACCTAAGCTAACCAATATTCATTGTTTACCTTTAAGAGCCTCTTTGGTCACTGAGCAAAGGAATTGTGGGTGATTCAAACCTGATTACTTTTTACCATTTCTGGTTTTAGGTGCCTGGCTTTCAAATGAATTGGTTCTTTATAAGCCTAATTATAAGAAATCAATCAACTTAGGCATAGAAAGCGTGGAGGTAGACAGAGGGGTGGGGAACTGGGATAGATTCGCTAATTCTGTCTAAATGAATGCCTTCTTGGAATGACTTAGCATAACTCAGGCTACTGATGCACCTTTTCCAGAAGTTTACTGAGTACTAGTGCTTAGTGCCTGGTGATCACCCAAGGCCTGGCAGTTTTGACAATAAATATACTGTAATAAATTCAGTTCCAACAAATTTTCTACTCTTACCTTGGTTTCTACTAAAATGATTCAGTTAAGTCATGGTCCACAGTAAAATAAAAGGGGAGATAATATATGCCGAATTTATGCTTAAAGAATTTTCCATAAAGATTATTTGATGCCGCAGTCAGAGGAGAAATGATATGTCTTAAGTTATAGTCCATTTTAGCTTTTCAAAGTTGTATATTTATTAGATAAGATTTCTAAGTTAAAAACTAAAATTAATTTGCATAGACATAAGGTTTTCTTTAATGTGCGATTTATGGGTCATTTTAACCTAGCCTCCAAATATCCATTTTTAGGTTATAGAAACAGAGGATGCAAAATGGATGGGTAAACTTTGAAAAAGCCTGGGCATTAAGGAACTGCATCTGAGAGGGGGAATTTGATTAGAATTGAAATTAAGAAGTCAAAATCATGAACAATTAGAAGTGATAAGTCACAGAACAAGATGTAGGAGCAGGGATGAAATATAGTTTTTGGGAAAAATGCTATCCTGACCCATTTTTGGACCCTGGCTTGAGGCCAGTCAACTCCCCTTCTTGAACAACTAAGTCCACACCCCAGCCACTTCCCTTATTGGACTCAGAGTCAAGGACCAGTATGGCTCAACCATAACTGTCCGTAAGGCCAAGTATCAGACAAGGAAGGAAAACCCCTTCTGAACCTCTAGATCCTCAGACTAGCCATTCCACAGAGGCAGCCTGCCAAAACCCACCAATCCCAGCTGATAAGCTTCGCCTAGAGCTCCAGCTTGCAGTTACTCTGCCCTCGGGTGCAATCTTCTGTGTGGTCCTGCCTGGCAGCCATCTCCATATTCAAGCTTTAAACTTCCATCTACCTGAATGTCATTGTGTTGTGTCCTGTCATCAAAAGAATCTGTAAATCTCATAAACAAAGGGGTATCTAGGAACAATATGGGAGATAATAGGTGTCAAGAATCCATCAGTTGAAACAGGAGCAATGGAAAATAGTTTCCAAAGTTTGATTTCAAGTGGAAGGGTACAGACTTACTTAGGTCAGTCATGCCAGGAGGTCTTATTTCTATGCCTAGTAAAGTAACTCACGATTCCTACCGCCAAATTCTTTCTCAATTTAGGAACTGCCACCATAATCTACTCATTTACTAAAGGCAAAAAAATAGACATTGTTTCTTTTTTCTTAAAAGCACATTTAATATATGGTAAACTGGGCATATATAAAGTGTACAGTTTGACAGGTTTTCGCATATGAATATACCTTTAAAATCATCATCCCAACCAAGATAATAAACACATACATCACTCAGAAGTCTCCTCACTGCCCTTCATGATCTCTCTCTCCCGCCCCTTCCCAACCATCTCTCCCAACTCTCATCCCTGATCTGCTTCTGTCACTACAAATTGCTTTGCATTTTCTAGAATTTAATGTAAATGGAATCATACAGTGTAAGCTCTTTTATGTCAGACTTCTTTCCCACAGCATTATTTTAGAACTCACCCACATTGCACACATCAATGGTTCATATTTTGCTTTACTGAGTCTTAGTATACTATGTGAACATAGTGCAATTTGTTTATCCATTCACCTGTTTTTTTTTAAGATTTTATTTATTTATTCATGAGAGACACACACACACACACACAGAGGGGCAGATACTCAGGCAGAGAGAGGCAGGCTCCATGCAGGGAGCCTGATGTGGGACTGGATCCGGGACTCCAGGAGCACACCCTGGACCGAAGGCAGGCACTAAACCACTAAGCCATCCAGGGATCGCCCATATCCATTCACCTGTTGATGAATATTTGAGTTGTTTAAAATTTTGAATTATTAACAAAGGTGCTGTGAACACTTGTATATATATAACTTTGTATGAAGATAAACTTTCATTCTTTCATTTTCTTGGGTAAATAGTTCAGGGTAAGAAAGTTGGATCATATGGGAGCTATATTTTTATTCTTTTATATTTTAAAATTTTAGGAAGCCGTTAAACTGTTTTGCGGAGTGGCTCTAACATTTTGCATTCCCTCCAGCAATCTTATGAAAGATCCTGTTACTCTACATCCTCATCAGCCCAACATAGGGTCAGGCTTTTCAATATAAACCAATTTTATAGGTGTATAGAGGTATCTCATCATGGTTCTATGTTGCATTTTTCTGATGACTAAAAGATGTTTACCATTTTCATGTGCAGATTTGTGATCTATACATGTTCTTTGTTGAAGTTATTGAATTAACAAATGAATTAAATTATGCTGTTTTGTTGAGTTGCTTGTTTTCTTATTGAATTTTGATTGTCCTAAGTATTTCGGTGTTAGTTCCTTATCAAGTACGTCATTTAAATGGTGTATCTTTTCTTTCTCTCAAGAATGTTTGTTGAAGAGCAGACATTTTAAATATTAATAAAGTCTAAAGCAATATTCTTGATCCCCCGAATAGTTCTACTTCCGAATTTATTTTAAAAATGTCCACTCTTTACATTGAATGACTACCATCTTTCTCCTAGCTGTTGTCATTTCTTTTCTTTATAATCATGATAATCTCTTAAGTCTGCGATTTCAAGTTTTGGCCCCACCATTTCCACAGTACTTTATCCTGCACCTTTAAACATGTTGTAGAGATATTGACACTTTCCTGATTAATTTTTTTCAGTAGTTTCCCATTGGATTGGTTAAAGCAACAAGTCTTTTTACATAACCTATAATGAATGTCCTCCATGGTCTGGCCCCTGTGTGATTCTCATACTTCATTTTGTACCACTTTCTCTCTTGATCACTGTATTTCATCAATATCCTCTTCCTTTCTATTCATCTTACAGATCATTTTCTACATTAGCACCTCTCCTACTTTTCTTTGCCTGGGTTATTTGATTGATCTGCTGTCACTGACAATAGAAGGAAAGCTTCCAGGTAGCATGGCTTATATTGAAATTCCATGCTTTTTTATCTCTCTCTTCCTAAGCTCAGGAGTGGGTTAAGTAAGCATTTCTAAACAGTTGTTGAATAAATATACAAATGAGTAAATGTGTTTTTGATATTTCTATATACCCACTAATCCTGACTTGAATTAAATGTAATTTAGTTTTTTTTATTATCAGTGATCACCTTAGAGGATGAGATTATCATTTTCACCAATAATGGGAATTTACAGAATAGATGAGACTATGAGCACTATCACAGTTTAAACTAGCAAAGATAGATATAGAATACAGAAGCCAAGACACACTGGGATTAATGCAACTAAAATATAAATCAGATTCTGATCCAAATTATGCCTTCACTCTAGGCTATTGAGAGATCTCCTAAAACTAAACACCGACTAAGCAAAAGATAAGGAGGCTGGTTAGTATTCTTGGAGCACACAGAAACATGAAAACATCAAAGGAGAATTCGGACATGACTGTTGAAGGAATGTCCTAACATCTCATTTATTCTGGAATGCTGTACCTAATGGCTAGATACATGGGAGAGATGTAACCCTGTGTCTAAATTGCCTGATAGGTGTTTGTCATTTCCTACCCTTCACTATCTAGTTGAGAATTTCTACAATAAGCTATGGGAAAACCAAATATTAAGATCGGAAAGACCTCCTCTACATGATTTCACTATGTTTTATTCATTCTTTATTTTTAATGAGATATGCCCATAGCAGAAGACAGAGAAAGACCCTTTTGCTGTGTAATAGAGGTTCCTCAAGATGTTTTTGCCCTGCTAAATATGTTTTTCAGAATATTGATTAAGCTACAGAGTGAATTTTCCTCTAAAACTGTGCCTTTGGTAACTTTGCAACACATGCTCGTAATATTCATTATGTGATTATTCAACATCCTCAGGTGTCCAAGTGATGCCATTCCAGGACAAAGCATGGTGCTGATTAGGCATCGTGAGATCTTTTTTTCTACTTGTAAAATATCTCAATGATATAATGATATGCTTACATTATTCTGGAGCCCTGATTTGAATTACTGAGTAAAGTATTTAAAGCAATGGTAAATATTCTAACGATGTTAAATTTATTTTATTAAAATGATAGGAGTTGCTGGAATATTCTGAGGGTTCTTATATTCTGTAAGCATCCCTATATTTCTAGTTGTAGCAATTTCATATTTTATATGGATTTCAAAGCTGATATGAAAAGAAAGAGAAAAGAAAGTATCAGCATTATTTTTTATTATGAATTATTATTTTCCTGGTCACAATGATGATGCGAAGTGAACAGCTATCCTTGGATATCACTTCTTCTTCTATAGTTATGACTCTAATTATTAGTTGGTCTTCTCGAATATACATGCGCACATGCATAAAAATGTAAATTTCTCCATGTAAATTCCAAATCTATAATTACTTGTAGTTGATTCAATCAGTATTGTGATCTTTATATCTGTAATCTAACAAACACACTAGTCAGACATTACAAAATGTTTGGGTGCTTTTCTTGAATCACCATTATATTCATTTTAATTTATATGATAATTTTGTATGTTCAAAACTTACACAATAATATATGCTGTTTATAGCAATTCCAAACAGTGCAGTTGTATATGAAGAAAAATATTTTCCCCTCCCTCATTAATTTTCCCAGCCATAAAATTTAAACAATGCTTTAAGGAATATGATTTTTCATTCTTTTTCTAATGTTTGTATGAATGTACAACTGGTTAATTTAGTGCTCTCTATTTTATTTAATTTTTCATAAAAATTGAGATTACTCTGATACCTTTTTTTTTTCAATACTCCATCATGGATAACTTATTGGTTTAAAGATTTATTTTATTTATTTGAGAGAGAGAGAGAGCATGTAAGAGAAAGTTCACAATTAGGGTCAGGAGGTTTGGAAGGGGCAGAGGCTGAGGGATAAGCAGACTCCCTGCTGATCAAGAGAGCCCAAGGTGGGGCTCCATCCCAGGACCCTGGGACCATGACTTGAGCCAAAGGCCGATGCTTAACCTACTAAGTCACCCAGCTATATCCATCATGGATAACTTTTTAAGTCAGTACGTATAAAGCTCACTTTTCTTTATTTCACATAGTTTAGGAATCATGATCTAGTCAATCATTTCCTCATTTATGAACTTTCAGGATGATGTTTATATTTTGCTTGTGCAAATAATGTTGCAACAAACTAACTTGTGAAAAAATTACCTACTTAAAATGCTACAAAAATGTATTATGTTCTTCTGAATTAAACTTCTGCTATTGTCCTCAGATACCTTAGACCTTACCGAGTCTAATATAAAAATAAAATCAACTCTAGCACTGCTCTTGAAATAGCTTATAATTACACAGAACTAAAATAACTTCATCAGGAATACACACCACTTTTTAAACAATCATCGTCTTTGCATGGCTTTTGCTTAGAAAAAAAATGAAAGCCAGAAAATAGAGTTTTTTTTTAAGCCATGGATATTAGAAGTATAAAATGCCACATAAATTATTTGGTAGTTCTCTTCGATTACAGAAACAAATCCTGCAGAAGTAAGTTTGCTTTATCCAGGACAGCTTTAAATATCTCTGGAAAGTTAAATTCCTGTAGAATAGTATTTTACAGTTGAATTGTTCATTTTTATTATTTCTCACATATCAGTCATCTTGATGTTGCTGTAAAGGTATTTTTTAGATGCAATTAACATTTAAATCGATAGACTTTGAGTAAAACAGATTATCCTGCATAATGTGGATGGACTTTATCAAATCACTTGAAAAGAGAAAAACAGACAGAGGTCCTCTGAGGAAGAGGGAATTCTATCTTCTGTCTTCAGACTTGAGTTGTAACATCAAATCTTACATATATATTTACATCCTTTTGATTATTTTTCTCTGGAGAATACTAATAGAGCCACAAAATTTGTGAAAATTTGCTACAGCAGCTATAGGAAACTAATACACTAACCAACACAGTTATTGTTTTAACGTACCAATTTAATTCAAATTAAAGATTCAGAAATGGAGAAAATTTGATTTGGAATAATTTTTATTGAGGGTCAAATTTGTTAAATATAAATTATGAATATAAAGCTAAATGAGTCTGGACATATTATCCATTCTATATGGTGCAAAATAACAATTAATAAATATGAGAAAGTAAAAAGTGGAAGGCAGGTAAAATTACAAGTGTACTTTTAAAAAATCTTTATCATAGTTAAACTATGTCCAGTGTCCCCCCCCAAAAGCAAAATATATTCTCCAAGGCTTCAAAAACTAGATAACTAAAAATACTATAACTATAATATTAATATAATACAATTATAATAAAATACTATATTAATTATATACCTATTTTAGGTATGCAAATAATTTGTACATAAGGGAACATAACAAACACACATATACTCGCATGTACAAAAAAATGGAAAACACATTCATAAAAACACACACATAGGTACGTACACATACAAAGAAGCAGGCATAATAGAATAAAAGTTTTTTGAAAAAAATACTTAACATGAAAAGTCATAAAGTTAAATATAAACAGGTATTTGTTTTAGAATAAATGCAATGGATAATTTATTAGTGTGTAACTATTTTACTAATTATAATTTTAAAAATATTTGATATACTTTTTCATCATATAGAATTCTGAGCGGTTTAAATATTTTACAATAAGCATATGTAACTGTCATTAATTTAGAAATTGGGTCTCTACTGGAAACAGCTATAAAAAATGGACAAAACACACGGGGAGTTTTATCTTTGGCATCACCCAAGTCCTCTGTCATCTGCAACAGAAAGCATCTTTCCTCCACGTTCCAACCACGTGTTCTTCGTTTCCATCTGGGATCTCACCAGCAGCACTTTTAATGTTTATATTTCCAGCAACCTTATATTCATTTTGATGTGTTTCCTAAGATGGTCGAAGCTTCCTCTTTTTTGCTTTCTGAGACTTTGTTAACATCATCGTTAACATCCATATTTCTATGTAGTCTTTTCAAAGCTTAGTAGGCTTTTTCTATGATACATCTTAAAACTCTTCTAGTCACCATCAATACCAAAATCCAATCCAGATGCTTCCACATTTCTAGGTATTTGTTATAGTAGTAACCTACTTTTCATTACCAAAATCTGTATTAATTTCCTAGGGATGCCATAATGAAGTATCATAAATAGAGTGGCCTAATTAAACAGGAGTATATTTTTTAATCTAATTCTAGAAGCTAAAAGATATCAAGGAATTGTTCAGGGCCATGCTCTCCTGAAGTTTCTAGGAAAAACATCTGTTACATGTCTTTTTCTTAGCTTCTGGTGTTTTCAGAGATCCTTGATATCCCTTAGCTTGTAATTGTGTAACTTTAGTCTCTGTCTCTGTCATCACATGGCATTCTCTCTGTGACTTCACAGTGTCTTCCTATAAGACCACCAATCAGATTGGACTAAGGGCTCACCCTACTCCAGTATAACCTTATTTTAGCTACATACATGTGTGATGCCCTATTTCAGATAACCACCTTCCGATATACTGAAGATTACGACTTCAACATATATTGTTTGGGAATACGATGAAACCCATAAAAATTACACATGACAACAGGGATGAGCTTCAAAAAATTATATTAATGAAAGAAACCAGAAAAAAGTCATCTATATATTATGTTAAATATCCACAATAGGTAAGTCCATAGAGATAGAAAGTAGACCGGTGGTTTCCACAGTCTGGAAATGGGGAGTAACTGCTTACAGGTTGTGTTTCTTTTTAGAGTATTGAAAATACTTTGGAACTTGCGTTAGTTTGCTCAGGCTGCTGTAGCAAAATGCCACATACTGGGTGGCTTACACAATGAAAATGTATTTCTTACAATTCTGGAGGCTAGACACACAAGAACCATTTGTCCATAGAACTGGTTGCTAATGAGACCTTTCTCCTTGGCTTGCAGATGGCCACCTTGTAGGAATGTCCTCATAGGGTCTTTCTTTCTGTGCATGTGCACTACTGGTGTCTCTTCCTTTTCTTATAATGACACAAGTCCTACTGGATTACAGCTATACCCTTATGATCTCATTTAACCTTACTTTTTTCCTTCGACACTCTATCTTCAATTATAGTCATAATGAAGATTAGAGTTCCAGCATATGAATTTGGGCGGGGGGAGCAATTCAGTCTATATCAGAATTGAAAATATACTAAATGCCACTTTGTTGTTCACTTTAAAGTGCTTAATATTTTTATATGAATTTCACCTCAATAAAAAAAAATTGAAAAGCACATTTACATCAAATCCTCTTCCATGAACTACATATAACTGTATTCACAAATGTTAAGTATAACAAGTGTTTTCTTGTATACCTTCACCTTCATTAAGGTAAGTACAATGAAGTTTATGCTTTAAAGTATTTAATAACAACATGTAAATTGAATTTACTGTATCATACAAGATTTCATTTTGTAGACTATGAGAAAATTTAACCTTAAAATACTGATATGTAAATGTTAAATCTAGTGGGGTTTTTTTTGTTTAGAAAATACTACTGTTTTAATAATATGAAAGTAGCTAGATCTTAATTATATATGTGGCAAACTGCCATTACCACCTTGATTTCAAAATTATTTATACTTAAGTATGTACCAATTGTTTACGCAGCAGTAGGGTCAGTTATAAAATTTCACCAAGTTGCTAGTTGTCTCAATATTTGGTGAAGTTTAGGATCAGGATTGGAAGATAACATTTTTAAATAGCAGTAATTTTGTACTCAGCTTTTAACTATTATTAAATAAGGGGTAGTAAATATAATTGATATCCTAACAGGTAACTAGCCACCTCTATCATTCATAAACGTTCCCTCTATCATTTCTTATTATCGACAACCTTGGATCATATATAGCTACTGCTGGTAACTATCCTATTCTCTTTGAATAATTATGTAACTCAAATACTGTATAACCCAAAGGTAAAATAGGGTTAAATTTAAGTGATTTTTTTTCTAAATTTACAGTCCAATGGTGCTGAAAGTAATAAACTCTTTCCAAAAGTGACAATTCAAACTAAATTGTTGAATTGATTAACAGCACTACATAAATAAACTGTTATTGTTCCATTCCTAGAGATATTGAGGACATGGCAAATTTCAGCCTCCTTTCTTTGCCCAGAACATCCATTCAGAGTTATGAGAAGATACATAATTAATAGATTAACATTATAAAAAGCATCAAGTTTCTGAGTCATTGATGGACGTTGGGCATTCCTGTGGGAAATTCTAGGGTTCAAAAACATTTCTGGTTCATTCATAACAGCCAAAGATAAAATCAGGAGACACAGCCCCTGGATTCTCACCAGAGGCCTTTCTGTGTGTGCTGAATCCCAGATGAGATGTGCAACAGTTGATCTGCCTTGAATGTGCCATTTCCAATACTTTCTTAAATGCCTGCAAGGCGCAATCTCACACTCAGTGCCCCAAACCAGTTCTGGTATTCAAGAAACATCTAGTTTTAACTGGTGTAAAGGAACAAAGGACAGGAAAGAAAGAGGGGAAAGAAGGGGGGAATCAAAGGAGAAGCAAAAAGGGAAGAAGGAAGAAGAGGACAAAAACGAGAAAGACGGGGGGATCCCTGGGTGGCGCAGTGGTTTGGCGCCTGCCTTTGGCCCAGGGCGCGATCCTGGAGACCCGGGATCGAATCCCACGTCAGGCTCCCAGTGCATGGAGCCTGCTTCTCCCTCTGCCTATGTCTCTGCCTCTCTCTCTCTCTCTCTCTCTCTGTATGACTATCATAAATAAATAAAAAAAATTAAAAAAAAAAAAAAAAAACGAGAAAGATGGGAAGGATGAGAACTGTCAGACCAGTTGAGTAGATTTGCTCACAGAGTTTCTGACTGGTCTTTTGTCCTCCTTTAGTCTGTTTTCTTTCATACCTCAGATGCTGAACTATAAAAAAATATTTCCATAAGTTAGTACTTTCAGCAACAGAGAACAGATTAATCCTGTAACACTTATCTGTGTTTTAAGGAAGTTTAGTTGGAGGTAAGACGAGAGGATAATAACCAAATCAATTTTACTCACCTTACTATATATTTTACTTTAAAAAGTGATCATTATCTACTCAATTCTTTTACATGCCTACACTTTTTTTTTTCACATTTCTTTACGATCTTAGATAGGACATTTATTTTAGTTATCATTCCTGAGATTCTCAAAGTCCTACATGACTGGATTACAGACAAGAATAAATCAGAAAGCTAAGGATCCAGCCTTCATGCTTGAGACCTCTAGTCTCAAACTTTTTTTTTTTTTTTTTTTTTTCTAGTCTCAAACTTAAGTAACAGAGAACTCTGGGCACCCAAGTCCATCTTCATAATTTTCCACTGAAGCCAAGAGCAAAGTATTTGTTTGAAACGGCACCACCTACCTCTACAACAAAGAAGGCAGAGCAGTCTTGGGCAGCCACTCTGGGAACCTCCCTGTACAGCATGTTTTATCTTGGCCACTCTGATATTGTCAAATTATACGAATCACAAACACAATTGCCAGACAATATCATAAGTGAGTGAGTCTGGACAAATACTCTATCATCAGGATCCTTGCAAACATTGGTGGACATGAAAGTTTATTGTCCTTATTCTTTGTATTCTCTTTCTAAAACAAGTGGCTAACATTCAGCCCTAAGTGATTGTCATGCTGGATTTGGACTCAATATTGCCAGTCAACACATTTTTAAGAGAAAATGAATAATTTAAATGTGTGGAATGTCATAAATCTCAAATATTAGCAAATATATCATTAAAAAAGCACATCTCTGAGGTAGATCCAACCAATTGATTATCACTCTGAGTTCTATTTATTAAGTGCCCAGCCAAATAATGATGCCATGAATAAATATGCTTTAAAAATTTTAGCATAAATAATGTAAAAATGACTTATTTGCTCCAAGACTTCTGACTCTAAAATATTTAAATGGAATTGCGAATCCTATAAGAGAATGAGATATGTGTAAGAATTCAGGAAGCTAACATTTCTAAGCCCATTTTAGAATCACCAAGCTTTACTAAACATTTATTGTTTGGCTACCACTGTAAAATCATTCACATTTTTCAATTTGACAGACATAGTTTAAAAATTTTTTGAGGAGCTTGCAGGCAAATTGGAGGAATATATTGTCTAATGGGATACTCAATAAAATGTAATAAATGTTCAAAAAGAGGTTTGTACTCTAAGAAGATCACATATTCTTTTCTGGAACCTAGCTGCCTTCTTTAAATATTAACCTAGAAGTACTAAATAGCCTAATGCTATTGAACATTCATGCATAAAAAGAATTCTCCATACTTTGTTTTCAAGCTCATCGAGTATTATTTTCATGAAGCTTCTTTTCCAAGAGAGATAGACAAACTGATTAACCAGTTTACTTAGCAATTATGATTCTTATTGTAAATTAATAAGTGGATAAATTGGTCTTACACATTAGTTCCTTGTGACTTTGATACCATTTGTGTTAGCATACTCAATTCTAATCAAATCAGTAATAATGACAAAATTTAATTTATGGGGCAATGCTGGGAACTAAAGCCTAAATGAAATAATTGATTGTAATAAACTCCACTTCATGGGAAACTACCTGTCTAGCCAGACAGTCAGCAATACCCAGATTTTTATGGACTCCTTGCATCAGTCACTTTTGAAATACATTTTAAAACAAAGTGCTAGGAAAAAGTACAAATAGGAATTTAGGATATTCTGAGTGCACAGTAGTTATTTGTAGTATCAGCAAATACGAAAGTTTATAAATTCTTGGAAGATTTGTAATAATAACACATGTTGGAACTTCCAAATAATACATCTAAAATGATTGTGCAGTGACAAAAAAAACATAAACACATTTTATTTCATTGAACATTTAAGCAATTGCTGTTACATGAGATTAAGATGTTCTCAACTGCAATAAAAAAAAAATATTTCACAGAAAATGCTATATTGGTTTTGGTTGTATGAAAAGGGAAATAATTACATTTATATATTTGTGTAATTATATTTGTATAATACATTTATACTATAATATATAATTTATAATTCATTTAAATGCCAAATTTCTTTCAAACACCTTTCCCAGTAAAAATTTAAAAGGTATTATAAATGGTTTTAAATAATATGTCTGAATTACTAATGATTTTAAATATTATGACTGAACATATTTTTGCTTAAAGAGATTTACTGTGATTAATATAGAGAAATGAAAAATTACATAAGTGTCTCTAGGAACTCTCCACCTTCCAGTGTCATCCTTAATTAATTGCAAGTATTGCAGCTTAATTTTAATGTGTTTGATGACTTCTAAAAGTTCGGGGGGGTTTTGTGAAAGGTATAACTAAAATATATTCATTTGCAAATAAATTGTATAATGACAATTTAACAAGGTATTAGGAATTAAGAGAACAAAGCCAAAAAACTAAGAGTAAAAATAAACAGAAAACAAGTTAAAAAAAAACCACAAAGATGCTTCAATGAAAACAGAAATTCATATAAATAGTCTGTGGACCAAAAAGATTCCCACTACTATTCTAGAGTAGATTAAAATATAAAAATGGCAGCGAGTTAGGACTAAGGGATGGAGTGACACCTAATTAAGGGCCTTGTGAGCTATGTTCAATGTTTGAGCAAATTGGGAGCTCTGAAAGGCTTTTAAGTAGGGAAGAACTAATAAGATCACTGTAATCAGCACAACGAAATAGAAGGTGCTGACTTGAGCCACATTGATCATGTATTCAGTTATTTTAGTAATTCAATCCTGAAGCTCAGAAATTTTGCAAATTACAAAATTATACTGCACTGGTGTGCAAACTACTACCTATAAGGAAAATTTGGTCTGGCAATTGTTTGAAAATAAACCTCACTGGATCATAGCACAGCCATTTGTTTATGTATTGTCTACGGCTGCTTTCACACTATTAGAACAGAGCTGAATAAATGAGACAATGATCGTATGGCTCACAAACATAAAATATTTACTATCTGGCTCTTTATACAAGATGTTTGTGGACTCTTGCTATAATTCATAACTGCCATATAACTAACTGATGAAATTATATAGGTAGAATGTGTGAGACCTGAAAGGCACTTAGAACTGGTGTCCAAAGTGTTATTAATTACGTAGCAAAGGAAAAAGAGACTAGAAGATAGAATGGAAAAGGGGTTAGATATCCAGTAAGAAAAGTAGGAACATGCGATGCTATAAAAGGCAAGGATCTACAGTGACTTATGGAAGAAGAGTGGTCAACAATGCCAAACATTGCCAAAATTCAAATAAGGTATAGACTGAGAACTAGCAAAAAGTGCCTGGCACCTTGGATGAGAGTAGCTTCTATGGATTAAGAAAGTGAGAAGAGAGTAGTGAGTGAAAAAATAAAAGTCAGAAGACAAAAAGAGAAGGTATGTGAAAATATCATTGAGGATTATGTAAAATGAAAGAAAGTTTTTGTAGGGTTTCTTTATATGTCAGAAACTAATGACAAAAGTCTATGAAAGAGAGGAATTGAAGATTTAATAAAATTTGATAAAGCCATTCAAATATATGAAAGAATAGTATCTAGAACAAAGTAAAGAAACATTGCTTCTATTATAACAGCAAGGAAAGAGAACTATTGGATGGAAACATAGGGTATGTTTTCATATTTGTGTAGGGCATTTGATGGTATCTCCTCTGACACATTTTTTCTCAGTTTTAGAAAGAAGTGTTAAGAAGGAAATTCATCATTAAGATTGAGAAATGAGGCAGAAGGACTGAAATCAAGAAGTGTGAGAAAAGGTTTTGATATACTGGTGGCTAGAACGTGACAAAAATAAACCATGAAAATAAAGCCAAATTAATTAACAGCACTGAGGACTCAATTGAAGTCAGAGACCTTGGATTCATAAAGACTTTTGTGTACTTTCTGCTATGACTCTTTCATTAGTTTTCTGTAACCTGGTGATAGGCATGGATATGGCACTAAGTTCGATTATTCTGTCATCATTCAGCCAGGACTGGGATAAATTCCCCAAAGTCACATGGTCTGGGTTTAGAAATAGATATAATTGGAGGAAAACCTCAAAATTTTGAGTTAAAAGTAAAAAAGAAAAAGAAACAAGGCATATGTCTCCTGGTCTTCCCATCAGCCCAAGTAAAGTGTTCTGGGACTCATTGACTAGACAATCACAGCTGATTTGCATGCCAGAGTAGTGAGTATGAGTCACTCCCAAGTTTTTCTTCTTAATGATTTTACCATAAGCAGTCTGGATCCTAACATTTACTGGAATTTAAACAAGAGTATTAATGGAGGCCTACATATATGTCAGATATTTAAAACTTGTAAGTCGACCTGACAATTTTTAAGTGAAATACATGCTATAATTTTAATATGCCACAGTACTTTTGTTAATAGCAAATTGAAAAATATGTGCAAAAGATAGTGTTTATGACTCAAGTCAGCCAAATGTCAAAGCTGTCTCATAAAAAAATGAATAGGAACCAAAAATGTTTTCTGATAAAATCCATAATTCAAAAAGGTCAGTTTATCAGTAATTATTTCTTGTCTTGAATGATTTCTAAACATATTAACAAATTTGATTGGGGAAAACTTTAGCAGACACCTGAGATTTCCAGTTTTTAAAAATGTGAGTAGACTATCTCCATAAACAGTCATCTCTATTTTCTTTAGTTTTCATCCAGAGCTCCATGTTTCCGTATTCTATTTATTTTTATTTTTGTATTCTGTTTCTATATACTTATTTCTGTCATCTCAATGTGTAATTATTTTCATTGATCATAAGGGTTAAAATAAAATGTAACCCAATTAAATGTGTTTTATTAACAAATGTAAAAAAATTAAGATTATTAGATGAAATTGAATTATTTAATTTTTGAAAATTGAATTACATTTTATTAAACATTTTTATTAAAATATAACTACTCACAATATACAATTTCTTTATTCTTCTTGTTGACAATATAAAGAATCAATATCATGTTTCATATATGTTCGGCAAGAGCTCCACATAAGCAAATTTTAGAAAAATGTGAATCGTTTAACATTGCAAAGGAGCAAGCAAATGGATATTCAACTCTACTGGAAAATAATATTTCACTATGCAAGAGTCTCTTGTTTTTAGGCTGTCTGAAGAAGGATTTGACAATGTAATTGACATATATTTTATCTCAACAAAGCAATTCTGCTTCTCAAAGAGTCTGTATGCTCAAAAATAGTGCCCTGAAACAGTCTCCAACATTAGCAGAGTCACAACCACATCTAGACACTGTCTCTTTTCGTTTGAAGATATAAAAAAGGAGATGGGATAAGTGTTTCCCTGGGCCCCAGGGGGAAAAAAAAAAAAAGGTGTGATTTCTGTCCTGGGGCTAAACACTGGATCCAAGATCCAGAGCGGCAGACGCACAAGTATGTCCTTTAATAAGCTCTGTGTGTGTACTCATGCATGCACTTATGAGCCAAAGAGAGAGAGGAGGCAGAAAATGGAGCACTGTACTAAGACCACAAAAATAACCTTGTTTGTGCAGAATAAGCAACTCGAGTTTATGATAGACGTGAGTTCGATGGACCTGGCATAGGTCTTGAGGTACTAGTCCTATACCCAGCACTGGTTGCTCTTACTCACATGCACAAAGTCCCAGACCTTGTATGCCCAGGGGTGAAAGAGACTGAGAAAAGAGCTGGTGGGCTTGGAAGTTGCTCTGACACCATCATTCTCTGCCTGCAGCCAATGAGAAAACCAATAAAGAAACTGAAAATGATGAAAAAAAAGAAGAGAGAGAAACTCAATGTAGACTTAAGTTCTTCATGTTGGGAGAAGGAGAATCCCCAGCAAAAGCCATCCCCTTGTCCAGGTATTAAAAAGCAACTTTTCTGCTCATTTTCAGACAATCTTGCTCTTCTGAGCACAGCCAACATAGGACTTTATCCTATAAAGGGCACATGGAGAATGAGATGAAGAAAATGCATCTTAAAAGGCAAAGAAGATGAATTTGAACATGATGGAAAGTGATTGAAAGAACCAGAGACAGAGCAGATGCTAGGATGAGCAGAAGTGAACAAGAGGCTTCAGTAGGGTAGGTGGAGATGTGTTTTCGAGATTGCTATGACAGAGCTGAAGGACTAAGGAAGATGAGATTGAGGAATCTTGAGTATGTCTGAGGAAGGGCATGTTATTGGTTTGTTTCTGTCAGCCCCTTTCCATCTTCAGTTCTTTCCTGGCCAACTTAGCCTGGGTAAGGCTAAAAGGTGGAGAGAGAAATAGGTCATGAGGCTAAGGGTGTAAAGCAGTAACTTGTAAGTGAGCAGAAATGAAACTAGAGCAGGGGATTGAGGCTGAAAGGGTTTACATCTTGAGCAGTGACCATGGAGAGCCAATTTAGGAGCTATGCTGAGATTAACTGACTGGAAGTCATTGGTAGTTTATTCTCAGTAGAACTTGCATTTTAAAGACCATCAGGCCTTGGAAGGCAGGTCTCAGGGCAAGGAAGACTGGTGGCTACACAGGTTTCATTGGAATCATCAATTCATTCATTAAAAATGCCGTTTGTAGGCTATATCCACAGCTACTGAAGCAGAACCATTAGAGTTGAGACCAAGAAATGCAAATTAAAAAAAAAAAAAAAAAAAAAAACCTCAACGGATACTACACCCTTGACAACAAAGTATCCGTTTATATGTCTCAATTTGAAATTTCTTCTCTAGATTCTCTGTGCTTTAGGCCAAGATGTTCAGACCAGATTTTAGATAAAGACAGACTAGAGCAAATTACCAGGGGATGCTGATTTATTTACGTTTAGTTTCCGGACACATGCGCAATTCAGCCACACTCAGATGTAACTAGGGTTTATTTTGTTGTGTGTGCTTCTGGTGCTTTGAGGCAAAGTGAAGCATTAAAAAAAAATACAAAGTTTACCTAAAACATTTTTCCTGGTTAAGGCTATTAGATCGTTGCCATGATTACTGATGGTAAAGCTGAAGCTATGCCATTTTGAGCCACATTATTTTAATACACATTTGTATCAAAACTATTTTTCAAGGATTAGATATGTAGAATCTTTAAGAAAATTATATGTCTATGCTATTTCAGCTTGATTTGCTCTCCCAAATGATATTTTTAATAAAAATGAACAAGAAGGTCAAGTTGCCTAGAGTTTGCCTTAATCAGTGGTCATAGGGTCAGTAGTTATTTTTGCAATTGGTCATCAGCAACAAAATAAAATTCAATGAATATATTTAGAACACCAAAATAAAAGAGGTAAAACATGCAAACAGGAGAATGATTTGTTAAAATTAGAATCATTCATTTTAGATTTAAACATATAGTCTATACTTTTTCCCAATTTTGATGCAGGTGGGTAACTGAAATTTATTTTAAGATCATTTTTTTCTATGAAATTCTGATATTAATTGTACTATATATCTGCTGGTATATCTAGATAATATTAACTCTTGCATTATTCATTACACTGTTGTCATATTAAGAAACAGATTATCGACAGATGAATGGGTAAAGATGTAGTGTATACATACATATATATATATATATATACACATATGTGTGCAATGGAATAATACTCAGCCATCAAAAAGAATGAAATCCTGCCATTTGCAATGACGTGGTTGGAACTGGAGGGTATTATGCTAAGTGACATAAGTCAGGGAAAGAAATGCCATATAACTTCACTTATATGTGGAGGTCAAGAAACAAAACAGGTGAACATAAGGGAAAGGAAGGGAAAATAAAGATAAAAGCAGAAATTGAGGCAAACCATAAGAGACTCTTAACTACAGGACACAAACTGAGGGTTGCTAGAGGGGAGGTGTGGGAGATGAGGTAATTGGTTGATTGGCGTTAAGGAGGGCACTTGATATAATGAGCAGTGGGTGTTATGCACAACTGATGAAACACTAAGTTCTAGCCCCCAAACTAGTAATACACTATATGTTAACCAAATTGAATTTAAATAAAAAAAAATAATAAAATAAAAATGTAAGATATACAAAAAGAAAGAAACAGGTTAAAATGACAGCTCAAGACCAAGACAAAAAAATATTAGTAAAACTCACTTTTTTCTGATCCTGTTCTTTTTAACAAGAAAGTTGGGAAGCTATTATGAATGACATCTAGGTTAAAGGTTTCAAATTGTTATCTGTTTGACAAATGTGTATCAGAGTAGGATAATGTGATTCTTTTAAAGACACACTAACTAGTATCATGGTTTTGCTTTTTTATTTCAGTGGTTGGTTGTATTTTTCAGTTTCATTCAAAGAAATTGAGTTTCTTCAACCAAGATAGATGGATTGACCAAACTGATCTTTAACAAACTGTGGGTAATTGGGTGTGACATTCTGGAAGGATTTCCATGAGTATTGTTAATATTCACTATTCTAAATGCCCTGAGTGTCTTTCCTCAGCCCAGTTTTCCAAGACCCCTTGGGACCTCCCTATAGTCCATCAAATAGAGGGGTCTTAAGGGGCTCTGGCACTATGGACTTGTAAGTTTATGTACCATGTCGTCTTCCTCAACCCTCTGGTTATTCTCCTTGTCCTATCATTATTGATATCCCCCATGGTGAGATTTGGGATTGAATGATAACTGGTATTGTATGTTGAAAAGGGGAAAAGTGAATCCCTGGCTGGAAAATAAAAGTTTAGCTTCTGTGAAACGAAGATGGAAAGTTTTGGGAAATTTGAGCTTTATCCTCATGGTACAACTGTGTGTTTTAAGAAGACTGGCTATATGGCAAAATACTTCCCAGTCCAAGCTCAGAATGAGAGTGGAACTACGCTTCTTCAAAAGGGAAGATGAAATCTTAGACAAGGAAAGTCAGTAGTTACAGTTATAGCAATAGTTATAATATATAGTAGTTATAGTCTTCAGAGTCCAAATATTAGCTGATATTGAACATATTTCCACTGTGTGAATGAGAAATCAGAGTAAATTTAATTTGACTTGGAAATTTTTATCCATTTTTTTTCATCAAGTGCTACTGGACATATTTATACTTATTGGATTGTTTTCATTCGTTTTTTGGTAAAAATTTGTTTTCTATTTAATTTATTCTTGATTTCTTTTTCAAACTTTTATTTAAATTCTACTTGGTTAATATATAGTGTAATATTGATTTTAGGAGTAGAATTTAGTGATTCATCACTTACATATAACACCTACTGCTTAAAATGAGTGCCTTCCTTCATTACCTATCACCCCTTTCCCATCCCTCACTCCCCTCCCCTCCATTAAACCTCAGTTTGTTCTCTATAGTTAGGAGTCTCTTATGGTTTGCCTCCCTCTCTCTTTTTATTTTTCCCTTCCCCTATGTTCATCTATTTTGTTTTTTAAATTTCACATATGAATGAAATCTTATGGTATTTGTCTTTCTCTGATTTACTTATTTCACTTAGCATAATCCACTCTAGCTCTATCCACATTATTGCAAATCACTAGATTTCATTCTTTTTTATGTCTGAGTAATATTACATTGTCTATGTATAGCACTTCTTCTTCACCCATTTGTCAGTTGTTGGACATTTGGGCTCTTCCCATAATTTGGCTATTGTTGGTGATGCTGCTATAAATATCAGGGTGCATGTGTCCCCTTTGAATCAGCATTTTGTATCCTTTGGGTAAATACCTTGTAGTGCAATTGCTCGGTCATAGAGTATATCTATTTTTAACTTTTTGAAGAAATTCCATATTGTTTTCTACAGTGGCTGTACCAGTTTGCATTTCCACCAACAGCACAAGAGGGTTCCCCTTTCTCTGCATCCTCACCAACATTTGTTGTTTCCTCTGTTGTTAATCATTCTCACAGGTGTGAGGTGATATGTCATTGTGGTTTTGAGGGATTGTTTTATTCTGACCTAAAAAGCAGAAAATGTTTTTTTACTAAGAAGTTGGAAAACCCCACAATTAAGACCAGAATGACAACAAAAATATAGACTGGTGTGTTACTTTCTTGCAAGTAGTCGTTTTTTGTTTTTGTTTTTTAAGATTTTATGTATTTATTTGAGAAAGAGACAGAGCATGAGCAGGGGAGAGGGGCAGAGAGAAACAGACTCCCCATTGAGCAGGGAGCCCAATATGGGGCTTAATTCCAGGACCTTGGGATCATGATCTGAGCTGAAGGCAGATGCTTACCCAACTGAGCCACCCAAGCATCCTAGTAGTCAAGAGTTATTATTGACACCTAATTATAATTCCCATTTGTGTTCAAATAAGATATATGAGTAGTTATTCAGCATATTCTCACGTCAGCCATTTAATTTTTCTGAGTCTTTGTTTTGATTCTTCGTATGATCTTCACATTTTTTTCTTTGATACTTCAGTTATAAGTAGAACAAGGATACTGACTCATGAGTAATCAGTTGACTTTTCAATGTGAAGGCTTTTCAACATATATTTATTGTATTGGTTGATAGATACTAATTTCTGATACCTTATTCTATAATTTGTCTTCTTCATACTTCGATTTTTCTCGTGTGTGTCTCTTCCTCTCCTGTGTTTGCTTTCATCTCTTTTAGAGATTTAGGAAGTATGAATCCTGTGGATTCAGGAGGGTGGTGAAATAATGCCTTAATACGTCTTTAGTTGTCAATGTTGAGAGTAAAAGTGTATCCAAACCACATGTATGCAAAGGCACTATTATATTTTAATCCCTATCAATCTTATCTAATCAGTTTCTCAGTCTTATTTATATCATTAACCAAGATAAATAATTTATTATCATAAAATGATTTAATTGCATTCCTTTTGAATTATATTTATAAAACACATTTTTGGATTTTATTATAATTAACAGACTTTAATATTCATAGCTATTTCACTATTTCCATAACTGTTATATCATCATTTCATTAACTTTTTATACTAAACCATATAAATATGTATTCTAGTAAACTTAATAAATGTAAAAAAATAAAACTGCCCATAAATTAAAATACAATGTTTTCACTAGAAAAGCAATGTTATCATTTTTTTGAGGGCTTACTAAATGTCAGGCACTGTTTTATTAACTTTTATTAGTATCTGTTACCATATATAGTTGCAAACTTCTACTCTCTTAACAATTTTCATATATACAATACAGTATTATTAACTTTAATCACTATGCTGCACATTATAGTCACATGGCTTATTATTTTATAATGGGAAGTTTGTACCTTTTGACTCCTTTTATTCATTCCCCCCAATTCCCACTCTACCTCTGGCAACCACCAATCCTCTGTGTGTAATCTATGAGTTTATTTGTTTTGTTTTTAAGTTTCCACTTTAAGTAAGATCATAAGGTATTTGTCTTTTTTTTGTCTGACTTACTCCACTTAGCATAATGTCCTCAAGGCCCATCCATGTTGTCATGGGATGGCAAGATTTTATTCTTCTCTGTGGCTTAATCATATTGTATTACACACACACACACATATTCTTTTTCCATCCATCCTCACTAGATACAGGTTATTTCCATATCTTATGGAATTATAAATAATGCTACAGTGAACATGGGGGCATTATTTTCAAAATAGAATTTTGTTAATGTCCATCACCCAGTTACCCCATCCTTCCAAACCCCTCCCTTCCAGAAACCCTCAATATCCTACAATTAAGAGTTTCTTATGGTTGGGCATTAAGGAGAGCATGTGATGTAATGAGCACCGGGTATTACATAAGACTGATGAATCACTGACCTCTACCTCTGAAACCAGTAATACATTATATATTAATTAATTGAATTTAAATTTAAAAACTTAAATAAACCCCCCAAAAACAAAACCAAAATAAATCATAATGTTCAGGTTCATAAAAATTAGTATTTTTGTTTTTTGTTTTAGTTTTTAATCTTATGTTTAACTTTTGAGGAAACTATGCTGTTTTCTATAGTGGTTGCACCACTTTTCATTCCCATGAGCAATGCATAAGGATCCCTTTTCTGCATCTCCTACACTTGTTCTTTCATGTCTTTTTAGCAATAGTCATTCTAATAGGTGTTATTATGTCATTATGGTTTTGATTTACATTTCCTTGGTAATTAGTGATATTCAGCATCTTCTCTTGTATCTGTTGCCTATCTGTATGTCTTCTTTGGGAAAATTTCTATTCCTATGTTTTGCCTGTTTTTAATCAGATTGTCTTGAGCTCTTTATATATTTTGTGATACATACTAACCCCTTATCAGATATTTGACTTGTAAATATTTTCCTCCATTAAGTAGATTACCTTCTCATTTTGTTTATGAGCTTAAGCATCTTCGTTTGATTTTGTCCCACTTGTTTAATTTTTCTCTTGCTGCCTTTACTTCTGGTGTTAGATTTAAAAACTCATCACCAAGACCCATGTTGAGGAGACTACTACATAAGGTTTCTTTCTTGTTTTTTGCCCCCCACCCTTGGAGTTTCATGATTTCAGGTCTCACATTCAAGTCTTTAATCCATTTTGAGTTCATTTTTTGTCTGTGGTGTAAGGTAGAGATCCAGTTTCCTTATTTTGCATGTAGCTGTCCAGTTTTCCTCACATTATTTATTGAAGAGTGTCCTTTCCCTATTCTTGGCCCCTTTGTTATAAACAATTTGACCATATGCAGGAGTTTCTTTCTGCACTGTCTATTCTGGTCTGTTGATCTATGTGTCTGTTTTAATGCCAATACCATACTGTTTTTGAGCAGTATCATTCATATGTGTAAATATTTTATTCAAAAGTTTCCATTTTAAAGAATTTAGTATCCAAACTGAAATACTGTTGTCTCTCTTCCTTCTCTTGTCCACATGAGGAGTTATTGAACAAAAAAATGTATACCTCATTCAAGATTCTTTTTTTTTAAGATTTTATTTATTTATTCATGAGACACAGAGTGAGAGAGGCAAAGACTTAGGCAGACCGAGAAATAAGCTCCCTGTGGGGAGCCTGATGTGGGACTTGACCCCAGGACCCTGGGATCACGACCTGAGCCAAAGCCAAATGTTTAACCACTGAGCCACACAGGCACCCTAGTTCAAGATTCTTAATACAGTACATCTGATTGCTTTCTGGAAAGTTATAATGTTTTAGAATCCCAGCTTCCACATGTTAGAGTGTGTGTTTCATCATGCCTTCATTCATTTAATAGATATTTACTAGGTAGCTTTTCTTATACATAATGCTATAGTTTTTTAATTCTGTGAATTTAAACATTGGTGTATCTTTAGAATTCAATAATGTCCAATTTAAAATTTTGGTGTATAAACATTTTTAATTTAAAAATTAAAAAATAATAATTAAAAATAATAAAAATAAAATAAATTTATTGTCTTATTGTACAATATGTATACTTACATAATAAGTTGAGTTATGAAAATTATTTTATGGTGCTATGTTTATATTATCAGTAACTGAGATATACTAGGGCAAATGGAACAGTTACTACCTAAAACTCAGGAGACCCATTAATAGACTTCCCACTCAGTAGCTTTGATCTTAATTTATTACTTATCATACACACATTGTAGGTGTTTAATCCTTGAGGGCTACATTTTTAGTCTCTTTTAAAATATGAAACATTTGGGACTCCTGGATGGCTTAGTGGTTGAGTGTCTGCCTTTGGCTCAGGTCATGATCCCAGAGTCCTGGAATTGAGTCCTGCTTCCTCTGCCTATATCTCTCCTCTCTCTCTGTTGTCTTTCATGAATAAATAAATAAAATATTTTAAAAAAATAAAATATGAAAGATTTTAGATTCCATAATCTCCAAATTATCTGAACTTTATGATAGTTTTTTGTCTGCATGAATCATTTGGAGTCAAGGCAGCAGAGCCACTGAAGGAGGAGGAAGAGGGGAGAAAACAGGAATCACTGTGAATATCTTACTCTTTTGAGTGTATTTGATCATACAAAGGGTACATTTTCTAGTTTGAGATGGAACCAAATCAATGCCGCCTCTGCTGTTGTTTGCAGACACAGAAATCACAGAGAGTAGATAAAAAATGATTGTCCTACTGCTCTCTGAAGTAGGAAAAAAAGAAAAAGGAGAAAAACAGGGATTCTTGGAGAGGCAAAAGTAAAGGCTAGGTTACTATTTCTTCAGTGATTCAGAGAAATTGACTGGAAGTGAGCGTCTAGAAAACGAGCCTTCTGACTTTTTGTTACATGTTGGCCTACTTCTGCAGTGCACCGCATGACTCCTAACACAAAGATAATTCTACAGGGCAAATTTAAAAATGATTACTCAAGCTTTCTTCCTTTTATGTTAGGCTGAGGTCTTGAAGACTGAATTACTTGCAAATATTTGCAGCCTTGCTTTTCTCTGTGAGGCTAAGTCACCTGAGTACTTTGGCTGGGTTGATTCTTTCAAGCATTAAAAAGGTGAGGCAGAGAAAGTTGAGTGACAGTGTTGTAGAAATAATGTCAGAGCTTTATTCAAACTTTGGCCTTCCCAACTAAAGAACCTATATTCTTAACACTGTATTAAATTGGGTTTGATGATAGGTACCCATCATGAGAGCAGTTACTTTTATCATGATTTTCCTGATTTTCATGAGTATTAGCTATGCCAGAACTGCCTACCATTGCACCTAAATCTCTGCTGTAGTCTCTAACTCCTAGACCCTCTTCCCTACCTGTCTCTGTGCACATCTCTCTTACTTTACACTAGGGTTTTCATTGATTGAACTGCAGTCAGAGGATTCTTTTTATCCTTGGACTTACTTCCTGGAATTTCTTTCTTTTCTTTTTTCCTTTTTATTCTGAACCTGACAAATGTATTGCCTGCTCAAGTAGGGTCTTATCAAAAGCTGTACCCTTCAACACTAGTGATCCAGAGAATAAGTACTTATATAAGAGGTAGCCGTATGTTTATTTCCTTGCTTTTTATTGAGAAATGAAATTTCATGTGTTTTCAGTCTTGGTAGTTTTTCTATGTAACTGAATTCTATAGTGCTTGTTGAGTAACAATTTGGTTTTCCTTTTAGACATATCACATTCTTCACATCATTAAGACATGATGATTTGTTAACTTCTAATACTATTTTCTGGTTCACATATATGTTATTCTTCATAATTTAATTAATTGACAGAAAAAATCACTTTCACCATGGACTCAAATTGTCTAGGCTTGAGTTTTTATTCCAGCTACATATCAGGGAACTTACATTATCTGCTAATTGTGTTTCAGGCCTAGTTATGCCACCTATAAAATGATGATAACAGGGATACCTTTCTTACCATGGCATAAAAATAAATATGATAATGTCAAAAATTGTTTCTTAACATAGAGTGCATGGTAAATATTGGCTTTTTATTAGTAATTACCTAAGTAAAGACATTCTAAAATTAATTAACTGAACATAGTTTATTTATACTCTCAGATGTGAGGACAATTTAATAAAGTATTATTTAGTCCTGGGAGCTCCTTTAGCTTGTATATATGCCATGATGGCAGTGACATATCTTTATAAGTGACTTTTTACTAGCAGCAGTGTTGGTGAAGCTTTTCTTGACTCTAATATGCTCTGAAAGATTCATGTGGTTTTTTTAAAGTTCCTGTGAGCAACTTTGCAACTGAAATTGAAAATTCGACTGACCACATGTCATTTCAGATTTAGTTCCAGAAGATGATAAGATAATCAGGATGAAGAGGGCGTTGGCTACCAAAATCACAATAAAGAAACGTGAAAATGTAGCAAAAGTAAAGAGCTGCCTTAAAGTACACGATTAGACTTTGCAGCAGAATTTGAGTCTCTCCTGAAACAAACACTAATTCATTGGTTCATTAGTTAACTTAAAGATATTTATAGCGATAAAAATTTCAGCTTCCAAACTGTCCTAAACATTTGTTGCAAAAAAGTGAATCTGGCCCAAGGCAAGATGATACCTTTAACTTCACCAGCATTTTTTTGTGTAGGATGCCATTGGTCTCAAACTATATGTTGAAAAAACACTGATGCAATGTTTACTGCTTCTAGCACATTCTGTCTTGTATTATTGTAGTTATTTTTGTATATGCATTATTTCTCCAACTACCTAACATAGCATTTTAACTGTATTAATTTTTGTTTCTAAATATTTTATATATTCCTGATGTGCATAAAAATGTGTAAAGAGGAGGGAGTGAAATAATGAATAAGTCCTACTTTTGAAGAAAAAATAATAAGATTCAAAATAAATGTCATCATTTATTTGATAGACCACCTATAGTCTCAAATTCATATCTAGAACGTTGGACTATTTAATCTATTTACATTTGTATTTACATTGATTTTTCATTTGACATACGTGTCCCAAGATTATTTTTTCTTCCTTTCTTTGAAATCAATTGATGGTTTTTATTTACTTCCCTTGTGTGTTTCCAATTTTTTTTAGTTGTTAACTTAGAGGTTATATATACATACTTGCATACTTATGACAGTAGTACAGATTTTGAGAGTAATGAATATGCCATGGAAGAATTTATTTTGCCTCTCTCCAGCAATACTAGAAATTTAAAACATTTTCCCCTCTGTGGGCTCAGTTTATTCTTTTTGTTTCATTCCTATAATGCATTTTAATTTCCATATAGTTGAGACCATACAGAACATTACTATTATTTTAAACAGTATTTATTTAAATTTACCCATATATTTAAGCCTTATAATGTTCTGGCAAATCCTTCATGGACTTCCGTGTTTTTATCTTCCCTTTTTTTTTTTTTCTGTGTTTTTATCTGATGACGAATGTGATTGAGATTTTCTTTCAACACTTTGAAGATATCAATCCACCATTTGCTGGCTTCTTCCATAGTGTTTCTCCAATGAAGGTTTTTTTCTGTTTTCAAGATTTTCTGTTTGTCTTTGGTTTTTGGCAATTATTTCAAAGTGATCAATGCTTGATGTTACAAGATGAACATACGGGTATAAAATTAAATCAGAGTGAAAGTTGAAAAAAACAAAGTCCAAGTTGAGTCAATGGATTTGAATGTAACAGAATTCAAAAAGCTGGTGATAGTCTTTCATTTTCCATATTACGACTATCTTTATAAAACTTCCTGCTTGTCAGTTTTTTGTGTATATATCAAAGAAAATTATCTGCAGTTATCTAAGAGTTTTATCCTTTCCATTTCTCCTCCATTTTCTACTACATAATCTTTGGAGCCCAGATTTTCTTTATGTACTTCTAACAAAAAAACATATTATAACAGACTGATTTGGGAAGCAGATGTGATAATCCAGCTATCTTCTAGTACATCAGATACGAAAGGTATTTACAAAAACGTGAGGGAGTTACTTATAGAATTAATTATATTCTGTTTTGGAAAAGATAGGTTTTGAAAATATATGTTATGTTACATTAAATGGGTATACTCATGGTATTTTAAAAATGATTTAAGTGCCTATTTTGAATATTTGTCTTATTTTCTAAAACACTAAACATTCACAAGGAAAGCATTTTGAGGACTTCAATATTTTAAGAATGTAAAATACTCGTGTAAGAAATATTCTTTTAGACATGCCTGCATGTCAATCTGTATTGGGATCCAGAACTTCTTGAAAGCTGGGATCCACAGAGCTTCTTGCCATTGTTCATCTATTTTGGAAACACCTCAGACATTAACTATTCTGATATTATTCTTCTCAATTCCCTTTCATCTTTTCCTGTGATCCCAGTGGAACATATGGTAGATCTTTAATTCTGTTCTACATGTCTCTTGTTTTCTTTTCTAGATGTTCTACTCTTTTCTGCCTCTGCTTCAGCTTTTATTTTTTTCTATCCACTTGCTTTCCATTTCAGTTTTCCCATTGGTGGTCTGTTCTATTTTCTTACCCATCAGTTGAGTTCTTAATCTTATGTATTACACTGTTCAATTTTAGAATTTCCATTTGAGTTTCTTTATATGCAGACATTCCTCATTTTAGACAGTATTGGTAACGGAAACTCTTGCTACTAGAACTTTGTCCTTGCTTTGCATAGCTCTCTAGTCAGTGGAACCATGCAGAGCAAGAACATGGTCTCGACATACACATATTTCAGTTACTACCTTTGTCATCCAAAGTGAGGACTTTGAGTATTCCAGTTATATACCAACACTTCTTCACACTTCTTTATTCTCTTAAACATATTACTTATATTTATTTAGAATTCCTTCTTTGTTAACTCTATTAATTACAGCAGTCATACTCAGAATGCTAGCATGTGGCATTCAACTAGATATAGTTGCCCCATAATGTAAATTTCCTATATCACTGCTTAATTAAGTTGATTTCATAAACATCAAACCTAAATTTCCTGTATTTATATTATGCTAGGTGTTTAAAGAAGGATAAATGCACAATTATTAACTATAATTTCCTAGGAATAATTTTTTAAATAGAATAATTTTTTAAATGTTCAAAATGGAAAGGCTAAAGAGAACCTTCATGTTTAATTCAATATACTTTTATAAAAAATAATAGAATACAATTTGCTTCAGCAAAAATTATTTACCTGCAAGGGGAAGATGTATTAAAAGATTTAAAAACTAAGTATAATACAAAGTTTGATACGTGAATAAATATGTTGTGAGTAATATGAGGGTAAAGGAAAAAATATGGATTCGAACAGGTTTATTTCAAGCATCTGATGTAGTAGACATTAGAGTAGGCCTTGAAGACAATACTTTTGGATTCCATATGACTGCTCCTTTATTTTTTGTGCCTTACTTTTTCTTTTTCTATTCCCATCTTGGACTGCTTTATATGATCCCCAAAGCCTTGCTTTGAGTGAAGGTGGAAAGAAAATAGAAATACCCAGACCATGCAATGTTGGAATGACTGGTGGATCATTATCGAATGAGCCAGTGTTACTTCTTCCTGTGAATTAATTCATTATAATCTCTTAGGAAATATAGAATTCAGACAAAAATCCATCTATTTTTTCCTGAAAATAATAAAGCTATTAATGCTTTCTTTTCTGAAAATGGTCTTTTTGGCATCCTAATCTTGCCAAATTTATATCTTGAGATTGGTTTGTCAATCTGACTAGAGGCAACATGCTCAAAAGTATATAAACATAGACTGATGCTCAGGTACTAAATTCTCCAACTATTATTTTTATCATAGAAGCAAAATAGAGGGCAGCCCAGGTGGCTCAGCGGTTTAGCGCCGCCTTCAGTCCAGGGGTGATCCTGAGGATCTGGGATCGAGTCCCATGTCAGTCATGCTCCCTGCATGGAGACTCTGCCTGTGTCTCTGCCTCTCTCTCTCTCCTTTCTGTGTTTCTCATGAATAAATAAAAATAAAATCTTTAAAAAAAAGAAGCAAAATAGAGTAAGAGAGAATAATATACAATAAGGAGCAGGAGAACTAATTTTGTATTATTTTATTCTTTTTCCTGACATTTTTAATTTGAGTCAATTATAACTTTGTAGGAAGTTCCCAGGAACTGTATTCCCCAGCTTAAAATCAGTACTCCAAAGAAACTCTTTCTTTTTAAAAAATTCTTACCATTAAAGAGCAATTTTGTATGATTGGTATCAACATGTTTTTTTCCACATCTACAAAGCAACTACTGTCAACCTTTCAACATTTACTGAAAATAACCCTTCATCAGAGCTCCTAGATTCATACACAATACTATTTCACCATTAAGTTTGAAGACTTGATTCATGTGCCCGTGCAACTCTGAAATTTCCTACTATTTTCCAACCTTTTAGTGATTTAGGAGAAAGTGAAGAAAGTAGAGTAGCAACTAAAAAGTCACACTCAAAATGAACACTTTTCTTTCTGTTTCTTTTAAGAGGTGAGGAGAATGCCACATTAAAAAAAAAAAAGAGAAGCAGTTCTCCTTTGCTTCATAAAGACAGCAGAGAACCCATAGATTCTCCAATAAAAGCATTTTACAAGATTTCCAGAAAAAAAGATATTGCTGGGATGATTTTAAAATGATCAAAAATAAAAAATAAATAAAATGATCTTAAGAAAATGAAACTGTGCAAGTATGCATAGATTTTCCTTCCCAGTTATGTCTACAATATTGCTCTTTGGGATATATAAAAATACCTTTGAAGATAGCCTTATCTTTACTTTATGGTATATACTTTGCCATTGCCCAACAAAGCTTGAACCCAGGCTTGATGAACCCTATTAAAATACGGCAGTTGGGTTGCAAACATGTTAAATCGTGTAGAAAATAATTGAGAAAATCACATTTAAAAAATAATATCGGGAATAGGAGAGAAAAGTGTATATGTAACACACGTCTCAAAATTTAACTGTTTAAAATTAGAAGGTCTTTAAATATAAAAGGTCTACACAAGAAAAAGAGAAGGTGTTGTTCCAAGTCTTTCATCATGATTCACTAGACTCTCTTAATAAAGTGCACTAAGATACTCCAAACTTATTTTCTAGAAATGGGAATTAAAATAGTACATTTATTCTAGGGATTTTTTTAATAAGATCTACTTAGTGATAAGATCATATGAAAAATCACAGAATTATATCTGAACTTGGCAAAGTCTGATCATATACTTCTTTGTTTCTTAGATATTAATTTCTTAAGTTGCAGAGATAAGAGTAAAGAATTATCAAGGCGTACCCTTGATATCTGCTTTATGAGGTAAAATATACATGATAACTTCTAAGAGGCCCAAGTTTTGCCCCAATCCCTCTACTGCCTCTATTCTAAATCTAAAGAGAATGATTTCTTCTTTGTGATCTAATGAGATCTTTATTTTGTTCTATTTCATTAGGAAAGATAGAACACAAGGGATATTATGCAAACATTAGTAAGTTAAATGTTAAGTCCTTCCTTAAGTCAAACCTGCCTCCTTCCTGAGAAGTGAGATTTCTTTACCAAGGCCTATTTTTTATTGGTTTCTCTTGTTCTAGATGGTGAACAACAGCATTTATTTGATTCCCTTGGAAGAATCCATGTTTGCAATTAAGCACAACATCAAATAAACTTTTACCACGTCAAGTGTCTGACTTTCTCTATATCTTATGTGATTTTCTCATAAAAAAAATATTTGTAAAATCTCCTCAGGACACCCCATTCATTTTCTACTGTCATTACTCAACTTAATTTTTAGTTTAAATTGGTCTGAATATCTTATCCCTCCCAAAGTGTCAGAGACAAAGGCTTCCATTTATGCAATGGGTGTCTCACAGTATCTCTTAGCTCCATCACATGTGATTCTGTACAAGATTTCTAGAAACATAAATAATAAATTTTTGCAAGACAGAACATGGAAAATATAATTTCCATTTTGTTGCAAGATGTGATTTCATCACATGCTGTAACATTAAAAATATACAATATAATCATTTAATTCTTAAAATGTATTTCAGATTAGTAAACTAGTTTAGACCATTTTTTCAAATTAAAAAATGCTTAACAGGAAAGACACTTATTTTGTGAATGCTGTATATTTCATGACCAAAACACATATATTTAAGACACACACCCAGAGCTTTATACTCCAACAAATTTACGAGAAAACAGAAACACTCGCTGCTAATTAACTATGTAAAGAGGATTAAAGTGCTAAGAAATAACCTTTGCTTTAATCAGTGGTAAATTTATTTAAAATGTTTAAGAAAATGGAAGCAAGATGTTAAAATCATTTTTGCTAAAAGGAATATTAAGAAAAATGTTTCGATTCTCTAAATTCCATGGGCAATATGCTTACTGGTGGTCATTTAATTATGGGAGAGGAAGCTGTGAAAATGGCCCCCAGCAGGAGTGCAGATTTATCATTATGCATACAGAATAGAAAACTTAGCCTAGGCTTCTAGACATAGTCCTGAATGCAAAACAAAACCGTAAAAACAAAAAACAAAACAAAACAAAAAATAAAAAACCTGCTAAACTGTGTGAGTGTGGTTTAGATTGCTCTGGTACATGGTCAAAGCTAAGCAGAAACATTACTGGGTGTTATTCTGTATGTTGGCAAATTGAACACCAATAAAAAATAAATTTATTATAAAAAAAAAAGAAACATTACTGCTTCTAAGCCCTGGAAACATGTTGTCCGGGAGAGGAGGAGGCAAGCAAGCTATAGATACGGCCACGTGAAAGGAAATTTCTTGAGTATTTTTTGAGTGATAAAAATCACACTGGATAACTCCACATATTTATTTTTGAAAAGTCCAAAAGATTCATCGGTAAACACTTCATTTCCAGAGAAACCTTACATTGCCACAGGGCATGTCACACCGACATGGTGCTTCTGTGGAAGCTAGCAGCCTAGACTGAGCTAACTACAGAAACAGCAAGTATTCTAATAGAACCTTAGTCCATCTGGGCTTATGAGATAGTTTTAAGTTTCATTCAGCTTTTATTAGTATTATGACAACCATCCCAGTCTATTTTCAGAAGCTTGTCTGTCCAGTTGCCCATGAATTTTATCAGGGAAAAAGTGCTGATAATGTTCAAAAGTACCAAAGGATATTATTATGGAGAAGATTGTGGATTCCAAAAGTGACAATTTTCAACATTGCCTGTTGAGCTAAACTTCATTATCTCCTTTCAATGGAGTGGGGTGTGTTCACAATACATGGTAGCTCATTTATACATGTTTGGGTATTTTTCAAAATTATTCTTATTGTTCTTAGGATACTCCCACCCCCTAACCTCCCCGACACGATTATTAAGTTTTCCATACTTTCCCCACAATCCATGATTTTGACCATGAGTTTGATCAACACCAAAATCCTTACACCTGATAATATCTCATAATCTAAGCATCACAAAAATATTTCTGCACCATCAGAAAGAAATAGTTTTGTCTGAATGACTAAGCAATAGTTTAGAATTTAATCTTTACTATAGGTTCAGTAACTGAGTTTGATTTTTAAAAAATTATTGAATATTAATGGTCCAATTTCTACACATTTAAAATCAGAAAAATTTGTATTGTGATTAAATGACTTTAACTGGTGTTGAACTGGATGAAAAATAAAGGAGAATTTACTGATAACTAAGATGATAAATAACTTGTTTTCAAAGGGAAAATTTTCATGGCCATGGACAGTAATAGCGTCACTTTCAGACAATATTGCTCTACCTAAGTTTTTAACAATACAAACAAAATTGATGCTCTGGATTTTGATATATTTTGAAATTAACAAAATTTTCTAAGGTTTAATACTTAGTCCTTAGCTTGTCAAGATGGAATAAATGCAAATTTAAAACTTTTACACTTTGAAAATCATGCAGAAGTATCAAACCATTTCTAGAATAGGAAAAAATTCATTTCAATATGATAAATGTAATACTATGATTTGGGGTTAAACTTGGATTATACGGATAGGAAACATAATTACATCAGTAATATTATTGCCTAAATTGTAAAACAAAAGGAAACACTGAAATGTTATAGCATTCTACTAGCATTATATAAAATTCTGGTACTCATTTGTGATGTTTTAGTAGACATTCTAATATTCTGTTATTGAATTGCTTTAATAGCATCACAGTCTGTGTCCTATTACTGACTTCCATGAACAGCATGAGACAATTGGGTTTTTGTAATGCAGTTGTAGAACAAAGTGGTTTATCATATAAATTGGTATCCATAGGAGTAAATAATTCTGATGAGATTTACCTCATTTATTTTAAGAAATAAAAAAGTATCACTAGATTTCACAAAGCATAATTAAAATCCTAATTGAAAATGCTGCGTGCTACATGTGTACTGTCATCTCACTTTAGAATTTACCAGTATTTTAAATACATCTTGCAAGGACACGATAATAGCAATTCAATGTCTTTGTGATCTTTGTACTTAGTGTTGCAGATCAGATGTTTGAAAGTTCACCTCTTTGTATTATAAAAATAATTAATTGTAAGTGAATATAGAATTAGTTTATTATGAAAATTGATAAAGTTAGTAGCAAGAAAGTTGACAGATATTAGAGTACATAATCAGGCTTTTTTCACATGGTTTTATAAGTAGACTTTACCTCTTAATTCTCTTTCTGGAACTATTCACCTTGTTAATCTTAAAATATACACACTAGTTTCGGATTGTCTGAATTAATGCAACTTCACATGAACCAAAGACTCAAACAGTGAAATTATCATGTTTATTATCATTTTTGTTTTAAAACCTTAGTTTTCTGTCAGAAAAAAATAAAGAAAATACACCTAAACTATAATGTTTTTAGTCAAAGAAACTGAAACCAGTCAAAATTGGTAAACTAAAGTGGACAAAATTACTCCTACTTAATATAAAACCATAATACTGCTAGTCCTTTTTTATGACTGTATTCAATAATGTGACTTTAGATTCTACTTATTATAATAACAGAGCGTTGCAATTTTTTATTAGAATTATAAATCAAAGGGAAATATTTTGCCTATAGCACAAGAAGAAAAACATTTATTTTGCCTGTAAAAGATTCTCCTCAATTTGCTATCCACTAAATATGTGACACGTTATTAGAAATCAAAATAAAGGGAACAGAAAGTTATCAGTCCAATAACTAAGGAGATGTTTTATTCTTATTTAAAACTGTTACATTAATCAGGACATTATACATTACAAAGTGTGTATTCATTTTTTCAGGTTTATAATAAGTTATAGAAAAAAACTACACAGAATATAAGGTACGTAAGTACTCACAAGTATCAACTGTGGCCTTATTACCACACACCATATTTTTATTTGTTTTGTTTTGTTTTCATAACAAGCTATAAAAAGGTCATACATTTGTATTCTCCAAGCTGATGCTAACACATATCTTTTTCCCCCTAAAAATTCCATCACAAAAAGTAATAATGTTTTTTATTGGACCTGTTGTAGACTTGTAGTTTATAGAAAATATAGATGAATTTTAATGTCATATATATATATATTAATTTATAAATGAACCTTTCATATGTATCAAGTATGAACCTAACATAAACCATATTACCAGTTGCTAGTATATTAACATTCTGATATATTACTAAAATACAGATAATACAAATAGTCAATGTATTATCTTCAAAATGTTTCATTTTTGCATTTGAATTCACTCTCAGATGGCTTATTTGAAAGCAAATGTTAAAGCTCCCTGGAAGGATGGCTGTTATCTTCAGCTGCTCCTCATTCAAGGAATTGTACCCACTGAAAGCTGGAGTGGAGGAAATGAACTGAATCTTATATAGTCCAGCTGAAGCTGAATTTTCCTTTACCAGGTCTTTTGGAGAACAACGGCAGATAATTTTTTTCTTTAGAGACTTAAGGCAACTTTGAAAAGCTAATAAATGATTAGGTAAAATGAGTTATTTTGAATAAACATGAAAGAAAATGTACCAGAATGACTCATCACAGTCGACATTTGAATAAGTAACATATTCAAGACATTTTTATTAAAATCTTTTGTCAAGTGTCTCATTTTAAGATCAGATGAAAGATACCTCCAAGGCTCTTGAAGGATTTTTACTTTTTTAGTGAATATTATACTTCTACCTTTATGTAACATTCAACATAAAACACAATAAATATATGGGGCATTGTTTTTTCACTTTATGAGTCAAAATATTTCTTTAAAATGTGGTGATCAGTCCCATTCAAAATAAGAGAACTGGAGTTCTTTTTTGTGGTGCCTCAGAGGTGGTCAGGTGCTTCAAGGGAGAAGCTGAAAAACATTTTCCCAACTGCTGGCTGCTAGAAACTCACTGAACTATGTGATGAATGCATATTCTGTACCTTCTTTGAGGAGTATGGTCAAAGAAGTTGCTGCTGATATTCTAGGTGAAGAAGGGATGGGTTATGTGCGTTGGAATTGGTGGTGAAATTACAGACAAGGCTTCCCCATGAAGTAAGGTGTCTTCATCCATGGTAGTCTGCCTTCTACTGGGCAAGGGTCATTCCTGTTATAGACTAACAACTGGAGAAGAAAACACAATTGGGTTTGGGTTTCATTGAAGATGCTAATCTGAGTGTTCTGAATTTGGTCATTGTAAAATAAAAAAAAGGAGAGCACGGTATTCCCAGACTTATTGATACTCCCCATGATCCTCTCCTGGGGCCCAAAAGAGATAGCAGAATCCATAAGCTTTTGAATCTCTCTAAAGAAGATGGCATTCACCACTATGTTTTGAAAAGCCCATAAGCAAGGGCAGGAAGCCAAGGACCAAAGTGATAAAGATTCAGCGCCTTGCTATTCCACCTGCCGTGCAACAAATGTGGGTGTGTTACTTTGAAGAAACAGCGTATCAAGAAAAATAAGTAAGGAGTGGCAGAAAATGCTAAACTTTTGGGGAAGAGAATGAAGGAGGCCAAAGAAAAAAGCCAGGAACAGATTGCCAAGAGACAGAGGTTACCCTCCTGGGAGTTTCTACCTTTCAGTAGGAATCCAGTCAAACAAACAAACAAACAAAACAAAACAAAACAAAAAAGGAATCCAGTCAAAAATGAGATTTTCTAAGAATAACAAGATATTAAAAAATAAAATAAGATAAAGCTGTTATATATGTGGTAAGCAGAATAATGCCCCAAATGACGAAGATGTCCTTAGAACCTGTGACTATATTTAGTTTTATGACAAAGGAAAATGAGGATTGAATCAAAGTTGCTACTTAGCTGACCTTAAAATAGGCAGATTATCCAAGATAATCCAGATGAAATAATTTAATTGCAAGAGTACCTATAAGTAGGAGAGGGAGGCAAAACTATGAGTTGAAGGAAGATGTGACTAGGGAAGAGAAACGTGGTGAGGTCTGGCGTTGCTATTACTGAAGATGAAGAAGGCGGCTGTGAATGTGGACATCATCTAGAAGCTGGAAAGGGCAGGGAAACAGATTACGCCCTGAAGACCCTGAAAGGAGGGCTGCGCTGCTGACACCTTGACTTTCTTGTTTGAGGCCCCAGTTGGACTTCTGAACTACAAAACTAAGTTTAATACATTTTTGTTGTTTTAAGCTACCACATATATGGAGATTTGTCAAAGTATCAACGGGTAACTAGTGAGGTACATCATATTTTTAGTATTATGGGGGAAAATGAATAAAACATTGTATGTCTGTAGGTATATTTATTACGTAATGTGAATTGACCGAAACCTTAGTTGAGTCAATGTGAAAATACTGTTGACAATTTAAAATATGCTCTTGGTCTCTCTTATTCCATTTCTGGGAGTTTTTCCTAAAGTTACTTTTACACATACAGCAAATGATACAAAAATTGTGACCTGAGAAATTTTTGAAACTTAAAGTATTTGAAATAACTGAATATAAATCAGGAGATAATAGCTTTATGTGCCTTTGTGTTTGTGTGACTGTGTTGCTTTTTTTTTTTTTTTTAAGATGTTTGTTTATTCATGAGAGACACAGAGAGAAGCAAAGACACAGAGGGAGAAGCAGGCTCCATGCCGGGAGCCCAATGTGGGACTCGATCTCGGGTCTCCAGGATCAGGCCCTGGGCCAAAGGCAGGCGCTAAACCGCTGAGCCTCCCAGGGATCCCCATGTTGCTTTTATAGACTCTACAACAGCTATAGCTTCAAAGAAAGATACATTGGCACATGGAGACAGATGAAGGTTAATTGCTTTCAAAAGTACGAATTTTTGAAAAATGATGTATAGTACCACATATATAAACAAATTATTAGAAATGGTTTTGAAATTAAGATCCTAAACTTCTGGGCCACTGGTTGGTAATTGTTTTTAAAGGATACAAAGGTGTGGGTGACAGAAACTTAGGTATGGTTGGTCTTTCCACTTTTTGTTGAGGATAAAGTTAGGTTTTAATGATCTACTCTTACATTTTACTTGAATTGTGAAAAAGAATTGTAACAACAGTCTTCTTTGTCACAAAATTAGTGAAAAAACCTGAGAAGTTGAGTCAGTAAATTTCGCAGAACAGCTGATGATTATCTTGTTTGAAACATACAGGAGTTCCTGGCATGCTGATTGCCCTTCTAATGGGCAAGTCTTCAGGTGTCTCAGCATAAACAGTAATGAAAACAAAGGCCCCATCCTAGGAAGGGCTTGTGCTGAAGGTGAATTGTAATTTTTTCACCTGGGAATTCCAAAGGAGATGACCATTTGGGTAGATCGCTTTGAATTGTGCTGTGTGTATGGTGAGAAAAATCCTCTACTTCCAACTGTTTCTTTTTAAGGTAGATGGGAGGAATGGAAATAGTCTCAACAAAATAGTTAATGCTGTTAACAGAGCCACATTAGACTCTGGCATTTCACCCAGTGAGGAATGTCGTAAAAAAGAACCTCAGATAATGCATGAAGTGCGCCACTGGAAGAATATTTATCAGGTTGAAATTGAAACAGCCAGTTTAATTTGGTCCCAAATTCCCCAGAAACATTTTATGGTAGATTCCTGTACGAACCTCCTAGGAAAGGCTTACGTGTCACATGTTGCAGAAGAACCCTAAAGGTCCTAGAGCTGCAGCTATCCACAGGATAGGCAGGTACCAGTGGTCCAAACACAGTGGCTGGACACTTGGTGGGGGTAGAACTTGGAGGAACTGTTTTATTTTCTCTAAAATAAAGATGAGCTTATGTTGAGAGACCAGGAAACAGGAAAAAAAAAATCATAATAGGGACCATGGTACACGATGGTAAATCATCTCATAAAGATCACAAATACATTCTTAGCTGTACTTGCAATTTTTATCTAATTTACATGAAATTTTATGAAATACTAATGGATATACTTAATGAGTTAATAGAATGATGATATTAACCTATGATAAGATTCCATAAATTTTGGGCCTGGGTGGGTCAGTCGGTTAAGCATCTGACTTGTGAGTTTAGCTCGGGCCATGATCTCGGGGTCATGGGATTGAGCCCCACATTGGACTCTGCACTCAGCAGGGAGTCGTCTTGAGATATTCTCTCTAATATCTTTTTAAAATTCCATGATTTGTGAAAAGTCAGCAGTTTAAATTTAGTAGTTTGTCTTAAATTTTTTACAAAGGTGCAATATAGAATGAAGTGCTTCGAAATGTTTAGAAAATGCATAAACATCTTTTTACACTCTAATTAGTAAGGATTGAGATTCATGAATTTAAATCTATGGTAAGGTACTTCTAGAGCTTTTGAAATTCTTGCAATATGATTACAAATGCTGTGATTACTGCTCTGGAAAAAAGATGACAACAAACAATCCATATACAATTTTACATACTATATATAAACTTATCTATAAGCCTGATTCTGGTAAAACATAACTCTTAAAAAATTAAAGGAGAAGTTTGTTAAAGCACGAAAATTTTCACATAGAGAGCTAGATTTACGAAAGCTGACCCCCTTCCTAGTCTATGCAGCCTCTGTGCTTTCAGAGAAAGCAATTTTAAGTATGTCACAAGGTCAACTGTGGACTATGAAGTAGTAAATCCACATTTTTTCCAGTTTAGTTTCACTGCAGAATTATATGCTTTCATTGGAGAAAAGGAGATGAAAAGAAGAAATAGCATCTGCTCAGCTTTAGGCCTGATTAAGGGGAAATTAGTTCCATCAACATATGTAAATGCCCATTTCCTAGCGCTAGACCTAAGAAAATCTTAGGGCCCGAAGGAGGCGTAAATGTCAACTTGTACAGGCTTGTCTTTGCATTATGGGTTCGATACTATCCTCATAGTTTTATTCAAAAACAACTAATTATAGACAAAACTGGAACTTGAGTTCATGTTTATTCCCTAACAGACCAAGCATCTCCTGTTTACCTCTTAGCATCAATTTGCTTGAGAGACTGCCTCCATTCTATTACACATTTCTGATTGTCTACCAATTTCAAAACCTCAGATCCAAAGAATGGGTTTTTGACCTGAATCCTCACTGGAGCAGATTTCTTTGGGGAAATTTTACCTCTGTGTCGATTTATTGGGAGAGTAGTCTATTAGAACTCAATGGTGTTAAGGCAACCTGTTGAAGGAACATCTCATGAGTACAGCTATTGAGATTGCTATCCTTTCACACTAGTACTAAAATAACCAAGTTTTATCTTAGGTTACCCAAAAACATGAGGCCTCTGACAATTTAACTTTGGGGACAAAGAAAGAGTTGCTGGAAATCATTTTAAAGGAAAATCACAAAATCTGAAGGTGGGGTGGTTGTGTAGGATAGTACAGTGGTAGATGAGGGATGAGCAGATGAACAGATGGATAACACATGAATAAACGGATGATTGACAGAGTTCTTTTTTTTTTAATTAACTTTTATTGGTGTTCAATTTACCAACATACAGAATAACACCCAGTGCTCATCCCGTCAAGTGTCCACCTCAGTGCCCGTCACCCATTCCCCTCCAACACCCGCCTCCTCCCCTTCCACCACCCCTAGTTCGTTTCCCCGAGTTAGGAGTCTTTATGTTCTGTCTCCCTTCCTGGTATTTCCCAACATTTCTTTTCCCTTCCTTTATATTCCCTTTCACTATTATTCATATTCCCCAAATGAATGAGAACATACACTGTTTGTGCTTCTCCGATTGACTTATTTCACTCAGCATAATACCCTCCAGTTCCATCCACGTTGAAGCAAATGGTGGGTATTTGTCGTTTCTAATTGCTGAGTATTATTCCATTGTATACATAAACCACATCTTCTTTATCCATTCATCTTTCGATGGACACCGAGGCTCCTTCCACAGTTTGGCTATTGTGGCCATTGCTGATAGAAACATCAGGGTGCAGGTGTCCCGACGTTTCATTGCATCTGAATCTTTGGGGTAAATCCCCAACAGTGCAATTGCTGGGTCATAGGGCAGGTCTATTTTTAACTCTTTGAGGAACCTCCACACAGTTTTCCAGAGTGGCTGCACCAGTTCACATTCCCACCAACAGTGTAAGAGGGTTCCCTTTTCTCCGCATCCTCTCCAACATTTGTGGTTTCCTGCCTTGTTAATTTCCCCATTCTCACTGGTGTGAGGTGGTATCTCATTGTGGTTTTGATTTGTATTTCCCTGATGGCAAGTGATGCAGAGCATTTTCTCATGTGCTTGTTGGCCATGTCTATGTCTTCCTCTGTGAGATTTCTCTTCATGTCTTTTGCCCATTTCATGATTGGATTGTTTGTTTCTTTGGTGTTGACTTTAATAAGTTCTTTATAGATTTTGGAAACTAGCCCTTTATCTGATATGTCATTTGCAAATATCTTCTCCCATTCTGTAGGTTGTCTTTGAGTTTTGTTGACTGTATCCTTTGCTGTGCAAAAGCTTCTTATCTTGATGAAGTCCCAATAGTTCATTTTTGCTTTTGTTTCTTTTGCCTTTGTGGATGTATCTTGCAAGAAGTTACTGTGGCCAAGTTCAAAAAGGGTGTTGCCTGTGTTCTCCTCTAGGATTTTGATGGAATCTTGTCTCACATTTAGATCTCTCATCCATTTTGAGTTTATCTTTGTGTATGGTGAAAGAGAGTGGTCCAGTTTCATTCTTCTGCATGTGGATGTCCAATTTTCCCAGCACCATTTATTGAAGAGACTGTCTTTCTTCCAATAGATAGTCTTTCCTCCTTTATCGAATATTAGATGACCGTACATTTCAGGGTCCACTTCTGGGTTCTCTATTCTGTTCCATTGATCTATGTGTCTGTTTTTGTGCCAGTACCACACTGTCTTGATGACCACAGCTTTGTAGTACAATCTGAAATCTGGCATTGTGATGCCCCCAGCTATGGTTTTCTTTTTTAAAATTCCCCTGGCTATTCGGGGTCTTTTCTGATTCCACACAAATCTTAAAATAATTTGTTCTAACTCTCTGAAGAAAGTCCATGGTATTTTGATAGAGATTGCATTAAACGTATAAATTGCCCTGGGTAACATTGACATTTTTATAATATTAATTCTGCCAATCCATGAGCATGGAATATTTTTCCATCTCTTTGTGTCTTCCTCAATTTCTTTCAGAAGTGTTCTATAGTTTTTAGGGTATAGATCTTTTACCTCTTTGGTTAGGTTTATTCCTAGGTATCTTATGCTTTTGGGTGCAATTGTAAATGGGATTGACTCTTTAATTTCTCTTTCTTCAGTCTCATTGTTAGTGTATAGAAATGCCATTGATTTCTGGGCATTGATTTTGTATCCTGCCACGCTACCAAATTGCTGTATGAGTTCTAGCAATCTTGGGGTGGAGGCTTTTGGGTTTTCTATGTAGAGTATCATGTCATCGGCGAAGAGGGAGAGTTTGACTTCTTCTTTGCCAATTTGAATGCCTTTAATGTCTTTTTGTTGTCTGATTGCTGAGGCGAGGACTTCCAGAACTATGTTGAACAGCAGTGGTGAGAGTGGACATCCCTGTCTTGTTCCTGATCTTAGGGGAAAGGCTCCTCCCAGTGCTTCCCCACTGAGAATGATATTTGCTGTGGGCTTTTCGTAAATGGCTTTTAAGATGTCGAGGAAAGTTCCCTCTATCCCAACACTCTGAAGGGTTTTGATCAGGAATGGATGCTGTATTTTGTCAAATGCTTTCTCTGCATCTAATGAGAGGATCATATGGTTCTTGGTTTTTCTCTTGCTGATATGATGAATCACATTGATGGTTTTACGAGTGTTGAACCAGCCTTGTGTCCCAGGGATAAATCCTACTTGGTCATGGTGAATAATTTTCTTAATGTGTTGTTGGATCCTATTGGCTAGTATCTTGTTGAGAATTTTTGCATCCATGTTCATCAGGGATATTGGTCTGTAATTCTCCTTTTTGGTGGGGTCTTTGTCTGGTTTCAGAATTAGGGTGATGCTGGCCTCATAGAATGAATTTGGAAGTACTCCATCTCTTTCTATCTTTCCAAACAGCTTTAGTAGAATAGGTATGATTTCTTCTTTAAACGTTTGATAGAATTCCCCTGGGAAGCCATCTGACCCTGGACTCTTGTGTCTTGGGAGGTTTTTGATGACTGCTTCAATTTCCTCCCTGGTTATTGGCCTGTTCAGGTTTTCTATTTCTTCCTGCTCCAGTTTTGGTAGTTTGTGGCTTTCCAGGAATGCGTCCATTTCTTCTAGATTTCCTAATTTATTGGCGTACAGCTGTTCATAATATGTTTTTAAAATAGTTTGTATTTCCTTGGTGTTGGTAGTGATGTCCCCTTTCTCATTCATGATTTTATTAATTTGAGTCTTCTCTCTCTTCTTTTTAATAAGGTTGGCTAATGGTTTATCTATCTTATTAATTCTTTCAAAGAACCAACTCCTGGTTCTATTGATCTGTTCCACAGTTCTTTTGGTCTCGATATCATTGAGTTCTGCTCGAATTTTAATTAACTGTCTTCTTCTGCTGGGGGTGGGGTCTATTTGTTGCTTTTTCTCTAGTTCTTTTATGTGTAAGGTGAGCTTTTGAATTTGAGATCTTTCCAGTTTTTGAATGGATGCTTGTATTGCGATGTATTTCCCCCTCAGGACTGCTTTTGCTGCATCCCAAAGATTTTGAACGGTTGTATCTTCATTCTCATTAGTTTCCATGAATCTTCTCAATTCTTCCTTAATTTCCTGGTTGACCTTTTCATCTTTTAGCAGGATGGTCCTTAACCTCCACGTGTTTGTGGTCCTTCCAAACTTCTTGTTGTGATTAGGTTCTAATTTCAAGGCATTATGGTCTGAGAATATACAGGGGACTATCCCGATCTTTTGGTATCGGTTCAGACCTGATTTGTGACCCAGTATGTGGTCTATTCTGGAGAAAGTTCCATGTGCACTTGAGAAGAATGTGTATTCAGTTGAGTTTGGATGTAAAGTTCTGTAGATATCTGTGAAATCCATCTGGTCCAGTGTATCATTTAAAGCTCTTGTTTCTTTGGAGATGTTGTGCTTAGAAGACCTATCCAGGGTAGAAAGAGCTAGATTGAAGTCACCAAGTATAAGTGTATTATTATCAAGGTATTTCTTGAGTTTGGTTATTAATTCTTTTAAATATTTGGCAGCTCCCACATTCGGGGCATATATATTGAGGATTGTTAAGTCCTCTTGTTGGATAGATCCTTTGAGTATGAGATAGTGTCCCTCTTCATCTCTCACTATAGTCTTTGGGGTAAATTTTAATTTATCTGATATAAGGATGGCAACCCCTGCTTTCTTTTGAGGACCATTTGAATGGTAAATGGTTCTCCAACCTTTTATTTTCAGGTTGTAGGTGTCCTTCTGTCTAAAATGAGTCTCTTGTAGACAGCAAATAGATGGGTCCTGCTTTTTTATCCAGTCTGAAACCCTGCGCCTTTTGATGGGGTCATTAAGCCCGTTCACGTTCAGAGTTACTATTGATAGATATGAGTTTAGTGTCATCATATCTATTCAGTCCTTGTTTTTGTGGATTGTTCCACTGAACTTCTTCTTAAAGGGGAATTTTAAGAGTCCCCCTTAAAGTTTCTTGCAGAGCTGGTTTGGAGGTTACATATTCTTTCAGTTCCTGCCTGTCTTGGAAGCTCTTTATCTCTCCTTCCATTTTGAATGAAAGCCTTGCTGGGTAAAGTATTCTTGGTTGCATATTCTTTTCATTTAGGACCCTGAATATATCCTGCCAGCCCTTTCTGGCCTGCCAGGTCTCTGTGGAGAGGTCTGCTGTTACCCTAATATTCCTCCCCATAAAAGTCAGGGACTTTTTTTCTCTTGCTGCTTTAAGGATCTTCTCCTTATCTTTGGAATTTGCAAGCTTCACTATTAAATGTCGAGGTGTTGAACGGTTTTTGTTGATTTTAGCGGGCGATCTCTCTATTTCCTGGATCTGAATGCCTGTTTCCCTTCCCAGATTCGGAAAGTTTTCAGCTAGGATTTGTTCAAATACATATTCTGGCCCTCTGTCCCTTTCGGCGCCCTCAGGAACCCCAATTAAACGTAGGTTTTTCTTCCTCAGGCTGTCATTTATTTCCCTTAATCTATCCTCATGATCTTTTAATTGCTTGTCTCTTTTTTCCTCAGTTTCCCTCTTTGCCATCAACTTGTCTTCTATGTCACTCACTCGTTCTTCCACCTCGTTAACCCTCGTCGTTAGGACTTCTAGCTTGGATTGCATCTCATTTAATTGATTTTTAATTTCTGCCTGATTGCATCTAAATTCTGCAGTCATGAAGTCTCTTGAGTCCTTTATGGTTTTTTCTAGAGCCACCAGTAGCTGTAAAATAGTGCTTCTGAATTGGCTTTCTGACATTGAATTGTTGTCCATATGTTGTAACTGTGTGGGAGAGTGGGCTGTTTCTGATTCTTTTTTTTGAGGTGAGGTTTTCCTTCTAGTCATTTTGCTCAGTGCAGAGTGGCCAAAAACAAGTTGTATTGGGAAAAGGAGAAAAAGGGAGAGAAGGAAAGAAAAGAGAAAAAGAAAAAAGAGAAAGAAGAAAAAAAAGGGGAAAAAGAGAAGAAAAAGAAAGAAAGAAAAAAGAAAAAAAAGGGGTGGGGGTGGGGGAAGCAATCAGAAATCAAGAAGAAAGAGAGAGAAAAAAAAGCACAAAACAAAACAAAAAAAAACAAAAACAAAAACAAAAACAAAAAGAAACAAAAACAAAAACAAAAAAAACACGGGGGAGTATCTTCCGATTCTGTATACTTTAAGTCCCTTGACTTCCCCTGGAACTGGTCCGTCTCGCTGGTCTTCTGGGGGAGGGGCCTGCTGTGCTGATTCTCAGGTGTTAGCACTTGGGGGAGCTGCTCTGCCCCTGCCTGGTGCAGGGCTCAGTGGGGTTGTTCACCCCGTGAGGCCCCGGGAGGAAGCCACAGTGGCGGGGGCAGCTCTGCAGCCCTGGAGTCAGCCCCCGCAGTAGCTCCGGGGCTCTCCGTCTGCAGGGCCTGGGGGCTCCCGGGCGGGGCCGCTGATCTGCTCGGCCCTGGGCAGGAGCGTCCTCGCTGTCCTGGGCCCTCCCGGCCTCTGCCTGTCCCGGGGGAGGCCGGATCCTGGGCTGTGTCCCGGCGCCCTGTGCTCCGGAGCCTGCGCTGTTGGATTCGCGCTCCCGCCCCGCAGCCCCCTCCGCGGAGCAGCCGCCGGAGCCCCTCGGAGCTGCTCCCGGAGCCGCGCAGCCCCCTCCGCGGAGCTTCTTCCTCCGCCCGAGCCCCTCCGAGCTGTTCCCGGAGCCGCGCAGCCCCCTCCGCGGAGCCGCCGCCCGAGCCCCTCCGAGCTGCTCCGGGTCCCGCGGAGCGCTGCAGCCCTTAGGGAGCTCGGCGCACTCTCCGGGGCGCAGTTCCTCTGTTACTGTCCCAGGGAGCCCGAGGGCGTCCCCGCCCTCCTGGATCCTGCTCCAATTCCCCGGGAGGCCTTTCCGCGGGGAAGGTCGGTGCAGCTCCTGCTCCTCCGGGACGGGGCTCTCCTGTCCTGGGGACACTCGCCCCGGCCTCAGCCCGGCTCCTCGCGGGGCCCCTCCCCCTCGGAGGCCTTTTGTGTCTTTATTTCTTTTTTCCCGTCTTCCTACCTTGATAGAAGCGCGAACTCTTCTCTCTGTAGCGTTCCGGCTGGTCTCTCTTTAAATCTCAGGCCGAATTCGTAGATTTTCAGGATGATTGGATGGTTTTCTAGGTAATTTGTTGAGGACGGGTGACTTGGGGACCCTACTCCTCCGCCGTCTTGCCCCTCCCCCCGACAGAGTTCTTGGACATATCTCAACCTTAACCTCCAATCACGGATAAAATCTTGGGAACTTATATCACACACTCAATACTATTCTTTATGGTATTAAATGATAAAATCCAGAGATTGACTCTACAAATCACAACTGTCTAGAATCCTTATGTAACATTAACATTTTGATCAGGACAGAAAACAGTAATAACGAGAATGCCTCATGGAACCTTCTGAAGCAGACCTCAGCTTACCTGCTGAACAAGGTCTCTGTCTTCTCTAGACACAAGGCAAGAATCCCCTTGAAACAAAGCATGGGCACTTTCTCTGCTGATCATAAGGGCAAAGCAAAATGCAGAATCAAGGAGAAAGATGAGAATGAAAATACAAGGAAACACAGGAATTTGGGTTTATCTATTTGAATAAAAAAGAATTTATGTATACCTCTAAGGGTGCTCAAAGAAAACCTATCTTTGGTTCTAGCTGGTGGGGTGTGTGTGTTGTGTGTGTGTGTGTGTGTGTTCATTTTTGCAGTTCTTTTATTCTGGTTTTCAACTAGCTTTCAAACTGCTACCCTAGTAGTTTGCTGGCTGGGCAAGCACAAAGGTAATCTAGAATCAGTCCATTCAATTAAAAAATTGATGCAAAGCGTTTTGCTCGATGTGGGGTATGGAAGTCTATCAGTTGGGGGCAGAAATGCAGATTTTAGTCTATTGGGTAGTATCTGACCATCCAAACCATTAGCAAAGCCTTTGAAATAACTTTCTTCAGCTTTGCCAGAAGAAACAGACCAGTGTGATAAAGACCTAAGTGTTTCAATTTAAATACAGCAACTATGGTGTAAATATAGGGTACTCAAGTCCTTACACTACAGATGCTTGTAGAGGCTCAACTGAGAATGTTTAATATTGCCCACATCTAATATGCTGGTTATCGTGTTTACCAGTCCAACTTCTCCACTACTTTGTACTTGAAGGAAACTTCTATTATTTTATGGTAATCATTTCTATTTTTCTTTTTTAAATTTCATTCATTCATTCATTCATTCATTCATTCATTCTGTCTATATATTCATGAGAGATACACAGAGAGAGAGAGGCAGAGGGAGAAGCAGGCTCCCGACGCGGTCTTCAATCCCAGGTCTCCAGATCAGGCCCTGGGCTGAAGGCGGTGCTAAACCACCCAGCCACCCAGGCTTTCCTATTTTTTTCTATTATTCTGACTTAAGTATACACTCCTCAGGACTACCAGGTGGTTTGTATGTTTTTAAGCTTTGGATAAATGGAATTGCACAGCATGCATTACTTTGCCTAACTTCTTTCCCTCAAATTCACATTTTTGAAACCTGTTGTTTAACATCTAGTTTAAAGACTTCCTTTAGTGCATGGCATTCCATCACAAGAATATACACAATATTACTGTTGACCACTGGGGTCCTTTCAAAGTTTTGCTTAATACAAATGATGCTACTTGTCCCCAATTACTATGGGGAGATAGGTTTTATTTGGACATTTTACAACAATCTTATCTGACTTTGTTTTTGCATCAAGGATTATGGGTACCAGCATTGTGTCTTGGTTCCAAGTATCTTCTCCTACTCCAAGGGTTATGCTTTTAGTAAATTAGTCTTATTTGGTGGTGAATAGATTTTATTAATTTGAATACTATCACATTTCTCCTCTTTTTCCTTACAGCTTGTGCTTTTGATAGCCTATTTAATAAATTATTTCTAGTCCACGTTCATGACTATAATCTAATATATTGACCTCTAGAAGTTTGATAGGTAACTTTATATTATTCAATTAGTTCTATATTCTATTTAGGATTGAATTTTTGTGCATAGTATAGGGAGTATATGAGACTTTCCCCCACCCCGTAAATGTCTGGTTGTATTTTAGATAAATGGTAGTGAATCAATCTAGAATGCCACTTTGACCCAAATCAAGGCCAGTATATGCAGAAGTGTGCTTTTGTGATCTCTAGTCTGTTGTGTTGGTCTGTTTGTCAGTGACGGTATCTGTGTCAGTATCACACCTCCTTAATTACTGTAGATATAAAGGCCTATACTATTTGGTTTAAAAAAAAACACACACACCCTTGTTTCTATTGAAGACTGTTTTGGCTATTATTGGTTCTTTGTTAATTTGTATAATTGGCAAAGATCAGTTTGTTTACACAGAAATACACACACCAGTGAATTGAGATTTGGATTGTATTGTGATGAATCTCTACTAAATGAATGATGCTCCTCATCTCTCATTCCTGATTCCCCAATAAATGAAATGTTTTGCCTCTTCTGTCCTCCTCAGTTTACCACAATAGTGGTTTAGAGATGTCATTAAAGCAATGTTAGAGTTTTTATATATTTAGTCTTTTTTTAAGAAGATACTTTTTTAAAAAAAAATATTTTATTTATTTATTAACGAGAGACTGAGAGAGACAGAGACACAGGCAGAAGGAGAAACAGGCTCCATGCAGGGAGCCCGAGGTAGGACTCAATCCCAGGTCTCAGGATCACACCCCGGGCTGAATGTGGCCCTAAACCGCAGAGCCACCCAGGCTGCCCTACATATTTAGTCTTAAGTACTTGGCATTTTATTCTACGGGCTTTTGTAAGTTACTTTTGGTCAGGATATATTTCCAGTGTACAATCTGAATTTTGTAGATTAAGACAATTTTTATTTTAAAATTTATATGGACACTTAAAAAACATACGTATCTAAAAGAACTATGATGTACATTGAGTTTTTCCGAGAGAGAATGGTATCTCTCCATTGATTTATATATTTAAAAAAATTCTCTTAGCAGTGTCTTACAGATTTTAGGGATTAGATTGGGCATATCGTCTAACAAGCTTATTGCATACTACATCATATTTACCAACACTATTTTAAATCATTTTCTAATTTTCAGTTTTTCAGTTGTGAACATGTAAAATGCAATTAGCATTTCTACCCTTACTTTATCCTGTAACACTGTTAAATAAATTATTTTAATGTTTTTCTTTTTTTTGGTAGATTCTTCAGAATTATCTATGTAGGTAATTATGTTTTCTGTTAGCACAGTGTTACCATTTCTCTTCTAATTTGCATTTATTTTTCTCCCCTAATAACACTAGCTGAAACCTCTGGTGATATGGTGAATAGAAGATATGAAAGTGGATGCCTTTGCCTTATTTTTTGGTCTCTGGTTAAACGTAGTGCTTTATCATTAAGTTTGATACCAGGTACTACAGATTTTTCATAAGTTATTTTTGTCAGATTGAAAGAGTTGTCCTTATTCCTGTTTTGCCTAGTGGTTATCATTATTAGATGTTGAATTTTGCATGGCACTTGGGTGGCTCAGTAAGTTAAGCAGCTTTTGATTTTTGGTTCAGGTCATGATCCCAGGTCCCTGGGATCAAGCCCTGCGTCTGCCCCACTACTCAGTGAGGAATCTGCCCCCCTGTCCCCTCCCCGCTCTCTCTCTCTCCCAGATAAATAAATCCTCAAAAAAAAAAAGACGTTGAATTTTGTTAATATATCTTTCTGTATGTTTTGACATGATCCTAAGAATTATTTTTGTACTTCTGATCATTGACATGATGAATAAAATCTGTGTTGCATCAAGTTCACACATGCGGGATAATAGCCACTCGGTCATGATCTTTTTACCTATTTACATATTTTTTAAATTTGACTTAGTTTTTTTTAGTTTTTTTTAGGAATTTTTACATATGTTCATGGAGGATATCGGTCTGCAGTTTATATGTAATGCTTTTTTCTGGTTTTGGTATCAGGAAAATTCTGGTTTCATAGAATGTTAGAAAATGTTTGCTTTTTTGTATTTCTTGAAAAAGTTTGTTTTGAACTTCTCTCTAAATATTTTATAGAATTTTCCCATGAAACCATCTAGGTCTGGAATATTATTTCTGGAAAGTTTTAAACTATGAGTCAAATTGTATAATGGATTTATGGCTATTTAAGCTATCAATTTGGTAGTTTATGTCTTCAAGTAGTTTATCAATTTATTTAACTATGGAATATATTTCCACAAAATTCTTCATAATATTCCTTTATTATACTTAAAATACCCTTAAGATCTCTAGTGGCAATTCCTTGTATCATTCTTGATAGTATCTGCTTGTTATTTCTTGAATATTCCTTTTTTGGTAATTATGGCAGGAGACCTATCAAAAGTATTGATCTTTGCAAATAATGAGCTTTAGGTTTCATTCTGTTGTGGTTCTCTTTTCCATTTGATTAAAAAAAATTGCCTCCTTTTTTCTGCTAGCATAGGGCTTATCCTACTCTTAGTAGGAAATGTAGGTCCTACATTTGATTTTTTTTTAATATGGGTATTTAGAAGCTTTAGCTGCATCCCACTGCTTTGCGCATCTCTTATTTTCTTATAACTTTGTTAAAAGTATTTTGTAATTTGCCTTGTGATTCCTTGTTTGACCCATAGAAGAGTCAGGAAAATATTATTTAATTCTCAAATATTTTGATACTTGTCACTTTTTGTAATACCAGTTTATTACTATTATCAATGGATATGCTTTGAATTATTTTAATTTTGATTTATTGTGACTTTGTTTTATTGCTTCATACTATGTTTATAGACATTTACACATTGAGTTTTGTTGGGTTTTATTGGTGAATTGCCCCCTTTATTACTTGAAATTATCCTCTTTATATTTAGTAACATTTTATATGCCAATCTATTTTGTTTGGTCTTAAGGTACTAGTCCACATTTATCTTCATTAGTGTTAGCATGGTGTACTTTTTTTCAGTGTTCTGTTATTTAACCGGAGTTTGTTATATTTAAAGTGATTTTCTTGTAGACTGAGTTCTCTAGGATTTCTGGAAACCTAGCCTCCACACCAACCCACCCTCACTTTCATATAAAATTAGGTTGCTAGAGTGGCTCTGTTGAATTCCTTCTGCTTAGTCCAAAACCCTTTCTAGGTGAAGAGCTACATTAAACAAGATTCTACTCCTTTATTCTCCATTGCTCATGGATTGCTATCTTAGCTTCCTGTTGATCAATGTCTAAAAACCATGTTTTCATGTTTTGTCTGGCCTTTTGTCTGTTTAAGGTAGGCTAACTATGTTTTCTGTTAGTTAATCATGAAATAAGGGAGATGATGATTTATTGTTATGTTGACCTTGGAATATTTCAATAATTCAGATTTTCAGTGAGATTCAAACAACCCAGAGATCTCACCTTGTGTCGAATATTACAGTTTGTTTCAAGGATACAAGTAATTGCAATATGCAGGGAAAGAGGTACCCAACGGCAACACAACTAAACTTTGCATTTTAAGCTGCAGTAAGAGTAGCCTACTCCTTGTTCAGGTTAAAATATGAAGTCTCTAATGTATGCAACTACATAATTTTCAAAGTAGAGTCATTTTGGACATGAAATCCCTCCATATATTCGCCTAGTTTACATGAGGGATTGACAAAGGATGGCCCATTGTCTGGCCTACAGCATGTTTTTCTATGGTCTATGAGCTAAGAATACCATTTATATTTTTAAATTACTGTTAAAAATTCCTCCCTCTCTTTCTTTTTTTTTTTCTTTTTCTTTTTTTCCTTTAAGAGACCACATGACACCTGCAAAGCCTAGTATGTTTACCATCTGACCCATTTACAGAAGTTTGAGTCCTGGCTTCTGTGATAATCTATAGATTCCATAAGCAATATGGGAAAGCTACATATATATATTGTCCAAACATTGTGTACTCGAAAATACCATTTGTTTGCTAAGACGCCTGTCGGTAATCTTACAAGAAGATTTGAGTAGGTTACCTTATTTCCTGGGAGGAGAATCTCTGTACCATCAGCAGAGGAAATGGATAGATTGCGAACTTGCTTCTTGTAAACATAACTATACTAATTTACTAATTTGAATAATTTATGGATTATGTTGATTTGTATAAACACACAAATCATTAATATTTCTAATCTTTATCTTTGGTTTCCATTACTCCTCTTACTGTACTGGTTAGGATCTCCAGAAGAGTATTGAATAAAAGTATAATAAAAGAAAAATTTTATTTCCTAAAATACTTGCCGTCTCATAAGTGTAGAATATTGCATTGTCAGTCTTCTCTTTAATTTACATTTATCACCTTTGGTTTAATTTGTTATTCATTTAAAGTACTGGGAGGGAAAATTAGGACATAATTTCCACTCTTCTTTGAAAATACATGTATTGAAGGATAAAAATTTATTTTTAATGTATGACTTTTCATTCCTCAAATTATTATGTATAATATTATAAATGCTATTGATGTCAAAATAAAAATAGCTTTTTTGAAAATTCATTAGGAATCTAAATAAATCATGTTCTCTGCAAATAAAAATGGTCTGACTTTATACATTACAAAATTTATACCTTTTTTAATCTTTGTTTTTTCCTTCCTCCCTCTTTATTGTTGAATTGCAGTCCCTAGAATCTACAGAAAAATACTACATAGAAATGATTAGAGTTGAAACCTTTGTTCCCAATTTCTTTTGATAGGGAAAAGTTCAATATTAATATTGAACTTTAATCCTTTATTAGTATTGGTCATTTCTGCTACATTTTTTTCTTAATCTTCGGTTTTTAATAGTTTATCAATCCCAATTATCTCCTTAAAGAACCTACTTTTGTTTCATTAATTTTTAAAACTATTTTGTCTTTTTTTCTATTTTTTTAAGAATTCTACTTAATTTGGATCTCTGTCTTCCTAAGGTAGAAGTTTAGATTCTTTAAAAACATTGATATTTATGCTTTTTCTGTGAGGTTTAATATGAATGTCCCCTCAAAGCACTCCTTTTGTTATATTGAACACATTTTGATATACTATATTTTCAACGTCATTGATTTCCATGTATTATCTTCCCTATGATTTCTTCTTTAGCCTATAAATATTAACTGATACTCTGTTAAACTTTCTGTTTGGGAATTTAGTTGTGATCAGAAAATTTACTGTGTGTGCTTAAAATTGTTTTAAATTTACTGAAACTTTTTAAAGAAGACTTTTTAAAAATCCACACTGTTAACTGTATCAGTGTTTCTTTTGGGCTTAAAAAGGACTTAAAATAATGGTGTTGAGGAAAGTATTCTAAATGTCCGCCCTATTCTCTTAGGATCTGTTACTACTGATCAAAATCTCTATATACTTCTTTTTTCTTGTCTACTACGTATGAGAGAGAAGTTTTGAAATCTTAAACTAGGGAAGCCTGGGTGGCTCAGTGGTTGAACATCTGCCTTTGGCCCAGAGTGTGATCCTAAAGTACCAGGATCGAGTCCCACATTGGGCTCCCTGCATGAAGCCTGTTTCCCTCTCTGCCTCTCTCTCTCTCTCTCTCTCTCTCTGTGTGTGTGTGTGTGTCTCTCATGAATAAATAAATAAGAATCTTCTTTAAAAAAAAAGTCTTAAACTATATTGGTGGATTTTTCTCTTTCCCTTAGAATTCTATTAGATTCATACATACAACTTAGTGTCCTGTACATATTTCTGCTTCTTATGTATTCTTGATAATTTAACCACTTTATCATAAAATAGTTCTCTTTCCATTTATTTTTATCAATGGTGGATGGTACATGCTCCCCCCCCCCATTGTTGTACTGTATATATATATACCCATGACTTTATAGTTCACAAGGGTTGATATAGGCAGTGTACATTGGGTATCACTTTATAATCATATTTAGGTACTAGGTCTTTGTTTATACGATTCAGTTTTCACACAATTTTTACAAGAGTTATGTTTACGTATATCACTGGTTATTTTCTATTTGCTCTGTTTGGTTTTGGTTACTATTTTATTCTATTTACTGTTCTTAAAAATCCCTTTATCTCTACTATTGAGTTATGAAATGCATCTTTTCATAGGTGGGTGCATAAATGAGGTTGTCCTATTTCATGGTAAGTCTTTTTTTTTAAGATTTTATTATTCATGAGAGACAGAGAGAGAGGCAGAGACCTTGGCAGAGGGAGACACAGGCTCCCTTTATCGGGATTCATCTCAGGACCCCAGGATCATGACCTAAGCCAGAGGCTTATGCTCAACCACTGAGCCACACAGGCACCCCTCATGATAAGTTTTAAAATTACAATAATCTATGTTAAAATGATATTATATTACCTCATATATACATTAGTAACTTTCAACTAAATAATTCATTTCTTCATATTTTTGTGCAGGTGCTATATTTTCACTTCTTCATACTTAGGAATCACATAATTTAGTCTGTGTCTACATTCAGGCATGTGTCTCTGCAAGTGCGTCTTTCTGTGTGTATCCACACATCTGTCTAGGTACATGCCTGCCTGTCTGTGTCTCTATGTGTGTCTGCATGCACATGTCTCTGTGCATGTGTCTGTCTCCATCTGTGTGTGTGTGTATGTCTGTGTGTGTGGAGAGGTCTCCTCTTTCTCTGTGGGTGTATGTGGTGGTGGGGGGAGTCTCTCTCTCATTTTAACTCCCTTAATAGTAATTTATTTTCTATAAAAATCTATCTTTACCATTTTCTAGAGTTCATCTTGTTGCCAGTGCTTCTCTCAGCTTTTCTTGTGCCTGGAAAAGACGTGATTTCACTTTAACTTTTGTGTTTTCACTTTGTCACGAATTCTGAGGTGACAGGCATTTTTTTAAAATTTTAATACTTAAACTGCATTTTAATTGTCTCCTGGGTTACATAGTTTTTGATGAGAAGTCTGTTGTAATGATGATACATATTCCTCTATATGCAATTATTTTCCGCCTACTCTTAAAAAGATCATCTGAGTAGTGTTTCTCAGTAATTCATTTATTATGCGCCTTCGCTGGATTTTTCTTACAATTCTTGTTAAGATTTGATTTTATCTAGGAAATTTTTTCTAGGATGTATGTTTTAATATTTCTTAAAACATGTTCCACTATGTCTTTAAGTGACAATCTCCAAACTATAGTCTCATAAAAATTGCTCTTTCTCCTCAATCTAGCTTCCCTTAAACTCTACACATGAGACTCTAATAAATATATTAAACTGCTTACATCTTTATTTCTTTCTGTTCCTTCCCACCACTAATCATCTGTTCATTTATTTTTCAGTGTTTTTTTCTTGCTTTATTTGTGATTTCTATTGCTATTAGGGATCATTAATTCTCCCTTCTTCCTTATCAGCTATAATTCCATCCAGTGGAGAAATGGGTTGTTTTGTTTTTTTGGCATCCTATATTGTATTTTTAATCTTTGTAATTTGAATGTTGGTCTTGTTTTTTTTCTCATTAATACATTTTCCTTATTTTTTAAAGATTTTATTTATTCACAAGAGACAGAGAGAGAGCCAGAGAATCTAAGTCTTAGATTTATTCATAAGGAGTATGTCTAAAATTGCTTTCTATTTCTGCTGATTCAATTATCCATTTCATTTCCTTATTCCATTTGTATTGATAGGTTTTTCCCCCTTAATTGTTGTATACTTTTAAGTATAGTAATAATTTTAAATGTTGGGTACTATACCTCTCTATCTTTAAGGACTGTTTGACTTTTGTTGCAGAAAGTTAGATTGTATAATATCCAGCTTGACCATTTCAGCTTGCTTTTCTGCTCTTTCTGTGATTGTCTTTATTCTATAGCTAATGGAGTTCTAATTCTAAGGCAGGACACTTAGTTTTTTGCTCATTATCTTGTTGGTTCATTCATCACTGGGGCTGCTAAAAACTAACAATGTCTAGTCCTATTTTAACACTGGTAGTTGTTAAACTTATAATTATGAGGTACTAATGACTTCTTTTTCTGAACTTTGTCTTCACTGCCCTTGGTTTGTTTCATGCTCGAGATTGGTATTCAGTTGAAGACTCAATGGGACTCCATGCAAATTTCTACAGTTCTTTCTTTTTGTAGCTCCAGCAACTTGGCTATTTTGCCCTATGAATTCTAGCCATTTTGTTTTCCCTGAATTCTTCTATTCCTTGTGTTTTCTTTAGAGAAAGAGATCTGTAACCTGTTTGGGATTCCACTGAGAATTGTTTTGTGTCCAAAAAAAATCTATATAGTCCTAGGTCCTACCAAATTTGTTTCCCTTTTCTGAGGTATCAGGTTTTTTTTGCCTGTTATTTGAGTAAAATATGATTTTTAGTCCTCTATTTTGTCCATATTTCTATTTGTTAATGAAGCAAGGGTAATAGTGGGCTATTTCACTCCTTCATGGCTGGAAATGTAAATCTCATGCATTGTTGAAAAATGCACTACATATTTTCCAAATAGTCTCAGTCTCCCCAGGCTTCCATGACAAAATGCCACAGAGTAGATGGCTTAAGAAAATTTATGAAAATTTATGTTTCCAGGAGAGATGGTGGAGTAGGACGATCCTAAACTCAATTGATCCCGTGAATATAGCTAGATAACCCTCCTATCAAAATAAATGATTCAGAAAATGACTGGAAGACTAGAACAGACTCTATACAGCTAAATGTAGAGAACAGGCCACATGTAAAATGGTAAGGAGGGTGGAGATGCAGCTAGGAACCAAGTTGACCTATGAGACTTCCTAGGAGAAGGATTAAGCAGGCACAGAGAAGGGAGAGAATTAAACCCCACACCAGCACAATAGGCATGGTGGACCTGCCTTGGGAAGAGGAATACCCAAAACATTTGACTTTGAAAACAAGAGGAGCATAACTTTTTCAGTTCTTAAAATCAGCTAGACTTAACATCTGGGCTTTAAAAATCAGCACCTTGGCTCTGGGAGAGCTAAGGCAAGAGTACACTGAGCCCCTACCCTAAGAAAGCTGGCACAATCAATAGCTCCCTGACATACAGTGCAGAAGAAACAGTTTGAAAAACGATGGGGGTTGGGGGGGGGGTGCAGCCCCGGTGGCCCAGCAGTTTAGTGCTGCCTTCAGCCCAGGGCGTGATCCTGAAGTCCTGGGATCTAGTCCCACGTCGGGCTCCCTGCATGGAGCCTGCTTCTCCCTCTGCCCGTGTCTCTGTCTGTCTGTCTGCCTGTCTCTCTCTCTCTCGTGAATAAATAAATACAATCTTAAAAAAAAATGTGTGGGGTATACAGGAGGAAGATCTCTTTACTAATCTCAGAGCATGGGCTGAAATGGTAGGGACCTTTGGAGACTTCTCTAAGAACAAAAGAGCTGTGGCAACATTTTCCTTCCCTGCCCACCAGCTTGGATATACAGACACCTGTAGAAACCAATGCAGTAAACCCTTTCACCTGGCTTGCTAAGGACACGCTCCACTCCTGTGCTCCACCATGGACTTGCCCCGTCCAGTTTGGCCTCCATCCAAAGCAAGACCCCATTCAAAGTACTGCCATAAGCATGGTGTGCAAACAGCCCCATCAATGGCCAACACCTCTCCAAAGTAACTCTGGCCCCAGGAAGAAAGGAAGCTAGCCACACACATCAGTTTGACTATGGCCCTGGTGGTGGGCTGAGGGCAGACATCCTAACTGCAGGCCCTGCCCCAACAAAAGCCTCCAGGGATCAACACAGGCCCTGGGGTTCTGTGTGACCTCACCTCTGGCAAATGCTTGGCTGACCCAACTCAAGCCCAAGGCAGCTCTAGACTGCCCGTTAACAACAAAGAGACCAAACCTGCCCACAAAACGCAAAGAGAGTCCTCGTGGATGACTGAAGTGAAGGCAAAGATGGCTCAGCCACAAAAGCAGAGCATGCACAACACTTGTAGGACATAACCCTAAAGTCCAGGTGAACAGGATACATTGAACTAGGGGAGGCTACAGAATTTTTTTTTTCATAAGGGCCCTACTTGTAAGAGCAGGAGATGTCTCTGGCTTTGCTAACATGTGGAAACAGAGTCAGACAAAATGAGGCAGAGGGATAAGCCCCAAATGAAAGAACCAGACAAAAATCACAGCAAGAGATCTAAATAAAACAACTAATATACTGATAGTTTAAATTAATAGTCCTAAAGATACTCATTGGTCTTGAGGGTCTCACTGGGATCCTCCATTCTTTTTGCAACTAAAAGAAAGAAAACCTAAAAGGAAGAAAATAACTGAAATTAAAAATACACTAGAGGGCATAAGTAGTTGACTAGAAGAAGAACAGGTAAGCAATCCAGAGGGCAGAATAATGGAAAGCAATCAAGCTAAACAGGAAAAACAAAACAAAACAAAACAAAAAGAATACTAGAAACTTATTTTCTCACAGTTCTGGGCTGGAAATTCGAGATCAAGGTGCCAGCAGGCTTAGTTTTGGTGAGGACTGTCCACTCACTGTGTCCTCACATGGCTTTTTCTCTCTCTATTTACTTCTGATCTCTCTTCCTCTTAAGAGGATCCCACTCTTCTGACTTCAGTTAACTTTAATTGCCTCTACAAAAGCCTCTCCAAATATGGTCATATTGGGGACTAGGACTTCCACATAGGGCTTTGCAGGGAAGGAGGCAGGGACACAATTCAAGGCATAACACAAACAAAGAAGAATATAATTATGTTCTTCATGTAGTTAAATACTAGTTTAATTTATATAATATACCAGGTTTTGAAAATTTTCAGAAATTTTTTTCCTACCTCGGTATATGGTAATTTTCCAATCTCTTCTGATTGTGCACAAAAAAGTTGATCTGCTTTTATGTCTGATATGCCAACTTCATGGGAGTCAGGAGAGGCTAAAGTCCCTAAGGGCATAAATGGCCCCAGATGATGAGGTCAGTATCCAAAATTCCCATCTTTTCACTGATTTTTGCATGATAGTTCTTCACTATATTTTTAGCTTCCTGAATCCTTAAAATGCAAATCCCTTAGCTTTTCTGATTGTCCTCAGTGGAACAATTGGTCTGAATGACCTGGTGAACCTTTATAAAAGCATTAAAAGAAGATCTCCTTATTAAGGCTTTTCTTTCTTGGTTGGGGATACAGATGAAGGAAGTCAAATTGAAATTGACTTTCACCTTAATACCTATAAAAGGCAGAAATGCTAATAGGTTCCAAGTTTTACCCTAAATTATGTATATCTAAATATCTGGAGAGATGCTCAAAATATTCAAGGGCTTTATGTCTATGAAATATGTCTGAGGTAACACTGATTTCTAAAAAAATAAATAAAATGTATAATGTCACAGTCATTTGAATTTTGTCAGTTTGAAGACCTAGGAGACAGTTAAATAACTCTTGCCCTCTATTCGCCCCTGGTTTTCTATTGTAACCATGAATTTATCTTTTTCCTCCTTCATGCTTACATCATTTCTGTTCCATATGCTGCTGCTACGCAGAAAATTATGGTGCTATAAAACATTTTATTACTCAGGGATTTTTTTAAGCTCTGCATTTACATATATTACATAGGATGGCATTTTTTTTTTAATGTTTGGAGCTTCAACTGGAAATAATCAAAAGCCAGCTTATTCTACTCATCTCAAGCTACTGAAAACATGCTTGTATGAAAACTGAGCTCTCATTTGTCCCAGAGAAGTTAAGGCAAATATGTATTAATGAATTCTAGCCAATTCAAGGCTGTGAAAAGTCATGGCCTTGTGATCAGGTAAAGATGTCAGAAGGCTGATCCAGTGATGTACTTACCCAAACTCTTACCTTTAAGTGGTACTTGACTCCTAGGTGTTCAAGTTTTATATCCAAGATTCATTGTATTTTCCTTTAAGGGAGAGAGGTACATTATCCTATAAGCCCCATTACAAAATACTGTGGAAAAAGTCGTGTGCTTGATGGACCACTGGTTCTGCTATCTCACTATTGCCAAGATGACATTAAACCAACTATTTCCAAAGCAATCTGAACATACTGAATGTAGATTTGAAGACTGAATGAGTGCTAAAAAATTTTAAAAACTCTCAAAGCAACTCAATTACTTATGCAAAGTAGTATTTTGTGATTACAGAGCCTTTGGTAGTTTACTAGGAGTTTCTATTAAGATAGTTTATTTGAAAGCATTAAGATTTGTTGGTGTTGGGATCCCTGGGTGGTGCAGCGGTTTGGCGCCTGCCTTTGGCCCAGGGTGCGATCCTGGAGACCCGGGATCGAATCCCACGTCAGGCTCCCGGTGCATGGAGCCTGCTTCTCCCTCTGCCTATGTCTCTGCCTCTCTCTCTCTCTCTGTGTGACTATCATAAATAAATTAAAAAAAAATTAAAAAAAAGATTTGTTGGTTTTTTTTTAAAGTTATAAATATATGCATTAGTCAATCTAGATATTTCTTGGAGAAAAATATTATAGCCATACTCAGTGACCAATATTTGTTTCTTTGCTACATTTTGAAATGCAGAATAGTTTTCTGATAAATATGCTCCTGCTCATGCATACCTCACTCTATACCTTGCACAAGTGAGTACTTGCTAGATTTTTAAACTTTCATAGGCATATTTCATTCTTATGTCGAATTTTTATTAAAGTATCTATAATCTAAATGTAGATAACTTTCAGAGAATATAACCTCAAATTTTGTATATTAAACTTCACAAAATGTCAAGATACAGAGGTCAAGATAACCCTTGAAGATATTGGAGGAACCATATAATTTGCACTTGGGGTTGATTCACAATGCAACTGAGAAAAATCCTATCCTTGATGATAGGAGTACAGAAAGAAGAAATTTGGTAAAGACGATCTATAGATTTGATGACCTGCAATGAATGAATATTTGTTGCTTCTTTTAACATTATGTATGAGTTTCTTATCGAGAATTTCAATCATTTTTCTTTCAGTTTCTGAGGTTATATTTACCATATAAACTTCTATTCATTTGATAACTGGCTATAATTTGAGATAGTATCAGAGTAATTATAGACTCAATCTTTAACTTGACATATTTAAAGCCTTATTTGCACCCATTTTATATGCTTCTAGAAGCTATACTGGAACTATCCAAGTCTTTGTATGAGGGTTTCTAAAACTATAGTAAAAATACCTAGAAAGTAGCCGGTCCAAAATTTAGGTTCATCTTTCCTACTATGCAATTCATCTCCCCTTTCACAAAAGACCTCTTTTGGATCATTCTTAGATTGAACTATTAAGCTCAAAGAGGCCTAGGAAGGGCCAACTTTCCTAGCTCTCAGCTATCCTCTTAAATAGTAGCTTTCATGTAGTCAGAAGGTTGTATAAAATCAAAAGGTTGAGTATTAAATTTAAGAGCGGAAACAATATAAAGTCTTGCTAGGAACTTTAATTAGCAAAAATGGGCATTTTATGTATCTACTGTGGTTCAAAGGCGATGTCAGCTGTTGACTCTGAGGTCACAGAATAGTCCAAAAGTTTTATTTTTGTTTTATGTGTTAATCCTTGTGAATATTTAATTCCTTAGGAACCTAGAGTCAATGCATGGGGGATATCCTTAGAGGCAAGATTTGGGCATTCGTGGCTCCCTAATTAAGTTAATATTTAACACTTCATTTATATGTATGTGTATATTTATATTGGTGTGGTTCTTTTCTACTTTCTAAGAGGTGCAAACTGAAGTCGAACACTGATTAGTTTCTCTCAACTTCAAATTTTTTCACAGACTAGATGAACTAAAATTTACACCTACGTTAGTAGTAGTATATAAATCCAAGGGGAAAGAGAATCCTGAAATATAAAGTATTAGAAGAAAGGGAAAAGACAAGGAATGTAGCCATCCTCTGAATCCAAAATTTGCTAACAGGTTGAACAGAAGGCTTAAAAGGGACATATCCAAATGGTTATCAATTTACTTTTATTTTTTTCAGCATCACTTGGGAACTTTTAGTTTTATTTTTTTAGTTTCAGAGGTAGTTTAGTGATTAATCAGTTGCATATAACACCCAGTGCTCATTACATCGAGTGCCCTCTTTAATGTACATTACCCAATTATCCCATCTTCCCACCCACCTCCCCTCGGTGTCTCCTATAATCAAGAGTCTCTTACAGTTTGTCTCCCTCTCTGATTTCAACTTATTTTTCTCTCCTTTCCCCTACAATCCTTTCTTTTGTTTCTTAAATTCCATATGAGTGAGTCTTTCTCTGATTGACTTATTTCACTTAGCATAATACCCTCTAGTTGCATCCACATCATTGCAGGTGGTAGGATTTTATTTCATTGATGGCTGAGTAATACTCCCTTGTATATACCATATCTCCTTTTTCCATTCATTTATCAATGGACATCTGGGTTCTCTCCATACTTTTTAAAAGAAACTGAACTTAAGGATTTAAGATCAAGGGTTTATGATAGTATTTGGTTTCAATTTTCATCTTTGTTCTCTGAATACTATTAACTGAAAATATATTTATGTATTCCTCCTGAGTTTTAAAAGAGTAAATATGACATAAATGTTTAGAAAAGTAATAACAATTATGAAAAGGACAGTGATCAGGGCATATTGCATACTTATACTTTTGTGTTTAAATTTCTTTACAGTTAGAATATGTTCATCCTGACAGCACTTAATTTTTAATACTTTCCAACTTGACAACTTAAGTTCCTTTTCCTCTTTTCCTGTATTTTTTTTTTTTCTGAGAATGACCCAATTTTATCTCAGACAAGTCTTTCACTATTATGTGTTGGACATATTAGTGATGTTACTTGATTCCAATATGTGAGCTCTGTCTTTAGAGTATGGTAGGAAATAATTCAGTAAGCTATTAACTCTTAAAAATGTGGTCATACATCAAGTATCTGTGTGATTACTTAATCCATTCATGGATTAGCTTGTATTTTCCCCCAAAATTGCCAATAATTTAGACCTTTATGAGACAAATGATACATTTGATCAAGGAAATATTGGTAGGTATTAATAGGTCTTACACTATAAAAAATTATTTATAAACATGATAATGGCATCAAAATATCCATATCTTTTGCTAAGATAAGATGTTTTTAGCATTTAGGACACAAGATTAGCAGAAATAAACATAGGTTAATGTACATTTATATATTAGGAGAGGATAGCCATGTATAAATGTGTACTTTTCTCAGGTACAATTATGAATTCTCACATCTAAAAATATATCTCAGGAACTAGTATAAAGATGAGTCCATATTTCTTAATTACAATTAAAATTCAACAATATAGTTTTATATTTGCATAATGAAAACACATTTTGAGTGTAAATATCACAATTTTTGTTCTCGGCATTTTTCACTTGTTATGCTCAAAAATATCTTTCTGCATAAGAATTCACTAATAGGCCATTCCTTTTTTACAGATGTCAGCTAAATTATCAACTCTTAAGAGAATTACTCACTTGACAAACTGCATAAAACATGCCTGTCTTAAACTCACTGCTTTTATGTTGTCTTCTTGGCACCTTTGTTTACTTGAGTATCACTTATCTTTTATTTTTTTTATTTTTATTTTTTTTACTGTTCATGGGAATAACTAAAACCTTTATTAGATATGGTTTTCCAATAACAATGTGAAAATTGGAATTATCAATTCAAAGAGTACTGAAGTCTGAAATTTAAAAAAGTAGACTAGATATTAAGGGATAAAAGGTAAAGGAAGACAAAAATGTTTAATACTATTCAATATATCCCCTCTGTACACAATGTTGCATATATACAACTACTCCGTTTTAATTTTATTGATTTTATATAATAGTGAAATCCCCTTAAGCAACCTAGTGTATACAGATGGTGTCCAACTTGGGGGGAAAAAAAGTAGAAACACACTTGATTAACAGTTTTCACCCACACATTTTAGACAGACAATTTTTTTTGTTTTTTGTTTTTTTGACAATATTTTCATAGTAAATTCATAAATATAGGAAATACTTTCACTCCTTCAGTGTTAAAATAGAACCCAAACAGTGCCGACAGTAGTGGCTTAATTATTGGCATACAAGAAAAACACAACACCAATGGGTTTTCTTCATTATGCATTTTAAATATCAATATGTGCATTTGTTTCATTTTTACAGTTATAAATTTCCTAGTCTGTTATAGACAACAGCATTTAATAGCTTTGAATCCATTGAGACGTTGCTTTCAATTTGAAATATTGTGTGTATACATGTATATAAAAAAATAACCCAATGTATGACTCATCTGACAGATGTTTAAGATCAATAAAGGCTTATTTTTCAACATGCAGTTAGGAGAGAAGGAACCAAGCCAACCTCTCCACATTGTCTTTGTTGCTGGCTTGTTTTTGCAGTGGTATCAATAGTGGTTTTTGGAGGGAACCGTGTGCCTTCAGCCTAGCTATTTAAAATCAGATACCAAAAAAAAAAATAAAATAAAATAAAATCAGATACCACAATCAACAAGAGGGGATAGGAAGACGGGGATATGGGCAGGTGTTAAATTTTAAGTGTGCATTCTGCACTCTTTCTAGGTACAGGATAAAAACAGGCCAATGAAGAAAAAGTTTTATAATTAGGAAAAAACTGCAATCAAATCAAGACATAATAGCCGAATTAAGTTCTTTTAATAGATTGCATATATAGTTGTTTAGCCATACTCTTTGATCAACTCTTTAAGAGTAGAACTTTATATCCAATTTACATGCTTCAAATATCACCTTTCTTATTTGATACAGTAAGGTCTTGTATCCGAGTCTCCACTTGTACACTGAGAGCTTTAAGAAAACAGGACACAGAGGGAGTTGTCATTTTTTAGCAGCAATGATATATCACTAACCCCTTTTAACATACCGAATTCAAGTCACTATCAGAGGTGAGTGAGTGCACCACAAAGTCACCAGGTACAAAATTGCTAGTTCATTTTTAAATTAATAACTTGAAATTACCCCTGCCCCCCACCCCATTACATCCCTTCTTTTAATAAACAGCAAACATTTTGCTATTTTATACATAGGCTAGCAGGCTTGTTTCAATATGAAAGTGCTAATTCATTTACAGATTTTTTTTTAATCAGTTATGTAGTGCTACAATAAATGTCCAATAATCTACATAGGAACAATCTTTGATGAATGAAAATGATGAAGATTGAATAAGGCTATTGATTACCTTATTTTATTTACATATAAAGAATAGATACCCAATGGTGAAGAAGAGACAGAAATCGGACAAACACTCATAGGTGTAAAAATTACATTTACCTTTGAGCTTATACTGTAAATGAGACATTTTAAGTAGTCCTGTAGCTCATGCCTCTTTTTTCCTCAGAAAAAGAAAAGCTGCCTTCATGACATCCCCTCGTTTCAGATTTCCACAGTGTCACTTGAACTTTCAGTCAGAATCTTACTTTCTTCAAAAAATAAAGAAAATACCACCCCCAAATTACCGCCCTCCCCCCCGAAATCCCTCTGGTTTCTTTTTCAGTGCCAAGTTGCATGATCAGGTCCCACTGCCTGGGTTTTTCTGTCCATCTATTGATCATCTATTCTGTCCATCTATTGATCAATTAGTTTAGAGTAGATAACATGAACCAGTTCTGGAACCGCTACTAGGAGGAACACAAGCTCTTCACTACAATCACACAGCAGGAAAGAAAGTGATAACTCAATTCATCCCTGGTGCCGGGCCTCCAAAATTGAAAGAACTTGGCACAACCGGAGCACTGAATTTGTATCCTCCATGCTTCTCAATCATTTTGGATTCATGAGCTGCTCTTCTTTGATCAGCCAGAGTTGCTATATCCTGTAACTGTTTTCTTTGTTCTTCATTAAGACCATGAGTCAAAGCCTGATACCACACAGGATTACGATTTTGTATAGTTTGAAATATAGCTTTAAATATCTGATACTCATCAACAGGGTCATCTTCATCATCAATGATTGTGGAATAGGCTTCTAGAGCAGTCTCCTCAGCATCATCTTCTTCCCAATCTTCATCATCTCCATCCTCACCTGCTTGTTTAGCCAAAATCTCCAAATATTCTTGCCCATCTTCATCAATATCATCTTCATCACTCCCCAGTTCCTCAGTTTCATCATCATCTTCAGCTTCATCATCATCATCGCTGTCATTCTTGTGTTCTGCATGGCAGGCATATGCTCTTTTTAATCCATTAAACAAAAGGATAAAAGCTGGCAAAATCTGTCCAGAAACTTGATTTAAAACTTGTGGTATTTGTTCCATATCAATAAGAGCACAAAGGCCCAGAACACACATCTTTCTGTCGTGAAGTCCCAAGAAACAATCAACATCATTAAGCCATTGTGTAATAAAATGATTTGTAACTGGTTCAACATTATTAGGGAAGTGAAGATTTTCTAAGGTGTTGAGAAGTAGGTGTGGATTATAGTACAAAGCTGCAATGGCAACTTGCAGGCACATTGTCCGAAGTTCACTGGTCTTCACCTCTCTTGTCAGTCTCTCTATAGCTGCTTCCACAAATAAGGGAATGCACTGGTCAATGCCATGCCATTTGCATTGTAGAATGATGACTTCTAACAATTTTGCTGCATGACACTCTGCATCTTCTCCTGCAGCTCTTGTAAGAACCTTCTTACACATACTATATATCATTTCAAGATACTTGGTATCAGACAGAAGTGTATCTGTATCAACTGTTACGTAATTATGAAGCAGAGGCATCATATCTGAAAAGTAATCAAATCCATCTTGTTGAAAAACCTCAAATACCAGAGGTAGCAACTGCCACATTTGCAGAGACACTTGTTGACATGTCAAACTATGTGCTAAAGAGAAGATCTCTTCATAGAATTCTAAGACATGTTGTAAAACAGTTCCAATGACCTGTAAGCAGATTCCTTCAAGTTGCTGGCTTATCTCTTTATGATCTTCAACTACACTAAGTAGTGTGTCAATGGTATTCAGGATTCCCATAGCAGTAACTGCTTTGTCATCACTTCCTTCTTCATCTGGTCCAGTCTGGATTACCTGATTAAATGTCATAGCCAAATGCTGTGTCATTTCTACTGCAATAGGAGTAACTTCTTCACTATACTCGCAGATCATTTTCTGAATTACATTGGTAAGATCATCATTTTCTGTTTCTCTTATAATGTGAAGAAGAGCCTGCATTACAGGTCTGATGAATGGTGTAATATATTCTTTAGCTTTTTCTTGATTGCTGATCAATACTTGAAGTGCAATGGCAGCTTCCACTTTCACAGGCATTTCTCTATCATCAATCAGACATCGTCGTGTCAGCTCTAAGGCCGTTTGCAGGTTCTGGTCACTTTTGAACTTTACTTCACAAAAATAGTGAAGGACCCAGCAAGCCCTGGCTCTCATATAGCCGAGTTCACTGCTGAAGAGAGGGAATACATGATTCTGCAACATGTATTCCATCTGATCTTTGTAGATCTTTTTCTTCAAAAGTATTTCAGCTAAAGAACCAATCATATGCAGGGCTCCATCTTTTTTTCCGAGGATCAGCATTTGGTTCTGTAAGAATCTGGTAGCAAAATCCCATTGTCTTTTGCAGTACCTCTCTCCTTTTGCTACAAGCTGTAAACAAAAGTGTCTGGGCAGCAGTGGTAGGAGAGATGAAATCTTCAAACACATCAAACTTCATGCGTATATATTCATAAGGATCTTCTTGCCAAAGTTCTTCATCAGCATCTGTATAGCACATCAGTGGAAAAATAACATCTTGGATAATGCCTCGTATATGAGGCTTCAGATTCTTCCAGGTGAGGGCATGAGAAACTCCTTGATTAATATAATTTAATGTCTGTTGTAAAACTCGAGGAGCCATATATTGTTTCTCCTTGTACTGATATAATACCTTCAAGAAAACTTGCTGGACACCAACAGCAAATGCCTTCAGAAATACTTCAGCAAATTCATTGTACTCCTTGGAAACATTGCCAGGGCTTCCATATCTTTCAAAAAGCCTTGCTAAGATATGTAAAGCCCACTTTTTACATTTCCACCATGGTAACTCTGGTCTGTCATCTTCTTCAACCTGAAGTGTTTCATTAGGCACATCTCTGTTCACAACAGTCTTTAAAATTTCTATCCATTCTGTCAGGTTCTGTTGGTTTATCAGCTCCAGTGGTAGTGTATCCTGAACAAGAGCATAGAAGATCTTGAAGATCTGTTTCTGAATGAGGACAGACTGATCAGATTGATCAGAAAGAAGCTGGATAAAACGGTCCTTTAGAACTGGCAGGAAATGCTGCATGGCTGCTACCAATGGACTCCGTTCCTCTGGTTTCTTGTACTCATAATTTTTCACAAGCTGATAAAGGCAAAGAAGAATTCCTAGCCAACAAGCACTGTTATCAGACTGAAGATAAAAGCCAATTTTGTCCACAATGGCAGTGCAGAGGCTTGGATAATCATGTTTGATGATATGGTGAATGCATGTAGTAAGCTGTACCCTGATGAGCTCAGGAGAGTGGATAATAGCTTCTACTATATTTTCTCAAATACAGTGTCGATCTTCTTCTGGAACTGTGTAAGGGGATATATCCCCTGGTGCTGTTTCCCGATCAGGCCAATACTGTGTTATCATATTTTTCAAATAGGTAACACCTGCCTGTGTCACAGGTAAATCCAGTTGTTCCGACATAGCAATCTGAAGCAGTGTTGAAACGAAATTCAGAGACTTGGGTGCTTCATTGAGCTGCAGGGCCTCGATAACTGTCGGGGTCCATCGCAGCGCGGACTCGGTCCAACCCGGGGTTCGGGGGCCCCTGGGCCAGGACCAGCGCTCACAGCGCACCTGGACCCGCCGCGCTCCGCAGCCGCAACCCGCGCAAAGGCGAGTATCACTTATCTTTTAAAATAACATAGAGGCACCACAGTAGAGGAATGAACTTTTTTTTTTTTTTTCTGTCACCATTATCTAAAACCGTATCTAACATCAAGTAGCTACCCTATAAATATTTTTGAATAAGTATATTTCAATTATTGAATAAAAACAGGAAATATGTAGCACGTCCAGTCATTCTCTTGGGGCAGTCCTCCCTCACCTTGTCTCTGTTGTATTTGATCAGAAGCTAAAGGTCAGGCATTTTTCTAATGACCCACACCATGATCATCATTGCGAGGTTTCTCAGTTGTGTGTTAGACAAATGCTGGCTTTCATAATCTTTGAAATATTGCTGCTCTCTGTTTTACAAAATCACACGCCTCTAACTCCTGTCCTGGTCTATTATAATCCTTCTGGGAGGACATTTTCCAAATAAGCTTCCCCCACATTGATTAAACACTGAAGACAAGTAAGAAAATTTTATTAGCTCAAACAGCCAACCATTTATTTTATGCGACGAAACTTTAACCTTATAAACTCTAGATTCTAAACAAATTTTCAGTTCTGAGTATTATTAGATATAATAAGTTTCTTTATATTCCACACTGAGCAAGGGTTTGGGGACAGCAAGTTTTCTAAACATTTATTTTCATGCTGAAGTACTTCCCATCCAGATTGCATAACATATAGTATGAAGCACTTTTATTAAGATAAATTTAGATAAATTGGCATGAGTGTGTATATAAAGAGACAGGATGCGGGGATCCCTGGGTGGCGCAGCGGTTTGGCGCCTGCCTTTGGCCCAGGGCGCGATCCTGGAGACCCGGGATCGAATCCCACATCCGGCTCCCGGTGCATGGAGCCTGCTTCTCCCTCTGCCTGTGTCTCTGCCTCTCTCTCTCTCTCTCTCTCTGTGACTATCATACATAAATAAAAAAATAAAAATTAAAAAAAAAATAAAGAGACAGGATGCTAATTTATAAGAAATGCAAAATAGATATCTAGTTTCAAAAACAATATTCATATGGAAAGATAGAGAAATTCAAACATGGTGAAAACATGGACTTGCTATACTCTACATGTGAAAGTAGGCAGTGATAGCTAAACATTTACTAAAAGGAGACTAGAAGTACTGCACATGAGATCGGAAGCTAAATCAAATATTAATGCTTGAATTCTGTGTGCAATTAGTCTGTATCAATGCTTGAAAAACTACGATTGGTTTTTCTCTTTTAAAAGTTTAAGATAACTATAGATTCACATACAATTGTAAGAAATAATACAAACATTCCATGAATTCTTGGTTACAATGATAACATTTAGCAAAACTATAATATCACTACCAGGATATTGACATTAATATAGTTAGAATCTATATAGTTATAATCTATAATATATTACCATCTCTCCAACAAAGATCTCTCCTGTTGCTCTTTAATAGCTGTGTCAGGCAACCACTAATTTGTTCTCCATCTCTACAATTTGCTCATTTCAACATTGTTAAGAAAACAAAATCTTCCACCATATAACCTTCCGGGATATTCTGCAATACTATAATTCTCTGGAGGTTCATCCTCAGTGTGTTACACATATCAATAATCCATTCCTTTTTATTGCTCTGAAGTATTCATGATATGGATGTGCCAGTTTACTTAACCATTCATCTGTTTAAAAAGATGTCTGTGTTTCCAATTTTTGGACGTTATAAATCTGCTAAAAAACATTTGGTACAGGTTTTACTGCTAACGTAATTCTGCATTTCTCTGGACAAATACCCAACAGTGCAATTACTGTTTATATGATCATTGTATATTGAGACTTAAGAAACAGTCAAACTCTTTTCCAGAGTTGATCTTCCATTTTACTGTTCCAACAGCAGTGGTAAGAGTTCTGTTCTTCACCCTTGCCAGCACTTGGTGGTATCACTTTTCTTTCTTTCCTTTTTTTTTTTTTTTTAATTCAGCCATTTATTTATTTATTTATTTATTTATTTATTTATTTATTTATTTTTTAAACTTTTTAAAAATTTATTTATGATAGTCACACACACACACAGAGAGAGAGAGAGAGGCAGAGACACAGGCAGAGGGAGAAACAGGCTCCATGCAGGGAGCCCGATGTGGGAATCGATCCCCGGTCTCCAGGATAGCGCCCTGGGCCAAAGGCAGGCGCTAAGCCGCTGCGCCACCCAGGGATCCCAAATTCAGCCATTTAGATAGGTGTATTCTGATCTCTCATTGTGGCACTAATTTGATTTTCCCTCCAGACTATGATGTTGAACATCTTTACGTGTTTCTGTCATCTGTATATCCTCTTTGAAAAATTTCGTTTGTATTTTGCCCATTTCCTAATTGAATTTTTTTGTTCTTTTATTACTGTGTTTTGTCAAAATGTTGTTGACTTAGTCTAGATACTAGTCTGTCAAATGTGCAGTGTGAAATGTTTTCTCCCACTTGGGAGCTTTTTTTTTTTTTTTTTCCATCTTCTTAATAGGTTCTTGCAATGAGCATAAGTTCTTAATTTTTGAAATCTAATATTTAAGTTTTTCCTTTATTATATTTTGGTGCCAAATCTAAGAAATTCTTCCCATCCCTAGATTTAAGATTTTCTCCTATATTTTTTTCTAAAAATTATATACTCTGTTTAAGATATTACTCTGATCAATTTTAAATAATTTTTGTAAAATATGAAACTTAAGTCAAGGTTGATTTCTATTTAACTTAGGGGGTCCAGTAGCTTACCATTAAAAAAAAAATATTCCTCTGTTGATTTACTTTTACTCAGTTGTGCATATTTGTTTCAATGGATTACTGAGCTCTTCTTCTACTGATCTGTATGCCTATCCTTCTACCATTTTCATACAGGAGTGATTATTGTGGCCATTAAAGTTTCGAATTTATGTACATTTATATGAACTATTCTAGTTCTGTTATCCCATATAGTTTTAGAATAATTTAGTTTATGTCTACAAAAACAGAATTTTTGAGATAAATTAGATTAAAATTTTTGGAGAAAATTGATATTTTAACCGAGGCTTCCAATCCATGAAGATAAAGTGACTCATTATTTACATTTTTGGACTGGTTCATCAGTGTTGTGATTTTTCCAGGACACAAGTGCTGTACAGGTTTTGTTAGATTTACACTAGTATATTTCATTTTCTTAAGCAACAGAAATTGGTATTTTCAATTTTGGTATACTTGTGGTCATGGCTAATATATCAAATTACAATTTTTTGGCATATTTCTTGTGACCTGAATGAACTTGCTAACTAGTTGTGCATGTATGTTAGATTACTTGAGATATTCTAAACAGATAATTATTTCATCTGCAAATAAGGACAATTTTATTTTTTGTCTAATCTATATGCCTTGTATCACCTTTATTGCTCTTTAATTAGACTAAAATTCTAGCACAATATTGAATAAGAGTGCTGACAGTGAATATCTTTAAGCATTATACGTAGATTACCCTGATTTTTCAAATACTTCACCAATCATATTTATAGAATAAGCCCCACTTGGTCATGTTATATATAATTTTAATTTTATTTTTTTACTATCTTGATTTAATTCTTGTGATTTTTTTTGTAGTGGTTGAAAATTGGACATTTTAATATTATAGTAACGCTGAAAATCAAAATTTCCCCATTTCAAGTAATAGTCACTCGTTGCAAGGTCAGTAGAGAGAAAACGATTATAGTCCTTGAACCAGAAGTAAACAATTAAAAAATTTAACAAATAATGTCACTTACAGTAGCATCAATGTATGTAAATACCTATGAATAAAGCTAACAAATGACATGCAAAGATTCCAAGCTATAAAATAGTTTTGAGAAAATCTAAATATACATATATATATATTATAATAGATACAATATAAATTAATAGAACCATTTTCTAAGATTCGAGGCAATCCAAATTACAAGCAAGTACATTTTATATACATGGTTAGTGAAAACAAAACTCTCTCACCTCCTGAATTTTCTCAAAGAGAAAAATAAGTAGTCCTATCTTTTACATAAAGTAACTATGTAAGTCTCGGTTTCCACCAGGAAATAAGATTTCCTGAATTTGACCTTTTGATCTCAACCTTAATTAAAAAATGTTAATCGTGAGAAGCCTAGGTGGCTCAGTGGTTGAGCGGCTGCCTTTGGCTCAGGGCATGATCCTGGGGTCCTGGGATAGAGTCCTACATCAGGCTCCCCACAGGGAGCCTGCTTCTCCCTCTGCCCAGGTCTCTGCCTTTCTGGGGTGTCTCTCATGAATAAATAAAAATCTTTTTAAAAAAATATTAATCATTATACTTCAATAAATAGGATAAGGTGATTGCCACACAAATAGCAACACACCAGAGTCCAACAACAAACCCATATGCATGTACAAACTTACCTGAATTACAAACAAGGTGACACAACAGTGCACTAGAGATAGGATGGCTTTTTCTAAAAATGGTGCTTAGTGAGTTATGTTTTTATATGGGAAAACATGTGAACCTTGACCTCTGCATTTTTACATTTTCCATACTACCTTCTAAAAAGAGAGTTTTCATTCATATTTATGAAATAATATCAGTGTTCTAATTTGCTTGTCTGAGTAGCTAAAAAAAGAAAATTATCACATTTTATTTATTAATATTTTTCTGCAACTATTACCAAAATGGAACTAACGTATTATCACAGGAATAATAAACAGGTAAATAAATCAACATTCAAAACTATAGCATTAGTTTAACTTTCTCTTTTGAAAATGATGTTTATGCACTGAGTTTCAAAAGACTGCATGTAGAAGTAATCTCAGTACTCTGGTGGCATATGAATTAGACTTAACAATTTGTTGAACTTTCAAGACCGTTAAGATGAACTTGATACTACTATTCATGTGGCTCAAAAACAAAGCATTAGAAAGTACCAGTCATGTCCTCTGTAGGAAATTGTTTTACTTCAGCATATTCAGGATTAAAGAGGACTAAAAGAAAGGGGCAACTTGATTCTCTGTGCTTTCCTTACATGAGTCATCATTCTGGGTTCCCCTTGTGTCATGTTCTACTGCCTTCCTGAAGTGATTACACATAATATAAAAAAGAACCTATTGAGGCATCTGGGTGGCTCAGGCCTGGGCACATGCCCTCTCTCTCTTTCTCATTCTCCAATAAATAAAAATTAAAAAAACAAAAACAGGACACCTGGGTGGCTCAGGTCATGATCCCCAGGTCCCAGGATCCAGTCCCACATTGGACTCTCCGTGGGGAGCCTGCTTTTCCCTTTGCCTATGTCTCTGCTTCTTCTCTGTGTTTCTCATTAATAAATAAATAAAATCTTAAAAAATAACCAATTGCTTCAGAAAAAATCTACATGAAGAATAATCCATGTCACTTAATTGCTTTCTTTTTTGGTGTGGGTTTATTTGTCCTTGGCCTTCTCATTTAAGCTGGTTCTGAATTCTGTGGAGAAAATATCTCCTCACCCAACTGGATCTTCAACCATGATTTCTTCAATTTGGAGTATGTAGAAAGATTCTAATACCTCTCTTAATTAATTCTAGTAATTTTTTCCTGGGAACAGAATATATGATTTAGTTCTCTCTATCTTAAAGTATATTGAATATCTCATTGATCTAACAAATTTGTTGAGGCTTGTTAAGCGTTATTAACACCCTCCTGTGGCTCTTAATACTGAAGCACATTCTAAATATCTTCCCTATGGTCATTAGCAGGGGGTTATTTCAATGGAGAAGAGGGGGGGAAACACATTTTATAGACTTGCACTCATCCGGATAGAAAGACACTTATGAAACACTGATAGAGTTTTTTTTTTTATTTTTTTTATTATTATTTATGTATGATAGTCACAGAGAGAGAGAGAGAGAGAGAGGCAGAGACACAGGCAGAGGGAGAAGCAGGCTCCATGCACCGGGAGCCCGACGTGGGATTCGATCCCGGGTCTCCAGGATCGCGCCCTGAGCCAAAGGCAGGCGCCAAACCGCTGCACCACCCAGGGATCCCCAACACTGATAGACTTTAAATGTAAACAGATAATATATTTTAAGGCAATTCTTTAACCTTTGATTACAAGACAGTTGATGACTGTTTTCCTTCTAATACTGTGAGAATACATGAATATATTTGCCAACAAATTCAGGAAATGTAATGTCTTATAAATAAAAGCTCTAGAGTTTTGGTGGACAAATTGAAATTTGAAGATAAAATTTTCTTTTGCATTATCAGTATCATAATTTTGTACCTCACTGCCAGAGGTATTAGGAAATTTCATATTTACCCATGTCAGCTATGAAAAATCATATTCTAATATTAAAATAATACTAAAATAGCTTACAATTTTCATTTGGTAATGTTGTTCAGTAAACGGAACATCACTTAATTCAGACCTGTAGAGTTGGTAACTTGGGTGAGTTATATTAAGGCCGCATTTCGAGGCTATGAACGGCGATCTGGGGAAGCAGAGTTAGCACGTGAACTGGATCTGATGTTGAAAGCACTTTATTTATTTTCCATTGTTTGGAAAGCTTTGCAGATATAATTGTTATATGTGCAATGTAGACAATCCATTTTCTCTTGCATAATGCCACGCACCAAGGTTAATATATTGCTAAGGAAAGAGAAGGGCACTTGATCTGTGTATCAAAGTGATAACTTGATCAACTAGTAAGTTTCCCCACACACACACACTATTTTTTTATGAATGAAAAAAAAAGTTTAGAGAAGTATTCATAGAAAAAATAAGTTAGTGTTGAGTCCCCAGAGATGATCACCTGATCTTGGATAGGTAACTAAACTGTGGTCCAAATAAAGAAATTCAAGCAAAAAGCCTCAAGAATTTCCTTCACCTTACCTAGGAAAAATTCTGCTTATTACAAATCCATTATCTGTTTTTTTTTAAACAACATTTAAAAAAATATATCATGTGTCTTTTTATTCCTTGCCTTGATGGCAAAAACGTACACACATTTCTTCTTAAAATTAAGGCAGATGTAAGGTTAGCTACTCATGTTCGTCTTTATTACACTCTTTTATGAGTGCAGCATGCATTAGTGCTTGCAGAGCTAATGATCTCAAAGTCATTTTGAGGAATTTTAAAACCCAGAATGAAGCCTATTAGAGCTCAGTAGCTGTTCATTTTACACAACAATATAAGTACTGATGTTCCTAAGTATGTAGACTATACAGCATAGAATAGAAGCATTTCATCAAACCAGAAGGAACAAATTCATAATTATACTACCTGACTATATTTTTTTCATTCTACCTGGATTCAGAGTGTCTGTTTTCCCTTTAAGGTGTATAATAAGAGTGGAACAGAATTATTTAAAAAAAAATACAAAGTAATATTCTAGTAGGACTTACTCTTTTTCCTTTAGTTTTTACAGCAATTACCTAAACCGTGGTTAGAAATACCTCCAAGAATAGTCTTAAATGAAATGAATGATTGATTTTTATGTTAGGAGTTCTTTGATAACTAATGACATTTTCCTTTTTAGGCATTTCCCCCAGCAGAACAATTTTCATTTGGGACGTATTTGATAACCAATGAAGTATTAATGGTGCCACTTCATTTTTTTTTTCTAAAGTGCCAGTTTGCTTGTTACACACTGAATCAATAACTTGTTGACGTCAACATGGTTCACTTCTTAGTGCAAAGTGGAATTATTTTTATATTGTTTACAATGGAGAGACCAGTGAAGGAGTTAGTTTGTTTTCCTTAGATGTCTGGTTAAAATCCTTATCTTGAATTGGCATATTGGGGAAATACATACCTTGATAATGCTAATCCTCAAAATAACAAAAAGCATCAATCTGCTTCTAATTTAAAGCATTCAAGTTTAACCTAGCACGTATTTTAAATTCTTTCAGGTCTTTGATACTATTCATCTGGGTTATGCTTTCTGGAATTTATTTAAAATCTTTTATTTGGAATATTAGGTTTAGAACCTGGAAAATGTAATACAAGGACCCATGTGGATTAGCACTAAAAATCATCAGTATAATTCTTTAAGTCCCTCTTCTAAAGAGTCAAAACATCAAGAACTTGATGAAATTGCTTCTTAGATTTTCTAAGGTTTATATCCCTTCATTCAGTGTCACTGAAGGATGTTCAATTTCAGCTTTTGCAGAATAGTTTATGGTGCTACTGATGCTACATAAGCTCAACAATGAAATCTTTTCCCCATGCTCAATGGGAGTATAATGTCCCTTCACATCTGAAGTGTACTTAGATTCATCAAAGTATCCAAGGTAATAGGCAATCAACTACATTTTGGTAAAATCAGGGGTTATTTTTAGCCATCTGATGTTCTTAAAGATTAAAAGAACATCTCTGACAATGATAATACCTATAACACCAAATCTTGTGTTTTCCCAAAAAGTTTTGCCTAAGATCTACTTACGATAGGCTGTAAACCTATGAAATATAACAAATAAATGAGATTCAGAATAAATTAGAAGGCAAAATTGCCAAATGACTATTGAAGTTTTAACCCACTGGCTAATTATGAGGGAAGCAGAACCCTCATACTCTATATATACTCTATATATACTCTATCTATATTTTATAGTAGAGTTAATTTCTTGCTGTAAGTTTTCAGAACTATAGGAGATAAAGGAAGTATAGAACTTGTATATATGTGAACTTTTCATGGTACATAGTAACACTAATACATTTATGATTTTATATTTTTAATTTCTGTAATATTTAAATCAAAATCTTTGTATTTTATATGTATTTTTAAAGTAAAATGGTAATCAGCTCTATGCTCTGTAGTAATAATTTTCCAGTTTCAAATAGAGTAAATATCTCTATTTCTGTTCATCAGGAATTTGAGATCTAAATAGATGAATGTAAATATCTGCAACATTATTAATGTGAAATATTCGAATTGAGTCCAGAATATTTTACTCTGATGATCAATAGTCAGTTACCTTTGTTACCTGTATTTCTTAAGCTGAAGTTTCATGTGTCATAAAATGCATCATTATCTTAGCTATTGCCAAGGAAGAAAAGGAGCAAATCTTCTGATAAAACTAGGATGTGATGATTTCTTGCCTTATCCATGGTTTTTCTTTACTACTAAAGGTCTCTTTTCAGGTTTTTCACAGGCACCTTATGTGTAATACAAAGGAAAAATTCACTCTACTTTGTAGCTCCTCCAGTCTTCTGATCTGGAAATACTGGGGTGGTGCTCATTTCCATCTTCTTCATTAACACTTAAATTCATGTGTAGTAGGTTTTACTGAGTAACTTCAAAAAAACTTATCCCTCAGGGATCCCTGGGTGGCTCAGCGGTTTAGCACCTGCCTTTGGCCCAGGGCATGATCCTGGCGTCCTGGGATGGAGCCTGCTTCTCCCTCTGCCTGTGTCTGCCTCTCTCTGTGTGTATCTCATAAATAAATAAATACATACATACATACATACATACATACATACATACATACATAAATAAAATCCAAAAACAAAAACACACACACAAAAAACTATCCCTTATGCTTAAATCCCTAATACAACTTAGTGTTAAAATCTTGTTTTTCTTCACTCCTATGAGGAAAACAAAATACTTTACTATCTGTTCATCATAGAGCTCATTTTTGCTCTGCCAAACTTATTTTCAGCATTTTTCATCCCCCTTTTTTTTTCTTACTTACGCATTCTCACTATTTTTTTTGAGATATTCCAGATCATGAAATAATTTCCACCTTGCCTCTTCTGGCCTTAAACTTACTCTTTTCATTTCATCATATTTTAGTGTTGTATATATTCTCTTTCCAAAATTATTAGAAATTGAATGTGTCTCAGGTATTTTGGCTGGCTCTTGGTTTTTGAGTCTAGTTTACTCCTGTGCTTTGTTTTTAGTCATTGGCTGAATAAAATATTTGAAGAATAATATCTTTATATGTATATACAGTAAAAATTGAAGAATATAGTAAAGTTAGTTTGAGGAAATACAAATCCTCTTTGAATGGAAATAACTATTTGCTTCTGTGAGGCATCTGGTGGCTTCCCCATTTAAAGACCACATTAAGCCAATTTCAAGACTAAATTTTTTGTATTAGCTAGGGAATTAAAACTGGTCTATGATTTTTGCATTGGCTACCTTTACCCTGAAGTTGCTATAATTTGCTCTTGTATGTTTGAGGGAGAAATATCTTCGCTTTTATTTATCTCCTTGTATGTTAACTTGAACTTCTATATTCTCCTTGTCCTGAAAGTCCATCAAAACAGGTTTTCAAGGTGTGGAGAAGAGAAATATCCTTAGGGCAAGAGCAATTCTCATGCTTGACTGCATATCTAAATTCTTAGGTCATTAAATATTGGGACTTGACAACATCTTGATGCTTTCATGATTGAAACAAACAAAAACCATCACATTTATCATGTGTATTGAATTCAGCAGGAGGATTAATGCTGGTAAACTAGCCCACCAGAAACAGGAAACTGCTCAGTGTACTTGTTTTAATATTCGTATTTTTTCTAGAAGTGACTTGTTTGAGGACAAATGCTTTGTCCTTTTCCTGCTTGCCTATCTCACTGAACCTACATTAATGCCTTGAATATAGTAATAGCTTATTAGTTATTTAAATGAATACTTCCTTCATAGAATCCTAATCAGTGTCCCTAGAGAGTAGATAAAATATTCCACCTAAATTATCTAAGGACACTGGTCATGATTATATGAAAGGAGTATTAATTTCCAAGTTTAGTCAATGAGCTCTGGAGATGGTACTTGGGAATAAAATGCCAGTTGGCCATTAATTTTGCTATGATAAATACTACATGTTGTAATGGATCAGGTTATTCATCTGTAAAATGGTGTAATAGTCACAATCTGTAGTAAAATGACACCTCAAGGTGGTTACTATTAGTAAGATGGAAAATAGATACAACACTCACTGGGGACTTGGAATATGTCAGAGATTATGCTAAGTGCTTTACCTGCATTATCAGATTTAATTATACACATCCCTTAAGGAGGGTGCAATTATTTTTCCTCATTTTAGACAACAGGAAATTGAGTCTTAATATAGATAATTTACTTACCCAGGGTGCCACAACTAGCAACTGGTGGAGCACTGGAACAATAACTCATCTATGCCTCATTCCACAATCGGCACTTCGTAATGGATTCCAGATGCAGTACGATATCTTTTTTAAAAATCTATGCATGTATTGTTAGGATTTAATATTTCCATTATATATTGTTACTAAATTGTGTTTCGTGGATCTACTATCTTCTGAAAAATAATTTACAACATTTTATATTAAGTTCTCTAGTCCAAACCACTTAATTTTTTAAGGAAGTAATATTAACATGGTATTATATTAGTTTCAGTACAACATAATTCAAAAATTCTGTGCATTACTGATTTCTTATCACAATAAATGTACTCTTAATCCCCTTTATCTATCTGACCTATCCCCCAACCCACTTCTCTGGCAACCATCAGTTTGTTTTTTATATTGAGGAATCTATTTGTCTTTTTTCTTTGTGTGTTCACTTATTTTCTTTATTAAATTTTTGTATGAGTGAAATCATATGGTATTTGTCTTTTTCTGGCTTATTTTACTTAGCATTATACCCTCTACGTCCATCCATGTTAGAAAAGGCAAGAATGCATTCTTTTTTTTATGGTTAATATTCCATTGTATATATACCACTACTTGTTCATTCATTTATGGATTGGCACTTGGATTGCTTCCATATCTTGGTTCTTGTAAATAATGTATCAGTAAACATAGGAGTACATGCATCTTTTTGAATTAGTGTTTTCATTTTCTTTGGTTAAATGCCCAGTAATGGAATTATGGGATCTTATGGTGGTAACTCTATTTTTAATTTTTTGAGAAACCCACATATGCTTTTCCAGAGTAGCTGCACCAGTTTACATTCTCCCCAATAGTGCATGAGAGTTCCTTTCCCCCACCCAAACATCTCCTCCTCTGTCCTCCCCAACAAGTGTTATTTCTTGTCTTTTTCACTCTAGCCATTCTCACAGGTGTGAGGTGATATCTCATTGTAGTTTAGATTTGCATTTCTCTGATGTTTAGTGATGTTGAACATCTTTTCATGTGTCTGTTGGCCATGAGTATGTCTTTAGAAATTGCCTATTCAGGTTCTCTGCCCATTTTTAATTGGATTGTTTGGAGGGTTTTTTGTTTTTGTTTTGTTTTGTTTTGTTTTTTGGTGTTGAGTTGTATAACTTCTTTATCTATTTTGAATATTAACTCCTTACCAGATAAATCATTTGCAAATACCTTCTCCCATTCCGTAGGTTGCCTTGTCATTTTGTTGGTGGTTTCCTTCTCTGTGCAAAAGCTTTTTATTTTGGTGTAGTCTCAATAGTTTATTCTTGCTTTTGTTTCTCTGTTCAAGGAGACCTACCTAGAAAAATATTTCTATAGAAAATGTCAAAGAGATTACTGCCTGTGTTCACTTTTATGAGTTTTGTGGTTTCACGCCCATCTTCAGATCTTCAATCCATTTTGGGTTTATTGTTGTGTGTAGTTTAAGAAAGTGGTTCAGTTTCACTCTTCTGCGTGTAGCTATCCACTGTTCCCAGTACCATTTGTGGAAGAGATAGTCATTTCTCCATTACAATTTATTCCCTCCTTTGTCCCAGATTGACTATATAAACACAGGCTCATATTTGCATTCTCTATTCTAATCCATTGATCCATGTGTCACTTGTATCTCTCTTCATGAAGAAAATCAGGTAACATGAATTTATTACTAAATTTATTCTCTACTCTCCTTTCCTGAACACTTACATTTTCTAATATATATGCCTTCATTTTTTGGAATTAAGAATGTCTGATATTTTCTCTCATCCCTTTGCAATCATTGCCTTGGTGATCTCAGGAACACTAAGTGTGTTCCTTAGCAGTTTTCATATTCCTAAAATTATTAAGAAATTACATAGTTCAGATATATTTGTGTATAAATCCTATCAACTGTCAATTTATTTTCTAAGATTTCCACCTTCAATCAACTTTCTCCATTATGCAATAACCACTAGATGATGAACATCATTAAAATAGAGAGGATTCATATGTGTCAATGACAAATAAAATTTCTAAAAGAGCATATCACTTCTATTCAATATAAGGAGGAAAAAAACTCAATTTTGTAAGAATTTCTTTGGTCCATAAGAAAAGTACGAATCTAGATCACTCTATAATAAAACAAATTTCTGTTTGTGAAGCTTTTTAAAACTAACTTTATCTTTCTGATAACTGATTCATTATATTTTTTTCCCAAATACCTTCTACCTAGAAAATAAACTAAAATGTAATAGACTATAGATGGGGTTCACAGAGATGATTATTTTCTTTCCCAAATCTACTGAAATTATATTATTAAACATATTTAAGGATACATTCAGAAAAGCAATGAGGGAGAAGTAAGCTATATTAGCTTACCTAATAACAAATATTAAGAGAATTCCATCTCACATGACGGGAAAGAAAGATGTATAGTAGGAAGCATTGCAGAACCCTGGAAATCCTCAGTTAAAAGCAGAAGTGAGGAAAAAGACTAAAACTAAGATGACATATTAAAATAGTATTAGCCAAACTGTAGCTCAGGTTTGCATACTTCTTCTCCGTCCCCCTATCACATTTATGGCTGAGATCTTTACCACCAATTTAAAGCTGGAGAACTAATCCTGAAAAAAGACTCCACTAGGTTAGGTGCTTCCAAGGCTAGAATAGAATAGAACATTCTTGTATTGGTATTGCTTATGGTAGTTGAGAGTGGAGTTGGCATAACTTCCTGATTGTTAAGCACACAAAAGGGATAACTGCCAGTGAATAGATCCATCCCTGAACAGAAGTAGACATTTCTGTATCTTTATATATTAGGAAAAAAATTTCATTATTAAGCATCTATCTTTGGAGTAAAAAGCAAACAATGATCTCAAGGCAAATGAGAAAAACTATCAACAGTGAAAAGAGGTGCATGAATGATGACAAAACAAGTCAACCATAGAGGAAACATATAATTCAGAACAGAAGAGAACTTAAATGACATATTTAGTGTGCCATGATATTGAAGAAGATAAGTATCCATAAAAGTAGAAGAGGCTATTATAATGATAACTGGGAAATGTTTGCTTATGAAAAAACTTACTAGAAAGGCAGTAAGAAAATAATAAAGTATCCCAAATATAAAGAAAATAAATAATATAGTGTAATGGGGCTAAGGACTATAAGGAAGATAAAATTTGATAAAAGCCTTGTACATGCTGCATCAATCCTTATAGACCAAAGGGTATTTCATAATACCGAAAAAAAAAAAAGACTAGAGGAAATAAAAAAAAAAAAACAACTAAAGAAATCTTACAATATCTCTCAAACAAACAAAAAAAAATCAATTAAATGTTACTGTTGTGGAAAATGATTAAGCCTATACCTTAGACATTTAGAAAAACTTTTGTGAGTTCTGGATACCAAAATTAAATAAAAGCTTCTGAAGGTCCATGGAAAATAAGTTTGTTAATAATAATATAATTGCAATTAACAGCAGCAGTATTTTCAGTATCAATGGTACGAGGGTGCCTGGGTGGCTCAGTCGGTTAAGCTTCTGCCTTCAGCTCGGGTCATGATCCCAGGGTCCTGGAATCGAGTCCTGCATTCATCCCCTTCCTCAGTGGCAAGTCTGCTTCTCCCTCTCCCCACCCTGCTCATGCCCTCTCTTGCTATCTCTCTGTCTCAAATAAATGCAATCTTTTTAAAAATGGTTATGGAAGACAGTTGAGCAAAGCTTTTAAATTTCAAGGACAAATGCTTTTGAAACTAACAATATGTAATCAGTTATCAAACAAATATTAGAAATCAGAATAAAGCAGAATATCAAAGACTGAGGTATTTTTCCCCACCAAAACATTAAGTCACATACTGGAGAATGTCAGAAAAAGGTGTAGTATCCAAGACAAATGGCAATGTAGTAAAATATGTCCTAAAATGATAGCTTTGTAAGAAAAAAAGTTAAATATGAACTAGAATATTTAACAGTGAGATAGATGGAATATGAATATTCTTATTGTCATCAAGGAGAAGGAAGGCAATTAAAAATACATTTTAAAAAGATCTTATGATAAGTATATCTTCCAACTATGAAAACAAATTTGGTATGAACCCTTAATGTACGGAAAGCAGGAAAGTGTTCAACTAGGGTGTCTGTATTTGAACATTTATAAGACAGTTATTTTATAGTAAGTTACAAAGCTAATTTATAATGATAAAACACAATAATATATTTGTCAGATAAATATGCCAATTTTATCCTGTATTACAAATCTTGCCCAAGAGACAAAAAATTTACCAAGTATTTTTTTTTAATTGTCATTAAAAATGTTAAAATTTAGAGTGCTAATCAACTGGAACACAAGGGCTTTGTGATTATTTGGTACCTCTGACATATACATTATTAAACATTGTGTGTCTTACCCGTGGACACATACATAGTATTCAAGCTCTGATGGTAAGCACCAGAAGAAAAAAATTAAAGGAAAAGTCTAATATTGATACATGAAGAATCAGCTTCAGGAGGAGGACTTTAGGAGATAGCTTAGTAAATTACCCTGATGGTCTGATTGTCCTGTGTCTAAAAATCCTATCCTCTTGAATTTGCCATTTGCCATTTTGTACCCATAAGGCAATTATTCTGAGAAAAAAAGCAGAAGGTTCCACATTGAGTTTGAGGAACAGATGCAGAGTCTTTTTAGAAGCCTACATTGATATCTTGGCATCCAAGGCATTCGATGATGTCTGTTCTTAGTCTCCTTTCTGGATTAAGAATGGCTAAGTATGCTGGACTGTGGGGTATTTTATTTTAGTGCTGTTAATGATTGTACTGGCCAAATCCATTATAGATAACAAGCTACCACAGGCGTGTTGTATATTTTTTCATAGAGGAAAAAAACACAATAAACAGGTCCCTACGTTCATGATTCAATATGAACTAGCATCATCAACAGAACTAGGAAAGATTAGACATTGGCTCATGCTTTTAATGACACAAATAACTCTTAGGGTAGGGATAAATTTCTCATTGCTCTTTTTATTGTATTGAGCCCTTGAATCACTGAAGCTAATTTGTTTGACTAAAGTTTATTTATGTTTACTACATGACCAAATTGTAAGCCCCAAACTGTGTAACATCATATACATCAGTTATGAATCTTGTAAAGGTCTACGCTACAAATAATTCACCTATATTGTGGCAAAATGTAGTATCAAAAACTGTACTTCCATTCTGAAATGGGCTCACATGAAATACATGAAATCTGTACTATTTGCATACAATTGACATTTTAACAATATTAAGTTCTCCAGTCCATGACCATGGAATGTGTATACATTTATTTATGTCTTACCTTCTTTCAGCAATGTTACGTAGTTTTCATAGTATTAATCTTTTTTTCTTTGGTTAACCCTTAAGTGTTTTTATTATTTTTGATACTGTTATAAACAAAATTATTTCCTTAGTTTTATTTTCAGATTTTCGTAGTGTATACAAACAAAAGAGATTTGATTGTTAAATTTGTATCTTGCATTTTGCGACTTCGCTGAATTCATTTAGTTCTAACTTGTTTGGTGGGAATCTGTAGGATTTTCTACATATACAATTATGTCATCTGTAATCAGAGATAATTTAACTTCTTTTCAATTGGGATATCTTTTATTTGTGTATTGACCAATTTCTCTGGCTAGAATGTCCTGTAATATTTTCCAAAGCAGTGGCAAAAGCAGGTGGTATTGCCTTATTCTAGATCTTAGGGGAAATGGTTTTAGTTTTCTACCACTATATATGATGTAACCAAAACAATGTGGTTCTGTCATAAAGGCAAATACACAGACCAATGGAATAGATCCTGGAAAAAAATGCTCACGTTTTTGGTCAAGTGACTTTTGACAAGGTACCAAAGTTGGTAAAGGACAGTCTTGTCTATAAATGGTGCTGGAGAAACTGGATACCCCACATATGAAAGAAATGAAGTTAGACCCTTAACACCAAACATAAGTTAACTCAAAATGGAACAAAGATCTGAGTGTAAAGCTAATACTATAAGACTCTTAAGAGAAAATACAGAGGTAAATCTTCATGATGAAAATTCAGAAGAATTCTAGTTACTTAATCTGGAAACATGTATAATTTAATTACATTTTCACATATTGGCATCAATCAAATTCATCAAGGTAAAGTCTTAATTTGCAGGGAGACAATGAAGAATAATATGACGAGAATAATAGAACAAAAAACTGGTATGTATGTTTTTCCTAGTTGATTTTTGTCAAGTTTGGTCAAGTTACTTGCCCTAAAAGGGTGCCAAAAGATACTTCCCCATCGTTTTAGTTTATACTTTAAAAATGCAGCTAATGTTTTCTTGTAATACAACTCTGCAAAAACTATTTGACCTTACAATACATTAGAATCCTGAAACTATTTTTTAAAAATATTTTAAAGATTTTAATTATTCATTTTGAGGCAGAGAGACGAGAGTGAGCCTGAGCAGGGATGGAGAGGGAGAAGCAGACTCCCCACTGAGCCAGTAGCCTGACATTGAGGCTCACTCCCAGGACCCAGAGATCATGACCTGGACTGAAGGCAGATGCTTACCCATTGGAGCCACTCAGGTGCCCCTCCTGAAACTATTTTATACTGATTTTGTAAATAAGGAATTAAATCTATTTTTCACTTTATCTTTTTCTCCCCACACCTTTATTTACTGATACACCAAAGACTTTGTCATTTTGTCTGGTCCACCACACTCCTCTGCCCTTTATTTTCCACTCCACTGTCCTTAGGCAGACTTTCCTGTTCCACCGTAGTGAACACGTCTCATATACACTTTTCCTCACAATGCATAATCTGGACAGTGTCATGTCAGGGATGGAAAAATGCTTTAACCATATTAACACTTGATTCCCTACTGACATTTAATGAAACTCACTTTGACAGTTTTCTTTGTATTTTTAAGCTCTTACTTTGATAAATTCATTAAACTGTTTTTATAATTGATTAGAAAAGAGCTCAGATACAAAACAGGAATGAATTTAGATATCTTTCTCGAAAGAATCGATGCAATGCACATTTTTAAAAATTGTTTACTTAATGCATCCTATAGTGAATATTAAATAAAGTTCCATCTCAGACAAATTGTAAATTCACAATTGATGAAACATGGGCTTAGAAATATTTTTTGAAGATTTACAAAACCAACTTGTTCATTTTATAGAAGAAGAAACAAAGTTCCAGGCATATTAAGAGTCTGGAATGAGATGTCCCCAGCTCCCATCACTGCCCCCTTCCACCAATCTGCCAAGTGAGGCGTTTGACAATGTAAATTCTAAAGATGGTTTATCTCCGTATAAAATGTCCCTCATTGACCTGTGTATTCATTTTGAACATATTTTCTGATAAATGCACATACATCCCAGCGAACTACAAAAGTATACAGCACGTCCATATGATGTTGCTAGTCATTTGTTTCTTTATATATCTGTCCAAGGAACCTCCTAATGTGTGCTAAATTCCTGCTTTAGTAAGATATCTGACAGTAACTTGGCGAAGTTTCAGAGTTGTTTTATACATATATAAATATATAAATATAAAAACATATAAAAATATACTTAAATACATATAAATAAAATAAAAATGAATATATATATAATACTTAAATCACAGTATATATATTTGGCTTTTCTCTCTCTCAGAATGAGAGTGAGTGTAAGAGAAGAAGTTGGGGGGGTGGAGAAAAACTAAGGTTCCTGCTGGTGCTGAAATACTTGTTTCTGTTTTTTGTTTGACGTGTGGATTGTCTCAACATACTACCTGCCTAATCAATAGAGCTTTTTCTAGATCACAAAAGATTTGGGGCGTACCCCAACATTTACACAATATTGAACTGGTTTCATTTTAGACCTTGTTTTGTGGCCAGTTTGTATTGTGACTATGAGCAGGTAATATTGATAGGTGTGCATTTCTTTAAGTGTAAATCAAGATTTTTCCTATTTTCTTTGCAAATTCACTCAACTTATACTTTTTTTTAAAGTATGGTGTGGGAATGGGTTCTGTAGCAGCTGTCAACTTAAAGCATCACAAGTTATCATAAGTTAGTGATGTCTGCTTGGCTGTTTTTGAAGAGAGGGAGATGACAGACGTATGTTTTATGATTCCAACTAGATATTTACTTCAATTCTTATTTATTTGTAAATATAAAATGTTCATTTGAAAGCATAAATAATGCAACTTAAAACTAGTTAGGTTTTGGCATTTCAGAAGCCTATTTTACTAATTGATTTAGTTCATTTTTTGTTCACTCCTTCAGTAAACATTATGTTTCAATTTCTGGGACTTGCTATTTCCATTCCAGCTGTTACAACTTTTATAAATTTATTATGGTCCTCCCAATGTAAAGTATGTAAAATACTCAAAATACTACTCAGATTTTTAAATTGTAAATTCCATGACACCTTATTCAAACATGAAGCAGAATTTCATTCTGCCAACTTAACTGCCATAGATAGCAAGAAATGAGACCTCATAAAACAGAAGAGTAAGCAATAGACAATTCATATGTAATTTTGTGCCCAAATATTTAAGTGTAATTTTAAAGATGTTGTGCCTCTAACAGGTTGTTTATCCTTTATTACTGACTCTGAGATTGATAACATTCCTTTCAACTATTTGTCACCTTTCAAGTTTTTTTTACTTCAATTTAAAATATGTAAAATTACCTTGTTTTGAAAACCATTTTGTGCTCTTGAAAGGTTTTGAAGGCTTAGTGGTTTCCTACTCCTAATTGCTTAAAATGTAAGGAAATAAAAGAAATGTCTATTTCCCTTTGAGATGATTGCCTTTTTATTTAGAGATCTTTGCAGAATCCATGGCATTTTCTATCTATTTATATAATTGAATGTATTGTCGTCTAACATTCAAGTGACCACTTAGACAATGCCAAACTAGCAAACTATAATCCAAGAATAAAGCTACTCAGTTTGCTTCAGAACAATACATAAGCATATGCACATTTGTGCACATAACACATAAATAAATACATCCCTCATAAAATATACATAATGCATTTGTGTATAGTATCAAAGTCAAAATTATGATGCATTTTTCGTAAATTCTTCTCACAATACAATGGTCTTTGCATTATTCTTTCATACAGACAACACAATCAGGACTCCTGGCGTGGACTCTGAACCCTAGAAACCTTTGCAAAAATTTCTCTATTACTTCGAAGGAATGGACAGCTATTGGATTACAATTAAATTTAGGTAGAAAATGAAAGATGATATTTCAAGTTCTCAATATCAAACTGTAGAACCTAAATATGATAATCAAACCCTGAATTAGATTATGTGTTAGATTGGTAGATATATTAGAAAGCAGAAAATCAGGTTGACATTTTATCAGTAGCTGCTCTTCTCATCAGAACTATTTTACTCTACATTGCTCACATTCATCTTGCTCTCCCACCAAGGGAGATCATACTATAGAAAACTAATATTTATGTTACAATTGGCAACATATTTATGGTAAAGAAAAATGCATCCTGAAGGTTAGTAAAATTTGCCTGGTAAAAGAAAATTCCAAATAATACCTTAAGTTACCAGAACAATATCACGTGAATGTATATTATTTGGAACACATTGATACCAATGTTTTCCTTTATAAAAATTTCTTAATTTTGACACTTTAATATTCTTCTCATTACTGTATAAATCTCTTCAGTCTTCATTTGATCTGGACATATGAATATTTCTTCAATATACCAAAATTCTTGTGACAATGTGTGAATTGTACATTCTTTCAAGAGAAAGGTATAGATAAATAAAAATCCACATTCTTTGCATGTAACTCAAAATGGGCTTATCACTAATTTGAATTCAGGCAGCAGTATATATCAGTATATAAAGCCACAATTATTTTTTTGATGTTTATATTAGATTTACAATATTCTTACTTCTCTGCACCCTTATCATGTGTTTCTTGTTCTTGATTTATTCATAAGTATTTTGTCCTTTCAGATCATAGTGAAATGGACACATATTCAGTAACCCCCTTGGATGTTTTGTTGAACTGAAATGACTTACCAGAGTGCTATACTCTTGCAAAGACATTACTGCTCAATACCTTAATCTATTTAGATATTTTAAAAATGATGTAGCCATCAAGGCTGACATTATCAAGGCTGATGTTTGGATTAGTCTCTTCTATCAAAGATTTTCACCTTTTTTATGGTTGTTAGTAACAGATGCTTAAAACTATACTGCTGATTTCTTGATTTATGAGCCCTATTTAGTCTCCAGTTGTTTGGTGAAATCAATTATTTTGTTCTTTCCCTTTCCTTATCCATTCCCTCTTCCCTCCCTCCTTCCAACTTCCTCTGCACTTCTTTTCCTTTCCTTTGCACTAATTCTCTTCCTCTGCCTTTTCTCACCAAATCTTCAGCAAACCGGGATGGATGTCACTAATCCATGCTATTGACAATCTGTTTTCCAGCCTTTTTTTCTTAGGGCTGCATGATCATTACATTTTGTGACCTATCTTCAGGGTTATCACAGCTAACACTTCACTGAAATTTGTCATTCCATAAACTAGATCCCCTTTTTTCAAGGCTCCAGTATCTGTTTCTCCAGAGCTTGCCAACTATTCCTAAGCCAATGTCATTTATTTAAATTTTGGGTTATGGAAACTTCTCCAGTTGGAGCAGTTTTTGTCAGGAAAGACTGGACTCTGCTGCAGTAGCAAGTAATTCCACTTCTCGGTGGCATAGCCTGATAATATTTCTCATTCTTGCTACTCATCCAGCAGGATACAGTACAGGACCTCTGCTCATTGCAGTGCTTGTAGACTGAGGCTGAAGGAAACTCTTTAACACATGTGTCCACAGCCACTGGAGTAGAGTACAGTGTAATCAGTTTCACGCAGGCTCTAAACCTTATGCCTAAGAATGACACTGCCCACTTACAACATTTAATTGACCAAAATAAATAAGAGCCTACTTTTAAAAATGCCGGAAAGTATAATCCTCTTTGAAGGGTTCTAATCATCCTATTCATTTTCATACACCCAAAATTTGTAACCACTCTTTTTCTAATATAAAAATAATATTGTTTAGAAAAGCATATCAAGTAATTTAACCCCAACATTTCATTGTCCTCACCAAAACAACTTTTAAAAGACCCATATATAGTTGGCATATAGCCATAAATATATATGGATCAAACTTACAAAGTTTACTAGTATTAACAGATTGCTTACATAGTGAGAATACTGTACTAGTATTTCAAACAACTGAGTAATGGAGGTATGTCACAATGGATGGGAAAAAAAAGTATTTTTAGCCATTTGTATTGTTTCCATAAGTTAATAACCACATTCCTGGCCATGTAATTTGCAAGTCATAAAGAATTGCCTATATTTTATATTTACCTAAATTTAATTCTGAAAAATGATCTAATAAAATCAGTATTTAAAAATAAATGAAATGTTACACTTATAATCCACATTTGGAGCTAGCCATCAGTCTTAATTTTCTTTTCTAATCTTTGGAATCTATAATTAGTAACTATAAATTAGAAAGCATAGGAAACTTTACATTTAGAAGAATACTTCCCTCATTATGGAGTATTAAACTAAAGTCTGGTACCTCTTTAGACAGATATCTCCAAATGGAGTAAATGATAAGTGCTAAAAACATTGAGAATATTGTTGTTCAATATTACTAAAAAAGAGTACTTTTACTGTTGCCCACACTTTGCAAATACCAGCTGCCTGCAATTCTGCGCTTCAAATTCCTGGAAATGGCATGTTCTGAATATGGTAGTTTATTATTTTTATTATTAAAATATTAATAAGCAGTATAATACATATAGGTAGCATATATGCATATATATACATAAAAATGCTTTGAATGTATGTGAAAGAAAATTTTGGATTTTAGAATCTCAGTAGAATTTTAATTTTGAAGATACAAATTGAATTTTAAATCTCAAATTATAAAAAAATTCCTGGCTTTATCATTTAGTCCATAATAACTGATGGATTCTCTGTTTTTAAGATTTTATTTATTTATTCATGAGAGATGGAGAGAGAGGCAGAGACCGGTAGAGAGAGAAGCAGACTCCCTGCAGGGAACCTGATTCAGAACTAGATCCCAGAACCCCAGGATCATGACCTGAGCCAAAGGCAGCACTCAACCACTGAGCCACCCAGGCATCCTGATAACTGATGGTTAAGTCCTCTAAGAATCTTAGAGAACTTAATTTTCTGAACTCTGGGGATTATGCAGAAAATCAAACTGTTACCTTTCCATGGTGGTGAAAAAATACTTACAGCATCTGTATAAAATCAACTTGTGACATTTGTTCTTAAGGCAAGGTTATAGATCCTACAAATGCCTAGGCAGAAACTGGCTTGGTATGAAATAGGAAAGCATCTTACCAGAGGCAACTAAAAATTATGTTAAGAATATGAATTATACAGGAGTAAGTCCTACTAAAATCAAGATGCTATAATTCAAACAAACAAACAAAAAAACTTAGTAGCTTTTCTTCCCTATAATTCTATGATACTTGGTTTGCTTTCAGTTTTAATAGTAGAGGAACTGGACTGTGCTTTGAAATCAGCCTAATCTATTAAATATACATTGATCATGAAACATAGAAGGCATAATATTAATGCTCTTGTGTTTAGTTCTAAAACTAGACCTTCAGTGTTACTCTGGGACTTACAGTCATGGAAGAGCAGGAAGTCCATGCACATTTGTTAACCAAATTTCTTCCACAGAAATGCATTACACTGGAGTAATTGCCTTTCATGGAACTGTTCACTCGGGTTTCATCGCCTGTAGAAAATCTGGAAGATCACATAAGGAAATAAATACCAACTTTGTTTTCTGGTCTTCACAGTAGTAAGAGCAAAAGAGCAAGGACAGCCACTGGCTTGAAACTTCTCCAAATGTTTCTTCATAATCATAATATACAATAAAAAATTAACAAAAGGGAATAATTTAAATTTTGTGTTGATAGCTGTATAAAATTTCTAAATTTTCTTATCTGTTAAGATCAATTGTGTCCTTCAAGAAATTCTAATGGGAAAGTAGTATTAATAGCTTTTTGTTGTTGACACTATGTGGAATATTTAGTTGTAGAAAAATTATAACTTTTTAAAGACCTTGACGGAATTTATAATTGTAGGTATATCTCTTTCATTAACTCATCTGCTGAAAAGTGTCATTAATTCATTTTGTGATAATCAATGGCATTGACTGTAGCTCTCAAAGAAATTATTTTTTAAAATAAGTATTTGATATCTGCATGTATTTCCTTATTACTGAATGAGTCAGATAATGATGTACAAGAACTATACACATTTTAGTCATCTGTTTTTATACGATAATTGTTAAAGGTAGTATTTTAGGTGATAGAGAATAAATAGCACAAAAAATGGTATTTTGTGGTTTCTTCAAGTCTAGGAAAATACAAATCAGAGTTTCTTGACAGATAACATTTACTTTTTAGTGCCTGTCATTTTAACTCAGGGGCCCCTTTTCTACTACCTGGGACATTGAATTTGATTTTACATAAAAGATGTAGCAATAAATAGATATAAATGAGCTAACAGTGTCATTGATAATAGGTGTTTTATGATCATCTTTTACTATTAAGCTGCCATCAATGCTCCAAGTAACATGTGCAAGTATTATCAGAATCGGCTTGATGAAGACCACAGTGTAATTAAGCAATACAGTTTAAAAATTATGTTAAAAAGTAGAAATATGCATAATAAAACTGGTAAAATGAAAATGACTTGAACTGTGTTATGGCATTGGAATTATGAGTATCTAAGTAGGAGACATCATTAGAAGATTCTATTGGGGAACTTTTCTGGTATTCATAAGGATGGATTGTGTAGCTTATGAATTTTTATGCATGCTAAATTAGCAAGAGAAGAGAATTTATCAAGGCTATCTTATAATTCATATTTGGGAAATGAACATGTCATTAATAGAATATCAAATCCGACACTACTTCATTGCCATTAAATCTGTGACGAAAGGAAGGTTCTGAACCAGTTTATCAGGATACCCTTATTTAATATTAATTCAATATATATAACCATTAGGTATGAAACAAAGCTCAGTAGTTTACATATCCATCCAAGGCCTACCTTTAGCTCATCTTGTGATAAAGGTTTATGATGGCAAGTTACCCAATTGGTAGGGGATGAATTAAATTGGTAAAATGCCTTCTGTGTAAAATAAATAAATATATAAAAAGAAAATTGTATAATTGGATGCTGAAGTTCAACTGAAGTCCGTATGATGCCTGGGTTCAATTCCCAGCTCTGTTACCTACCAGCTGTGTGACTTTGGGAAAGCTAGCTAAGCTCTCTACGCCAGAGTTTCCCTGTTTGTAAATGAACCTAGCTCAGAAGATGGCTAAGTAGATCGAGTTCATAGTTGTAAAGCCTTAAATAGTTGTTGACACGTTGTGAGTGCTCCAAACTGCTCAATCAAAATTACCAGTCGTAGACATAAAGGAATGAACATCATCTGTAATAGAGCATGATCAAACTTTTGAATAGAAGAAAGTATAAAATATGTTGAACACAGCATATAAAGTAGACTAGAAGTTGTAGAGTTCCTGGGTATTGTCCCTTGACCTGCCAGTGAGGAACTGAAGCACTTTTTAATGAGTTGATACATCTTATGATGAGTGAAAATGCTCTCTTGCCTTTCTTTTGCATAAACGTGGTCAAAAAGGTTTGTAGGTTTTGCTTGCTAATTTGCTTAGGGCACCTTCTTTGGAAAAATTAAGAACCAACTGACATCCATCACCGGAGGGAACTAAGACTTTGAGACCACCTGCTACTTACTTTGACACATCAATGCCAACCTTTTGGAAAATGTGTAAGCCACAGGGGGTAATGACCAGGTGTGCTGGCATACTTTGCCACTTCATTTCTGTGTTCAATCTGATTAAAGTGCAAGCAGACTATTTTAGGAATTTTTAGCTTTTGCTGAACACATTTCTGATATGTTAGACTGGTTGTTCTTGCAGAAAAGTTTTTGAAAATGGATTCATCGGAGAACAATTTTCAGAAATCCTTTTGTTTTCATTTTAAAACTTTGCTTTCAAATATTAACTGTCATTCTTCGGCACTCCCTTAAAACTTTGCTCTGTTAATAAATTCACGTAATATTTTAACTATTTGTCTCTATCATTTTAAATTCAACTTCTTAAAAGTAAGGGCACAGTTATTTCTCTGTCTGTTTGGGAAAACCCCATAAACACTGCAGAAGTAAAACAGATTCTCACATCCTGATAAGAGAAAGAAGTAACTACTCTATCCACCATCAAAAATCGTGCCTAATGAGGACTGTTAAAATATTAACAGAAGCGGTTCCTACAATGACCTAATAATAATAATATCTAATATCCAAAGAGAATGCCCTTAGACTGACGAGCAAGAATACTCTATAATGTTCCCTTACCCCAAATTAAGAATTAGGTACCATGTTTTTAAGAGAACACTAGGAAGATAATAGGATTTACAAGTGGAAATTTTGCTGTTTTCTCTGAAAATCAGGCTTTTAAAGAGGTATTTCTTGTTTTGCATGGGTGATGGAGGCCATGGGCAACTGAAATCAAAAAGACCCTTCCCTTCCAAAAGGAGCAAAGCTACTTAGTTGAACATTGAATCTAGTAACAACGCCAGATAATCTCTATTACTTTAATTTCTGATTTTTCAACTAATTTTATTACAAAAGGAACATACACTTATAACTTTACCTTTTCCATGCTCCATTGTAATTAATATGGACTGTTTCATAGAATACTAAAACAGCAAATATTAAAACTTCCATCCCAAGTCCAGAGTGCTTTGAGCATAAAAACCTGAGTGGGAAGAGAAAGGCCTATGTTCACTATCTTCTTTTTGTTCTGCCTACTTGTGACTTCCTTTTGAAGAATGATTTAGAAGGTCTAGGTAGAGGGTAGGAAAGGAACAAAAAAACAAAGTTTTATTTTGATTGGCATCTCTTGGCTGCATCTAAGAAGCTTTTTCTGTTTTCATGGGGCACATTATTCTTGGTGAGGAATAAAGAGATCAGCCCCTCATATCTGAGAACTAGCTTAACAGTCACAGCTAGGCCTTAATCTTATTAGGAACTTGTCTAACACAAAGCTAAGGCCTCTGTGTTGTTTCACGTTGTCCTGATTCACAGGCCATGTTTTTCCCTGATAGGCATAAATTTTCTCTCAGAACCTCAACATCAGACACAATCACCCTAAAAACATAGAGTGGTGTGAAAAATTAGTGTGAAACCACAAAATAGCAAATATACCCTTTCTTTAAAAATAGTAACTTCTACTAATTTACTAGTTGTGATTTTCATTTAATGTGCTCATTCCTTAGATAGGATTTATTGAGGTATCTAATCATGAAATCTCTCCACTTTATGATAACACCCAATAGACAGTAAATCCTTGCTTTCTTAAATTCTCCCCAATATTGACTAACCAAAGAACAAACTGAATAGTATCTTTCTAATACCCTCTCAGTGAGACATTCCATGGTTCTTCATAGTAAACAGCCTCTGTGCAAAGAATTACAAACTCAATTTAGTTCATTACAGATGTGTTTTTAGCAATCTGTGGATAAAGGACTTTGATCACAGGTTCTCTATAAATCCTTCATTAATGGGGATCTCCCATGTGGATTTTCCAATATATGTAGAAGTTTCTTCTTGGTGGCCTCATACTGCAATTGTCTCTAGACTCCTATGCCAGCCTTATTGATATCTCCACTAAAATATTTGTAGTAGGCATTTTAAACTTGATATATCACGTGGTGAATGGCCACACATAGCTAGTGACTGCCATATTGACAATGCAGTTGTAGACACATCAGAGTTTCTCTATATTCCTAGTAGTTGACTGGAGGGAACCTGGAAATTTGGTGGTGGGCACCTAGGAAAGCTTGGCCGTGACAATGACCTGGAACCAACACTTCATAATCCAGTTTCTCAGATAAGAGTATGATTCATAAATAATTTTACTTCTGCCCTGATGTCTTTCTTCTCTAGCCTTAATCTCATGTTTGTTTTGAAGAAAATGATGTTTCACTGATAACTTGTATTTAGTTTAAATCTCTCAAAGATGTCTTAAATGGTTTCCCAACCTATTCTGATTACTGATATTTTAATGTCTTTAGTTAAGGGATTTTATTAGTTTTTTTATATTATCAAAAACCAATGTGATTTATTTTGATTTAAATTCAGTAGTAGAAAATAATGCTATTAATGAAGTGTAAGAACTTTAATAACTATAAATTATTCTCAAATTCCTACCAAAATTAATCTAAAAAATTACTACTTTACCTTAATTGGTCTTTAACCATACTTTCACTTAACCATTCATATTCATAAAGTCACAAATTAAGTACCCTTGAATGTTACAATGCTTCCTGAAAGCTACTCTTCTACTTTCTTAACTGAAATCATATATAACTCCTGAAAAATCTTGTTAGTTGGTAAACATTATTATAATTCCTAACTGTCCAGAACTGTGAGTAGTTTTGATTAACCTTTAATGCAAATATGTCAATATAGCATTTCTTTCATTTTTAAACATAACCAGGTTACTGCTCATTAAAGAGCCATAGTTAGGATTTTTTTTCTGTCAGTAACTTTGATTTGTATCTAAATCATATGCTTATTCCATATAATTTTTACTGTTAAGAGATTTTAAACTTTATTAAGCTTGAAAATGTAGCAGATTAAAATCAAATGGTAATGTTAAAAGAGAAGCTAAATAACTTAATTGGGAGAAATTTCAGAAAATTTTTAGTTTTATAAATTTATGGACCTCCACTTATTGAAGTTAATCTCATCTTTCCCAGACCTTCAGATTTAACTTGACATGAAAACAATAATTTAATAAATGTATATAAGTCATAATTGATAGGTTATGAGAGGGTCTAATCCATAATCGATAGGTTATAAGAGGGTCTAATCTCAAATGTGATCTATAAGGACATTTCTTTAAATTTGGATTTAAGGTTAAATTGGCATGTTCTTACTTCCATGTATTATGAAAATGCCCCTACTGGATTGCATGAGATAGATTCTTTTAATGATTAGAGGGATGGGAAGGAATTAAATGGGAAAAGAATTGAAAATAAAAATTTTTACTGATTTTCTAAATGTTTATAATTAATGATGCTAATAACAGGCTGCAAATCAAGGTAACTTAAATTTGGAATTTAAATAGTTCTACAGTAGACCTACCTTCATCACTAAATCTTTACCAGATTCAGAAACAAATCTCAACTCACTAATTCACTATTGTTTACCGTAGGATTCAATTACAAAAATGAAGCTCGAATTGTTAGTTCCAAGGTACCTGTAAAAAGAAACTAGAATATACCCTATAATTTTAATTTTGTGAAATCCTATAATTTTGTGAAATCATACTTCCAATTTAAAAAACAGAAGTTAAGGTATACCACTCAATATATCTTCATTCATCCTAAGGTTTATTTAGTTTATGAATATTCATATAAAATTGTACTTCCTGCTTATTATATTTCTGGCATTTGTATCATTTATTTTGTCCTTAAGAAACTGGTCAAAGTCCTAGTCTAAAGCTCTCAAAAAGAATACTTCAAGTTCGGTTTTAAAATTTTAAATATATTTAAATATTGCATTTTGGTTCAGTGGTGAAAATAATCAGCCCAATATCATAGGTAAGAGGCTCAAAGAAATAATGATCATTAAATAAGACTTCAAGCATAAGAAACATGCTCAAACTTTATATGGGGCTGTGTGTATGTATAACTGCTCTTAAATCATACATCAGATATATAATATTTTATAAATAATATTTCGTATAAGTTCTCCTGTGAATTTAAATAATATTGCTACCAAGTTTAGAAATTAGAAATCAGGGTGCCTGGTGCCTGCTGGCTCATTCAGCTAAACCTCTGGCTCTTGATTTAGGCTTAGGTCATGTTCTCAGGGTCATGAAATCCAGCCTAGGTCTGGCTTCATGCTCAACCCAGGTTCTGCTTGAGATTCTCTGTCTCCTTTCCTTCTGCCCTTTCCACCCTGTGTGTGCACACATGCTCTCTCTAAAATAAAATCTTAAAAAAATCATTCAGAGCTTAGTAGAGATAGCAAGCATTTCATATTATGATATAATGCCAAATATTCATACTCCTTATATGACAAAACGCTATATAACACTTATGAAATTTATGGAGATAAAGAATCTTCATCTGAAAAATTAGTGAGTTTACATAATGAAAAAAAAGGCAAAAAAACCCTATCCTAGCTATGATTTTATTGTACTTTCATTTTACATATATCCTAGCTATAATTTTATTGTAGTTTCATTTTACATAAGCTTTTCTTCTTGCTGTGAGGAATTTTTTTTTTTATTTTTTAGCAGTTTAAAAGTTAGTTTGGCTAGTTATTTTGTGCTATACAGAGTGTGGGGAGTTTTCTGAATTATATCTGTGGTTTGGAATGTCATTAAGTTGGGAAAATTTTTAGCAATTATTTCTTCAAATATTTCTCTAAGGCATTCATGATCTCTTTTTGTTCAGGAGTATCAATTACATGTATTTAGACAACTTTGTTGCTCCTATTTCTTTCAAGTTATCCCTTGTTATTCCTCATTCTTTCTCTCTGCATTTCAATTTGATTAATTTCTGTAACTTCAAGCACATTGATTATTTTAGCTGTACTCGTGCACTGATAAAGGCATCAAAGACCTTTACCTCTGTTACAATAATTTTGATTTGTAGCATTTCTTTGATTCCTACAGTTTCTATATCCCTACTGAAACTGCATATTTGATCTTGTACATTGTGTAAATTTCCCTTTAGAATTTTTAATATATGTTAGTTATTTTAAATTCCTTGTCTGATATTTCCAACACTCTGTCATGGCTGAGCCTGGTTTTGACAATTTTTTATTTCTTCAAAGAGATGATGTAGTTTTAACCTTTTGTGTATCCTGTAATTTTTAGGTAATAACAAACATTGTTTAGGAAAATATTTTTTGAGGCTTAGTGCTTAGATATAGGAGTCTCTTTCTGCTAAGCTTCTAATGAAGGTATTTGTGTTAATATTGTCAACATATGTGTTGGTTTTAAGTTTTGTTATTGTCACAAATATTGGGGTTTATTATTACCATAGGCACCCATTATTTCATATTCCTTTGGTGATACCTGTTTGAGTCTCTGTAGCTTTGGATTTCCTTTTGTGTGCTGCTCCCCTGAAAGACTGTCTATTACTAACTACATTGTTATCTATATATTTGTTATCTTTACTGAAGTCTTGTTTGTGTGATGATACATGGTAATGGGCTTACCATTTGTAAAGTTGTTATTTATTTGACAGTATTAGCACAAAAGATAGGGGCAAGAGCTATATTGGAGCAAAAATGAATTTTACTGAATTAGATATTTCTCCAAATTTGAATATTTTTAATTAACATGAAAATTTTAATACCGTAGGCAAACAATAAGAAAATAGCTTAAAAACACAGTAAAAAAATCAAAGTATTAAAATGGCATGCTATAAAATACTTAATAATAAGGCAATAATGGAAGAATAGAGGAACAAAAAATAGCATAAGGCATATAAAAAACAAATAGCAAAATGACATATAAATCTTACAGTATCAGCAATTGCATTCCTTGTAAAGGAAGTAAATATTCCAATCAAAAGATAGAATGGATAAAACATTAGATCCAACTATACAAAAGACACACTTTATATTCAAAGACACAAATAGGTTGAAATTTAAATATTTGAAAAAAACATAAAATGAAGACTCAAAATAGAGTAGGAATGGCTACTATGTAGCAAACAGACTTAGAAAAGTGTTACAAGAGGAAAAATGGCATTTAATAATTAGAAGTCAGTCCATCAGAAGAGTATTATAATGAAAACACTTGCATCATAAAATAGAGCTCCAAAATCTAAAAATAGTAGAGACTTCAGTATGGAACTTCCATTGGTGAATATCATAATGAGTTAAAAAGTCAACAATGAAATAGAAAATTTAAATAACACTATAAACCAAACACGTGTCTGTAGAATCTTTGTCTCAGCAACAGCAGAATATACTTAAGAATTCAAGGAATATTTCTCAAAGATAGATCATATGTTAGGGCATGAAATAAGCCTCAAAAAATAAAAGATTGAAATCATCCCATATGTTAATTACAGAAGAATAAGTCTTTTTCTTTTCTTTTCTTTTCTTTTTTTTAAAGACTTTGGGAAATTAAACACCAGACTCCTAAATGGCAAATGAGTGAAAAAAAGAAAATTGCAAGAGAAAGAAGGAATTACTTAAGAAGGAAATAGACATGAAAATCAAACCTAAAAAAAACCTGTGGAATTTAGGTAATGCAGTGTTTACAGGGAAGTTTATAGCTACAGATAAGTGTATTAAAGAAGAATATGCTCAAATTTATTAACCTCCTATCTTAGAAAGTAAAATGAAAAAGTGAAAGAAAGAAAAGCAGCCGCCATAAAAAAGGAATGAAATCTTGTCATTTGCAATGACGTGGATGGAGCAAGAGAGTATAATGCTAAGTGAAAGACAAATATATGATTTCATTCATGTGTGGAATTAATAAAAGCAATCATAGGGGAAAAAAGATAGAGGCAAATCAAGAAACACTCTTACCTGTAGAGAACAAACTGATGGTCACCAGAAGGGAAGTGAGTTGAGAGATAGATTGAATAGGTGATGAGGATTAAAGAGTACATTTGTGATGAGCACCAGGTGCTGAATAATATATATATATATATTATATATATACACACACACAAAGTAATATTACACTGTATGTAATGTTAACTGGAATTTGAATAAAAAATGGAAAATAAAAAGCAAAGCAATGAAACTCAAACAAAATAGAAGGAAGGAAATAACAAACATTGGGAAATGAATATAATAAAGGATAGAATAACAATCAAGAAAATCAACAACTATAAGTTGGCCATTTTGCAAAAATCAATTAAATAGAAAAACCTTTAGACTGAGAAAGAAATTCAAATTATTTAAATCAGGAATCAAAGATGAAATTACTACTATCCTTAGAGAAATTAAAAGGAATATATTTGCTATTATGAGTAATTTCATGCCAACATATTAATTTAAATGGGCAAATTCTAGAGATACAAACTACCAAAACCAAATCAAGACAAGATAAAAAATCTGAATAGACCTATAATAATAAATTAGAACTGGTTAGTTCCTGATTAGTGGTGGTGAAGTCTACCAAAGATAAAAATATGAAATTCATAAAAATCTTCCCTAAACCATTCCAAATAAGAATAGGACATAACACTTCCACACACGTTCTATAACCCCATTATTATCGTGATCCCAAGCCAAACAAAAACACCTTAAACAGAGAACTACACACCAATATTCCTTAAGATAGGGACATAAAAATCCTCAACAAATGCTAGCAAACCAAATTCAGCAAAATATGTAAAGAATTATTCACCATAACTGAATGATGTTTAGGCCAGGAGTTTAAGATTTTATTAGCATTAAAAGTCAATATTCTATACATTAATAGATAAAGGGAGGGAAAACCCTATTATCATTTGCTTCAATTCAGAAAGAGCATTGGACAAAATCCAATACCCTTTCTTGGTAAAAGCATTTTAAAAAGTAAGAATAGAAGAGAACTTCCAGAACTTGATAAAAAGTGTTGTACATAAAACATAGAAGTAACATCAAACTTGATGGAAAAGTTGGTCTCTTTCTCTTGCTCTGTGATTAGGAAAAATATTAAAATATTCTCTCTTGCCGTATCACTACATTATGCTGGAGTTCTACTCAGGGTTATTAAGAAAAAATAAAGATAAGAACATTCAGGTTAGAGAGGAACAGTTAAAACCCTCTTCTAGAGGACATATGTAGAAAACCCCAAGGAATCTATATAAAAGCTACTAGCACTAATAAATTCTGCAAATTTAAAATATACAAGATCAAGATAGGAAAGTCAATTATATTTGCAGATGCTAGCAATGAATTGTCTGAAAATTTAATTACAAAATAATTTCCTATTTAATAGAATCAAAAAGACACTACTTAACTAATTCAAGTATAGATGTTATAGACTGAAAACTACAAAATTTTTAATTAAAAAATTAAAGATGTGTATAAAAGGAACAGTATTTTACATCCATGGATTGAAAGACTTAATGTCAAGGTGCCATACTGCCCAAATTTCTTCAACATGATACCTATGCAAGTTCAAATGTTGTAAGTTTTTTTGCAAAAAATAACAAGGTGGGGAACAATAGAAACTAACAAGGTGATCCTAAAATTCATATAGAAATGAAAGAGATGGAGAATAATCAAAACAATCTTGAGAAGGAAAAAGGAAATTGGAGGACTCAAACTTGACAATTACAAACATAGCACAAATTTCCAGTAATCAGGACAATGTGTGACTGATACAAGGGTTGACATGAAATAGATACAAGGGTCCAGAAATATTATTTGTGGTGAATTGATTTTTTTTTTTTTTTACAGAGGTGTTAAAACAATTCAACTGGGAAAGAACAGACTTTCAAAATGTTGACTACTCTTTTGGAAGATGATAATTGCCATTTGATCAAGTAATGGCAAAAGTCTGTATTCAGTAGTTTTCGCTCTCCTATTTGGCAACATTTTTAACTGGTTTGTCTTTTTATCTACCTTTTGTTATTACTATAGGAAGAACATATTGACTTCCTATGTTTTTATAGAGCAGGTTAATATTTATCTTCCAAATCAAACCATATTGCCAACTACTTAGTGAATAAACCTGACAGGCAAAATAAACATCTTATGGGGAAGTAGCCAAAATTGGTGACTGTGCCTTGATTTAATTATGCTGTCTAGTTATAAATAATTTTGCTTTTATGTATGGTAGTCTGACATTCCTAATATTTTTTAATTATGTCTAAGGATAAAATATCTTTTGAAGGTGTTACTGCAGGAAGGAAAATTTTATAATTCTTATAAAAAAAAGCAAACATGAGTGCAAAGTGGTTAGTTAACTTTTCACTGTAAGACCTCATGTTCAATACATAGTTAGTAAAAAGGAATATAATGGGTCTCTAACTATAGAATAAAAATAACTCTTTCCAAGACACGCATTTAATTCAGTGATACCTGAAAAAAAATAAGATTTCACGTATGTTTAAAATCTACATTATCAATGATAAAGTGAACTCCTAGTGTATTTATATCCTAAGAAAAGAAAAAAAATCTGTCCAGAGAATGTAAGGAAGGAACTACATAGCCCCAATTAATATATGATACAGTATCCTGTTTAAAGAATAACATTGTTATAAAAAGATTCATATTTCTTAACAGAAATGGAAACATAAGGATAAATTTTAGGACCATTTTTAAATAAAAGACAAGGAATCATTAATGATACACAGGGTAAGCTGATTGCATCTAGCAATTAAGACTGTGGATTGAATTTTCATAAAGGAATAAAGTTAGAATGAATAAAACTAGAAAGGATTGCTCTCAAATGATGAGAAATGTCTTCTATGAAAGCAAAATGTTTGTGTTGACTCCCCAAGACATAATTTTATGTTGTATAAACAAAGAATGTGAGACTTTAATTCATTTATTTTATATTTTAATAATCTAAATACTACATGATCTCAATAGGAAATAATTGAGTAATAAAATCTTTTAGGGGTAACTTAAATAGTAATAATAGAGTATTTATGAAATATCAGTAAGATATTATATAATTGCATATTTTATCCAGAAAAATATATTTGACTATATTTTTTTATTAAAACTAAAATGTGATTCTGCAAATTGTTTTGAAAAACAAAATAGAAAACAATAAGTGACTTCAATGAAAAGCAAACTACACAAGAAACTATTGTCAGATACCAGAACAGAAGGAAATAAATGGAGCTTTTTTGAGATATATAGAATTGAAAAAAATTGCACTTTTATTTATTTTATTTTTTTTTTTTGCACTTTTAATTAAACATAATGTTTAAAATGAAAAATTTATTAAGGTAACTTAGGAGTCTAATCATTTGAAGTAATTTTTAAAATGAATTAACATTTTCATTAATTAAAAAAACATTCTATAACTTTCTTCTCCCCACATCCTAATACCTCAGCTTATGTGAAAATTAAAAATCTAATAATATGCCAGTTATCATACATTACATGTCAGATACTGTTCAACATGCAGATACATTTCTACAGAGATAATTGACAGTGTAGCTCAAAATCATTTTTATTAAGCAAAATAAATTAGGCTAAGACTAAGATGAAACAAAATTCTTAGATCACCTACATAAGAACTCAAAAATGACAGATGAATATTGTCATGTTATCCTGGTCAAATAAATGCAAAAAAAATATATAAAGTTTTATTTAGATGATTAATCTCATCTATTTTATGCTCTTTCTTTCAAGCATAATTTTCAGAAGGAAATCTTATTTATCCTTCACATAATCATTGAAAAATATGTAATAACTTTAACAATAGTATGCATGATAAGCAAAAAAGAAATTCAAGCCAGTTCACATTTCTTGCTAGATATCTTGGGTGGAAGGTAAAAGTCTTTAAGGCCCAATCCACTGCCTAGAACAGTTGATAGCATTAAGATATATGTATAAACAGACTAAAAGAGCAAGTTTTTAAAGAACTAGTTAACAAATGAGTGGTGTATTTAAGCCCTTAATTCAAACGAAACACCTGAGTCAGTTTTTGCAGGACAGGGGATACCTACTTCTCTTTCTCTAATCCTTTATCATAAACAGTCAATATAAGTACAACTGTCCAGCGGCCAGTAAAAGTGTATGTAGATTTTTTTTTTTTATCTAGCAGCTACTGTTGCAGCTATTGCAAAAAAAAAAAATGCCATTTCACTTTTTATAAAAACCAGTATGTATAATGACTATAAATGAATATTTTTAGAGTACATTTTTAATGTAATATGCTTTTTTTTTTTACAAAAATACAAAGTATAAGTACTAATGTTTGCAGTTCTGAAGTCTTAAAATTTTAATCAGAATATATCTGAAGAGATTGTGTTTAAAGTAGAAGATTATTTTTATGGCCCCCCAATAGAAGTTAACAAATACTTTGTGATTAAAAAATTCATCAAATAGTTCAATTAAAATAATTAGTTGATTTAATCAAAGGATTCACAAACTAAGCAAAGTTCTTAGCAATACTATCATCCAGTGAAATGCATTTATTTAAATATCTGATTAGTGTTTAACAGTTCATTATGTGCTTTAGCAATATGGGAATAATGTGCTTAATAGTCCTAGAGGAGAGCCTTGGGGCATAGTATACTATATTAAAAATCTTGGTGACCTTCTTGGAGATGAACTTAGGGTATTGTGACTCTATTTCAGATTAGAAGCTTACAGAAAATTAATGAGGGACTTAGAGATATTAAGGGGAGAAAAAAATAATAGTCACTCTGTAAATAAAAATCTATCCTCAGGGTGAATGATGGGTTACTTTCAGATCTTTGTTATACCCATTGTATAATTAAAACATCTTTGTAGAATATAGAAATGTATTGGCACACAAATTCAACTGTACTCAAGTACTTTAAAATTAATCTGAAAAAAATATTTATCTGAATAATTTAGTAATAACAATTTTGCTTTCATAGAGCTAAAATTAACTTCAATACCATCTACATTTTACATAGTTCTTTGGTGATTCTAATTATCCTGTTTGGGCCTTTCCTAATGAAATGTGACCTTTCATTACTATTTCATTGTGTTCTTAGTGCCTAGAATAAGCTAGGATACACACACACACACACACACACACACAAGACAACAAACCTGTATTTTGAATAAATATTTGTATTCAAATGTATATTGTATAAATATATTTTTAAATATATATCTAAGATTTATTAGACTAGGATGTTGTGGCTATATGAAAAATGATGTATGATAATCTTTCAATAATAAGGGATATTTGACGATTTTTGTTTAAAATAAAGCTGAGTATTTAACTTTGAAGGTCAAAATACCATTGACAACTGGTTTGATTGCAAATTCAAGATGTATTAAGACATATGACATATGAGGATATTGTAATGTATGTAAACGTGCAAAATAAACACTAATAGGTAAAGAGAAGCCACCAGCTGAAAGTGGTTAAAATTAGTGGTTTAAAATTAAAATACCTCTTGTAGGTATTTTTCCTATAAATCAGAAAACGTGACCAATTGTTCCAAGTATTTACATTAAACATATCTTTATTTTCTCTTATTTTCCCTTTTTCTTTTTTCTTTCTTTTTTTTTTTTTTAAATTAACACCCTCATTGTTTAAGTGTTAAATGAAAAGAACAATTTAATTTTTAGAGTCTGGTGTTCTTTTCTCCACATTTTTCTTTACTCATTCTCAGAAGCACCATCTTTGGTATTTGTATTTTTCTATGGGATTCACACTTCAACATATTGTAATAGAACATGAAACTCTACTGCTATCTTCTAATTCATTAATTTTGAACATTATGTATTGACTCCCCATTATGGTAATGTCAGGACATGAAGCTGCTAGCTCAGTCATTAAATACAATAATCTTGCAAATACATAGGAATATTACAATGTTATCAAGTGTTTTTTTTAAACTATTTTTCAATATCTCATACTTTGAAACAATCACAGATTCATAGGAAGTTGTAAAAATAATACAAAAATGTCCCCTGTACTCTTGACTAGAGAATTTCTTCATGTAGAAATGAGATCTAATCATACAAAAATTAAAATTACTGAGAGGAAGTCTAAACTAGATGCTCTAATAAACGAGTGTGATTGAGGCAGAAGAGAGAATAAATGACACACACGACAAGCTGGAAAGGAAGGAAACTGAGGAAGAGCAAGAAAAACAATAACCCATGAGGAGAGGCTCTGAGAGATAAGTGATGGTATGAAAAAGAAAAACATCTGAATTATTGGAATTCCTGAAGATGCAGAAAGAGAGATTGAGAGTGAGAAGTATATTTGAGCAAATCCTAGTTGAGAACTTCTCTACTCTGGGGAAGGAAATAGGCATTTATATCCAAGAGGTAGAGAGGATGCCTGAAAAAAACAAACAAACAAACAAACAAACAAACAAAAAAATCCAGATCCCTGACATATAATATTGAAACTTTCAAATTTCAGAGATAAAGAAAATCATGAAAGTAGCTCAAGATAAGAGATTCCTAACATACAAAGGAGGAAATATTAGATTAACAGCAGATCTATCCACAGAGACCTGGCAGGCCAGAAGGGGCTGGCATGATATATTTAGATTGCTAAATGAGAAAATATCCAGCAAAGAATACTTTATCCAGCTAGGATGTTATTCAGAATAGGAGAGATAAAGATCTTCCAGAACATACAGAAACTGAAAGAATGTGTGACCACCAAACTAGCCCTCCAAGACATATTATGAGGGATCCTATAAGCAAAGAGGGAGACTGAAGAAGCAATACACAGAAACAAGGACTGTACTGTACAGTTAATATAATGGCACTAGATCCTTATCTTTCAATAGTTACTCTGAATGTGAATGGGTTGAATGCTCCTGTCAAAAGACACAGGGTATCAGATTAAAAAAGCAAGACCCATCCATATTAGTGTCTACAAGAGAATTATTTTAGACCTAAAGACACCTTGGGACTGAAAATCAGGGAGTGGAGAACAATTTACCACACAAATAGACCTCAAAAGAAAGATGGGGTAGCAATCCTCCTTTAAGATAAATTAGATTTTAAATCAAAGACTGTAGTAAGAGATGAAGAGGGATGCTACATTATACTTAAAGAGTCTGTTCAACAAGAAGATCTAACAATTATAAGTATTTATGCCAATTTGGGAGCAGCCAATTATGTCAACCAATTAATAACCAAAGTAAAGAAACACATCAATAATAGGTGATGTGTAGCTCAGCGGTTTAGCACTGCCTTCAGCCCAGGGCCTGACCCTGGAGACTTGGGATCAAGTCCCGTATCTGGTTCCCTGCATGGAGCCTGCTTCTCCCTCTGCCTCTCTCTGTCTCTCTGTCTCTCTGTCTCTGTCTTTCATGAGTAAGTAAATAAAATCTTTAAAAATAATAATACATGATAGTAAGGGACTTCAACACCCCACTCACAGCAATGGACAGATAATCTAAGCAAAAGATCAACAAAGATACAAGGGCTCTGAGATGGATGAGATGGACTTTACAGATATATATAGAACATTCCATTTTAATGCAAGAGAATATACATTCTTCTCAAGCGCACATGGAACTTTCTAAGTATAGATCACATGTTGGGTCACAAATCAGGTCTCAACTGATACCAAAAGATTCAAATTATTCCCAGCATATTTTCAGACCACACTGTTTTGAAACTTGAACTCAACCATAATAGAAAGTTTGGAAGGAACTCAAACATTTGGAGGTTGACGAGTATCCTACAAAAAAAATGAAAGGGTCATCCAGGAGATTAGAAAAGAAAAGGTTCATGCAAACTAATGAGAAGGAAAACACAATTGTTCAAAAGCTTTGGAATACAGGAAAGGTAGTCTTAAGAGGTAAATACATTTTAATATGAGCATCTCTCAAAAAATTAGAAAAATCTCAAATATACAAGCTAACCTTATACCTTAAGGAGCTGGAGAAAGAATAGCAAAGCCTAAACTAAGTAGAAGACAAATAATAAAGAGTGAAACTGAATGAAATAGAAATCAGAAGAACAGTAGAACAGATCAATGAAACTTGACCTGGTTTCTCCAAAGGCTGCATCCTGCATATGTAGGCAATATTTATCCTGGAAAAATGAATCTGATGGAATGTGTGTGTGTGATTTTTATGTGTCTTTTGTCACAATGGGTAGCTTCCAGTAACCACCATTGCAATAAAAGTACAAAGCTCTTCCTTCATCATTGAAATCTCCCGTAGTGTCCCACCAATCCCTTCACCATACTAACTCATGGCAACCACTGAACTTTCTTCTGTGTCATTCTCAGAATATTACATAAATGGAAACATAGAGTAACTTTTGAAATTAGCCTTTTTTTTCTCTCAGCAAAAAGCCTTTGAGTTCCATTCAAGCTCTTACAAGTATCAATATCCTTCTTATTGTTAAATAGCGTTCCCTGGTATGGATGCACAACTGTTTGTGAACCATTAACCTATTGAGGGATATTTTAGTTGCTTCCAGTTTAGATCTATGATACATCAAACTGCTTCTAAAAAATCATGGGAATATGTTTCTTGGACCTAAGCCTTCACTTCTCTAGTTTGAGAGTGCAATATCTAACATTTATGGTGTCCTTTTATCTTTAAAAAAATTGCCAAACTATTTTCCAAAATTGCTGTATCATCTTACGTACTTACCACAATTGATGAGGAATTATTTCCTCACCTTTTTGTAAATATTTGGTATTGTTAGTATTTTTTTATTTCAGCTCTTCCAATTGGTATGTAATGAAACCTCACTATGGTCTTAATTTGTATTTCTCTAAGGCTAGTGATGCTGAGCCTATTTTCATATGTTCATTTTCTAATATATCCTCCTTGGTGAAATGTCTCATTTTGTCTTTTGCCTATTGTCTATTTATATAATGAATATCATATGTAAATAATTTACATGTAAGTGCCTTGTTAGACATTTAGTTTGCAAATATTTTGTCCTAGTCTATACTTTATGGTACAGAGAGCAAGAGATTTTCATTGTGATGAAGTCTAGTTCATTTGTTCTTTGTGCTTTTGGTGTCATGTATAAGAATTATTCACCATGGCTTAGTTGCAGAGGGTTTTTTACCTATATTATCTTGTAAAATTTTTATAGTTTATATGTAAATGTTCCCATTTCAGATAATTTTTAATAGGCTATAAGATTTACATTGGGGTTTGTATTTTTGCTTATGAATATCGAATTGCTTCAGCACCATTTTTTTTTAATACTATGTTCCCTCTAGTGAGTCATATTTATACTTTCAACAAAAATCCAGTTGGTCTTATCTCTGTGGGTTTAATTCTGGATCTTTGAATTTCTTGTTCTATATGTTCCTTCACCAAAACTGCACATTCTTGATTAGTGTACCTATATGTTATGCCTTGAAATCAAGCAGAGTAATCCTTATTTTATTCTTCAGAAGTGTTTTAGCTATTCTAGAGCTCCTGTCGTTCCATGTAAGTTTTACACTGATAAAACCAGCTTGAGAAGGCATAAGGGGGAGACCCAAGAAAAATATTACAATTTAATGGAAAATTAAGTCATATAAGTTTTAGAATAATCTTGTCTATTTATAAATAAAACATTTTGAGATTGATAAGATTGATAAGAATTACCTTCAATTTCTGTCATTGTGGAGTAAAATGTCACCTTTACTATGCTGAAACTTCTAAATTTATTTAGTACTTCTTTTATTTCTTTTGCCAGTGTTTTGTAGTTTTCAGCTTACTATTATACGCATTGTTATTTTTGTATGTATGTATTTCTTTTTTTGAATGATGGTAAATACGATTTTAAATTTTGATTTTTTTTTTGTGCTCATTGTTACCATATAGAAATGCAATCCATACGTGCATACCCTAGCAATGGTGAAAGTGGTTATCTTTGCCATGGTCCCAGTCTCATAGCATTCAATCTTTGATCATTTATTATGATAATAGCTATACATATTTTGTAGATGGTATTTAGCAAATTGGGAACTTCTTTCTAAAAGTTTTCTGACAATTTTTATCATATATTGGTTTTGAGTTTATCAAATGATATTTATCAATTAATAGGATCATGAGATTTCTATTTTCAGGGTTTTAATATGAAATACATAAACTTTCAATTATTAAACCAGCTTTAAGTCCCTGGAATGTGTCTCAGTTTGTCAAGGTGTAATTCTTTATAGACACTGCTGCAGCCTCTCTTCTATTAATTTGCTAAAGATATTTTTGTCCATATTTATGAGAGATTGGTCTACAGTTTTTTTTTATTTTTGTACCATCTTTGGATTAAGCAACAGGGTAATACTGGCTTCATAAAATAAATGGAGAAATATATTCTCCTTTGTTTTCTGGAGAGAAAGAGTAAAATTGGTAGCAGTTATTCCTTAATATTTGCTAGAATTCACCCTAAAAATTACCTTGGTTTAAAGAATTTATTAATTTTAATGAGTGTATTAGTACCATAGTCTTCATCTAAGTATCAGATGCCTTTAATGCTTCCTAAATGTATTTTTATTCAAGCATTCCTATACTTGTACCAAGTTAAAGTTCAGAATGAACAACAACAAAAATAAGACAAAACTGTGAAATTTCTGGTTAGGATAATCTTTCTCATCCATAGGTGGGATAATCATAACTAATCAATGAATAATGAGACAACCTGTCTTCCATTATAAATATTGCCCCCATAGGAATCTACATAACTTTTTAAATAAATGTGGGGTTTTTTTGGAGCAGTTTCAGGTTTAGAAAAATTGGGCAGGAAGTACAGAGTGCCCTTATTACTCCCCACCACACATACACAGCTTGTCCTATTTTTAATGTATTGAATTAGTGTAGAGAATTCACTACAATTAGTGAACCAATTTGATCTGTTATTGGTTAAGTTATTTCCACAGTTTATTTTGGGGTTCACTCTCTGTTGTACACTACTATGGAGTTTGACAAATGCAAAATGTTATGTATCTCTCATAGTACCACATAGCATAGTTTCACTATCCTAAATATTCCATTTGCCTTATTCTCCCTGTCTGCCCCTGAATCCCTAGCAACAGCTAAGGTTGCATCAATTGTCGTAGTGATTTAATCCTTAACAATCTCTGTGAAGTTGTAATTACAACCATTATCCCCATTTAACAGATGAGGACTCTTACTGAGGTTATGCTGCTAATAAATAGTATTCAAGACCTGAAAAAGCAGGAAAACTGACTACAGACCCCAAACTCTTAATCATTGTCTCATACTGCGTCATAAACTATGTGTCCTAATTCACAAAGGATTTTTAAAAATTCATTAAAATCATTGATTGTCTCTTGGTTTTTCTAGCGATAACTCAGGAAAATGGAATAGGAGCGTGGAGTAGGTAAAATAAGGATTAAAAATGGGAGCACCTGGGTGGCTCAGTACATTAAGACTCTCTTGATTTCAGCTCAAGTCATGATCTCAGGGTAATGAGATTGAGCCCCCTGTCAGGCGCCAAGCTCAGCTTGTAGTAGCTTGAGATTCTCTCTTCCTCTTCCCCTCCCTCTCCTCATGCATGTACATTCTCTGTCTCATAAATAAATGCAATCTCTTTTAAAAAGGAGAAATGTTTTAAAATCCTGTCATTTTATTATTTACATGCTTTATAGCTCAAGATCATAAACTCCCTAAAAGATGAAGACTCAATGACATGAATTACAGAATCTTTTCCTCCCCAACCTCATGTCTTATGACCACTCATATTTATTGCCGTACGTGTTAGAGGCTAAAATTTCCTATCATGTCTTTGTTTTTACCTCTCCTACTACCTTGGAAATTTCCTAAAGATTATTTGTATAAATAGCTTATGAGCCTTGCAGTTATTTTAGCTGCAATCTACTATTACTATATTTGAATGATATATTGGGGAGGTGCAATTAATACAGTGTCCGGACCATTTTAAGCATTCCCCCAAATATAAGCTATCATTATTAATAATTCTTGGAGGAAAATAATGTCCTTACAGAGAATACAGTATTTATTTGAAAAAATTACTAGACACTTACCATCAATAGAAGGAAAATTGAGAGTTATTACTGCCTGCTCTGTATCTATATAGCCTACTTGTTCAAAATTTTCAAAGGTTTATAATACAGAGAGTGCTTTTAAATCCACTTTTGGAATAATGGAGGCAATAAATTATTCCTCTCTGACCTAACTTAGATTGTTCAAACTAACTTTTAAACAAACTTATTCAATGAAAAAAAATTGCATTTTAATGATCAAAATATTGTCACTCTGGATCTTGTTTCATGCAAAGAGGCTCTGCACATAGTGCTGACAATGTAGTAAATGTACAGCTACATGCTTTACCATGGTTCCTAGTGCTTGATAACACCGTCTTAGTGTGTCTGTGTATCTCAATATTTTTTTGACATAATTGAATTGTTTGAATTATTGGTGTCACATAGGTTAATATTTTGGCTATGTTAAACCATTTGAGATTTAATGTCATAGAAAACAATCTGGCATTTATTAAAGCACAGTTAGACTAAATTATTTTTTAATCAGAATCTTTTTTTTCTGAGATAGCTCAAATCAGCTTCCTCAGTACAAGTTCAATGAGGCTCTCTGTCATCTCAAATTTAAAGAGATGCCTTTATTACCATGTAGTTTTTCTGCCTCTCTCCATGTAATACTGGGATTTTTTTTTTTTTTCCCTGCTATATCCATTTTCACTCCTGGGCTCTTTGGGATCTACTGGGGTTAAAAAAATTGAGTCTATGGAGCTCTGATTTTTCCATCTCTTTTCTCTGCCTCATCTTTTTAAATATGATCATGGTGCTTTGAATATATGTATATACAGACATATATTCAAAATTACATATATATCACTTTATATAACAACTAAAGCCTATCTTCTCTTTATTTTCATCTTACTTTATCTCTTCAATTTGATTTCAGAGCAATTTTATAACTTGAGAAACACTAAGCTGTTCCAAACTTACTGGAAAATATTCACAACTCAAAGAAACATATGAATAATATCATTAATAAAAAATGCCAAAATACCCCTGATATTAAATTCAGCTCTTGCTTTAAATTTTTTTAAGATAGGAGATAGAAACAAATAGCACACACAATCTTATACACAATACAGATAAACACAAGAATTCCAGAAGAGTTAAAGAACTTATTTTTTAATTAATTACTTTACTGACATGGAAAATAAAACCTTTACCTGTATGCTCCCATTTTAACTGTAATTTTTTTGGATTTAATCCATACATCATGGGCCTACTTCATTGATCCTACCTTGAATTTATTTCTTGGCTCTACAAATAAAATTGCAAAAATCTCCAGTCCATAATAAAACCCATAAATGTAACTTGATAGTTGTATCAACAGCACAGAATATGAAGCATTATGAGCGCAGTGACAATCTATGTATATTTTATATTAAAGTATAATTGACGTATATTTAATTTAGATTTATGACCTAATGATTCAATATTGTATACATAGTAAATATTGATCATCACAATAAATCTAACAAATCTTACCATACATAGTTACAATTTTTTTCTCTTGTTATAGGAACTTTTGAGATCTACTTGCTCAGCAAATTCCAACTATGCGATACAGAATTAACCATAGTCACTATACTGTACCTTAAACCGAGACTCACTGATATATGTACATATGTATGTATTTTCATTGACATATAGTTGACCTACAACATTATATTAATTTTCAGGTGTACCATACCCCATGGCTTATTTATTTTATAATGGGGCTTGTACCTTTTCACCTCACTTAACCCATGGTGCCAACCACTAGCCCATGACACTGGCAGCCACCAAACTTTTCTATCTAGGATTTTTTTAGTTTTTAGGTTTTTTTTTTTTTTTCATTTTTAAGATAACACATATAAATGAGATCAAATGGCATTTGTCTTTCTCTAACTTATTTTACTTAGCATAATGTCCTCAACATCCATTGTTGTCACAAATGGCAAGATTTAATTACTTTCTATGGCTGAAATCTTTCCATGTGTGTGTGTGTGTGTGTGTGCATTTTAGTGATTCATTCATCCATCAGTAGACACGTCAGTTGTTTCCATGTCTTGACTATTTTACATAGTGCTTCAGTGAATATAGGGGTGCATACATATTTTCAAGTTACTGTTTTTGCTTTCTTCAGATAAATACTCAGAAGTGGAATTACTGGATCATTTGGTAGTTGTACTTTTAATATTTTGAAGAACCTCCATACATTTTACCATAGAGGTTGCACTAATTTCCATTTCTACACACAATGCACAAGGGTTCTCTATTTCCACATTCTCACTGGTACTGGTTAACTCTTTTTCATAGCCATTCTAACAGATGTGAATGATATTTCTTTGTGGTTTTAATTTGCATTTTCTGGACAGTTAGTGATTTTGAGCACCTTTTCATGTACCTATTGGCCATCTGTATACCTTCTTTGGAAAATTTATTCAGGTCTTCTGCCTGTTTTTAAATCCAATTGTTTCTTTGCTGTTGAGTTGAATCGATTCTTTATATATTTGGGCATTAGTGCCTTACCAGATATGTGATTTGCAAATATTTTCTCATTCAGTAGGTGCCTTTTCATTTGTTAATGGTTTCCTTTGTCGTACAGAAGTTTTTTACTTCTGTGTAGTCTAACCTGATTGTTTTTGCTTTTGTTATCACATAAAAAAAAAAAAAAAAGGATTACCAAGACTGAAGTGAAGGAGCTTACCCTCTATTTTCTTCTGGGAGTTTCTTATGAGGCTGCTTTAGTGATGAAGAACTCCCTTAGCTTTTGCTTATCTGGAAGCTCTTTATCTTTCTTTGATTTTTGAATGATAGCTTTGCCCAGTAGACTATTCTTGCTTGCTGTTATTTTTTTAACTTCAACACCTTGAATATATTGTGCTACATCTTTCTGGCCTGCAAAGTTTCTGTGGAAAAGTCTATTTGTAGTCTTATGGGAGTTCCCTTATACATTCCCTCTCTCCTGCTGCTTTCAAGATTTTCTCCTTGTCTTTAACTTGTGACTTTTGAATTATAATGTGTCCTGGTGTGGTTCTGTGTTCATCTTGTTTGGAACTTTTTGGGATTCCTGGATTTGGATGTCTTGTTGTGTTTTGTTTTGTTGTTTTTCCCATAGGCAAGAGAAGCTTTCACATTACTGCTTCAAATAAGTTTTTGCCCTCCACTCCCCCCACCCCCGGTTTTCTCTCTCTGGGACTCATAATGTGAATGTTACTCTGTTTAATGTTGTTCATTAAGTCTCTTAAGCTATCTTCACTTTTTTTCATACTTTGTACTTTGATAGTTTCTCTATACCGTTTTCAAGTTCACTGATATCTTCTGCTTCATCTAGTATGTTGCACCCCTGTAGAATATTTTTCCGTTTGGTTACAGTATTCTTCAGTTCTATGATTTTCATTTGATACTTTCTTATATCTCCTTGTTAAAGTTCTCACTATGTTCATCCATTCTTTTCCCAATTTGACGAGTATCTATATGGTCATTATTTTACATTCTGTCTGGTAAATTATTTATCCAGTCCATATCACACATGAGTTAGGTACTCCTCTCAGTCACCTTGGTGGGAGAAATATAAGTCAAGAAAAGTAATTTAAATTACAAAAGGACAATCTAAAAGGTCATCTGATTCCAAGCTTACCCTGTAACTACTCTACCTAAGCTCACAGGCTGGTTGCCTAAATCATAGTATTAATTCATGTAATCAAAGTGCAAATTTTCAAACTGAATATCCATGTCCTAATTGGAGTGAACATGTGCTCCTTAGTCTTCACAGTGAGGCCTGTACCTAATGTTCTTACATAGAATCCAATTAATTCCATTGTCGTGGGCCCAGTCCCAATATGCAGTTGAGGTAGTGACCAAAAAATAAGCATTTTGTTGTCTCTTTTTTGATATCTACAAATACTAACTAGAATTAATAAAATGTTTAGATCAAATGTTTTACAGACTTGTATTTCTTTTTTCTCCCCCCACTTAGGAGAGAAAAGTTCTATGCTTCTTCACAAATATCCAACCTTACTGCTGTCTGGATTAAACATGCTGATTAGCAGAGTTGGTTGATAGTGAAGGCCTGGGGACATGAGAGGGGACATCACTAGAATATTTCCATTAGAAATGGGAAGAAATCAAATAAATATACAGGAAATTGTAATCAGGAATATGAGGAGGTATGAGGTTTTGTGATTTGAGAATCTAACTGACAGTAATTTGGAGAAAAATTCTTTCCATGAGCATATGGTATTCTCTGTGACAACTGTTTCACTGAAAGACTAGGCAACCATCATTTTCAGTAAGAAAGGAATTAGAAAAGTTACAAAATAAAGAAGAATCTACCCATTTATCTTAACAGAAGTTAGCCCTTGGTCTGGGGCTCATCTGCCAGGAGAATTTCTCACAGAGCTCAATCAGCCGTAATGGGGGTTTCTGTTCTAGTAGTTTGTTCCTCCTGGAAGAAGCCATGTTCATTAAATATCATAGGTGTGAATTATTTGCTTATACTGTGCTTATAATATAAAATCATATTAAAAATAGAGGCAGTTAACTAAAATATGCATTTAGTAATGCTAACATAGGTATCAGAAAGGTTAATCCTAAGGTATTGCATAATATGGGCAGAAGGCCAAACTGAGTCAGTTGGCAATAAAAGTGTTCTTTTTCAGTTATTTTCAATTAAAAATGTCCCTCTTGGGGATCCCTGGGTGGCTTGGTGGGTTAGTGCCACCTTTGGCCCCGGGCGTGATCCTGGAGACCCGGGATCGAGTCCCACATCAGGGTCCCTACATGGAGCCTGCTTCTCCCTCTGCCTGTGTCTCTGCCTCTCTCTCTCTCTCTCTCTCTTTGTCTCTCTCTCTCTCTCTCTGTCTCTCATGAATAAATAAATAAAAATCTTAAAAAAAAGTCCCTCTTTCAGTCTTGTTAGAATACTCCAGATTCTAGTTAGCCTTAGTGAGATGTTTATTTCACACATTTTTGAATGTTAGATATGCCATGTAAGAAATAATATTGACTTGTTTTTTTCTCAAGAAGTTATTAAAGAATTAAATATAACAGATTTATTTTGTTAAAAACTATGCATTAAATATATTTGGTGGACATAACTACAAAAAACTTAAGAATGTCCTTAAATATTGAGCTATGCTGTTGTTGAAAAATAAAGTGTGAAACTACTTTTCAATTTTAGATTTTTAAAAAAACTTAACAGTACCACGTGTAATTGGGGTTGACCTAAATGTCCCAAGTGAATTAGGTGATATACTACTTCAAATTCCCCCATTTTTTTTTTTAATCTAGAAAGTAAAGGATCCCTGGGTGGCTCAGCAGTTTGGCACATGCCTTTGGCCCAGGGCCTGATCCTCGAGTCCCGGGATCAAGTCCCGCATGGCTCCCCCTGTGTGGAGCCTGCTTCTCCCTCTGGCTGTGTCTCTGCTTCTCTCTTTGTGTGTGTGTGTGTCTCATGAATAAAATAAAATAAAATCTTTATAAATAAATAAATAATCAATCTAGATAGTGAAAACGTTATCGCTCCACAACAAATGCTTTCAGTCATGCAATAAATATATTTTAAATATTCTCCTATATGATAGGCATGTACATAGGTTTTATAAGTATAAGGTAACAGGGCAGCTACTTCTACACATGGCAAAAAAAAAAAAAAAAAAAAAAAGGCAAGAACAAAACACAATGACCAAAACCTAAATGTCGCAGCTATCTTTACAGAGTAAAATACATTGCTTGTTTATATCCAAGTTATTCTTCTATGGAGCTTCCCATATTATATTATATTGAAAATGCTAAGATAAATGATTAGATGTTCAAGACCTATGCTTCTGAACAACATTCATAGATGTGTGTATCTATTATGTTATACACAAGGCTGCTATTACATAGCACTTTTGCATGTTATCAGCACTATGTTCTAATTTGTAACTTTTGTGTTTTTGGAAAGCTTTTTTTCTGGGGTGGGTGGGGAACGGGGGTGCAATATATGCAGCCAGTAAAATCACTTCAGTTTTATTCCCTAAGGTAGAAATGCCAATCTTAAAAATGGCTCATTACTGCTAGGGGAACAAAACCAAAACAGTTCAGTCAGAGCAATCAAAAAGCAAACCATTCCTTGAATTTCATTCACACAAGGCATCTAATTATTTTTATGGATAATGGAGCTATAATTTGTAATTTGTGGATACAGAACCACTTTAATGTGCTGGAGGGGTTTGTAATGGATTTAGAAACTTTTAGAAAAAAATACAGGCAGCAATGTTGACTAACTTTTCTATTAAGTTGTAATGATAATGACTTAGCTGTATTTAATTTTTTTTTATTTATTTTAAACATCAAAGACTATATTACTTTCCTTTTTTAAAAAAGAAAAAGGGGGCACCTGGATGGCTCATTCAGTTGAGCATCTGACTCTTGATTTCAGCTCAAGTTGTGATCTCAGGGTCGTCCTAGTGTTAACCTCCCTACTGGGCTCCATGCTTTATGGGGAGTCTGCTTGAGGAATCTCTCTCTCCCCCTCTCCCACTACCCCTCCCTGTGCTCACACTTTCTCTCAAATAAATCAAAAGAAAGAGCGAGCATCTTCAGTGGGACGTAACTGGGTTTTTTTTTTTTAGTAGGACATAACTGTTAATATTAAAATATTTTGAAAGACTATCTCTGAGCATGTATATTTGTATATTTGGATTTTTTAAAATTACTGTCAAAGATTTAGTTTGTAGGAAGTATTTCTCAAGTGATAGCAATAAGATTTTTTTCTATTCACATTTGCTTTGGATTGTTTACCTTGGATTCAGTCTAAGAACAAAAATTTCTCACTAATAATTTTTAGATTATTAATTAGAGAACTAAAAGGTGGCAAATGAATCTTCTACTATACATAAAAATATGAATAAGATTCATAGATACAATGATGTTCATTATACCCTGGATACATGTTCTCTGATTCCATCAGTATATAAAGTACTAAAGCAGGCAAAATTAGTTTGTGTTTTTAGAAGCCAGTCTTAAAATTTGGTTGTGACTGGAAAAGAATTTGAGGTTTCCATTTTCATGGTAATGTCTGTTTCTTAGTCTGGTGTTGGTTCTAAGCGTGTATTGTTTATGCAATATACCAAACTATACACCTAAGATGTGTGCAGTTTTCTGCATGTATATTACAACATAAAATTTAAATACATATATTTACATATAAGTATATTTATAATACATATAAAGCGTAGGAGATACACTTCTCATTTTAAAGGGGTACTTAATTTTGATTAAATCATTATTCAGATAATTTTTTAAATTTTCAAATGTATTTGATTATTAAACTATTCATTAAACTATTATTAAACTATTCATCTAGACTTTTAAAGAAACAAGATAGGATTTATGGTATTAGGTCTCTCTGAATTTCTATCACCATACTTTGTTATTTATGTATACAAACCCATTAAAATATTCTTTTTCTGAACCATGCAGCAAAAGTCTCAGTCAAGAATGTTGACAAAAATATCCACAATGACCATCTGCTTGTCAATATCTTCTGAATATTCATCATATTTTTTGAAGAAAATATGAAGTATATATATTATGATGTTCTTTCTGTTGACTTAAATTTATAAGCAAATAGCATACTTCAAAAAATCTGAATACATTAAAACACTAGGTTTTTCTGATATCTTTTGTTTTAGAATTCAGACTTACCATTTTTATTGTTCAGCAAATTTATTTTCTAAAATCACATTTCAATAAGCTAGAGCTTTGAATGACATGCCCAATTCAAATCATTTTCTCAAACTTGATTAGAGTTTTACCAGTTTATTGGTATTCTGTTCTCACAATGATGGTCTGCTGTTTTCTTTGCTAAAATAAGACAATAAGATGCAGAAAGTGTCATGCTATCAAATGTGAAGTAGATGTATACCCCCTGAGGAGAAACTTTCCACAACAGGTCAAACAGATGTCTGAAAAACATTTAAATTTATGAACTTTTCATATATTTACATGACAATGAGTCACAATATAAATTCATGTATCCTTGTTATGTAAATTTAGAAGAAGCAGCAAAATATAACTGAAATTATGTCTCAAAAATGACATTTAAAACCTAAGATGTTTTTTCTTTGTTCTTGCTGTTATTCTTACCCTGCACATAAAATAATAACTGTTAAAAAGATAAAAGACACTAACACTGGATTCAAATGGGAAAATAAATGCACACAGAAACAGTGTTGTGCTCTGTGTAGCATCATACCTTATAAATTTCTTCAGTAATCCATAAATTCCAAGGATGTGAATACTAGAAAATGGGTTGAAAACTCTTCAAAACCAAATTTTACACAATCTCAGGATTTAAAAAAATCCTTTTGATTCATTTTTTTAAATGTTAAAGGAATCAAATTATATCATCTGTTAGGTCCCTTGAAAAGATTCTTATCTCCAGTTTTGGCTGCGTATCAGAAAAACTTCTAGAGACATAAAAAATATAGATATATATACAGATACTTAGGTCTCCAGAAAAGTTGAAATTCTACTGATGAGATATGGGCATATTTCTAATTATATATATATATATATATATATATATATATATATATATATCAGATAAATCAATATTCATCTGCCCTAAAGAAGTTATTTAAGCAACTTGGTCACTCAAAATTGTCAGTTTATTTTTATAAAAATCAACCTTTATGGGTACTTTAGATTTATTTCCCTGCTACCAGGAAGTTGCTTGTCATCAAATATGTCCAATAGGATTCTAGCAATTATCCAAACATTTCTTGGCAAATAGTCCAAAGAACAAGTTTATACTCTATATACTCAAGATCATACCATCTATTTACCAGTTAAGAACTCTGCAAGAGGTTCACTGAAATAGAAAGCAACTGTATATTAACAGCATAATTTAAAAAGCCTTATAGTTAAAAGTGTTATAAAATCTTTCATTTTGCATTCTGTGGAAGGACATAAGTATGAAAAGAGGACTGGGCATAGAATGGAACTCAAGATGTTAATATGCTGACCTACCAACCTCTAGAAAAGACTTCACAAGAATGTAATTATACCCATAAAATACACATTATGATGAATACCAGTTATTTAAATGAAAAGAAATCAGCCTTTATGCTAAAATTCTGGGCAGCATTGCTCTTGTGGCATTTAGGTCTGCTATTTGGCTTCAGTATTGGGATCTCTTTAATGTTAATAACACCCCTTTTGTGTATATTAATGAGTTGTATACATCAATCACTTATTGTAGGGCATAAATTAAAACCAATGTACACAGACTTCCATCACTGGCCTTTGATAAGTCAACAGAAAAATGAATCCTCTCAATACAGACTACTATAAAACAAGGGAGAAAAGGAAATAGTGGTTTTTAAGCAATAGTCAAAGGGCAATGAAGAAACCTGATCACTGTGAAAAGTGAAACAAACAAGATGAGCCTGACAATGACCCTCTAATTATGCATAGAGGTAAGCTTGTGACTTATTAGAGGAAGTGAAAGTAATAATAAGCCTGAAAATCTTGAATAATTAATGAGATAAAAGATTAAGCATGTTGGGTCCAATTCAACTGCTTGCTGGAGCAAAATCCAGCAATCTTTAATAGAGAAGAGCAAATTAGAGACAATAAATATAATATTCATAATGTCTAACATGCAATAAAATTACCAGACATTCCAAGAAGCAGAAATATGTGACCTGTAAAGAGGCAAAAAGTCAATCAGTACAAACTAATCCAGAAGTGAAAGATGTTCTAGAATTATCAGACCAGAGCCTTAAAATAGGAATTCTAAAACATCCAGTTATTTGAAGGAAAGCCTAAATATATTAACAACAGAAAATCAAGAAACAAAAGAGAACCACATGAAATTTCAAGATACTAAAAATTAGATACAAGAAATTTAAATTTCACTGGATAGGATTAGCAGGATTTTATGCAATATATTAGCAAATATTATCAAAATGAATCTATAACAATATAATTTTTCCAAATTAAAGCATTGAGAGTAAAGCAAATCACTGCCTTTAGAACAATTTCAAGCTGTCTGATATTATATATAATTGGATTCTCAAAAGGAAGGAGGTCCAGAAAAATATTCGAATAAAGAAGTCACAAAGGTTGTATAAGATTTTTTTAGTATAGTTGATATGCAATGTTACTTTAATTTCAGATGTACAACTTAGTGATTTGACAAGTGTATACATTATGCTCTGTTGTTCACCATGAGTAGCTACCCTCTGTCCCATGATGTCACTACAGTATCATTGGCTCTATTTCTTATGCTCAGCTTTTTCTTTCCCTGACTTACCCATCCCATAGTTGGAGGCCTATATCTCCCTTACCTCTCTCCCCTTTACTCATTTTACCCAACCCTCCAATGCCCTCTGCTCTGGCAACATCATTTTGTTCTCTGTATTTAAAGTTCTAATTCTGCTTTGTGTTCATTTTTTTTTAAGATTTAATTTATGAGTAGAATCAAATCATCTTTGCTTTTCTTGGTCTTTTTTCACTGGGCATAACACCCTCTAGGTCCACCCATATTGTATCTAATGGCACGAAAGCATCCTTTTTAATGGGTATGTAATATTCCGCTTCATGTGTGTCTATTTTCTTTATCCATTTGGGTTTTTTTAAATCCATCTGTTTATTGATAAATACTTAGGTTGTTTTCATGTCTTTGCTATTGTAAATAGTCCTGCAATAAATACAGGGGTGCAGGTGTCTTTTCAAGTTACTGTTGTTGTTTTCCCTGGGCAAATACCCAATAGTGGAATTAGTGGATCATATGGTTTTTCTAAATTTAACTTTTGAGGAACATCCATACTGTTTTCCACAGTGGCCATACCAGTTTACATTTCTGCCAACACTGCACAGGCTTCCCTTTACTCCTCATCCTCACCAAAGCTTATTTGTTTTTTCTATTTTAGCCATTCTAATAGGAGCGAGGTGATGGCTCACTATGGTTTTGATTTGTATTTCCTTAATGAGTGATGTTGACTATCTTTTCATGTATCTCTTGGACATCTGTATGATTCTTTTTTTTAAAAAAAAGTGTCTTTTTGAATCCTCTGCCCATTTTTAAAATGCATTGTTTGTTTCTGGGTTGTTGAGTTGCAGAAGTTGTTTACTTTGGATATTAACCCCTTATATATAATTTGCAAATACCTTCTCCCATTCAGTAGATTGCCTTTTCGTTTTGTTGACAGTTTCCTTCATTGTGCAAAAACCTTTTTTATTTTCGTGTAATCTCCATAGTTTATTTTTGCTTTTGTTTCCCTTGCCTGAGGACACACAAGAAAAGTCTTGTGATGGCTGACATCAGAGAACTTACTGTTTGTGTTCTCTTCTAGAATTTTTATGATTTTCAGTCTCAAATTTTTGTCTGTAATCCATTTTGAGGTTTGTATGTGTGTGTGTAGTATTAGAAAGTAGTCTAGTTTGATTATTTTACACATAGCTGTACAGTTTTACCAACATCATTTATTGAAAAGACCATCTTTATTATATATTCTTGCCCCATTTGTCATAGATTAATTGGTCATAGATTAATTGATCATATAAATAGGAGTTTCTTTCTGGGGTCTCTTTTCCATTGATCTAGGTGTTTATTTTTGTGCCAGTACCATACTGTTTTAATTACTACAGTTTTGCACTATATCTTGGAATCTGGAATTGTGACTACCTCCAAGTTTATTTCTCAGGATTACTTTGGTTATTCAGGGTCAGTTGTGGTTCCATACAAATTATGGTATTATTTGCTCTAGTTTTTGTGAAAAACGCTGTTTGTATTTTGTTAGAGATTGAATTAAATCTGGAGGTTGCTTTGGGTAACATGGAAATTTTTAAGAATATTCTTCCAATCAATGAGGATGGAATATCTTTCCATTGGTTTATGTCACCTCTAGTTTCTTTCAACAATGTTTATGGTTTTCAATATATAGGTCTTTCAGTTCCTTGGCCAAGTTTATTCCTAGGTATTTTATTCCTTTTTGTGCAATTGTAAATGGTATTATTTTTAAAATTTCTCTTTCTATGATATTGTCATTAGTATATAGAAATGCTAGTGATTTCTGGGTATTGATTTTGTATCCTGCCACTTTACTAAATTTTTATTACTATTTTTTGGTGGCATATTTAGGATTTTCTCTGTATAGCATCCTATCATCTGCACATAGTGACAGTTTAATTTCTTCCTTACCAATATGGATGCCACTTATTTCTTTTTCTTGTCTGATTGCTGTGTCTAGGACTTCAAGTAAAATGTTGAATAAAAATGGTGAGCGTGGGCATCTTTGTCTTGTTCTTGACCTAAGAGGAAAAGTTCTATTTTTCCCCTTTGAGGGTGATGTTACTTGTGAGGTTTTTGTATGTGGCCTTTATTATGTTGAGGTATATTCCTTCTAACCCCATTTTGTTAAGAGCTTTTATCATGAATGGATATTAAATCTTGTGAAATGCTTTTTCTGCATATACTGGGATGATCATACAAATTTTATCTTTCATTATGTTGATGTCATGTATGATGATTGATTTGTGAATATTGACCTGTCTGTGCATCCCAGGCATAAGTCCCATTAGGTGGGAAAGATTTTCTTAATGTATTGTTGTATGCAGTTGGCTACTATTTTGTTGAGGGTTTTTACATCTACATTCATAAGGGATATTGGTCTGTAGGTTTTTCCTTTTTTTGGGATGTCTTCATCTGATTTTGGTATCAGTTAATATTGGCCTCATAGATTATATCTAGGAGCTTTTGCTCCTCTTGTATTTTTTGGAATAGTTTGAGAGAATAGGCATTAACCCTTTAAGTTTCTGGTAGAAATTGTGAATCCATCTGGTCGTGAATTGTTTGTTTGTTTTACCAATTTACTTTTGTTACTTATACTTGGTATGTTCAAATTTTCTATTTTTTCCTGGCTAAGCTTTAGAGATTTTATACTTCTAGGAATTGATCCATTTCTTCCAGATTGGATAGTTTGTTGGAATACAATTTTCCATAGAATTCTCAAAATCCTCTGTATTTCTGTGGTGTCAGTTAATTCTTCTCTCTCTCATTTTGATTGTATTTCTTTCAATTTTTTTTGTCTTTTTTTCTTATTGAGTCTGGCTAAGGGTTTATCAATTTTGTTTATTGTTACAAAGAATCTTCTTTTCATTTCATTTATTTTCCTTTTTTTTTTACACCATTTATTTCTACTTTCTGATTTTTATTATGTTCTTTCTTCTACCTTGGGCTTTGTTTCTTCTTTTTTCTAATTCCTTTAGGGTAAGGTTAGATTGCTTGCTTACTGGCTTTTCTTGTTTCTTGAAGTAGGCTTCTAAGGGTTTTTACTGCCCTCTTAGTACTGTTTTTACTGTGTCCCAGTAATTTTAGACTATTGTGATTTAATTTTCATTTGTCTCTGTATTTTTTTATTTCTTCTTTGATTGCTCCATTGCCCCATGTTTTAGTACCCTGTTCTTCAGTCTCTACATGTTTGTGTTTTTTTCCATGTGATTTCGAGTTTCATACCATTGTGGTCAGAACAGATGCATGGTATGATTTCAATTAAAGTTATTGAGGTTTGTTTTATAGCTTCATATGTGGTATATTATGGAGATTGCTCCATGTACACTTGAATATGTGTTCTCTTGGTTTTGGACATACATATATGTTAAGTCCATCTAGCCCAATGTGTCATTCAAAATCTTGGGTTACTTACTGACTTTCTATCTGAATGATCTATCTCTTGATGTAAGTGGAGTGTTAAAGCTCCCTAATACTATTGTATTACCATCCGTTTCTCTCTTTATGTCTACGGATATTTGTTTTATGTATTTAGGTGCTCTAGTGTTAGGTAGACCTTTACAATCATTATATCCACTTGTCAGATTTATCCTTTATCTTTATGTAACGACTTCCTTTATCTCTTGCTATAATCTTTATTTTAAAGTCTGTTTTGTCTGATAAAAGTATTGCTGCCCTAGCTTTTTTTTTTTTTTTTTTTTCCCCTTCCTCCTTCCATTTGCATGGTGAATGTGTTTCCATTCCTTCATTTATACTCTGTGTGCTTTTTCAGGTCTGAGGTGAGTCTCTTGTGGGCAGCATATAGATGGGTCTTGTTTTGTTTTGTTTTGTTTTGTTTTAAACATCCTGTCACTTTGTCTTTTCATTGAAGCTTTTAGGCCATTTAAATTTAAAGTAATTGTTGATAGGTATGTACTTCAATTTTTAAAATTTGTTTTCTGGTTTTTATTTTCTTTATCTCTTTCTTTGTAATTGAGGAGTATCTGTAGTGTTTTATTTGACTTTCTTTCACTTAATATTTTTGTATATCTTAGTTTTTGGTAACCACTCATAGTGGTTACCATGAGTTTCACTTATAACATTCTCTGTTAAAAAAAAAAGTCTGTATTAATTTAATGATCAATTAAGTTCAAACACATTCTAAAAATAAATAAATAAATCTTTTTTTTCTTCCCTTTTATTCCCCTATCCACATTTTAGGTATATGTTGTCATATTTTACCTTTTTAAAAAAAATTTTATTAATTTATTCATGAGAGACACAGAGTGAGAGGCAGAGACATAGGCAGAGGGAGAAGCAGGGCTCCACACAAGGAACCTGATAAGGGACTCTATCCCAAATCCTGGGATCACGTCCTGAGCCAAAAGCAGACGCTCAACTGCTGAGCCACGCAGATGTCCCATATTTTACATTTTTTATTTACATTTTTTCTTATTTATAATTATGGCCATTTCTTTTCCACTTAAAGATGTTCCTTTGACATTTCTTGTAAGGCTGGTTTAGTGGTTATAAACTCCTTTATCTCTTGTTTGTCTGGGAAACTCTGTATCTTCTTCAAATCTAAGTGATAACTTCTCAGGTAGCATATTCTTGGTTGTAGGTTTTTATTTTTCTTGGAGCACTTTGCTTATATGATGCTACTTACTACTGATGTGAAGTTTCTGCTGAAAATTCAGCTAGTAATTTTAAAGATTTTCCCTTTTGATAACTTTTTGTTTCTCTTTTTCTACTTTTAAGATTCTCTATCTTGAAACTTTGACCTTTTAATTACTCTACACCATAGTGTAAACCTGGTTGGGTTCATCTTGTTTCGAATTCTCTGTACACCTTTGACTTGGATATCTGTTTCCATCCCTTGTGAGGACATTTTCCATTATTTCTTCAAATAAGTTTCCTACACCTTTCTCTTTCTTCCCTTATATTGAGAATGTTTGTTGACTCAATGTTGTCCAAGAGATCTATGCTTATTTTTAAAAGTGCTTTTCTCTTTTTGCTGTTGAGCTTGTGTGCTTTTCATTACCCTTTCTTACAGATTACTGGTTTTTTTTTTTTTTCTGTATCTTTTAACCTACTGTGATTCCCTTGTTTTTATTTGAGTCATTGTATTATTCAACTCTGGTTCTCTTTACTAACTTTTTAATTGAAATCTCACTATATTCTTTGATTCTTTTCCCCAGCCTAGTGAATACCTTTTCGAACATTAATTTAAATTATTTGTTAGGCATATTGCTTATCTCTGTATCACTTAGTTCTTTTTCTGAGTTTTTTTTTTTTTCTTTTGGAGAATATTCCTATCCCTGCCCATTTTGCTTGATGTTCTGTGCATTAGGTGAAATAGCTATTTCTAAAGTTGAAGAAGTGGTCTTGTGTATGGTGTCCCCACATTGACTAGCTGGCAGGCTGGAGCTGTGGATATATATATCCCAATTTCTCTTGTAAACTATGGCTTTTTACAGAAAGAATAAAGAAAAAGATAAAACAAAAAATAAAAAAAAATAGAAAAACATTTAAAAACAAAACAAAACAACAAAACAAAAACAAAAACAAGAGATGCTTGGGTAGCTCAATGGTTGATCATCTGCCTGTGGCCCAGGGAGTGATCCTGAAGTCCTAGGATGGAGTCCCACATTGGGCTCCCCCTGCAGGGAGCCTGCTTCTCTCTCTGCCTGTGTCCCTGTCTCTCTCTCTGTGTCTCTCATGAATAACTAAATAAAATCTTAAAAAAAAAAAAAAGAAAGGAAAAAAAAGGAGAAAATAAAAACAAGACATCTTAAAAAGTAAAAATAAAACACACAAAAGAAACAAATACAACAAGAAAACCAATATACATACAAAAACCATGGCTTCTTTTCTGTGTTCTAGCACTATGGGGTAATTGGTTTGTAATTGTGGCTTGGACCTGCTAAGGTCACAAGTTCATGATGAGCGAGACTGCTCCTGTCTGGGCTTTTAAGGTGGCAGGGGAGACAGACTTCCCCTTTTTTTTTTTTTTCACTTTTAAACTGAGACAGTAATCATAGCATCTGAATCTGGTCATTATGGCATCTATATCCTGATCAGTCTGGCCTTTTAAGGTGGAGAGGAAGAGAATGCTCTTGTAGTTCGTTGGCCCTTTTAAGCTGCAATATCTTTTTTATACTCCAGTGTTCCTAGGGTTGGTGTGGGCTTGTGGACCCTGTATTCCAAGTAACAAACTCACTGAGAGGATCAGACCCACCGATTATGGCATCTGGACTGTGCCATCTAGGTTTTTAAATGGGCATGGAGGCTTAAACTGTGTCACTCCCCAGTCCCTCTGACCTGGAGAGCTTTCCCATAGCAACTCTGCAGAATTCTAGTTTTATCTCTTGTATATTCTAGTTGCTCTTTTAAACTGTAGCTTTTTTTTTCTTTGTTCCTGGACAGAGCGATAGATTCCTGGTCCCTTAATACTAACCCTCCCCATTACCATTTGCATTGTTGGGAGTGGGGGCTCCCTTTGTTATGGTATCTCTTTTATCTTACTGTTGTCTTACCATTCTCTTTATAGTTGTTCAGTAGCTATTCAGTCACCCTTCACTTCCTCAGGAGGAATTGTTGTATTTGGGCAATTCAGTTTGTTGCATGGAGTTGATGAGTTCAGAATCTACCCAGCTCCCATTACGATCCTGAACCGGAATTCTTTTCCATAACTTTGATTAAAATTTAAAACATTATTCCTAAACACAAATTTAGGAATATCCTAGAGCCTATACAAAGGAAAAAAGAATACCAAGCTAAGATCCACTATAACAAAACTAGTGTAAACATGTAACAAAGAGAAAATCTTATTAGTGCAATAGTCAGTAACACACACATGCACAATAACTAATTTCTCTGAAACTATGCAAACACAAAGACAATAACATTTTTAAAATGTGAAGGTCTTGTGGGTACAGAAAAGGTACCCACATTCATACCTAGAAAAAATATGTTCAAGGTGAATGTGAACTGAAGATACTTAAGCAGAGTTGCAGGTTGAAACTGGGATACATGAAGAGAACAAGGCTGATGGGATCATAAATATGTACTAAATATCAGTTATATTTTTCAATTTAATTTCATTAAAGCCTAATTGCTGTTAAAAACAAATATATTAATGATATATTGTGAGATTTCTAATGTGTAGTAGTGAAAGCAAATCAAGACAATATTCTAAACAAAGTGAACTAAATAGGATACTATTGTAAGTTTCTAATGTTATGTGTTGATGTAATAGGAATTTCATAAGTTAAAAAGCATTTTAGGGATCCCTGGGTGGCGCAGCGGTTTGGCGTCTGCCTTTGGCCCAGGGCGCGATCCTGGAGACCCGGGATCGAATCCCACATCGGGCTCCCAGTGCATGGAGCCTGCTTCTCCCTCTGCCTGTGTCTCTGCCTCTCTCTCTCTCACTTTGTGCCTATCATAAATAAATAAAAATTTAAGAAAAATAAAAAAAATAAAAAGCATTTTAAAACTGACTATAAAAATAAGTGATAATTAAAAGGAAGAGAACAAGGAACAGATAGAAAGTGTACAGCACTACAATAGCCTTAAATCCTATCAAATCCATAATTGTATTAATTGCAAATGATCCAAGTAATCATTAATACCTCAAGTGGGAAACAGATTGTCATATTCCATGAAAAGGAAGGCAGAAGTACTGGTTGCCTTCATAAACAAAAATAATAAAAGTGCATAGATATGGTAGAAAGATATAAATGCATATACCCTGAAAACATCCAGCATAAGAAATCTTCAACAAGTATAATATCATACAAACTAGGTTGGTTTTTTTTAGATGTTATTTATTAATTTATTTATTTGACAGAGGGCACAAACAAGGGGAACAACAGGCAGAGGGAGAGGGACAAACAGGCTGCCTGCAAAGGAAGGACCCTGATGGGGACTTGATCTCAGCCCTGGGATCATGACTTGAGCCAAAGGCAGACACTTAACTGACTGTGTCACCCAGGCACCCACAAACTAGGTTTCAGAATAAGGAAGGTTACAAGGAAAAGTTTATGACAAATGGACTTGATTCATCAAGAAAACAACTAATTGAAATATTTGAGTCCACTAAAAAGCTTTATAACACATGACAAAATTTGACAGTAATAAAAGTCAATGACTCTTAGTCATCATATAATACAAAATCAATATGGGTAAGGAAAACTTGAACATTAATAACCAACTTAAACTATTTGACATTTGTAGATCAATGCTCCCAGTAATAACAGGATACACATCTTTTCAAAAACATATGATTGAAAATACTTTATTTCTATGATAATTTCTATTTGTCCATGAACCATGTAGGTTTGTCATGCAATATACAAAGTTTTGTGGATTTTTCAGATTTCTGTGTTATTTAATTTCATAATGGTCTAAAAATATATTCTGTATAATTGAGATTTGTATCACCACACAGTATATTGTCTATGGGGTGCCTGGAACCTGCAATGGGCAAGGATTTAATAGGAAAGGTCACAAGGGAGCTTTCTTAGGATTACTAAAATGCTCTACAGCTTGATTATATTTGTGGTTACACAAATGTATACAGAAAATCAAGTTAATCAGAGTATAATAATATTTTATTGTATAAATTACACCTCAATAATTCAATTAAAACAACATGCATACATTTTCTACCATCAATTTAAATTAATTTTTTTTAAGATTTTATTTATTCATGAGACACAGAGAGAAGCAGAGACACAGGCAGAGGGAGAAGCAGGTTCCGTGCAGGGAGCCTGACATGGGACTCGATCCCGGGTCTCAAGGATCAGGCCCTGGGCTGAAGGTAGCACTAAACCGCTGAGCCACCCAAGCTCCTGATTTAAAGTATTATAAAAGAGTTTGTACAATATAATGTCTACGAGGCCAATAACATTGCTACACTTGCCTCTAAACATGAAGTAGTAGTGAATGCATTTATGTTTGTGTAATGAAGTGTACTTTCATAAGTAATCAGGGAAATGAAAATAAGGACTATAGAAAATTACTTTACTATACTTGAATTGTAAAAATTAAAAGTTAGATAATTTCAAGTGTTGAGGAATCAGAGTAGCAGACAAATTGTTTTGGGTGGGGGTTAAACTGCAATTGTTTCTTTGAAAATACAGTCTGGTAGATGCAGTTGGTTAAACGTTTGACTCTTGGTTTCAGCTCAGGTCATGATCTCATGGTCATGGGATTGAGCCTTGGGCTCTGTTCTCAGTGTGTGGTGTCTGCTTGAGATTCTCTCTCCCTCTGTCCCTCCCTGCCTGTGCACATGCTCTCTCCCACTCTCTCTCTTACTTTCTTTCATAAATAATATATTTAAAAGAAAAGAAAATAATCTGGCATTATCTTGTGTGGACGAATGTAAATCAACTGGATGTCTCCATGATCAAACCTTCAGATATGTGCATCCCAGGGACAATTGCACAGACATGCATAGAAATATCACTTGTAATTGCAAAACAGTGGAATTGAAATCAGTCCTAGAATCTATTCAATAGAGAATTGATAGTTACACAAAAAGATAATTCAAGATTGGAAATATAAACTACAACTGAATTGACATAATGAATGAAATTTGGTGGCAAGATGTGGATTAAAAATGTTACAAAATTGTGAATACAATTGTAGTAGTACTTCTACAAATCTGTATAGCAGAAACTTATATTTTTAAAAACCGAGCCCAAGTTGTAAACATTAATGCATACCTAGGGCTGAAAATTACTGTCTAAAATTAATAGATGATGTTTAAAAATCTGTAATTCTTTGCCATCATATTTTCCTTGGAAATTTAAATTTGAATTAGAAAACATTTTATCTTGCAGTTTAGAAAGTGTTTGGTATTACTATAAAAGAAAAGATTTGTGCAAAATGTGTATCAAAGAACAAGGAAAGAGAATAGCAATCAATTTTACCTTGGCAGAACAGAAAAGCAATCTCTATTCTTAAGAAACTAAAAACAAACGAATATTTTCCAAAGATATAAATATGGCGCTCAAAACCATATTCCATCAAAATCTTTTTAGATACAAAGGCACTCACCCATCATATTCTTTTCAGGTATTTAAACTGAATTTTCTCAGTGTAATGACACCAGGTGGGCCTAGAAGGTGGTAGGAAAAAGCAGTCCAGGAAAGAAATAGTCCCTGATGGGCAGGAAATGACAGAGATTGAATTCTACTTATACTTGAAAGCAAAAATGCTAAAATTCAATGACTTATAAATAATTGTGTACCATTTAGTAAAATAAAAATCTAATATTAAGAATGGCTGACTCATGAATGATCGACCACGAAAGACTCATCACATGCCCTTTTGTTAGTAATTGTTCACATTATTGTAGTGCCCGGTAGCACTCTAATGGTGTCGTGAGTTCCTGAAAGAGTTACTGAAGTTTCCCATATCTTTTAGTATCATATCTAGCTAAATCATATTTGGCAAGAAAACATACTATCGTAGATTGTCCATTTAGTTCCATAAAAATAACTGTAGGACAAAATGAGTAAAGAATATTATCATTTCACACCCATAATGTGTCTCTCTTGATCATTCCTAGCCTCTAACATGCTTAGAATATAGCTTTAAGCTTTGCTAAAACAATTTTTAAAATCCTCAATAACTAATGACATTAAGTGTGCATTTGTGTCAAACACAGAAAAACTCATTTTATTTCCTTTGAAATATTGTATTAGCAATACTGAATTACGGTAATTATCCTGGACAGTCGTCTTAAGATTTTCTCATAACTAAACATGCAAACAAACCAAGGATGACAGACTTTATCCACTTGCAAACAGGTTATTTTTTCTGATATATAAAACATTTCTAACTCAATGTAATCCCTCCAGAATGGAGCAATTACTACTGCTATTACCATCAGAAGTACTATTGAAGCTCCTTATGAGGAAACTAAATATACCAACTTAAGAGTACTTAGCCACATGATTCCTCAGATTGACTATTCATACGCCAATTGCCAAGGAAGGAATTGTAAAGCCAAATGGTGAATTTCAGTCATAAGTTAAAAGCAGGAGACAACCTATTATTCAATAAGCTACAGGGCATTGCAAATGTATCCCTTTATGGAGACCCTTATGTGTTCTGATAGGTAATTCCTCATTAATTCTTTCATCCATACTGAATGAAATACTGAGGTATAGCCAATAGCATAGAATAGTTTAAGCTTTTTTTTGGCATATTTTCCTTGGTATCAAAGATAATTGGGAGGTAAGTTTTAAGGAAAAGTTGGACCAAATGTAATCAACCAAAGGCAAAGAAAAATCCCATAAGCCTAAGTAGTATTTTAACAAAGACCCCAAAGACAGTATTTGCTTATGAGCTCAAATGTATGTTGTAAAATATTGATGTACAATGATCCTTGACCATCATAATTTCTCCTTTATTTAAAACGAATATTGTTTTCCTTTGTAATTTATGACTCTTTCAGCAGTTAATTAGCAGTAATTTAGGATCAATTATGTAACAGAAAAAATAAGAATAGTTCTCAGCTTTCTAAGGCATCATATAATTTTCTATTCTATGAATTTAAGTGACCTCAACAAAAGGTCTTTGCACCTGTACCCATCTTGTTGGTCCAAACTGCAGGCATAAGCAATCAGTACTCTTTTTCAGTATATAATTTTTCTAAGCATTGGGGCTATTGTAGCTGCCATCTGTTTTGGCTCTCTCTCTCTCTTTTTTTTTTTTTTTCCTTTGACATTGAACCATGATTTAGTGTACAAGGGAGTCATGGACTTATTAATACCCTAGGCAATGCTATAGCATTTCACTGTCACTGTGGAAATATACACAAATTCTATTTCAACAACATTCATCGAGTACCACAGTGGTAATAAATGTTATCTTTTTCTTGTACTCGACACTTCTCTTTTATTATTTCTCACCAGAGGAATTCAAGTTTTGATAGTAAATTTTCTCTAAGAAATTGCCAGATATTTAAACCTTTTAGAACTAGATCAAAGAAGGGATTAAAAATATAATTATTTTTCAAAAGGCTTTATAAAGCGTGACTGTATTAATTTTTAAAATGCCAATAAAATAAAATAAATAAAATAAAATAAAATAATAAAATAAAATAAAATAAAATAAAATAAAATAAAATAAAATAAAATAAAAAAATAAAATAAATGCCACTAGATGGGAGTACCTGGATGGTTCAGTCAGTTAAACATCTGAGTCTTGATTTTGGCTAAGGTTGTGATATCCGGATCAGGAAGTCAAGCCCTGCATCATGCTCTGTGCTCAGCAGGGATGCTGCCTGAGATCCTCTCTTTCCGCCCATCCCCTGGTTCATGCGCATGTGTGCAGACCCTCTCAAAAAATTAAACTTAAAATGCCACTAGAAATTAGATTACTTGGATCCATTTGATTCTACATACATTTATTTAAATCTTAGAAAATTACTTTTGTCACAATAAAAAATTAAAGTTACTGTAGTAGTTTCTTGAAGCTACTGTAATAACTTATCAAAACCTGAGTGGTTTAAAACAACAGAAAGGTATTCCCTTGCAGTCCTGGTGGCCAGAAGTCAGAAATCAAAGTGTCATCAGGGCCACACTGCTTCTCAGAGTTTGAGGGGAGATTCCATTCCAGCCATTTTCAGCTTTTAGTCACTGTCCTATTCATTGGCTTGTAGCTATATCAGTCCAGTCTCGATCTCTGTCTTCACATGACTTTCTCCTTTTCTGTGTCTTTTCCTTCTGTCTCAGTGTTCTCTTAAGTCTCAAAGCAGTGTTTTAAAAGGACTTAAGCCTGATTTAGGAAGATTTCATCTCAAGAGTCTTAATTAAATTATATTTGTATAGTCCTTTTTTGCAAATAAGGTAATCTTAACAGATTTTAGGCATTAGGATATTGACATATATTTGGAGGGCCATCATTCAACCTAATAACAAAGTATCTGCCAAAACTTAATTGCTGGGGAATCCCTGGGTGGCTCAGTGGTTTAGTGCCTGCCTTCGGCCCAGGGTGTGGTCCTGGAGTCCTGGGATCGAATCCCATATCAGGCTCCATGCATGGAGCCTGCTTCTCCCTCTGCCTGTGTCTCTGTTCCTCCCTCCCTCCCTCTCTCTCTCTCTCTCTCTCTCTCTCTCTCATGAATTAAACAAAATCCTCAAAACAAAACTTAATCGCACCTGATGAACCCTAGGAGTCTAGTTGATGAATAAATAACAATAAAGAGAAAAAGAAGAAAAGGCCATCCTTTATATTGCGCCAACACTCCATAGGGGCTATCCTCATTCCTCTTTACCCGCAAGTCATTTCTCATAGTCAAATCTTTAACTTCTGATGGACAACCACACCATTGGCCACTGTCCAGAAGGGTGACATATCCTTATTTCACACAATTTCTTAACTTTACACAAAGGATATGATCAAGCATTGCTACTTGATACTCTGCCGACTGGTGGGGTTTCTCCCTAACACTGAGTTTTGTAGAGCTACACTTGAATAGAACTACAGTCCCAACGGTGCCAATTTTCAGTTTATACCAATACACCAAGGTCATTTATCCATGAACCATGTGCAAGCCTTTCTCTATTCTATTGGTTAGTCATAGGGAAACTCCCATGAGGCTATAACCATAGTTGAGGGAGAAATGTCTATTGATCCCTTGCTTAGAGGTCAAATTTGAGGAATAGAAGTAGTTAAAAGCATTGCCAAGTTTGTGCATAATTATGAAGACATTTGTGTTAGATTATGAGGAGACAAGAAATGTCATTTTTAAAAACAGGAAATATGTCATTTAATGACACAAAATGTTAACATTTTGGCCACATTCTTTTGCTTTTATGCCCTTTAAATAGTGCAAAAGATGCAAGAGAAGGAATCATATGAACAATTTATTATTAAAAAGATCTGATCCAGAGTCAGATGGTGGATTATTTGATTTTGTTTCTCTTTTGAGAATCCAACTCTAGGGGGAACTTGGATAACTCAGACACGTTATGGTATCAGCTCAGGTCATGATCTCAGGGTTATGAGATCAAACCCTTCATTAGGCTTCATGCGGGGCCTGCAGCCTATTTAAGGTTCTCCCTCTCCTCCCTCTCCTCTTCAACCCTATAAAAAATAACGGTCTTCATCAACATTTTCTATTGGGCTTTAGTCTCTATTTCATTTGTTTCTGTTTTTTTTATTTTATTTTTTCATTTATTTCTGCTTTAATCTTATTTCCTTCCTTCTAACTTTGGGCACTCTTCTTTTTCTAGCTCTTTCAGGTTTAAGGTTAAGTTGTGTTTTTTGTTGTTGTTGTTGTTTTTTTTAAGAGTTTTCTAATTTCTTGAGTTAGGCATGTTTTTGCTCTAAACTTCTCTCTTAGGATTGCTTCTGGTATGTCCCAAATATTTTGAATTATATTTTCATTTGTCCATGTATATTTTTATTTCCTTTTTGATTTCTTGGTTGTCCCATTATTTAGTAGCATGTTGTTTAGCCTCTATGTATTTGTGTTTTTTTTTTTTTCAGATTTTTATTTCTTCTACATGATTTCTAGTTTCAAACCTTTGTGGTTGGAAAATCGTGTTGAATTTATTGAAACTTGTTTTGTGTCCTAACGTGATCTGTACTGGAACATATACCATATGCACTTGAAATAAATTCTGTTCTGCCATTTTGGGATGGAGTTTTCTGCTCATATCAGATGCATCTGGCCTAAAGTATCTTCCAAAGACACTGTTTCTTTGTTGATTTTCTGTCTGGATTATCTATCCATTGATGGAACTGGGGTACTAAAGCACTCTACTATTGAAATACTATCAATTTATCCTTTTTTTATTAATTGCTTTATGTATTTAGATCCTCCTATGTTGGGTGCAAAAATATTTACAATGGTTACATCCTCCTGTTGGATTGTTCCCTTTATCATTATGTAGTGCTGTGTGTGCATGTGAGTGTGTGTGTGCGTTGTTACAGTTTTTTTTTTTTTAATCCCTTTTGTCTGATGGAAGTATCACTACCCTTGCATTTTGCTTTTCTCTCTCTCTCTCTCTCGCCGCCTTATATTTGCATGGTATATGTCTTTGGACACCTTAAATTTGAGTTTGTATAGGTCTCTAGGTCTGAAGGGATTCCCTGTAGCATTGAACTAGGTCTTTTTTTTTTTTTAATCCAGTCATTCACTCCATGTGTCTTGATTAGAGCATTTAGTCCATTTATATTTAACGTAATTATTGATAGGTATGTATGTATTGCCATTTTTTAAACTTGTTTTCTACTTTCTTTTTTTTTTTTTTTAGTTCTTTCTGTTCTTTTGTTCTCATATTCTCTTTTGTGAATTGATGGATTTCTTTAGTGTTAAGCTTGGATTCTTTTAAGTTTATGTTTTGTATAGTACAGGTTTTTGATTTGTGGTCATCATTAGGTTCATGTATAACATCACTATGTATAGCAGTCTATATTAGGTTGACGGTTGCTTAAGTCCAAAGACCTTCCAAAAGCACTAAATTTTTATTCCACTCTCCACATTTTATTTGTATGACATCATATTTTACACCTTTTTATTTTGTATATCTCTTGATTGATTTTTGTAGGTATAATTGATTGTACAACTTCTGTGTTTTAACCTCAATACCGGTTTTCTAAGTGATTTGTTGACTACCTTTAATATATGTTTTCATTTACTTGTAATTTTTTTCCATATGTACAAGTGATTTGTTGGCTACATTTATCATATACTTGCATTTACCTGTGATTTTTTTTCCATATGCTTGCATTTACCTGTGATTTTTTCCCACACACACACACACACACACACACACGCACACACACTCTTCTAGTTATGGCTTTTTTTTTTTTATTCGAACAATTCTTTTTAACATTTCTTATATGGCTGACTTACCAATCATGAATTGCTTTAACTTGTCTGGGAAACCCTCTCTCTCCTTTTATTGTGAATGATAGCCTTGCCAGGTAAGATATTCTTGATTGTAGGTTTTTTCCTTTCAGCAATTTGAATGTATCATATCACTCCCTTCTGGCCTTGAATATTTCTGCTTAAAAGTAAGCTGTAATAATCTTATGGGGTTTTCCTATTTGTTTTTCTCTTGCTGCTTTTAAAATTCTATTAATTACTTTTTGCCATTTTAATTATTATTGTTTTGATGTGGTACTGGTACCCAGTGGCTTAATTTTGTTAGGGGCTCTTGGTAATTCCTGGACCTGGTTGTTTGTTTCCTTCCCTAGAATAGGGAAGTTTTCAGTCATAATTTCTTTAGATAACTCATAGGCCCTTCTCTCTTATTCTTCTTAGGTCCCCATAATGTAAGTGTTAGGATGCTTGATGATGTCACTGAATTCTCTCATTCTATTCTCATTTTCAAGTATTCTTTTTTTTTTTCTTAACCTTGGTGGCTTTCCATTACCCTGTCTTTGCTATCATTAATCTCTTCTATGTACTCTAATTTGCTGTTTGTTCCTCTAGTGTATTTTTAAATTTCAGTTATTAAATTCTTCATGTCTGATTGTTTTTAAATATTTTCTCTTTGTTAAAGTTCATCCACTCTTTTCTGAAGTCCAATGAGTATCTTTATGCCATTAATTTGAATTCTTTATCAGGCATATTGCTTATCTCCATTTCATTTAGTTCTTCTGTAATTTGTCTAGTTCCTTCACCTGGGACATATTCCTCTGTCTCCTTATTTTGTCTACCTCTCTGTTTGTTTCTACAAATTAGGGAAATCAGCCACAATTCCTGGTCTTGAAAGTAGTGCCCTTGTATAAAAGAGCTCTGGTGGTTCCCTGGAATATACTGCTCCTTAGTCACTGGAACCAAGTGCTCCAGGTGGATCTCGTGTATGCACTGAAGGCACCCTACTATTTTTGTTGAGCCAAGTTTGCCGTTAGCCCATTCTTCTCACTTGTTTTGCCTTTTGTGGGTACACTGGGCCATGTTTCATCCCTGCACTGCAGAGTGGCTTATCTTTGGCTATGACAGGCTTGTATGTTGATGAGGTCAGCAATCAGACCAGATGTCTGCAGTTAATCTGTCTGCCACAGTTGCATGTGTACCAAATGGTGGGCCTATCTCCCTGCACAGTCAGCTGTAAGGTTAATCTGCTGGCACTGTAGGCATGCTTACATGTGGGGGTATCATCCCCACCCCAGAGCAGGAGTCATTTTGGAGTAGCATCGGTTCCTTCCTGGGTGGCTTGCAGGGGGTAGGGGGGAAGGAGCCACTTTAGGAATATGCCTACTGAGGCTGCAAGATTGGATGGAGCCAGTCAAAAGAGGCTCATGAGGGTGGGGCAAGTAGTGCTAACAAATTAAGTGGAGGGTGTTAGTGCTGGTTTCTGCAAGTGAGTGGCTTCGTAGGCTGGGAGAAGGAAAGAGATATGGTACCCATCAGCACTTTTTTCTTGGAAAATTTTCCTGAAGATCCCTGCCTCTCTAGCATATGTTCTGAGATTAGTATAAATAAATAAACAAATAAATTCTTCTGGTATACTCCTGGTGCTTTTCAAACAGCTGCTTCTATGCTATGTCTCAGGTTAAGTTATTTATTTTGCTGGCTCTTAAGGGTTGGGACTTAGTTTCCTATCTCCGTAGGGCTCTTGTTGAGTTTGGCCTGCTGATTTTTAAGGTATATACAGTCAAGTCATGATAATTTTAAAAGCTCCCAAAGTTAAGTCCCACAGATTTTCAAAGTCAGATCATCTTCTCAGCACTAGTCCTCAGAACCTGGAGTACCTAGTGGAGATCTGATCCTCTTGTGTCTCCAGGCTTGTGATCTCTCTCCCATTTGTGATTAGTCTTGCTAGGAATTTAGTTCCCAATCATGTTCTCTTCCCCTCGTGTCCTTTTGATGTAGCCTCCTCTACAATTAATTATAGATGGTCTGTCCTTCCAGTCTTCAGGACATTTTCAGAGTTAGTTGCACATATGTAACTGTTATCTTGGTATATCTGTGGGATGAGTTGAGCTCAGGATCTTCCTACTCTGCCATCTTTCTCCATCTACCTCTCTCTTTTTAGGGAAGAATATGGAGTCCCAAGAAGGTAAATTAATTTAAAATACCCTTAAATTTTACATCTAGTCGGACTTAAGTGAAAGTTGGTAGTTACTATAAGCATCCAGCTGGTACAAATTATAAATTAATATATAGACTTAAAAGACAATTATGGAAGAACTAACATCAAATAAGATTTTCCTTAGGCTTATTTACATTTAAGCCCAAACATACAAAAAGAGAGGTACAAGATAATATTGAAGTCACTGGTGAGTAATTTGTGAAGGAAAGATTCAAATATACAGCATGGAACCAAAATATTGAGAGGAGAAAAAAACAGAAGAAATGTGGACACCAGGATAATTAGATGTGAAAGGAATGGTAGTTGGTGATTATGACAATTGTCTTTGAATTATAAAATAGTCATTTAAGCTAGGAATGAGTCAGGAAGGGTTTAGAGGCCCTACAAAGAGAGGTGTATGTGACAACTATAGGGAAAATTGAGCCTTAGTGTAGACCATGAATGATAAAGCAGAAATCCTAAATGATGGTCAGGGTCAGTGAATGCTTGCATTGTTCCTGGATTGTTACAGTTTTATGGGGAGGAGAAAGAAAGAAAGAAAGAAAGAAAGAAAGAAAGAAAGAAAGAAAGAAAGAAAGAAAGAAAGAAAGAAAGAAGAAAGGAAGAAAGAGAAAGAAAAGAAAAGAAAGAAAGAAAGAAAGAAAGAAAGAAAGAAAGAAAGAAAGAAGAAAGAAAGAAAGAAGAAAGATTCTTTAAAATTTACATGGAGGACTCCAGAGTCAAAATGCAACTTAGGAATATCTTGCTTATGAGTGATGTAATCAAAATCAAATAAGTAAAGGTATCTCTGGTTCTCATATAAGAATATTTCAGTTATACAGCTAAATGATTTTATGCATTCAAAGATTACATGAGAAATCTGTCACTCAGTGAGAGATTTCCTCCATGTTGATTTTACTTTTAAGGAACCTACTTCAGGCACAAAGATGATGATATCCATACTGGCAAGCCTAGGTAAAAAGTGAGTGCTTCATTCATTATAGTTTCAAACCAAGTATTTGAATTGAGTCTCTGGTTAGTTTGAAGTACATTATCAACTTGAAATTATTTCCTATGGCCATGAACATCCAGAGGTATGAACTCCAACCTATAATGACAAAGACTGAAAATGTGAATAATTACTTCCCCCAAGGAAACTCAAAAAGAGTAATATTAAAATAACAGATGCATACTGCAAGGTGTGCTGTTTTAAGGTAATTTGTCTATAAGATATGAAATTTTAAAAATCCCCATTATTTGAAGTCCTTAGAATTGTATAAGTAAAAGAAGAGTTCTTTGTTTTGTTTGTTTGTTTGTTTGTTTGTTTGAGGTTTGCATCAATGGAACTGTCAAAGAGATACCCAGGGGCAACAATGGAGGACAGAAATCTAGATGAGAAAGCATAGTGAGATTTAGCACCAGAAAACTGGGTAGAGTACAGATGTTGAAGGTGTAATTTCACATAAAGAACAGATTAATGTTAAAAGACGAGAGAGAAAAAGCAGATAGAAGTTAAGACATTATGTTCAGAGGGAATGAACTTTTTTTTTTTTTAATCCAGTGAATGGTACAGTGCTTGGTACCCGACAAACTGTAGTTGAGTCTATCCAGATAAGATAAAACATTATACAATCCAGGGATAATTGTGTCAGCAGTTAGGTGCTTTGGAAAAATAATGGAGGATAGCATATTCAAACAAAAATAGACCATGGTTTCACTGTATCTGACAGGTGAAGAAAGTAACTTTACCTAAACTTCTGATGCTGGGATTGAATTTAAAAAAATATAAAGAAAGGGCACCTGGGTGGCTCAGTTGGTTAAATGTCTGACCTTGGATTTCAGCTCAGGTCAAGATCTCAGGGTTGTGAGATCCAACCACTATCAGGCTCCATGCTGGGTATGGAGCCTTCTTAAGATTCTCTCTCCCTTAGCCCTTCCCCACCAATTTAGTCTCTTTCTCTCTCTTAAAAAAAAAAAAAAAAAGTAAAGAAAATGGGTATGAAACACATAGAAAATTTCTTTCTTTCAGAATGGGCCAAACCAACATTATTTTGTAGAAACAGATTTTATGGAAAAATGGAAATTAGTAATTTCTCTTCGTATTCTCATACAAAAAGAATCCCATTTTATTTGATTAATGATAGGCAATAAAATATGCCTTCTTTCATCCCCCCTTTACTAATGAATTAGAACATCCAAAACTTTAATAATAATGGATGATTTATATGCATTTGGTTTATAAGCATCATTGACATCTTTCTTACCAGGCAGTCATTTTAATTTTACACAAACCAGCATTCTTGTTAAAATGATACTTCATTAAAATGAGTTTTATTGTACTCTTCAATAAAGGAATATGATGACAGTTTTTAAGATGATAAGCATTGGTGGTACATAATGCAGTTTAGGATTGAGCCTACAGTGTGAGAATTTTCTTTTGGAATAAAGATGTAATATGAGATTGCCTAAGTATTTTTGGATTAAAAAACTGATTATAACTTTCACATTACATATATTTAATTTCCAAGGATTGTTATTCCTAAAATTTTGAGTTTGGAAAGTTGGACAAAGAAAGAGCATGAATCAAAATCTAAAATGTTAGTTAGGCTTTAAAACATTGGAGAAGGTGCTGAATTTGGCAAACATGCAAATAATGCCCCTGGCAATAATAACATATAAGTTTATCATCTACTGTTCTATCCTCCAGTGGATAATTAAGCAAGTGCCTCTTCAAACCGTTTATCCTAAGTATACATAATAATAACACTAATTAAAATATTCCATTAATATCTCCATTTTATTTCATAGCTCAGTTATTTTTCTAGGCAGGTGAACTACTATATGCCTATTAGCAGCTTACATTTTGAATCCTATCCAATAGTAGTTCATAATCATTCTATGCCTTTTCCAGCTTTGAACTAAGTCCATATGCTGAAGACTTAAAAATTCTCTCCCGCTCTTTGCTTCTTTTACAAATTTTGTGACTTTGCCAAGTATAGTCTTAGATGCTTAGATCTTATCGGCTTTTATTTATAAATACTTAGATTAGAAAGTATCTTACTTCCAAGTGTCTTCAGTTCATGTATATTGTGAAGCTAGTTTATAGACATTTTTCTCAATCATTTGAACTTTTTGTGAGGTTAAGTTAACCTGCTAATTGCTATGATTGAAAACAAAATCAATGGCAAGACTATGAGGTATTGGAATTCCAGAATCTAATCCAGGCAGTAGGAAAAGCAGGGTGAAGATGAGCAGTGAAAAGTCACCCAGAAGGCCCAAGACAAACTGCCTTGAACTTTGTCTTGCCTTTGACATGTCTCTCATTGATAGATTAAGCCTTAATAGTGTGACAATATGTTACTGATTTTAATTTTTTCTAATAACTTGTTTTAAAATTAAAACTTTAATGTCTAAGAATCATTAGTCTGCCTTTTTAAGAAATATCTTGCCTTGTACTGGATTCAGGAAAATGTGAGTCATAACCTTGTTGGAGGAACTGCTTTCCCTGGACTTGGGCAGCAGTGATACTGAGATGAGGGAGGCACATAATGTTCTTTACTTGTGCCAAGGTGTTTTACATCATTTAATTCACTTTAGATTCATAAGACAAATTGCATCAGCTTGGCAAAGCCACTGAATTTCCTTGATATTCGAATTACTTGTTTTTTAAAATGAATTATAATTTTGGCATAGATGATCGGTATCTATCCTTCCCGTTTTTAGTCCAAACTCTAATAGGATGTTGACAACCACTAACTTAAGGTGTGGAACTGATTGATGTAATGGCAATCCCGTCTCTACTTGACATTGACTCCTGTAGGAACGTTGGCCTAGTCATTAAGCACAAGCCATCTCTTGGAACATACACTAGTTCAGGGATGGCAGCGAATAAGTTTTGCTATTGAGATTGGAAAAGAAGTTTGCCAAATGCCTCTGAAAAATAAGATTTTTCTTGCACTCTTCTCGATACATAAAATGGTTATCATGCATGTTTTTCTTTATTTTTCTTTATCCCCTGACAGTATTTTGTTGTCTATTGGAGAGTAAAATTATTCTAAAAATTGTAAACCTCAGTATTAGGCTCCAGTTACAATTGTTGTATGTATGTTAATCTTACACTTGAGGAATAAAATGCAATCTCACACTCCCCCCTTCCCCTTGAATCTGTGTATGTGTCATCTTTAGGAATTAATCAAATAGTTTCAATAGTTTCAATTGTAAATAAAACTTTAGAGCATATCTGAATAATGAGTAATTCACTTTAGGAACTTTGCTGCACATTTCAATTATGAAATTTAAATGCATATCTAGTATTCTTAGTTATTTTAGTTGAATGAATCATGCCACATGTCCCATTCAAATAAAGTCTCTTTTTCCTCTAGAGATTGGCCCTGTGAAGTACCCAAACAGTGGGAGTTTTTTGTTGTTTTTTTAATTTGGATTGTTATGGTTTTTGTTTTGTTTTGTTTTTCAGATTGAAAGAAACATAAGGAAAGGCTTCATATATAAAACAACCTGACAATTTTATTCTGGGTACATTATTACTATATTTTAAAATAAGTGTAAATAACTCAGTATTAACTTTCCCCATCAAGAACAATTCAGGGGTGTCTTTAAATACAAGGTTACATAAAGATAAAATTGATATAAGTAATTAAAATAGATTAACAGTAGTCTCAATAAGCCAGCTAATGATTTGTTAGCTCTGCTAATCTGACATTTGGTATTGTGAAGAGTATAAAATTAATTTCCTCAAATCAAAATACTGTTTAATTAAAAATCATTGGACACATCAGATAGCAAATATGTCAATTTGATCTGGCACTGTCTCATACCTTTTCATTTCATTTTTATAGAGGAAATTACAGACCTATGATAGAAGCATAGCAGATATAACAGTCCATTTGAAATATCCTCAAAAATTGAAAAGTCAGTATTTTCAAACATTTTGTAATTGATAACTGCTCAATAGGGCTGTCTTCTTCAACATGTACCTGTCATTCCACTAGTCAGTGGGCAATGCCGTGCTTTTTAATCATTCCTGAAAGTGTTTGAAAACTTATGGGAATGTGAGTGCTGTGTCATTCCAAATTGAATCTGTGACATGCTCCTGGAAGTCACTTCATGGAACACTATTATACAAGAAATGAAGGAAAATTACTGCAGGAGGTGTCTGGGGGGCTCACTCTACTGGGTAACAATGATCATTTCAAATATTATAAAGCAGGCCACTTAATCTATTTCTGCCTCTTGTAACCTCTCTTCTCTGTATCAATATCATTAAGGTATATCAGTTACTATGAATAAGGGATTAGCTTCTAAGAAATGTATCTTAGCTATAGTGTCAAGAAATGTGAATAGCCATGTCATAAGCTTTAGTTAACATCATTATGTCCACACACCATGCACGTTCATGCAGATGGGTGTGTGCACACATACAAACACACACACATTCTCATAAGAGAATGAATTTGTAATAGTTGTTGAAAAATTGCTTTACTAAAGGTCTTGCTCTAAAAGAGGGAAAACTGCCTGGATTAATTTGGTTAACTTAGGTTTTAAGCACCTATCTAATATTGGTTTCCTCTAGCTGTTTTTGGTAGGGATGTACCTTAGAACTTGTCTGAAACTTCTTAACAACATTAAAGTGAATTTTGGCAAAGTCAGGCAGTGACCTAACTTCGTTATATGCCACATTTCAAAAACCTCACAGCTAATCTAATAGAAACACACACAAAATTCAAATAGTTCTTAGATAGACTCTACAACCTTGTTTTGAAAGTTATATGCAATATAGCGTTTTAGTATTTTCACTCCCTTATGTTTTTATTGTGGGGATTTATTCATCCTAACAAATTTTTCTGAAAGGGGAATTTTGTGAAGAAAAAATTATGACCCTTCTTGGCTTGAAATTTACACCAGAGTTCTATCTGCACTCTAAGTCTGTTTCAGATTTCCTTTGCTTTAGCAGTTTCCTGATGATAGTAGGAGTTTCCTAGCATTTTTGACAAATAAACTGAATAATTATTTAGGTACATGCTTAACTCCCAAGAGAGATTTGAGGTATATTCCTTACAGCATCAAAACTTTGCTCTTCCTTAAAAATCAAAACCCCCCAAAACAGACATTTGCTCTTCCTTCCCAAACATTTTTGGCATGTCACCCCAAAATTCTGAGGCTATAAGTTCCAGTAAAAAGCTTCCCTGAACTGGTTATCTGCTTCATATAGAGGTCAACTGATCTTGTTTTATCATGATTGTTATTTCCACCATCACCAGAAATCCAATTCTGTCTTGCTTTCGGTAATAACTAGATTCTAATCCTTACATTATTCTGTATATCCCCAAATCTGACTTATATCCCTTTCATTCCCAATCCTTAAATCCTTTCTTTGTGCCCCTGAAACTGCTGGACTATCATGGTACATCATATCCTGTATCCTCAAAATTTTCTCTGAACCATCCCTTCACCCTCTTCCTCCAACTTGACCTTGGCTCACTTCTAATGTCACTGCTTTAATCACAGCCTTTGCAGACAGCTATGCTTCCCCTTTGGAGTATGCTGGGGTTTTACTCTTAATTACTATTTTCATACTACCATGAATCTCCTATACACACATACACACTATCAACTCCTTTAGGATTCGTGTTATCAGACTACACCTCTGTCATCACTATCCATTGTCTTTCTGGTCAATTTTCCTTGTTCAGGGATAATTTTAATATCTAACTTATTGACATCTACTCTATCACTGTTGCCCAGAATGCCCAGTTGGCATTCTTCAAAATTGCATTAACATTTGAATAATTCACTAGCTTCCTGTCCATTTGGTTCCTTGTCTTCACTTCCATTCACTTTTCCTCCACCTTCCACTCCTAAGACTATGCTCCTATACTTCTCATTATAATAAATGCAGCACATCCCAAATCTCAGTTTCAATTATCCTACCCTTAGAGCACTACCTATAATACTTAAAACTTATTCTAAAACTGAAGTTAATAATCCTATTCTCCTTAGGTAACTATTTCATAGGTTATTTTGTAAAACCTCTTCAACCTTCCAAAATCCACCTTCTGTTCAGCCAATTACCTTGCTGTATGTGGGCGCTCTGCACCAATCATGAGTGCTATGGTGTTCTTATAACTTGCACAGTCATCTAAATTTTGTCTTTCCTTAGATAAGGCTATAAGGTGATCTTTTTGTTTTAGGCTCACCTCCTCACAATCCCAGAATGAAACTTTATTCCCCCAGATATCCTTTAATAGTTTAGAATGACAACTATACTTGTGAAAATAATAAATTTACTCTGAAAATCTGGCATTAGAAAAATTTGACAGTATGGCTACCAGGAATGGCATTTCCTTGGTAACCTCACCTGTTGAAGGTTTGGCCAGTTTTGAGTTTGCACCCACGTAATTTTAATAATCTCATTTTTAAAAGGTCGTGTAATATAAATTCTGATTATTTTCAAGGAATTAAGCCTTTGACATTAATTGGACCTTACTGAGTAGATGTGTGCACAGCTCTAATTTCTGAGGTTAGTGTTATACAACTAAGACCACCCAGTACTATATATTGAAGGGAATGACGGTGAAATATTACTTTGGAGTAATAATTGATTTTCTTTGAAATGCTCACCTGATCCCACACCAGTGCTAATTATCTTGAGTTATGTTCTCAGAAACGTAACTAAAGACTCTATTCCTTTTTAACTTTACTTTTTTTTTTCTTTTTTAATGTATGATTTACCTGCAATGAAACCCACTCATTTTAAGCATAAAGGTTGATGAATTTTGGTAATTGAATACAGCTGTGTAACTTCCACACTGTCAAGATAGAGAAAATTCCATCACCAGGGTTACCTTTTCTAATGTTGCCTTGAAAGATTGCTTATGTTTAAGAGAAGATCTTGACCTAACCCTGAGGGCCACAGTCAACCTTTAGCAATGCTGAGCCCTTAATTTTAGTGTCAGCTAATTCTGAATATGAGAGTATTCTTTCCTCTTTCATTCATTTTCTCCCTTACCTGAGAAGAGCATAGTAATCATAAGATAACTTCTAAACCCTCCTAGTACCACGTATACATATCTAACTTTGGAATAAATATATGTTTAGCTTGTTTCTGCTGAAATACACAGATAAAACACCACTATTCCTATACAGGATGTGCCATTCTCCCTACGTACTAGATTCTGCTCCATATTACTAAGTCAAGGATATTCCTTCTACAATTTTCTTCTTTTCCTTCTAACATTCGTTTTTCCTCTATGCTGTGTCATCTCTGTCACCAAATAATCTGTTACTTCCCACTTTAAAAATCAAGAAAAAACAACTTTTCCTCCATCCTTTATCCTTTTCTAGCTTTTCTAGCATGTCTCTTATTTCTTTTTTTTTAAGATTTTATTTATTTATTCATAATAGTCACACACAGAGAGAGAGAGGCAGAGACACAGGCAGAGGGAGAAGCAGGCTCCATGCAGGGAGCCCGATGTGGGATTCAAACCCGGGTCTCCAGGATCACGCGCTGGGCCAAAGGCAGGCGCTAAACCACTGCGCTAGCCAGGGATCCCACATGTCTCTTATTTCAAGTGAAACTACTACTGCACAGATTTAGAGTCATTATTTCATCTCCTAGTCTCCTTACATCTCATTCCATTGTCCCCAGCATTTTCCAGCAGCAGCTACCATCAAGGTCACTAATGACGTCCATATTGTCCAAGCTATGGTTGAGTTCTCAGCCCTCATTTTATTTGACTGATTAGCACCATGGCATGATTGCTCCCTCATTTTGAAACCAGGCTTTCATTAAATTTTGCAGTTACATGATCTTATTTTCTTCTCCATCCTTCCTAATCTCCTTTGATGGATCTTTTTTCTTCTTCTGATACGTATTTCAAATGGTAACCTAGAATTATAAGCTACCATGAATTTTCTTCTGTGAACGGTCATTCTCTGGTTGACCACCTCCAAGTGATTAGGCCACATTCAGAAAAATAACTCCAGAATTTTATGTCTATTCCAGACTTTCCCCCTGAATTTTAGACCTTTATATCCACCCCGCGTCTCAAATGTGGCATGACTTAAGCTATTTTCTTTACTGTCCTTTTCTGTAGGATAGTGTCAGATACCTCTTAGTATCCTAGGAATCCCTCTAAGCCAGTCCCCATTCCAATCAGGGGTGACACAAACTATATTTCAGACTCTCTTGCCAGATGACTTCCAGGATATAAAATATTTTTATTGCTTCTCCATGTTTCTGGCAATGGTTGTCCCGGCATTGCTGGTAGAGTTGTCAGTATCGAGGAAACCTTGGGATGGGGCTGTGCAGAAGAAACAGTGGAGACAGCAGAAGGGCTGTGGTAACAGCACTCATAGCACCAGTAGCAGCTGCATCAATAATGAATAAATGTTGGCAAGCCCCTGGCCTCCTGCTTAGCCAATCCAAAACACAGTAGCAGAAGCCTCGCTTGCAGAGCAATCCCAGGTTTAGACTGACATCATCTTTCTCCCCCATGTGCTTCTTTCTCTAGTCTTAAGAGGAACAGTGACTTCCTACAGCTATTTGTTATTTGGTAATGTCACCTACTTCTTTTTTTTTTTTCTCCTGCAGTTCTTCAATCATGCTTTTGAAAAACAGATTCTCTAAATTATCACCATTTAAATTCCTTGAGTAGTTTCTGCTTGCATGATTAAAGACTGATAAACTACTGAGCCAGAAGGTCTCTGAGGAAACAGAACTTTTGGGATTAGTTATCTAGCATAATTGGGCTTGAAAAAAGTGATGACATCCTTATCAGAGGAAAATAAATGAGAAGAGAAATTGATGTTACTCAGACAGATGCAGTGACTGATGACTTTGGTCCTCCTTTTGTGAAAGAATGAAAAAGTCTTTCTTTGGACAAAAAAATATATATATAGTTACATCATTTTAGAAAGGAGCATGATTACTGTCTTTGGCTGAGTGGCCAAATAGTAAATAGTGCCAAATAGGGTCTTATCTCTCAGGTCTACACCCACCCCTTCTGTACCTCATTTTTACCTTCAATTAGGAAACATAAATTATATTTCTCAATCTGCTTTGCCAGCTGGCTTCTTCATTACATCCTTCCAATGGAAGGCATGGGCAAAGGATTTGAATGCGAGAAGAAAGGAAAAACTAAGCCATTTTTCCAGGTCCCTGAAGTACCTTATATTTGAGTAGTTATAAATTACTGGTTGGGAAGTGATAGCTTAAATTGCTGTAACAAACAGCTAAAAAAAAAATCAGACTGGCTAATTTATTACTCAGACTACATGTTTACCACTGGATAATCTGGGTATTCTGTTACATGTCAACTGGTCCCAGATAATCAAAATCATAGACTATCTACCATCTGGAACATTGCTAGATGCTGTGGCAGGGGCAAAGAAGCTCCTAGAACTTTTTTTTCACCTCTCATTAGCCAAAAATATCACATGGCCATACATACCTCTGAAATCGTCAGGAAGCTGGAGATGTTTTGGAAACAGCATTAAATGCTTACCTTCCATTATATGAACTCATTCTTCCAACACCTTTATAAAAAATTCCCAGGATTAGAATCCCTATACAAAAAAAAAAAAAAAAAAAAAAGAAAGAAAGAAAGAAAGAAAGAAAGAAAGAAAAAGATGAAAAGAAAAATCCTAAAGTATTTTCAGATTTTCTGTTAATATTTAATGGAAGTACCAACTTAGGTCACATTATCCTCCAGTGTTCCTCATTGCAATAAATAAGTACTCCATGAATTCAGTTTTTTAAGCAAAAAAAAAGTCTTAGATTCCTTTGTCTTATACCATATATCCAATATATCAGAAATTCTGGCCACCTACACCTTGAAATGTTTGCCAAACCTAAACATTTCTAGCACTTCTACTACACTGGTCCATGATACAATCATTTCTCTTCAGTTACTATAAAAGCTTCCTGACTTCTCTATTTCTACTCTTTACTGGAATAGTCCTGATAACCCTTTTGATATGTAAGTCATAGTTTGTTGTTCCCTTCATCAAATTCCTCTGACAGCATCTCATCTATTGGCTAAATAAAATCCCAGAGGTAAGGTCTACTGTGCTTTCCAATGTCTGATCTTCTATCCAGCTGATGGCATCTTCCATCTGATTCTTCTCGCTAACTGTCCTTTCACTGTTCCCTCCTCATTCTTGGCCTTTGTCCTCTTCTCTATGTGGAATATAATTAAACAGATATGATAACCCACACTCCCATTTAATTAAGAATTCTCTGCTCAAATTTCCTTTTTTTTTTTTTTTTTTTGCTGTATCTGAAATAGAACTCTCATAATATCCTATGCACATGCGTTGGTTTATTTGGAATCATGGCAATGTTTATTTTTTTAATTAGCTATTTGTTTTCTAATTATCTACCTCACCAGAATATATATTTCATGAAGGCATTAAATTTTCCTGTTTTTGTTATTTTTTGTCTGTTCTTTACTTGCAAATGACAGAAAGGATGACTTGTTTCGGTAAATTAAGCGATATTTCATGGAGTTGTTAGTACCTTCTGATATCTTTGTTTACACAAAGGTACTTAGTATATATATTTTTTCCTCCCCTGGTGTCTCTGGATGCCACAGTGCTCTATATATTAAGCATTGGTAGCTAAACTAGGGACAGAATGAATGGTGAATGGTACTAGTGTAGATAAGTAGAAAAATATACACATTCATATAATATACATACATAAAATGGAAATGGTGATATTAATCAAAATCTTTGGTATATATATATATATATATATATATATATATAAGGATTGAGCATTTAGAGATATGAAATGGTGATTCACAGAAAGGTATATGACATTTTTTAATCATCTGGCGGCCCTTCACCATTTGGTTTACTGGTCTCTTTAGTCCCTGAATGTCCCAGTTGATGCTGAAAAAACAATTTCTTTCACCATTCTCTTTTAGGTTTACACTTATGAGTAAGTGCTTAAAAGGTTAAATGAGATGTGATAGAAGTGGAATGAGGTTGCAACCCATGGAAGGGTAATAATGAATTTGATTTAGGGCTCTCTAAGGATATTGTTAGTTATATATCAATATGTCAATAACAAACCTTAGTGAATAAAGATACTTAAGGTCTCTTAAAATGGAACTTGCAAGTGCAAATACTGAAAAAAAATTATCCTTAGATGCATGAATATTATAAAGTTTTTATGATGCCCTGACAAATGTGCTATTCTTAAGATCTTTGGACTCAGATTGTTTAAAGGTTTTTCCTCTTAGGATTCGTTAAAAAGTTATTTATGTTTTCATCCCTACAAACTGCCCGTCTGCACTTTGTGCAACAATAGTCAAAATTGCCATTGGTATCCCAACAAGCAATAGAACTATTTGTGAAATTTTGTCATTACAGGAATTGTTATGCAATTAGACTAAAATAAAATTATTTATTGTGCTTGTTAAAAATTTTCATCCACCATAATTCAATTTTCATAAGTGATTTAATTCTAAAATAAGCCAGGAAAAGTTGTGAAACCTACCAGAAATGATGACAATAGAAAATAAAAGAAAATTTAAAAATAATCAAAATAATATGTGAAATAGCTTTTGCCTAGTCACATCAGGGATTTTTATCAGGATCGGAATTTTAGAATTCTGTGCTTGGGAAAATCTGTGAGGAAGGAGAGTGAACAAGAATATAAGGGAAGGATCTGGGGAGCCAGAGGGTAAAAAATAACTACCACATCAGTGAACAACACAGATAGATGTATACGTAAATATGAATCTACCTATTTCTCCTGATACCTCCCTCATGTGAAGACTAATTAGAAATATGAATCTCAGGCCCCATTTTATAGAATCTGCATTTTGAGAGGCTAATGGCATGCACTGGAAAGTAAGCTACTTTTGAGAAGTACTGGAAAATAAGCTACTGTGAACTAGTTAGGATTGAATAGTGTCTACCATATTGGAGATCCTGGACCTGGATCTTACCTTCTATCTACCACAACTTCCCTTTATAACAAATTCCCCATTGGAAGCAAATATAAGCCTTTTGAGGGACAAATAAGTACTTTTCTAAGTACCCAGTCTTGGATTTCTATGGTAATGGGGAAAAGCAACAAAAGAGAAGTTAAATGAAAGTTTACCCAAAAGGTATTCTATGTTTTCTGAAAAAAGCAGTAAATTCATCTGCTCTTACATACTGAAGAGACCACCCACATATTTATGTCGAGTCACTGTTGGTTTACCCTGTGGTTCTCAGATAGTCTGATGATGTTCTGAGGGAACATAAAATACATGAAATAAAATGACTGCCTGAGTTATTTTTTCTTTTCCATCATGAATGGTTCATTTTGTTTGACATATTTGTCTATCGACAATTTGTTGAATTTGCATTTTATTGTTTGACTTAAGTCATGGTCCAATTAGCAAAATAGATCAAAGGCTAAAAGGCTGAGAAATGTTTATTGTAAGGCAAATGTTGTTAAAACAGCAATATAAATATCATAATAAAATTTATCAAATGGTACTATTAAATTCTATGTAGTATTAATATCATGAAATATGAAATGAGCAAATACTATTGCAGTTCTCTGCTGGTTTTCTTCGTAATAGAATGAAAACATTCTTCATGGAATGTGAATCCATTCTTGGCGTATGTAAGGTTCATAAATGAAAGAACTGATTTGTGATTTTTATGTTGAGCTCATTGCTAAAAACTGCACGAAAATCATTCTTTCCTTTATTTAATGATTATTATGAATAATAACATAAACTAGAATAGATACAATGAAACCAAATAAATGTACAGCAAAATCAGGCATTGCTATGTAAAATAAACAAAGTAGGTTCCATGTGATTTTGGATTTTTACCCTTCTGCATTCAAGAGGAACAGTTTGCTTTAAAACATGGCTCTTATTCAAGAATTGTAGGTTAAGAAATAATGAAAAATATAGCCCTGAACCAATCATAGAAAGACTCCAGTTTTCAACGTTTAGTACTAAGATCTGTGTAAAGACATGGGCAATAAATACAAGACTTCTCTTTCACACCAATGTGTATGGGCTATGAAAGGAAAATATAGTCCTATTTTTGAAGTGGGAGGAGATTTTATAAAGTAAATATCATTTTCTATGATTTTAAGAGGCTTGCTCAAGTGATAGGTTGAGTATCTCGAATAGCCTGACTGTAGCATCCTTTGCTGCAAGATCACCACAATATTTAATACTGAGATAAGATCTCAGCTTTTTAAGATTGAACGGTGTGGAGAAACACTAGGGCTTTCTAGAGTTTGGCATTTTTAATACACCTAATGATTTCTTCTCTTATAATGGAATATAACTAATGGTCATATTTTATACCGACTTTCAACCATAACAACAACAAACTCTAAGGAAAGAGCTTCTATACCTTAATTTGATCAAAGAGTAGATTTGAAATTGATTTGCCTCTATTTTAAGCTGAAATACTCAATCTTCTATATTTTGAGAAGATAGGAGCTTCTGTATCCTGTCAGCTTTGTATCTGACAGTGTCCTTCCAGGGTTTTTAGTGAGAACTCTTACCTTCAATTTTAGGTCTTTTGTTTCTATCTGCATATTCTGAGACATTTGACATAGCTACCAAATAATATCAACAATTCTCAATGACATTAATACTGAACACTATATATGGAGTGTAAATTTGAAAACTTAATAAACAGCCTCAAAACATAGATTCTAACACATGATTTGATTTATTCATTATCGAGCCAGATGCAAGTGTCTCACTATCCCTCTACCTTAAATGAGCAACAATCTTATCAATTAAATATTTACATTAAATGTGATTTAACTTTTTAAATTATTTAAAATTGGCGGCCTATGAAGTTTCCTAAATGCCAAACACTTGAGATAAACCATCATGGAGATTTTTAATGTAAAATTTCTGTACAGCAGTAGAATTGTATTTCTCCTTTATCTGCCTGTCTGTGACTACAATCAGTATATAAACAATGATCTAAAAGGCAATGAAGATGCAGATTTAGGCAAAATGCTAAAAGTTAATTTTAATTAATATAAATCAAGTGTTTTCCTTTTTCCTCCATACCCCCTTTTCTCAATATGATTTTAGTCCCTGATTTTGCATTTTGCATCAATAATTATCCAGATTCCACAATTTATTTTATTTTCTACCTTGCCTGCATGTCCATGAAATATTTTCTTGTAATACTTGTTAAATTTATCTCCCTCACTCCCACTTTCAGGCACTCTTTATTTAGTGTTCAATATAGGTGTAAAATAATATGTCCTGTTATAAAGTTTTTGTGATTTCTTTTGTGCTGTCATACTTTATACATGTTTGGACACTATGTCATTAGGTACACACATAGGATCATCATGCCTTCTTGATGGATTCATCATTTTATCATTATATGTCTCTGTTCTCTAGAAATACTCTTTTTTCTCATTCTTTGCATTTTTTAACTTTTTAGTTTCAATTGAAATACAGTTGACAAAGTATTAGTTTCAGTTGTACAACATAGTGATTTGACAGTTGTAAACATTAGGAAATGCTCACCATGATAAGTGTAGTTACCATTTGTCACCATACTATGTTAATACATAATATTGATTATGTTCCCTATGCTACACTTCTTATCCTTATGAATTAGTTATTTTATAACTGAAAATCTCTACCTCTCAATTCCTTTCACCTATTTCACCGATTTCACCTATCCCTGCCTTTTCCTCCTCTTTGGCAACCACTGGTTCTCTTTATTTATTATTCGGTTTCCATTTTTTGTTTCTTCATTTCCTTTTTTTATATTACATATGTAAGTGAAATCATGTAATATTTTTGGGGGGAGAAAGCTCCTATAGATACTTGTCTCTCTGGCACACATCCTAAAACTAGTCTATAAATCTCAATATATAATCTGGGTGCTTTTGAAACTGCTGCTTCTGTGCTTGGTCTCCCATTGAGTGCTGTAGCATGCTGGCCCTTTAGGTGTAGAGTCTTAGTTCTGTAAAGCATTTCAGTTCTCCCAGAGTTAAGCCCACTGACTTATTTTATTTTATTTTACTTACTTTATTTTATTTTATTATTTATTTTTTGTCCCACTGATTTTTTAAAGCCACATATTATGGGGGCTTATATGCCCAGTGTAATATTTTAATGGTTGCTAAAATATATATGTTAGTTTTTTACTAATTCCAGTCAAATGATAAGAGTACTTTACAGTGTAATAACTTTATGAGTATAGTAAGGTTCACTTTTTGTCCTCTGAGCTTATATTTTATTCTACAAACTGAACATAAATGGTCATTATTTCTCCCTTAAAGGTGCTATAAATTTTTTAAAACATTTATACAAATATTTAATTTTCCTGGTACTTTTCAATCCTTCTTGCAGTTTTATGGTTTATAGGATACCATTTTACATCAGCGTGAGTAACTTCTGTTAGCTTTTATTGTAGCTTGGTGTTCCTGATGACACATTATCTCAGTTTATGTCTGTCTGAAAATATCTTCAACTCTCCTGTACTAAGAAATTATGGTTGAATATAGAACTCTAGATGCAGTTTTCATCTTTCAGAACTTTCAAAATACTATTTTCTGCCCTGTTTCTATCCAAAATTGGCCTTTGTATTATTGTTTTATGTACTGTTTCTTTTTCCTCAATCTGCATGTGAAAATATGCTGTGATTTGATTTTTACTTTTTCAGCAATTCAGGTACAATATGTATAATATGCTTAGATGGGATTTTTACATGATCCATTATGCTTTTATTTCATTAAGTTTTATAATTCTTTATGTCTGTATCTAGCCACAAATCTGAAAAACTTAAGGTCAGCAAATCTGTAAATTTCTGATTTATTTTCTTTATCTTTTCCTTCTGAAACTTAAATTGCACTTCTTTTGGACCATTTAATACAGTTCCACACATCTTTGACACATCACTCTTTCATTTTCTTTTTTTATTCATTTAGGCTACATTTTCATTCCATTTGTGGTATGTGTACTGCTAAAATGAGCACACTTGTCTACTTTTTAAAATACCTCTTGTAGCTATTTTTATCATAGTTTTAATAGTCATTTTAACACACCATATGAAAAATAAAACCCCATCTGACAAAACCATCTGCTCAATCTCGTGGTCTGTTTGTACTGACTATTCCTTTTCTTGGTGATGAGACACATGTGCTAGCTTTTTCATTTATATTTTCTAAATTTTATACCATATATTTCATATAAAAGACTACTAGATTTCAAAGTAAATAATATATATCCTTAGAAAATAGTACATCACTTTTTCTATCTTGATGCGGCAGTGGAGTACTGAATCAATCTTATCTGCAGTTGAACTTGCTTAAGCTTTGTTAAAACTTCAGTTTGATTCATTTACCACTGACTTAAAATGTTTGGATGCTTATTTTTGACTTTTCCTTCAACAGGGGTTGTCTTCTTTGAACTTTGAAGGTTTGAGGGATTTCTTTAACCTTTACAAGGAATCCATCAGCTTTCTGCACAATGAGAGATCTCTGTCTGCTTTGGATTCTGGCTGTCAATCTTATCGGTTGTTGGCAAGTTCTCTGTACTTTCTATTCTCACTTATGTCTTTGTGTCCTTTGGGCAATCTCTTTCTTCTCTGCTTTCAGCCCCCCTGCCTTACATTTTGTAAGGGCCCAGGATGGCTTAGAGAGTATTTTTCTCAGCAGCCCCAGCCCATTTTCAGACATCAATAGCTAAAAGCCTGATGTGTCTAAGGGAGTTTTTCTTTCGGATATCCTGACTTGACCCTGGTCTTCTATAGGTGGACTATAGAACTACATAGGACTATAAGAATTCGAAAAATTTATTTCAGCTCCCTCTTCTGCTCCATCTTTTAGTAGGTGAAAACTGTTTTTAAAAAAGTGATATAATCACCTTCTTTTGCCATTCTTCATCTAAGGCATACTTCTTTTCATCTGAGTCCTCCATCTCAGATAAGGGAAGTTTTGCTTTTTTCTCTTTTATGAAGGGGTGCCTTTTTCTGGAATTTATTTGTGTTTTGTTTGTTTGTTTTGTTTTGTGGCCACAGCTCGATGGTGAAGTTTAAATTTATGACTTTTACCATTTCCATCTTGATTTGAGTGAGAATGACAACTTTGACTTTCCTCATGCTAATCAGGAATGGAAGTCATCTGGGCATTACAGTTTGCAAATGTCCTTCAGACATTTTTGATTTATCTCTTTCAGTGAACATGACTGATCAGCATACCTTTAATTGCAAAACCAACATCTTAAGTCCATGTTCATTCTGGAACTGAATTCCTGTTTCTGCAGTTCTTTATTGGAAAAAAAAAATCTATCCTCTATTTATCTACCATCTATCTACTCCACCTATCTACCTATCAGTCTAAAAGGAACCCGAACTTACAATTCCAAACCTGAATAAAAATTCTTTCCTCCAATTAGGTATTTTCTTCTCAAAGTATCATTATCCACTCAGGTTATTTAATTCAGAAACTCCATTTTTCATGTTGTCATCTCCCTCATCGTATATAACGAGCAATTTCCGCTGCCTTGACACTATTCAGTCTTACTCCTTTTCCCCAGCTGCACTGCCACCATCCTAGAATAGGCCATTATCATCTCTTCTCTGAATAACTAGCACATAACGTTAACTAAGTTTCTCTGACCCCTGCCTTGTTCCCTCAAAATAGCCTTTAAATGCTAATCTGTGTACGTTGCTCATCTTAATGGTTTTCCAATCATCTGTGTGATAAAATTATTTCCATTTCTCCCTTCATGATATGATTCTTGCCTACTTCAGGATCTAGTCCACCCATTTTGGACTAACTTGGATCATTTTTGTTTAATTCATCAAACATATCTTGGCTTTTTTCTAGCCTCCAGGTATTTATATACTCTATTAACACTGTCTCTTTATTCTTCTTACTCTCTGCTCTTTAAGTCTCTCTTTACAATTGTAAACAAACAACAAATTGAAAAACCTTAACAAATGTTACTCATCCATAAAAAAATTAATAAATACCACTGATCATGTAATGTTATACATTTGCTTTGTCTTTATAAATACTCTTTTGTCCTTCTACACTGATTTGTAATTTCTTTTTTCACCTTCTTAGATGATGAGACCTTAATTTATTTTTTATCCCTAGCGTTAAGTACCTGGTGCATCACAGAACTATAAATGTTTGTTAAGTAAATTAAAAGAAATAAGAATCTTTCCTTGGAAATAAGGAGCCAAAGGAAAGACAGGACTGTATAGATTCTCCTTTTAATCTTTAAATTATTTTCCTTTGCTTTTTTCTAAACTAAAAGGGGCCTGAAGGGGAAAGAGTATCAGAAACTAAAGATAAAAGGGAAAGGAGGATACATATTTGGTTAAATCATTATTTTGGGAACCACATACTGTCTTTGACTATTTAAATTAGAAGCAACCAACGATCTAGAAGTGAAATTCACAAATTATGAATAATCATATAATAGCCATAGTTTGCTTTTGCTATATATAAAATTATTTTAAGAATTCAAATATGTAGTCTTTCACCATACTTTTGAACATTATTTATGTTTGAACAGTGTCACAATTTATAAATAATGAGTTAACATATTAATTTTATGGAGCTTCTATACTTTGCAATTTTAAAATTTTCTGTTGTTAAATATAAAGTATTACTACTTTCAATAACATTTTAAAAATAAAGTCTTTAGTTCACCTGCAACAAAAATACAGGGCAATATGTTATCTATTTGTACAAACAGACCAACTAGAGGAGCCAAATATGCTATTTAAAACCCTCAAATAACGATTGCCTTGGGCAAATCTTTTTTATCACATTTTTGCTGTGAGTAAAAATGACAGTATCGGCATCTGTATTTTAAGAATTATTTGATAATTAAATGGAATAATACATACAAGTGTATAATCTAATGTCTGGAACATAATAGGGTTTTTATATTTATATATTTCATATTATAAAAAGAAAATAACAACAAAAAAGACTACAAACAAAGTCTCCAGTTGTCCTGTTTACCTAGAGAAATTTATTTCCAGTTAAATCAGTAGTAATAGATTCTTAGAATTTTAAAGAGGATAAGTGAGTGCTCATAGTTACAGAATTACTATGGTTCAGAGTTGGCACATCAATCTGTCTTTAAATTCCAGGGCTAATGTTATTTCCACTATGTTTCAAAAAATGAAAATATTATATTCTTCTCTATCCTATTAAGTATACTCTATCATTTTAACCTATATTGTATTTGAAAAGTAAAATAATCATTTTTATGTTTCAACTAAATAGAATAAAAGGTTAGATTCAATACCATCTTTAAATAATTCAAGTTGGGACAGTTCAATGAGAATTAAGTCTTTTAAAATGACATGGTGATACTATATATATAAAATGTATATTTTTAAAAATTTTAATGTATCCTAAGAACACTACTGTGACAGGATTCAAATTAAATGGGTTATTTTGTGAACTCATCTTTACCTATGATGGAATTAAATAATTTTCTTTTATTACTAGTGAAGTAAATTTCAGTTATATAGATTCAAAATTACTATCAAATTCAACATGCAATTCTTGCATGACTCCTAGGCTCAAGGCATTGTGTTATAAATTATTGCATGGTATCAAACTGTATAACTTAATGTTAAAATAGAAAAGTACCCAGGACTATTGCCCCTTTACCTAATTAAAATCCTTTAATTGTTATCTTTGTATAACATATACTCTTCTCTGGATAACATTCAAACTTGTTAGGGACAGATTTACCATGAGGTCAGTGAAACTTAAGACAGTTGTTTATTCTCAAGAACCTGAAAAAGGCTCTAATAGTATCTTTACCTAGTTTTATGCATTTTTGTAAAATCTAAGTAACCTATTTAAGCATTTAATTGGCTAAACCATTTGCATTCTACCTTACTCTCTCACAGAGGTCACATTTCATCTCATTTTGGGTGGCTTTGCAGTGACCATATTTGGCTTTTTGGGGTTATACTTAACAAAGCTTGATCTAAGAGTAAATTCAATTTGTTTATTGGGATTAAGAATAGCTCCAGATTTGGAGGGAGGGTGTAGTTTATGACATTTGAGAGGATATTCTGAAAAAACTATTCTTTGAAGAAAAAAAATCTATATTCTTAAATGAAAAGGAAAACCAAAATTTTATGTGAAATTCCCTGAGATTCTCACAGAGCTTTGTTCAAGTTAAGGGTCCTAAAAAAAAATTTAGGCTTTATTAGCTTAATGTTAAATTCACTTCCCTTGAGATACAAGTATGTAGCCTGTAATCATATTGCTGTTTAGCTAAGCTTTTGTTTGAAGGTTTTCTAAGCTAGTAAGCAATAAATCTTACTAAGGCTATCATCTTAAAATTTCAGAGTAATGTAAGCCTTTGTACTCAATCTATTACGAGGCTTTTGCCTTTCTAACCCCTAAAACAGCAGTCTATCTTTAGTCACTTTTGAGAACTGGACACCATTTACTACTTCTCTCTTTAAGTCCTGAACTTCTCATGGTGACCAAGCCTTAATACATGTACTTTTGCTCTGGAATGGCCTTGTCTAATTATATCAGTACAGGTTCTTACTAATTTTTAGCAAATTTAGCATAAAATACTAAGTCAACAAAGATAAACTTACAATGCGCCACTCCAAGGAGGATATTGATGGTAAATGAGTACAGTCAAAGATGAAGATTACTATACAAGATAAATTGAAATATCCTGAAATCTTTACCCATGTATAAAAAATTTGATAGCTTTTTCTTCTCAAATTAGAAAAAAACCTGAAATTTTGTGATATTGCAAATAACAGGAATCCAGAAAATATGTTGTGAATCATTATTTTTTTTAAAAGCCACTGACTATGTTAGGGGCATAGGCTCCTATATTAGGGGTGGATCAGTCAGTTAAGCATCTAACATGATTTTGGCTCAGGTCATGATCTCATGGGTTACGGGATCAAGTCCCTAGTTGGGCTACACAATCAGTGGGGAGTCTGCTTGAAGATTCTCTTCTTCTGCCCTTCCTTCCACTCACTCACGCATGTCCACACTCACACTCTCTGTCTCTAAAATAAATAAATATTTTTTTTACAAAGCCATTAACTGTGCTAGAAAAAGAGTGAAATTTAGATTATCCCTATAGTCATGACACTAAGAAATGGATGGTACATGAAAGATAATCAGAAGTGTGCATCTAAAAATTGTACATACAATTTTAGAGAAAAGTATCAACTATTGATCAAAAATTCTTACTCTGCTTTTGGTTTAGGTATTAGGCAAATTTTAAAAAAAATTTAATTTGTTGTGACTCTGGTTATTCTGAATATCCCCTTTTATATATAATTTTGCATTTGTATGATATTTTAAAAAACGAACTGCCAAATGTGTATGCTTCAAACCATAAAAAACATGAATGTGTCCATTCTCTATAGGATGACATTCTACACCATGAATGACCTAGCTTCTCTGTCTCCCAGACTCAAATCAAATTCGACTGGAAGACCTTGCTTATTTTTGGCACATTTTCTGTCTCTGTTGTCTGAGTTAGGTGACCTTTCACACTGTCAGAGGAGCATTTGTTCATAATAGTTACTCTTTACTCAATATTTATGTGTCCTCCTTGTCTTGAATGTAACATCTACCTATCTTACCAATGTGTTGTTTGGTATTTAGAAACTCTTGAGGATTTGCTCTCTACTAGCAGACATTGATAAATATTATATTTATTAAGTTGCTTAATTCTCAAAACACATATCTGAAGTATTATTTTCTACATATAGTAATAAGGAAATTGAGACTTAAGTACATTAATCACGGTCACACAATAGATGAAAATTGGAGTTAGAATCCCAATTCAAATGTGAAATGGTACAGCATGTTTTGCTTGATGACTTTTAAGTTAACTGCTTCATAATTAATGTACATTCTAGAGAATAAAAAAAAATTTCCATGTCCCTAACAAAACAATTTTTTAAGTAATGAAACTTAAAATACTTAAATACTGTGTGTACTTAAAATACTTATTTAGGGGATCCCTGGGTGGCGCAGCGGTTTGGCGCCTGCCTTTGGCCCAGGGCGTGATCCTGGAGACCCGGGATCGAGTCCCACATCAGGCTCCCGGTGCATGGAGCCTGCTTCTCCCTCCACCTGTGTCTCTGCCTCTCTCTCTCTCTCTGTGACTATCATAAATAAATAAAAAATTAAAAAAAATACTTATTTATTTAAAATTACTTAAAATAGTGTGTACCCTTCTACTGCATATTTTTTTAAAATTACCTAAAATAGTGTGTATCCTTCTGCGTATTTTTAAAAAATTAACTACATCTGTAATAGTATAGTATCCCTTCTCACTTGTAATATGTTTATTCAGCCTCTATTTTTGTCCAACCTTACTAGGAATTTTTCAATTTTATTGGTATCTTTCCCCAAAGAACCAGGGATCATCCTCTCCTGCGTTTGTGCTCTTAATGGTCTTCTTTCTTGTACTTTTATTAGGTTACTTCTCTTACTTTTCCTGTAGGTTATTAAGATGAATGAACCACTTTTCTATGTAGAAGAATCTCACTCATGAGATTCATGACTGAAACGTCTTTGATACTTTTCAAGATTGCAATCCTAGAGGCATATAAAAACCTTGTACCACTATGCTTTACATTAGAAGGTGGCATTGTCAATATTTCTCATTTTTTCCTTTTTTTAAACAAAATTTAATATCCTTTATTTCTCAACAATATTATATAGGATATGTGCCCCAAGACACAGCTCTCTGGTAATCACCAGTTTTTCTCGGTATTTAAGAGTCTATTTTTTTGTTTTTCTCTTTTCTTTTTAATTCTTTGATTTGTTTTGATTCTTAAAGTCCACATATGAGTGAAATAATATGGTATTTGTTTTTCTCTGATTTATTTAATTTAGCATAGTACCTTCTAGTTCCTTCCATGTTGTCACAAACGGATAGATCTCATTATTTTTTTATGACTGGGTAGTAATCCATTGTGTATGTATACTATATCTTCTTTATCCATTATCTATAGATAGATGCTTGAGTTGCTTCCATTATCTTGGCTATTGTAAATAATGCTGCAATAAGTATTGGAGTGCATATATCTTTTCAAATTAATATTTTTTGTTTTCTTTAGGCAAATATTCAAGTGTGGAATTACTGAATCTTGTGGTATTTCTATTTTGTTATTTGTTTTTTTTTTAATGTTTTTTAAAAGATTTATTTGAGAGAGAGAGAGAGACTAGGGGGAGAGGAAAATGGAGAGAATCTCATGCAGACTCTCCCCTGAGCATGGAGTACATCTAGGGGCTCAGTCCCATGACCATGAGCCAAAATCAAGAGTCAGATGCATAACCTACTAAGCCATTCAGGTGCCCCTCTAGTTTTTATATTCGGAGGAACCTCTGTACTATTTGTCACACATTGGCTGCACCAATACACCAATATATATTTATAACAGAGCATGACAGTTCCTTTTTCTCCATATCCTCACCTACACTTGTTCTTTCTTTCTTTCTTTTTTTTTTTTTTTTGAGTCCAGCTTTTCTGACAGGTGTAAGATATTATCTTATTGTGGTTTTGATTTGCATTTCCCTGATGATGAGTGATGTTGAACATCTTTTCATGTATCTATTTGCCATTTATATGTTGTCTTTGGGAAAATGTCTCTAACCATTTTTAATCAGAATTTTTTTGGACACGTTGCATTGTGTAAGTTCTTTATATATTTTGGATATTAATCCATTTTTGGTTATATCAGTGGTGGATATCTTCTTCCATTCCAACTGTTTACTTTTCATATATGAAAATTCAACTTATTTTTTGTATATTGAATTTTAGCATTTTTGCATATATTGTATTTTTGCTGAATTCATTTTTGCATATATTGAATTTTGCTGAATTCATTTATTAGAATCATCCTAGACAATTGTCATCAATAAATTATGGCATTTTAATTACCTTTTTGTTAATATGTTTTTTTTGTATTATATTACACTCAGTTCTAAAAGAATGCTGAATTGAAATAAAAATAGCAGATTACATCATTACATCTTCCTAAGTTTCAGAATATTTATCACTAAATGATGATTAAAGTTTCTGGGAAGAACGAAGCAACCACTACGGGGGAAAGTTCTTAATCATATTCATTATTTCTAGGCATAAAAAGCCATTTTTTTCAGATGTATTTATATTACAGTATAATAAAGATAGAAAAGTTCTCAAAGACTTACAGGATTCTAAAGATAAAGTCTATACCTAACTTTCTTGTAAAAAATATATACTTACATGTTAGTGTAAGAAAGATAATGTCTTTCCTCAGAGGTAATAATTTTTACAGTAGTCCTTTAAAAAAATGGGCCAGGGGGATGTCCTAAGTTGAGTGTTCTTCACCTATGACATTGAGGCACCATGTGTACAGCATCCATCTGGTCTGCCTTTGCATCACCCTGATGGAAAATAAGAGCAAGGGAACCCTAAAAAAAAAAGAATCCCTGGGTGCTACAATGTCTATAAGTAATAAAATGTCTAATCTCATTTGGGCTCGTTGTCTCCTTAGTGGCTGCCTTTGTGAAAGCATGGCAGGACAACCTAGCAGTAGCCACTACCAGAAATGCTTGATGACTTGACAACCATAGGACCAAAAGCATAATTTATCTTCTTGCTCTTCCTCTTATCAGTCCTAATGGCAAAAATAGCAACTCTAGAAGCTGTTAGTTTTGATACTTCTTTTTTTTTTTAGTTTTGATACTTCTAATTAAGATTAATATACTGCTCTTATTTCATAAACTTAAGATATGTTTATTTATACTTTACTATGTTAGGTAAGGATTTTAGCTCATACTATTACCTAATAAAATTCACAGATTAGTCAAGATAGTATACTGTGATTACATTTTCTTTCATTTATGACTTTCATTCCACCACTGGAATTAATAATGTACTCACTGTTTTATTAGATTAATTCCTCCTCCTCCTCCTCTTCTTTTACCTCTTTCTTTTTAATTTGACTCAGTCTCTTCATACCTTAACATAACATACATTATTTCCTGAGAGTCCAGTTATACAGATAATTAATAGGTATTTTCCCCTTGAGATGTCTTTACTAGATTCCTGATGGGCTTTCTTCACTGTAGATTAATAATCTTTATCTTTCTCTTGTGTTGGTTTCCTGTTTTCTGAAACATTTATCTTCTGCTTCCTTTGCTTGTAGTATCATTGTGTAAACTATGTAATCTTTAAAGAATCTTTTTATAACCTATTTAACTCTAACAGTGATTTTTCCTTTAATAGGTATGTATAATTCATTGCTTTTATGTGAGAGAGTAAGTGGTAATAATAAAAAGTAGACACTATTCTAAAGCCTTCAGTCTTCACAATCACATTTAATCATCAAGAAAGCAAATTGAGGTATATTTTATTACCACTTTTATTTTATATATGAGGAAATTGAAGCATACAAAGATTAAATAACTTATCTAAGACTGAACATTTTAGGAAGAAACCAAGATAGATTTCAAATCTTTGCAATCAGGCCCTAGAGCTTATGTTCTTAAACATCATACCATGCTTTTTCTCAGAACAAATATATTAAGTCTTTTGCATGTAGTTCTTTATTCAGAGTTTATGCTTCCTATTTATTTACTTGTGTTCCATTTTTTGCTCCATAACTGTGTTTTCTTTTAGTGTTTTTCTCCAGTAATTTAGAAGGTACGTAGGCTATTTTTTGATGAAATAGTTGATCCTCTAAAAATTTTTCCTACGGTATACATGGAGTCCATTTCTCTAATTACCAAAAAAAAAATCATATAGCCATGGCACACTTAAAAATAATATATGTCCTCCTTCTAGGACCTGTATTCAGTGTTTATTTTTAAATGACCTCAAGATGATACCTAATTTAACATTGTTAATTTTTGGGATCCCTGGGTGGCGCAGCAGTTTGGCGCCTGCCTTTGGCCCAGGGCTCAATCCTGGAGACCCAGGATCGAATCCCACGTCGGGCTCCCGGTGCTTGGAGCCTGCTTCTCCCTCTACCTATGTCTCTGCCTCTCTCTCTCTCTCTCTCTCTCTCTCTCTGACTATCATAAATAAATAAAAAAAAAAAACATTGTTAATTTTTAAAGTATTTTTTTAGGAAAAATGTTAATTTTTAAGTTCGCTTTCAAAGTAAAATAAACACAAAGGTTAACTATTTATTAATGTCTTTCTTAAATGCAATTTTTGCTGATAAAATTTTATGTAAATTTTTATAATACATATTATAAATTTTTATATAAAAGTTTATAAAGTCATATAAATGAGGTAATTTTTTTCCTTGAATCTTCATTTTAATTTTCAGTAAGCAGTAATATAAGAAAAAACTCCTTCATAACAGACTCTTTTTATAGAAATACTTATTTTGGATAACATTTGTATTCAATTCTTAGCTGCCCTAAACAGAATGAACAGAAAATCCCAGCTGCATAGAGTTCAATCTTTTATTTATTTATTTTTTTAATATTGGGAGATACCTACTCCAACATGATAAGAATTAGATAGTCCAAAATATAGATTAGCATTCTCTTAAGATGTGTTTGGCCTTTACACTTTAAAATTCTATAAGATTTCATTTGCACCAAATCAGTGTGTATGTGCAACATTCAGTCATCATCATCATCATTAACATCATCCACTTTAGTATCAGACTTCCAGGTAAGGAATTGGCAAATATTGCTGAATTTGTCATATCAAGTCCTAAGCAGGACTTGCATAATTTTATCCAAATAGAGATAAACCTTTTATCTTCAGCATGAATGAATAATTGTGTAGCAAACCCAGATGTAGATTGTTACTAAGCAAATAAATGTGAGAAATAAACTGCGCTTCTACAGAGGATTTCCAAGGGACCAGTCTTTCAGTCTCCAAGGGGTCATATGAATTTGCCTCATAATATTTAAAAATCAATCCTAGGAAATGATTTCAATAACTTTCACTTAAATAAAAAATTAATGGTCTTATTAACCTAGAAATTATCTTAAAGTGGCATTGTCAGTAAGCAAAATGTTGAATGAGAAAAGGAAATTGAAATTAGCTGAGTTCCTAAAATAGGCTAGACAAAATACATTCTCTATATCATTCTTACAATAACACATTTAGGTTGGTATTTATATTACCATTTCACAAATAAAGTAATGGAGACCTAGGTTAATTTAAAACTCCCCTCAATTTGTATAGACAGGAGTAAATTTAGTATATGTACCTAGGCATTTTAGCAATCTGCTTTATCAAATAGTGGAAAAGATGTATGTAGAAAGGGAGTACATTGATTATAAACACTAATTCATAGATACCTTTTGGAATATTTTGGTTACCAAGGTTGGTTCATTAGGAAAATTTTTTAAAAAATACATATTTTTAAAAAACTTCTAAAGTTTTAAACCAAATTTGAAGATCTTTAATGATGAATTAAATTATGTTTTCTATAGTTCAGTTTTTATTTATTGGCTGCTTCAAGGCCTATTTTTAAAAACAAACAATTCTTGTTTGCTCATAATATACTTGTATGTAAAAATCAAGATGCAGAGTTATATATTGCAATAGTTTTTCTGTTTTCATGCTCTGTGCATTTACTATCTTTTATCTCTTTTATATATTTTTCTCTTCTTCCACTTCTCTAGAACACTCAAGCCTAAGTAAGAAACACACTTATTTATACAATATATGATAGATATAATCTAATCTTTATTGCTGTCTCCTTTTTCCTCTCATTTCCTCTGATATCTTTATTCTTTTTTTTTAAAGACATATTTATTCTAGAGAAAGAGCAAGTTCATGAGCATGGAGGGGCAGAAGGAGAGGGGAAAGAGAATCCCAAGCAGACTCTGTTGCATGGAGTGTAGAGCCCAACTGGTGGCTCCATCCCAGGACCCTGCAATCATACCCTAGCTGAAACCAAGAGTCAGACACTCAACTGACTGCACCACAAAGGTGCCACATCTAACACCTTTATTCTTTTTTTTTTTTTTTTTATGATAGTCATACAGAGAGAGAGAGAGAGAGAGAGAGGGGCAGAGATACAGGCAGAGGGAGAAGCAGGCTCCATGCACCAGGAGCCCGACGTGGGATTTGATCCCGGGTCTCCAGGATCGCACCCTGGGCCAAAGGCAGGCGCCAAACCGCTGCGCCACCCAGGGATCCCGTAACACCTTTATTCTTATGTACAAAGACTTGGCTTTTCTGATAAACAGGGCTGTGATTCATATATGGCTCTCTTGGCTTCCAGTCTATCATGATTGACCGAATAAAGCTCTATAAACTGATTACGGTTTTGGTACCTCCCTTACAAATTCTCTGGAAAACCTGATTGCTTCATTTAAGTTTCTTCATTTCTTTCTTTCATCAGTTCTATCCTTTACCTAATGACATGCAGCCTGCGTAGAAGATTGGGAGGGTGCCACTTTATACTTTGTCTGCTTATCACACAATTTATTAACCTTGACCTCTTTACTGACAAATGCCTAACTATAGGGAATTATCTTAACAAGTGACTCTCTAAGACTCAGCCAATTGCCACTCTTTTAAAATCACTGCTCTTCTTCCACTACTCTCACTCTATATGGGTAGTTGAATGGAGTAGAGCAGGGTTGGGGCTTTTTTTCTTTTTTTTATGGCATATGGCATATATTAAGTCGTCAGTATACTATCTGGATAAATAACCCAAAGAGGCATTATTTTTCATATACAGTAGGTGTAAAAGGTACTTCAATTGGTAAAGCAAAATTATCAAATGTGACAGTTTTCCATTCTTAGCAGCCAAAGAAAAGAATGCAAATAGTGGCAAAACTTTTGTGATAGCAATTTGATGAACTATATTTCCTCAATGATCAAAAGTTTGAGTTAGAAATGACATAAGGATGATTTCAACTTACAATATTGTGATAGTTAATTTGAACTGCTACATATCATTAATATATGATATTCCATTTAGAGTCAACAATGAATGTAAATGAAATCTGTATCTATTATAACAGTTGCAAGGAACTCTACTACATAATAGCATCTGAATAATGGACTTTTTTCAAATATATATTATTTAAATAAATTGTAACAGGTATTAGAGGGCAACGTGATAGTGATAAAATATCATATAATCATGGCATTAAGTCATTGCCTATCCATTAAAAATATACTAAAATTTTTACAGAAAGCCTATCAGATAATAGTTATATAAATCAAAAGAGAATTGTGTTTACTGTTGCCTTTAAGCCTTTCAGCCTTTTGTGAAACAACAGATGAAGCACTTTCCCATATAATGCTGTCATGATGAGACATTCATATCCTAAATCATATCAAGACCTTTTTTACTGTAAGGGATCTCCTGGTTATGAAAAGTAACTTTATATGTGCAGTCATTCTATCATTACTAAACAACCCCATGGTAAGAAAATTAGTTTTGTTTCTTTTTATAAGGTCATAGATTGCAAACTTATTATAGAAATATGCATTTATTATATGTTGTCATACATATGCTTATAAGTATTAAACATGATATAAAGTTAGTATGTATAAAAATTCGCTTTGAAGTTTTACTTAGAATTCGGTCATTAATATTTCAGCTCATTTAAGGGTATGTTTTTTAGTAGATATAAAGAAATTAAGATTTATTGTAATTCTTTCATTCCCCAGGGATCAGCTATTATAAAAAAAGAGAATTTCCAACTTGCTATTAATATTCAGAAAACATGAGTCACCTCAAATTACTAACCCAAATAAGTAAACCATGACCTCATATTTTCTAAGTACCCAATAACTATATAAACTTAGGTATATGGTTGCACGTTTTTCTTTGGTGCTTCAGTTCACAAGTTCAAGTCCCAAATTAAGACTTGACAAATGCTGACACAGCAACAAAGAGACATAATTTCCTGTTAAGGGTACTCACATTCTGCACAGAAAGTAAAAACAAGATCTTATGTGTGGTGCATGAATAATATCCAGATAAAACTCTCTTGTCGTATTTCAAACACAATGACAATAATCCCCATCTTATATGAACCATGGTAATTTTTCTTAGTCTGTTTAAAAATCCAATCATTTGTATGAACCATATAAAACTACATATTAGCTATACTATTAGCCCAATAAATTACAAACTATTCAGTTCCTAATCTATAATATAGCCTCAATACTCTTAAAATATGTGTTTAACAGTTTTTCTTATTTCTTGTGGTTGAAAATCTTTCTAAAATGTACTACTTTACTCTTCCACCTTGGAAACTAAGAATTTTAAATTAATATAGTGTTCTTTTAATAGTTACAGGATCTAGAGTATTGAGTGATACCATTACTAGGGCCAGAAACCATTGTGTAAATATAGATGATGTAGAGAATTGGTTTAAAGGTGTTTCATGGAAGTTTTATTTTAACTAAGTTCCTTATTGTGTATGTATATATATATATATATATATATATATATATATATATATGAATATGTCATTTGCCTTTTTTTTACCTTATTAAAGGAGAATTTAACAAATTTTATTAATCAGATCAGGCAATTAGATAGGTCTTAGTTAATTGATGGTTTATTCTTTGAAGAAACATACCTTTTATTACTTTTATACAGTAAAGCAAAAATAATTCATGAAATTCCGACTAAGAACCAAAATGACCCCTACTCCCATTTTTCAAGACATACTAGAAATGATCCATTTAACCAACATTTCAAGACACAGAAAAGTATTCATGTTTTATTCCAGTTTCACAACTGCAATTCCAAAGTTAATTACCATATTCATAAGCAAAAGATAGATATTAGTATAGAAAGAGCATGGGCTTTGGAGTCTGAGCACCCTGGATTTGAGTTCTGGTTACTCAAATGATAAGCAACTTGGCTTTTCCAAGTTTACTTCTTCTTTTTTTTTTAAGTTTACTTAACTTCTAAACTAGGTTATCATGTCTGCTGGATGGCGATTATAACATTGACTAGGATTGTTGGGAAAATTTAATTAGGTAAGCTTCTTAAGTTACCAGGCAAGTTCCTGGAACACAGTATGCATTCAACAAATATAAATTCCCTAACCTTGGTCTCATAAAATATGTGTTTTCCCATGACTGGGTCTATAGCTAAAATTGTCCAGATAAAAATAGTATGTGTAATATGTGAAATAATACTAGATATGTTAAAAAAAAAAAAAACAGAAAACCCAAAAACCTCTAAGAGAGATATTAAACTTTAGTAAAAATTATTTTAAAAATTTAAGTTCTCACATCCCAGTCCTAGAGATTCTAGATTCAGTACTGTGGGTGAGGACCTGAAAATTGATATTTCTAATCTTAGGTAATTCTAATGCTGGTTGCCTGAGAAATCAGTTTTTGAAAAACACTGCTAAAGGTTGACCTATTCACAATAGGAAACACCCATACACTTATGACAGCAAAATAAAATGAAGAGCTAACAATTTTTCCATCATTAGTATGATACCAAATACCAATCAATAAAACATGCATTTAAAAAATAATAAATGTATTTAATAAATTCTGCACATTAGATTTGAATGAAGATAGCCAGATAAACAATATAAAATTCATGTCTAATTCATGTCTAAATGAGAGGAAAAGGAATATAAACTCTCCTGGAATTGAACCAGGAAGAGTTATTAAGGAAATGACAAAGAAACTGAAGTTGTAAGGAAGTTTCACTGTGCATAAACCTATCACAGACCTCAGATTCTAGGATGCTGAGTCTCCTTCACTCCTTGAGCAGATGACATGCCACTGAGAATGAAATGGAATGGAAATAATCTATTTTACTTAACTAACACAGAAAAAAACCCACGATATTAATATTAGTAATGAGGTTTATTATCATGTATTTATGCTTTTGACATACTTTATTGAATTGAGGATTTTAAGTGTATTTCGACTTTTTTCTTCTATAAAGAATGACTTCTTTTCCAAAGTACGCTTAATACAGTATCTTCTCTTTCTGGAGGAGAATATGGTTTGTTTTCATGGTATTGGACAACAAACTGGGCTAAGTCATGAAAGAATGTGGGATATTTTTAAGTTTGGAGATGCAACAATTGAAATCAGTGTAGCTTTGCACACATATGAGGTGGTTCACTTTCTTTCTAAAGGCAATTTGCTATTTACAATAGTACAACTGTCTGTTTTATAATTTTCCTAATGCTATTTTGTGAATGCATAATGAAAACAAAAGACAATGTGTATAGAATTATATATTAGTCTTTTATCATGCAAAAAAGAATGAAAAGAACCAATATTACTAGCAACTGATGGTCTAAACAGCATGTGTAAGCTCTTAAAAATTACTTTTGTATCTCCTTATAAGTAATAAACATAAAGTCTGGTAAAAGCTATTAAATTAAAAACTAGGGTGTCGGGACACCTGGCTGGTTCAGTGGTTGAGCGTTTGCCTTTGGCTCAGGGTGTGACCCTGGGTCGGGGATTGAGTTCCACATCAGTCTCCCTGAGAGGCGCCTACTTCTCTGCCTGTGTCTCTGCCTCACTTTCTCTCTCTCTCTCTCTCTCTCTCTCTCTCTCATGAATAAATAAATAAATCTTTAAACAAAAACCTAGGGTGTTAATTGTTACCCACACTAAACATAAATTTAAAAATTCTTTCCACACTACACAATCATGATTAATATCAGGTCAATTTTATTCCTTACATTCTTAATATGTACTTGAGTATTGATCAAAAGATAATTTGTCAATTACCATGAATTGTTGATACCTAAGAAATTTCATGACACAGCTTCTCAGAAGTACTGTAAATTAATGTCTGAGAGTTATATGATAAAAATATGCTTCCAAATTAGTTCATAACAAAGTACTTCTGATAAAGAAAAATCAATGTAAAGAATTTGAATCTTTGAATCCTAAATATGTAACAACTATTGATTGTTTCCCATGCATAAAACATAGAATATATGCTCACATTTTTAAAATATACTTATGAGCAATGGTCTTCATTTATATATTCCACTTCTACACTCAAAGAGATCCAAAATCCTATAGCTCAGACAAAAGCTAAAATTAAAAAAAAAAAAGTCTTTTTTTTTTTTTTAGGTGAATCGAAAATGAATTTTTCTTGGGTTATATAGTGACTGCAGGGAGTTCTGTTTTTAAGTAAATAAGGTTATTTTGACTTCAAAAGTTAAGTATGGACATTAGAGGATTAAAAAAGTATTCAACTTACAAAATGTTCTACTCTAAGCAAGTTTTTTTTTTTGCCTTTATTATACACTGAGTTACTGCCTTAAAAATTTTAGTCTTGAGCTTAATATAAGTATTAAGATGCATAACAGCATTAGATAAGAGGATATATATATATATATATATATATATAATTTATAAAACTACCTATGTAATTTGAAAGCCTGTGAAGCCATAGCGAACTGTACTCCTGAGTTTCTAGAGGGATAATAATGAAAGAGGATTTTTAAATATTATAATTATTTTATGAATTAGGTTTATGTTATATCATCTTTGTATAAAAATGGTAGCACAACCATATTTCTTTTTGACAGCTCTTTTTACAAATGGGATTTTGAAGAGTCTACCAGTAATCTTTAAAATAAATGCCATCAGGAATAATAACAATGATAATGATAATTATAATAACCTTGTATTAAGTATTAACTGAGAGGCTATGTATTAAATGGTTTATAGCTATAGATCACTAATTCCTCATAACATATTTATGATCCATATAAGCCCTTTTGTAGACAAGAGAACCAAGTCTCAAAGAGGTTAATTAACTTGCTCAAATTTCCCCTGTAGATCTCAGTATTTTAATCCAGATCTGCTGACTTCAGAATTATTTAATCACTACACTCTACTGGGTCCCACATGCTGCTGTTTCTTTATATAAATTCAGGTATGTCATTAAAAAATAATAGTGCCTTTCTTCAGTTGATTAAAAAAGGTTATTATTGGCTCTCATCTGATAATGCTGTATTTTAAGTACAAACTGACCTGGCACTTTCTGATTCTAATATCTGAATGTTGTCACCTACCTACCATCTCAATGCACAGTTCATCCTTGGAAGGTGCACTTAGCTGGAATCCAGGTGCTAGGATTAGATATGTCCTTCAGTGAATAACACTATTAAAAGTTTGTATCCATAAATGTAAATTGACTGACTACAGAAGGTTCTTCCCAGGTGAACTGAGCCAGGTCTAGTTTTTCAGTAGCTATTTGGAGGTAGTTGCTTAGAAAATCAAATCAAACTCACAGACAATGAAACACAGTCTCACTTGGCTGGTTTTACTTGGGATTATCCAGCTCTTTGCTTCCCATGCAGATAGCAAGTAATTTTTCAGTGTATTGTAATTTTGGAAGGTCTATAGAGGTGTACTTGACATACAATATATTGCAAGCATTTAAAGTATAAAATTTTATAAGCTTTAGTATATGTCTATATCTATGAAGCCATCACCACTATCAAGATAATGAACATATATCCAGAATCTCCAAAAGTTAATCATGCCCTTGGTATTCCCTCCTTTCCTGTTTCTTATATCCCAAACTTCACGTTTCCAGGCATCCACTCATCTGCTTTGCATACTATAGATTAGTTTGCATATTCTACTGTTTTCTGTAATTCAAAAATTATAGTGTATATTATTTTGGGGGGTCTAGTTTCTTTAATGCAATAGAATGACTTTTAGATTGATCCATGTTGTATATCCACATTGTGTTACACTGTGTGGACATATCACAATTTGCTATTAGCTGTTTACCTACTGATGAATATTTGGATGATTACCAGTTTGAGGCTATTATTAGTAAAGCTGTTATAAACATTTGTGTACATATCTTTGTATGATGCATTCCTTCTTTTCTTCTGGTAAATCCCTAAAAATAGAATAGCTGATCATATGGTAGGTGTATGGTGTTAGAGAAACTGCTTATCTTTTCATTATTGTTCCATTTTATATTCCCAATGCAATAATTTTGCCATTAGTTTTCAGATTTTAAATTTTAGCCATTTTTTTATCATTGTGCGGTAGTGTTTTATTTGGTTTTAAGTTGCCTATCCCTTAAAACTAATGAAGTTGAGTGTTATTTTTTGTCCTTGCATGTCATCCGTGTATCTATTTTGGTGGAGTATTAGTTCAAGCCTTTTGCCAACTTTAATTGGGTTGCCAGTTTTATTATTCAATTTTTAGTTCTTTATGTATTCCAGATACAACTCCTTTATGAGGTATATGCATTGTATATGTTTTCTCCCACTACATAACTTGTTTTTAACCTTCTCTAATACCATGTGTCAGCAAATGTTTCTAATTTATATGCTATCCAAACTTTTTAAATGATTGTGCTTTAGGAGTCATATCTATATTTTCCCTTAATTCAGGGTCACATATATTTCCTTTCTTGTCAAAATTTTATAGTTTAGGTTCAGATCGATGGCACATTTTGAGATGTGTGTATATATATAGGATTGTGAGGTATAGATCAACATTCTTTTTTTTCTATATGGATATCCATTTGCTTCATTACCATTTGTTGAAAAGACTGTCCTTTTTCCATTGAATTCCCTTTGTATCTTTGTAAAAAATCAGTTGCCCCCACATGTGTGTCTGTTTCTATACTGTTCTAGATCAACTTTGCCTATTTGATAGTTTTAATACACTGTCTGGGATAATATATTTTTACAATAACGTTTTTTATTCAGGTAATGTTAGCCCTTCAAATTTGTTCATTTTCATTGTCGTTGTATTCTATTATCTTGGCATTTACATACATATTTTAAAATAAGTGTGACAATTTCTATAGAAATGTTGGCTATATTTTTTATTGTTTTTTTCAATATTCATAGATTTGAGGAAAATTAACAATTTAAAATTATTGAATCTTCCATCGCCCTAACAAGGCATAGACTCCATTTATTTACATCACTTCTAATCTATCTGAGCAGAGTTTTTTGGTTATTATATAGCTCTTTTATTACATATAGGTCTATATTTATTATTTAGGTTTTTATTGTATAGGTCTTATACATTTTCTGTCAGATTCACCCCTAATTATTTCATATTTTTGAAAGTGAAAAATTGTACATTTAATTTTTTAATTTTTTGTTTTTAAATTGTTCATTGCTGATACATGGAAATATAATTAATACTTGTATATTGATGTTATCTTGCTATGTTGCTAAATGCAGTAATTGGTAGTACCATTTTTGTAGATTCCATTGGATTTTCTACAAAGATGATGTTACTTTTTTCTTTGCAAACTGGTGTCTTTAAATTTTTTCTCACCTTACGTAATGGCTGGAATTGCCCGTAGTGTTTAATAGAAATGGTAAATGTGAACATTGATTTGCATTTGGTGGTGTTGTTCCTGAATTTAGGGCAAAAGTGTTCCATCTTTCTCATTAAACAAGATGTTAGCTGTAGCTTTTTCATAGAGGCAGCTTTTAAGGTTAAGGAATATCTCTACTACTACTACATTTACTGAGAATTTTTGTTTGTTCATTTGTTTAGAAATAGATGTAAGATTTTGTCACTTGGTATTGTTGAGATCATCATGTGGCTTTTATTTTTTTCATGTGTTCATATGATGGATTTATTGATTTATGTTAACCCCACCTTTATTAGTGGAGTAAACCCCATTTTCTCTTTTTAATTTTTTGTTTTACATATGTTTGGTTTGGCATGAGGTAGTTGCTGACTTTAAAAACTTGTCAGGTAGTAATTTTTTTTCTCCTATTTCAATCTCTGGATGAATTTTAAGATGTAATAGTTCTTCTTACATGCATTTTATAATTCAAATGTAAAGTAATTTTAAGCCTAAAACTTTCTTTTTGGAAAAGTTTATAATTATAAAATGCAGTTTTTAAAATAGAAAGCTATTAAGTTTATCTATTTCTTCTTGCACATTCTTTGGTAACTTGTATCTTTCAAGGAAGCAATCCTTTTCTTATAAATTGTCAACTTTTGTGGCATAACACTGTTCTTGGTATTACCTTCAGTACTTGATACCATCTTTTCATCTTTTCCTGAAATTAATAGTTTTTCTCTTATCTATTTTCCCTCATCATTGTATCTAGAAATGTATCAAAGTTTACTGATTTTCTTACCAAGATGTTGACTTCATTTATTTTCTGTTTTCTACTTTTATTTCATGACTTCAGCTCCAATTTTTATTTCCTTCCACTTAATTTGGACCTAATTTTCTCTTCCTTTTTCTAGTTTGTAAGGTGGAAGCAAAGGTTGTGAATTTGGGAGCTTTCTTTTTTCTAGTAAAGATTCTTAATGCAATAAATTTTCTCTTAAGTATTGTTTAAGTGGCACCCCATAAATTTTGGTACATTGTCTACATTTTCATTTAGTTTAAAAAAATATGTAATATCCTTTGGAATTGTTTTGATCTGTGGTCTACTTTAAAAATGTGTTATATATAGGGGCACCTGAGTGGCTCAGTGGTTGAGTATCTGCCTTTGGCTCATGTCGTGTCCTGGGGTCCTGGGATTGAATCTCACATCGGGCTCACTGAAGAGAGTCTGCTTCTCCCATTGCCTATGTGTCTGCCTCTCTATGTTACTCATAAATAAATAAATAAATAAATAAATAAATAAATAAATAAAATTTTTAAAAGTGTGTTACATAATGTTGAAATGTTTAATAATTTTTTATATAGCTCTGTGTTAAGTCTAATTCTACTGAAGTGAGAGAAAATCTTTGAATATTATGAGTCCTTTGAAATTACTGAGCATTTTCATATTGATGTTTTACCTTGACAAAAGTTTTGTGAACACTTGGACTATGTCTTCTATAGTTGATGAACAGGGTATTATAAACTATCAATGATAATTTTGTTTCATAATATTTTTCAACTATTTTATTCTTTTTTTCACTTTATAAACTTTAATTCCAGTATTGTTAACATACATTGTTATATTAGTTTCATGTGTATAATATAATGATCCAACGATTCTATTCATTACTCAGTGCTTAGTGTTTTTGGTTTGTGGTTACCATTAGGCTTTTATATAATATATTCTGCATATAGCAGTCTATAATAAGATGATGATCACTTAAGTTTGAATCCATTCTTTACCCTTATCCCCTCTATGTCTTAGGTATATGGACTCATATTTTACATCCTTTTTTAATTTATGAATTCCTTAGCTGATTTTTACAGAAATATTTTTTTTACTGCTTGCATGTGTGTGTGTGTGTGTGTTCAGACTCTCACTTATGTTCTTACCTTTACACTCAAAGAGTACCCTTTACTGTTTGTTGTAGGACTGGGCTAGTGACCATTAACTCCTTTAGTATTTATTAGTTTGGAAAACTCTTTCTCTCTCCTTGTATTCTGAATGATGACCTTGGTGGATAGGGTATTCTTGGCTGCACATTTTTCCCTTTCTACTCTTTGAGTATATCATGCCCCTCTCTTGTGACTTGCAAAGTTTCTGCTGAAAAATCTGCTCATAGCCTTGAGGCGTTGCCCTTGTATGTAACTGTCTTCTTTTCTCTTGCTGCTTTTCAAAATTTTTTTTTTCATTCCCTACTTTTTTGCCATTTTAATTACTATGTGTCTTGATGTGGACCTCCTTGGGTTTATCATTTGGGAAGACCTCTATGTCTCCTAGATCTGGATATCTGTTTCCTTCCCCAGGTTCAGGAAGTGTTCAGCTATTCTTTCTTCAAATAAATTTTCTGCCCCCTTTTCTTTCTCTTCTTCTTTAGGGATTCCTATAATGGGAATGTTACTATGCTGGATAGAGTCACTGAATTCTCCAAGACTATTCTGTTTGCATAATTTTTTTCCATCTCATTTGCTCAGTTAGGTCACTTGCAATTAATTTGTCTTCCAGGTCAGTAATTTGTTCCTCAGTTTCATCTAGCCTGCTATTTATTCCATCAAGTATATTTTTAATTTCATTTATTATATCCTTCATCTCTGATTGGTTGTTTTTTTTTTTTTTTTTATCTTTTTGTTAATGGTCTCATTGATGTCCTCCACTACTTTTCTCAAGTCCAGTAAGTATCTATATGATCATTACTTTAAATTCTAATCAGGCATATTACTCATACCTGCTTCACTTAGGTCTCTTGCTGTGGTTTGGTACTGTTCTTTCATTTGGGATGTATTTCTCTGTTTCTTCATTTTCTGTAACTTTCTGTGTATGTCTCTGTTATCGTAGCAAAGTCAACTATGTCTCTGTCTCTTGCTTTTGTTAGCAATGGCCTTATGAAGAAGAGGTCCTATAGTGCTCACAATGCCATCTTTCCTGTTCCCCAGGGCCTGACACTTTAGGCAATGTCTCCTACATGTGTTGTGTGCATTTGCTGTTGAGTCCTGGCCTATTTTTCCTTCAGTCCAGTTGCTTGCAAAGTCTCTGTTTGCCTATTATGGCTGATGTTTGGTTGCCAGCAGGGGTCAGGTGCATCTTGACAAAGTCTGTGCTGATCTGCTTGTGAAATGAGACCTGCTGCTGTTGCCATCACCACCACTGGAATCGAGATCCCAGAAAGCATGTGGGTTGGAAGACAAGGGGTGCATAGCATTTGTGCTAGTCTTCTGGGAAGAGGGGTCCCACAGCACCAGAACTGAGGCAAACATGACTGAGACCAGTATCCACAAAGCTCACGGAGCTGGGGCTTGCTGTAAACAAGTTAGGTAGCAAAGGGGGGGCACTGTTCTGATCTCTGCATGTAGCCATGTGTTTATGCTGGGGATGGGAGGGGACAATGGGGAGTTCCAGTTCCTGTGTTCCTGGTGGGGTCTCTCTGTAGCCCCTGCTTCTCAAGGCTACTTTCTGGGATAAATCACATTCACTATTCTCTGACGCTGGAATTCTTCAAACTGCCAGTTCATTGCTGTATTTGCAAGAGCTTCTTGTTCTGTTCCCTCTCTAAGGGTGGGGACTCTGTTAACTCTGCCCTCTGACTCTCCCACAACCGAGGCTGCCAGTTTTTTAAATTCCAGGCTTTAAATCCCACTGCCTGTAAGAACTCAACTCAACCTTCTCACTTTCCAAGCCAAATGGTACCGGGATTTGTCTTCCATGTTTGGGTCCTCATTTTGAAAGTCTGTTTTTGTCCTTCGTGGCTTCAGCTACCTCCCCACAGCAGACAGCCAGATCTGTTTCACTCCTAAACCTCCTCTTCACCGTTCCTACCTTCTTTGATGAGACTTCTTCTGTACCTTTAGTTTTGGAGCTTGTTTTGTCAGTCTTGTATCATTGTCTGCATTGTTTCCACTGATGTGAGTGTTATCTAGCTGTATGCCTGTGATAAGATTAGCTTAGTGTCCTACTCAGTTATCTTCCCAGCCTCTCCTCCTCAACTCTTTGGTCCTTGCCATTTCCTATCTATATGTTCTAGCTATTGAACATGTTCTAGCTATTGTTGATAGAGGGGTATTCACATCATCAACAAAATTGAATCTTTTATCTCTTTTTCTCTTTGTTCTGTCAATTTTTGTTTTACCTATTTTGAATCTATTATCCAAGTGCATCAGTGTTAAGATTTATATAACCTCTTAAAGAATTGATGTTTTTATCACTATGGAAATAAACTTTTTATCCCTGAAAATAACTTTTATCTCAACTCAACTTTATCTAATTTTAATATAGCCACTTCAGCTTCCTATTGGCTAATATTAGCATAATTTAGCTAGTAATGTTAGCATAACATTTTACTTTTGACCTAGTACTTTCTTTATATTGAAGTATATTTCTTAATAACATATAATTAAGTCTTGGTTTTTAATCGATACTGATAATAACTGACTTTTAATTGATGTATTTAGTCCTTTTTAATTGATGTGACCATTGATAAAGCCAAATTCAAGTTTATCATCTTGCTCTTTAAAAAACATTTACACTACCTATTGCCTTTTTTCCTGCCATCTTTTGTAATTTTATGATCAGTTTTGTCTCCTTTGTTGGGTTATTAGTTATAATTATTTGTTTTGTTATGTTAGTGGCTATGTTAGCATCTTTAATATATATTTTAATTTATCACAATCTATTTTCAAATTGTATTATCCCATTTTACCTAAAGTATAAATATCTTAAAGCATTATAATTCCTTTTCTCCCTTCCAACCATAATCATATTTTCATTTATTTTACTTATTTATATGTTATAAACTACATAATAAATTATTGCCATTATAAAGGCACTTATTTAGAATACATATTTAAATAACAAGAAATCATTTATTATGTACTCTTTCTGATCTTTTTCATTCTTTTGTGTTGACCCCTATTTCTATTTGCTTTCATTTTCTTTCTGCCTGAAAGACTACCACTTTTTTTCAAAGATTTTATTTTTTATTCATGCGACAGAGAGAGGCAGAGACACAGACAGAGGGAGAAGCAGGCTCCATGCAGGGAGCTGGATGCAGGACTTGATCCCAGATCCCCAGGATCATGCCCTGGGCTGAATGCGGCACTAAACCACTGAGCCACCCGGGCTGTCCCAACTTTACCATTCTTAAATAGTGGGTTTGAAAGTAATGAAATTTTTAGCTTTTGAATGTCTTAAAAAGTTTTTTATTTTTTCTTCATTTTTGGAAGATTTCATTGGGTATAGAGTTCATAACTTTTTTCATTTCTTTAAAAATGTTGCACAGCAGTATTCTTCTGTGGATAGTTTTTAAGAAAGACTCTGCTGGCATCTTTATTTTTGCTCTTTTGAACATACTTTAGATGCTTTTATAATTTTATGTTTGTCTTATGATTTAGATGATTTGGTTACAGTACACAGCAATGTAGTTTTCTTCATGTTCCTTAGCTCTACATTTGCTAAAGTCTTGGATCTGTAAGTTTATAGTTTTCATCAAGTTGGATATAGATTTGGCCCCTTTCAAGTGTTTTTTTCAGTCCTCCTTTTTCTCTCCTTTGAGGTCTCCAATTACATGCATATTAGTTCTCTAGGCCACTCAACGTTTTCCTTCAGTTTATTAGTGACCTGGAGTTGTTTCTTGTTTGTTTGTTCCTGTATTCATTTTCTAAATTTCTAATCCCATTTCTTCAAGTTCACTATTTTTTCTTTCTTTCTTTTTTTTTTTTTTTAAAGATTTTATTTATTTATGAGAGACACAAAGAGAGGCAGAGACATAGGCAGAGAGAGAAGCAGGCTCCATGCAGGGAGCCTGATGTGGGACTTGATCTTGGGACTCCAGGATCATGCCCTGAGCCGAAGGCAGACGCTAAACCGCTGAGTCACCCAGGCATCCCAAGTTCACTATTTTTTCTTTAAAATGTCTAATCTCCCATTAACAATATCTAGTGTATTTTTCATCAACAAAGTACAGTTTTAATTTCTGAATTTTAACTTGAAGGTTTTAAATCTTTTCCATGTCTCTATATAATTTTTTATATGTGTTACAAATTCAGTACTTTTAATGTTATTGTCTACTAATTTTAACATCTGGTTTAGTTCTGGATCAGTTTCAGTTAGTTGATTTTCCTCCTCATTATTGGTCAAATTTTCCTAATCTTTGCTTTGCCAGAAATTTTTTATTAGATTCTAATTGTTCTATGTCGTGACTGTTACCCTGATCTTTCCTGGATTTTTTTTTCCCTATAGATCTTCATGGCTTTTATTCTGAGACATAGTTAAATTATCTAAAAACATTTTATTGTTTTTTATTCTCGCTTTTAAGATTTGAGAGAAGGATCAGACCTCTGTTTAACGCTGTGCTAATTATTCTCTGTTCTGGATAAGACCTTTTTATATACTTCATCCACTGTTCCATGAATTGTAAGATTTCCAAATCTTTCTCTTAAATTAAGTTTTAAAATGTTAATTCCAGTATAGTTAACATACAGCGTTATATTAGTTTCATCTGTACAGTATAGTGATTCAACAATTCTGTACATTACTCAGTGTTCATCAAGATAAGTGTGTTCTTTAACCCCGTCATTTATTTCAGCAATCTCTCCCTCCTACCTTCTCTCTGGTAACCATAAGTTTGTTCTCTAGGGTTAAGAGTCTATTTTTTGATCTCTCTCTCTCTCTTGTTTTTCTGGTTCTTAAGCTCCATATATGAGTGAAATAATATGGTATTTACTTTTCTTTGACTTGCTTATTTTGCTTAGCATTATACTCTATAGTTCCCTCCATTCATGTTGTTGAAAATGTCAAGGCTTCATTCCATTTTATGGCTGAATAATATCTATCTACTATAGATATACATATATAATTTCTTATTGATTCATCTGTTGATGGTTACTTGGGCTGCTTCCATATCTTTGCTATTGTAAATAATGCTGCTATAAACATAGGGGTGCACTTATCCCTTGAATTAGTGTTTTTGTTTTCTTTGCATAAATACACAGTAGAGCAGTTGCTGGATGATAAGCTAGTTCCATTCCACTTTGAATTCCTACCAACAGTGTAGAGGTTCACCTTTTCCTACAACCTTATCTATGCCTGTTTCTTGTGTCATTGATTTTAGCCATTTTGACAGGTGTGAGGTGGTATCTCATTAAAATTTTCTAGTTTTTCTAATAGGAACATGCCACATTCTCAGCACTGGATACTCCATCTGTCTGTCCCCCTTGGTCCTTTTGTTACTATTCTTGTATGTATAAAACAATCAGTACTCTGCTAGAATAAGCCCTTTATATTTATCTAGAGCTCTCTATTTGCACAGCACTTTATTCTCCTGTATTTATTCTACAAATTCTCTTTGCCTTTCCCCAGAATCTCAATTCCATCCCTTTTCTCAGAGATTCTTTCTAGCCTTACATGAGTATTCTGTTCTTATGCCTGGAAATTCTCTCAGGCAGTAAGTTGGAGAAAACCTAGTATTCACCTTATTTCCTTTCCTCCTCTCCATGGTCAACCTCTCTTTTAATCTTCAATTTTTGGTTGTTTTCAATAAGATTGCAAGTCCTGTACAATTTACTGTATCTTGGCTAGAAGCAGAAGTCCTCAGTTTATTAGTGAAAATCCAATTTTCTTATGAAAGTATCAGTTATTAAAATTACTGAACCACAACTTGATATTCCTCTTTGGTTAAGTGTACAGAAATATACAGATTGATATTAATTTAGAATATTTCAAAAGCCCCCCAAAGTACTGTGCCATGGTCTTTATGTTTATTCACAATCTTTTTTACACAACATTGCTCAAATTCTGATTTCTTCTAAAAGCTTTGTAAAGTACTTGTGAGAGGAAAACATTTGGAGTATAAAATTCAACCAGTTGTAATTATTTTTTTCTATCAAGCCTAATGTCACTCATATATGAAAAAAGAAACCCAGAACTCTAATGCCAGTGTTGAACCTGCATTGAAAAATGAAAAGTTTTTATTTCTAGACCTGACACCTTACAAATCATTTGACTTCTCTAAGTTTTTATTGTTAAAAAAATAGTTATAAGATTTAAAGTGCTATAACTACTAGCTTCAATTATACAAAATGGGTTGTTACAAAAATTTTTTACATGAGAACTAACAAGAGTTGGATTATAAAAGGAAATTTTGGAATAAAATAGAGGTGTCTCTGACAAAAACATGACAGACTCATATGGTTAAAAAACAGTAACTTCATGGCTGAGGTATACTGAGAAGGGAGTGGACTGCAATAGTGCAATGTATAAGGATTGTAGGCAAAGAGAGAAGACTTCGATTAATGCTGAAGATTCACCTTAAAGCCCAGGTACTTTCACTTCATAAAAAAAATCTCAGTCTTGAAACACATAGAAAACATTCCAGAAATGAGAATAATAATAACAAAAATCTTGAAAAAGTTTGTGGTATATATACAACTTTTGTTTCAAATGTAATTATTACCCTAAAAACTAAACACATTATATAATAATATGCTTTAAAAATTATTTTCAGATGTTTGGGTATTTCAGTAAGTGCAAGGTACCCGGGAACTAAGTTTCTACATTAAGGACTGTATTTAATTTTGGCTTTTTTGATATTTAAAGCAAAGAGGGAAGCATATTAATTGATATTTATTTAAATAAAATTAAATTTATATGAGACACTTATATCCTGATACCAAATATTGACCATTTATTTACATGAGAATGTGTGTGTATAAATATGTAATATTGTACACACTTATAATGTGAAATGATAAAATACTGTAACACAAATAATTTATAATTTGATAGACAATAGAATCAACTTTGCATTTTAGGCAATCAGAATGGTTTTAATTCATCTTTTATTTTTTTTAAAGTGCCATGTTTGCTAGTAGTTTCAGTTTCTCAGTCTTTCAAGTTACAAAAGGATTTTTAAAAATCAAAGTAATAAAACCTATGACAGCCAGTCACAGTTTCTATTGTTGGTTAGAGATTAGAAAAACAAGTAAAGATACATTGGTTAAATATATTTCAAAGGACTCACCATTTGTTTGGTCTTTTATGAACTTGGTCATTTAAAAATCCTTCCAGAATTTCAGGAGATATTCTTTCTTAAATATGGCAGGTACTGTAGAAATTAAGAGATCAAAACCTATTCCACCCTAATTTTATTCCTTCACTCTGCTCTTTGAGGATGGATATCTACACTTCCTAAAAAAACATTATCTAGTTTAGACTGTTAGATTTGAGGAGGCCAATTGGCAAAACTCTTTAGTTGGTAAGTTATGGAGTGCTCAGGGTTAAATTTTAATGATTGGTGTTCATATTTCCTTCCCACACAGTTTAAAAAGCTAGCAGTTGTTAATATTCTAAAATTTAATACATTTTAAGAATTTAATTTACCTTTATAGGGATTTTCCATGTTAAAATCAATATAAAAACTTTTTAAAATGTATTTTGTTTTGAATTTGAGATACCCATATGACATGATCACACACATATTTTTCTTTATATATTCATATGGAACAGCTGAGTGTCTATGAATATGATATTGATTTAAGCTCTGCACAAGGTTCAAATTTGAGTTTAATTTTAAGTATGAATTCAAGATTCTGTTTAATTTTAAACATGGAATTGATAGCATTTGAGTTTTTTTTTAAGTGAATGGACATTTTCTAATTTTGCTGATTGAGTCCTAATGGTGTGTTATGAAACTTAAAACTTTAAAACTGTGACATTAAAATATAATGTCCTGTAAAGTTTATTCATCTAAATAAACGTTAAGGATGGGGCAAGGCTTCTCAAAAAAGATACGCCAAAGTTGATTAAAAAAATGTTTTTCTCTATTTATAAATGAAGAAAAAAACCCAATGTAGCAAGTATCAGTTTGTCTTCCTTTTTTAGTTACCTCAGGAATTTATTTTGTTGGAAAAATATCAATATTTTTGTTTAAAAATTTATTTCTTAAAAAAAATTATTTCTTTAGTTGATAAAACAAGCTATGTATGGAAAAACTCCAACTACCATGGACTACTCAGAACATCCTACTGTGGCAGTGCTGCATTTTCTACCAATGTGATTTGTTCCACACAAGGAATACTGGCATTTTAACTGAGGAAACACCAAAGAATAGGGATGAGAAATATTAGGAACTCTTCAGGCTGTAAGTTAGGTCTGATCTGAATTTGTAAAACATAACTATTGTAGCCCCAATTATTTTTCTCATATCTTTAAAATATACCGAACTACAGAGAGCACAGGATACAATTTAAATTGCACAGACCCTCATCCTGAGCTTTTTAATAAGTAGCTGTGCTGTAACAGTAAAAAAAAAAAAAAAAAAAAAAGAGAGAGAGAGAGAGAGAGAGAGAGAGAGATTGAAAGAAAAAACTTTTAGTCTCTTCTCCCCAGGGTGCACAGGATCTCTGGAGAAGGTGAAGGTCACCATTTAGTTGGCATCTGAATTTATTTTCTTTTTTCTATTCCTTAGCACAATTTATTAGTTGAATTTAAATATAGTCAATTCTATTGTCCTTGAAAGGTAAACAAATACTGGAATTTTTTTACATGCATACAGAAAGGTATTATGTGAAATATATATTGGTTAAATAAATAAGTGGTACTTGAAATTCATATGGGGTCTTCTACTCAGAGGTTTGTTTAATAATTCAAAGTAAACCAGTGATAAAGAGAGCAATGCATTGGGTGAATTGCTTATTAATTGTGTTAATAGAATTTAATGAAGGGATTTGGTTGTATAATATATAACTTGTTTCTTAATGAAAGTGGTTTTATCTGTGTAATTAAAGTTTGAGTTATCTAACACAATATGATGGATTGTTTATCTTCAGATTGTGTACCAATTTATAAATGTTGTCTCTATGCTTTAACAACTAAATTAGAAATATGGTTTGTCCCTGGAGTATAAAAATTAGAAATTGGTACAAGTAGAAAAAAATACTGTCCTCAGTAACCCTGATAGTTTCATTAACAACATGCTAAAAGACAGGAGTCAAAAATGTCTCTTTCTACTATCTCTATAGCTATTGGTTAAGTTTGGATTTTTATATTCAAAAATGTTGAACTTGATAATAATTTTCTCCACTTGTTTTACATATTTTGCATATTAAGTACAATTTCCTCCTAGAAACAAATTTGTTCATATATTCAAAATAAGCTTTTACCAATTCTAAAACCCAACACCTGGAATTTTTCCTACAGAAAATTTCAGTCATTGAAGGTGGTGGTATCTGTTTCCAGTTAGAACATAACCATCAATTATACTGCTGATGACCAGTGTTACTTATTTTCTTGACAAACAATGGATTCAGATATATGATGTTATTTATTCATGATAATAATTGAGCAATGAATTAGTGCATCATATACTTATTGGGAGTTGAGTCAACTCTGGTCTGATCATTTTCTCACCCACTTTGCTATTAGGCCTAGCCCTTGTGTTTCTAGATTCAAAAAAAAAAAAAAAAAATGTCCCAGTGCTTCCTTGTGCAATGGATACAAGCTGACCTCAAAAGAACTTTTGCTGCCTTGATTCAGGCCACCACAAACTGTGCTATAGCTCAGAACTTAATATGTGTTGAATGACCAGTTTACTTATGTTGTATTTTTTTTATTTCCAGTCTTTTGGGAACTGAAAGATTTTTTTCCTTTCTTTTTTTTAATTGTTTGTTTGTTTGTTTATTTATTTAGTAGAGAGAGAGCACATGAGAGCAGGGGAGAGTCAAAAGGAGAGGAAGAGAAAGAGAATCTTAAGCAGGCTCCATGCTCCATCTCACAACCCTGAGATCATGAATGGAGCTAAACTCAAGTCAGTCAAAAAAAATTAAAAAAAATAAAAATAAAAAAAATAAACTCAAGTCAGTCACTTAATTGATGGAGCCACCCAAGTGCCCCTGAAAGGAGTTTTTTTGTTCCGTTGTAATTAAAATTCAATTAATTAACATACATTGTATTATTAGTTTCAGACGTAGAATTCAGTGATTCATTAGTCTTATATAATATGCAGTCTAATTCTGTCATGTGTCCTCCTTAATGTCCATAACCCATTTACCCCACCTTCCACCCCCTCCCCTGCAGCAACCCTCAGTTTGTTTCCTGTGATTAAAGTCTCCTGTGGTTTGCCTCCCTCTTTGATTTCATCTTATTTCTCCCTCCCTTCCCCTATGATCCTCTGTTTTGTTTCTTAAATTCCACATATGAATGAGATCATGTGATAACTGTCTTTCCCTGATTGACTTATTCCACTTAGCATAATATCCTCTAGTTCCCTCCATGTCACTGCAAATGGCAGGATTTCTCTCTTTTTTTGATGGCTGAATAGTACTCCATTGTGTGTGTGTGTGTGTGTGTGTGTGTGTGTGTGTGTATACACACCACATCTTCTTTATCCATTCATCTGTTAATCCATTAATCTGGTCTCTTTCCATGGTTTGGCTATTGTAGACATTGCTGCTATAAACATTGGAGTGCAGGTGCCCCTTTGGATCACTACATTTGTAGCTTTGGAGTAAATGCCTAATAGTGTGATTGCTGGGTCATAGTATAGCTCTATTCTGAAAGGAGATTTTTACCATAATTTAATGAAGAACAGTGTTCACCTAAATTTTATTCAAGAAGTACTCACTCCTATTACATTTCACAGTCCATCTTCAATCTTTCATCACTGACTAAACTTACAGATAATTTAAATTATCTTTCTTTGAAATAATTGTAATAATTTTTTTTCTTTTTTTCATTTGGCAAACAAACCTTAAAGCATCACATGTTGTAAAATGGTCCTAGCCCATAGCTTCTGCTACTTGTGACTTGGATAGCACACTTGATCTATATCTCATTCATACAATAAGTCCACTGATCCATTCTAGGTTGTTGGACTAATGTCAAATTGCTATAAAAAATTCTAAATACTTACTTTCAATTTCTTTACTTCGGTCATCATGGACCCAAAACAAACAGTTCATGAACACTAAAACATGAGCAATGTTTTGTTTAACATTTTTCTAGGGAGCAGTAGCTTCCAAAATATTTAGACAAACTTTGGGGGGAATCATATGTTTTAAAGTAGTATCACTCTTCTGTGATTAGTACAGAAGGTTCTTATAATTTCACAGTGCTTCAAGAAACTTAATATATACTTCTGTTTATACAGATATTTAATTTTTTTAACTTGGTGATTTAATATAGGTTGAAGTCATCACAGCACTATTCTAATGAGATGCTACCTTCTATGTCCATGTTTGTCAAATCTTATTAACTCCATTTGCTAAAGTATAAAAAAAATTAGTGAACTTGTGCCATTATGTCTCTTAATCTTTTTATTTTTTGAGATTTATTTGAGAGAGAGTACATGAGAGACCAAGCAAGAGCAGGGATGAGGAGTTGGAGAGGGAGGAGCAGACTCCCCGGGAGCAAGGAGCCTGATGTGACACTCGATCCCAGGACCCTGGAATCGTGACCTGAGCTAAAGGCAGACGCTTAACCTACTGAGCAGCTCAGGCTCCCTATGTGTCTTAATCTTAACCCTTTTCAGCATGGAGGATAGAAATTAAGGAAGTAATCATTAATATTATTAACAGCTTATTATGTTAATTAAAAATAATACATCAAAAGATTAGATACCAAAACAACAGACTGAATTTACTATGTTTGAGATTCCTTTTATATAGTAAAGGCAACAAGTTAGGACAGTTGAGAAATGAAATGAGGATTCATGAGTACCTGTTTAGCTCTTGCTGGTTGCCATACCTCAGGATGTTGACAGGCATTCAAAGCCCACATGATACTGTGAGTTATGCAAGATAAACATACATCTTTAATTGTAATGCCTATCCAATGTAGCCTCCTTCTTTAATCTCTAGTGAAATATCTTTGTCCCAATTCCTTTTTAAGGTGAAGGACTTTTGCTCCAGTTATCTACTTGCATATGGTTTAATTCGTTTACATTTCATTAGCAAGAGAAGGTTGAGGACTCAGTATTAGTCAGATTTCAAAAGTGTCTTTATCATACTTCATTTTTCAATTGCAAATATGTAACATCTTCAAAAATTTTCCTTAATTATATGTGTCTGCACATTCTCAAGCAATCTACTTATATTTTTGCTAATGAAACATAAATACTCATGTTCTAAAATATTATATATAAATATATAGTACTTATACACATAGATATCTTTATACATAACTACACATATAGATACATAGAAACATTTGTGGAGATAAAATATATAGATATAAATATAAATATTGATAAATATGAATAAATATGGATATTTAACCTGATAAATTTATCTACACTTGTATAACAGTGTATAAAATAGTGTATAAAAACTATCATTCTGATTAATACTGTGTATCAATACACATTTTTGGGAGGTATACCATTTGGTGTAGAAATCATGTATAATGAGTGAGAAAACACAAATAATTTAATTTTCAAACCAGACTTACACAAACCAGTGATCTTACATATCAAGAATACAAGTAATTACATCATTAGTGAAGCAAGGAGAAAGAAAGGACCACCAACCATAGCTATCAGGTCCTTCTTTGCTACAACTGAATGCACACTGGCCAAGATTTATGTGTGCGTTTTCTAACTAATGCCTGCATCTAAATTACTTAAGAGGAAAGAGCTATTTTGATCATGCAACATTTGCGTTTTATAAACATAGAATTGCATAGCTTTTATGACATTTTCTAGAGAGCTACATTCCATAAAGCTATAAATACCAGGTGACCATAAGCAATCTTAGACTTAGGTACATACCACTAAAAGCATTTCATAGAATATTTCTCCTACTAGCAAATACTATTAATACGTTTGCCTGTAGACCTATCATCTTGTATAGATTTGTAAATATTTTATGTCATCTTTCTTTCTTTCTCAGAGGGAAATCCCCATATGGAAAAGAATAGTTTGCAGACCTCTTACATAACTATCCCCTTCTAATTGAGAAAGTAAGAAAAATTTGAACTAAATATATGAATTTTAAAAATATTCAATGCATGTAAATTAAATCTTCTTGGAAGAGATATGGAATAGTTGAATTCAGCAAGTGAACAACTTTCATTTCTGTTGCTCAAATAAAGACTTTATTCATATACACACCCATAGGTATACACATACATACACACTACTATGGCAGTTTTAAATCATCTAAGATAAACACATGAAAATCTCAATATAAAATCAATCAATGAAGTTTTTCTAGGATGTATGTAAAGAAATTAGTGATTTCATACTAAAAAAAGTGAGTAGTATCTTCATTTTGACTGATAAAAAGTGAAATTTAAAATTGTAATATTTAGTACCAAATAATCCTAGGACAAAAAGACTAATAGAGAACAAAAAATCACATTTACATTTTCTTTCAGATATGCTTTATTTGAAAGAAATTTAAAATATTTTTATTAAAGTACTTGTAATATTAAGAAGTACTACAGAGAATATTGAGAAATTATATAAAATTATGGCGTTATACCTATGCTATTATTTTGACTTGATTTAAACTCTATAGAGAGGGCACCTAGGTGGCTCAGTGATTAAGTATCTGCCTTCAGTTCAAGGCCTGATCCTGGGGTCCTGGGATTGAGTCCCACATCCGGCTCCCCACAGGGAGCCTGCTTCTCCTTCTGCCTATGTCTCTGCCTCTCTCTGTGTCACTAATGAATAAATAAATACAGTCTTTAGAAAATAATAATAAATCCTATAGAGAACTGATGAAATAATTTATCTTAGAATTATTTCCTATAGAACTCTTTTCCTTAAGAGCTGATTAAAAATCCATCAGCTTCAGAATTACCTGGGTTCAAGTAAAAATGTACATATTTAAGCTCCAGAGATAAGAGTTAAATTTGTTTTGTTGGATTTAGAAAGCTTATGTTTTAGCGAGACTCAAATGTGATTTTTTTTTTTTTTTGCATTCCAAACGATGAGGATCACTACCATAGATTTCAATAATAAATGGGAATGGTATCATGATACATTTAGCTAATAATATAATAGTCGAGTTCAGAGAACTGAATGAGATAATGTATGTAAATTGCTTATCATGGCACCTATTAGTGGGTACTCAAAAAATGTTTTCATGTAGTGTTCTCAACAGTATTAATATTTTCTCAAAAATTTTAGAAATAAAAAGTACATTAGTTGAAGTTTCAGACATAAATTGTAGATTTTGTCAAAGTTAAATTAATAGAACAATGATGTCATTCTTTAATTGTAGAGCTGGGAAAGCTTACACTACAAACCCTTTTCTTAACAATGCCTCAAAATGTAGGCCTGAAAAATTAAGTATAACAGAGGATATTAATAGGAAATACAATTTTATTTAAAAATCTGATCTTCAAGCATTTGGTTAGCCTGAAACTTTTTAGTGAAACACTTAAGGAAGAGGAAATGGAATTAGAGAAAATACACAAAAGAAACAAAAGTGGTGCAGATAGAGTTAAATTTTAAATGTCAAAATCTTGTAAGATTAAAACCATAAGACTAGGAGGGATGATAATTAAGTGGGCATATTTTTAAGATGTACTGATAAGGCAAAGACTCTCATCACCAAGAAATAACCAGAATACTGGAAAATAATGTAACTTATTAAAATGAAAAGACAGTTTTAGAACAAATAAGCCTAGCAAAGATAAACATATAGAATATACATTTTCTTTATTGAAATATCAAAATATGAAATCACTTGATAAATTTAGATAAATGTATGGTCTTCAGAATGTGAGAAGGAATTTAAAGATATTAACTATGTGCCTTTAAATTCTTAATTGGCAGATACCCATATCTTAGGATAATAAATAAATTATGATAAATAAACAAAGAAGAAAGTGCCTTAAATGTCATATCATTACCCTAAAGGGAAACATCAATGAACTGGTGATAGCTTAAGTTTGGAACAATCTATATGGTCTTTTGCTTTTTAATAAAATTAATATTCAATAAAAAATCGTAAAGTCCTATTTCCTTTAATTAGCATTTTCTATAGCTTTCTATTCAAATAAGAATTTTCTAGTCAATTACTGCTATATTTCCATATGATTAATGAATAAGATGTTGTGGTATTCGCATTCCCCTAACTGGACACAATTTTAGATTTCTTCCTGACTCTTGGCCCCTGACCTTCCTTTTGTTACACCATTTACTTGAGAGAACTTGCAACCTTAGATTCGTTGTCTGTCCCTTTGAGATGTAAATCTCCCAGTCTCTTGCCAGTTTTATACACTGGAATGTCTTTCTCAACCACCTGTGACCCATCTCTTTGAAATACAGTCAATCAAGAAAGATAGAGCCTGGATCTCCTGATCCTGGTGGGTGGGTTAGGCCCTAATTCAATAAAGGCCAATTAGCAAATGCAGATCTCCTAGCTGCGTTGACCAGTCTTCTTACAATGTCCTAGAGTACTTCCCACTAGCTCACTACAGCACTGAAAAAAAAACTCCCACTTCTTATTTCAAGAGAAATGAGATCAATCTCTCTCTCCTACTGCATTTAAATATGTTATCACTTGCTTGTTTGGTATCAAGTACACCAAGTATAAGTTAACAATCTAGTGTTTTAAAGAAATGTCTGTAATAAAAAATGGTCTTAAGAGTTTGTATTAAACCATATCATGTCAGATGAGGGCAACTTTATTTTAAATGTTCAAGATTTAAAACACATAGTTAGGAGTGTGTTAATTTCATGTTAGTAGGAACAATCTGACATTACCGACTCAATTACTTTTTTTATCCTCTATCATACGGGTACATCATCTGGAATTCTATGTAATTAATATCATTATTTTAGATGTAGGCAGGTTAAAAAAAAATTGCAGCTCCACACCTGATTTCTTACTTTTAGAAAACTTTAGAATGTTCTAAAAACTGTAGTGTAGCATATATCATTTTCTAATACCCAGAGCTATTAGATAAAATGATTAAATCCCCATCAATCACTCCATGTGGCATCAATAACAATGCTAGTGGAACAGAGCATTGTTACAAGATTAGTGCCTCCTGCTTTGAGAGTAAACATCTCGGCTTTACCTCATTTATTTTTCATAACTTCCCTACCTTTGACTCAGCATTTACAAGGCAGTAGGAGACTATTTTCTGTCGACATTCAATGTCATTTAAGTATTATATTTAGAGGTCAAAAAGTGCATAAGACTGTAAGTCATATTTAAAATTCTAAAGCACTAAAGGATGCGAAGACGTTAACAATTTAGCAGCAGTTTGGAAAATTATGAAAGGATTTTGATTAATCACTGTTATTTATGCATTTGAAGATTACTCTTAAATCCACAGAAGTCCTTTTAATCATAAAATATGTTCAGATTTAGTTTACTCCCTGGTGTTAGCCCTTGGGGAATATCTAATAATCTGTGTCATCTTACCTATTTTAACATAGAGCCATGCAACTATGGACAATACACAAGGAAATAAAGATACAAAGATCACTTAAGATCTTTGAAAGGTGCATCTGCTGGCAAATATTACTGTACATTCTATCAGTCAGGACGACTCAGAAAACAAAAATTTTCTAAGGTACTTCTAGCAGAAAATGGTCAAACCCAGGGACTTGGATGCTTACCCATCTTTGGAAGGGATAGAGGAGTGCAAGTTAGTACATTGCCATCAGGCCTTTGGCTTTTAGACCTCACCACCACCACTGCTACTACCCGAAGGTCAGGGTTACATGTGCCACATTCAGGAAGCTGGTGGTTTGGCAGTAGGATACGCAGGCCATTCCTGGCCCCACTCACTTGTCCCAGAGCATTTATGTCTTCCTGTAGCATTCATTGTCTAAATCTTAATTTATGTGTATCCTAGCTACAGATCTGAAGTTTATTTTAACTCTCTTGTGTTTGAATGGACATAGAATGGAATTAAGTACTTTGCACAAAGACCTACTGAAGTATTTAGAAAACTTTACTGTCGGGGCACCCAGGTCTGTTAAGCATCTGCCTTCAGCTCGGGTCATGATCCCAGGGTCCTGGGATCAAGCCCACCATCAAGCCCGAATGGAGGCCCACATCTGGCTCCCTGCTCAGCGGGAAGTCTGCAGCTTCCTATCCCTCTGCCCCTTCCCCTCCCCCTCCGCTCATGCTCTGTCTTTCGCTCTCTCTCAAATAAATAACATCTTTTTTTTTTTTAAAGAAAAATTTAATAAGGATGGAGACATGAAGAAAGTAAGCATTTCACTTCAGTGTTTCCTTACCTCAAGATTTCTCCTATGACTCATCTTCCTGAGACTGCTCCTTTTCCATGTTTAAAATTTCTTCCATAGAATCACAAGCTCTGCAATTTAGGGCAGTAGGATCAAAACAAATAACCTATGACATTTTGATTTAAAGCACAGGATTCAAAATTAGAAGACCTGTTTCATCCTGGCTTTGCACTGACTTGCTGTTTGACCTAGGCACGTAACTGAATCTCTTTAGGCTGAAAAGGTCTCATGATACAACTGATATCACTAGGTTCTATCTAGTAAGTAAGACCTGGAAGAATGTTGGAGAGGTTAATACATCATATAAGAATCTCAACTCTTAAAAAATTACCACCTAAGGGGATGGGCTGGTATTTGGAGAAGCCTTTTAAAATGGGGTTGCATTTTATACAAGGTCATAAAGACATGTGAGAGAGAACAAGTTTCAAAGGTGCGAAGGCCAGAGATAGCACATTAAACTCCTTCTCCCTTTGAATCATTTCTTCCTAATCCGTAAGCACAGAGTATACGAAATTTTTACTCATTCTTTAATTTTCATGATAAAGAAATTTGTACAATGTGATTTTTCCCCTAAAGTCTAAAACTAGCTTACATTCCCATGTCAAAACTTTTGAATCACACTATTCTTCTAGTTTTCAAAAATTCTCATGTTTACCTATGTCCCAGTGTATGATTTGTTAGACCTAAAATCTCTTGGAAGGCATAGATGGTGTTTACCTTTACTAGGTCCCCAGCCCCCAAACCTCATGGCATGCCTCATACGCTGCACTTAGGAAATACTTGGCAAAATAGGGAATAGAATGGTAAGGTGGTAGCAGGAGATCTGCAAGGAAAAGGTGGGTTGCAGAAATGTTATAAACACCTTGTGAAATAAGGACTTGAAATTTTAGTAGGCAAAGGAGGACTTACAAGATTGTTAAGCAGTAAGAAGTGATTCTATATGATATATGTATAACTAGGTGGCTGGTGAGAAATATATTGATTTATTAACTTCTTTGTATGTTCAAATTGAGGGAAATGGCATTTATGAATTGTTGGCAGTTTCAGTGTCTGGAGGTAGAAAATAAATTACTCCTGGAAGAGAATTCCTAGGTTTTGGAAAAAATGACCACAGTGGGCCTTTTTTTAGACTAATTTAAAGCAAGTGCTTGCCTATTATTCTTGGAGAAAAGTGAGATGTCACTATAAATCTGAATTCAGAAGCTGGAGACTGAGAGATATTAATGTGGTTTGTTGAGAAACATATTTTAAGTTTGTCTTTAGCCAGTCTGTGCCCTTGAAGAATCAGAAATGCATTTTTCATCATTATGAATAAAGGCCAGATATTATTTAAAATCTAATTGATGTAAATGATTCTATTTAAGATACAAAAATACAGACTTTGGGAAATGACACCATCGATTACACTGATTGGTTTTTTTTCTGAGTGTGGGGTATTTTCTCAGGACAACAAGAGTTTCCTCTTGAGGCAAGTTGAGGTCCCTCTGACATAGAATGTAAACACATCATCTGAAGAAGAGAGGATTCTCTTGTTTCTAAGAGCCAAATAAATTGAAAGTTTGTTATCTAAAAGTAATGATGTAGAAACTTCTCTTGGCTCTTGTCACATAGCTTTTAACTGGGTTCAGCAAGTGTACCTCAAAGACTTATCAGGACTTAATCCTGGGGGGACTCTGAATACAGCATTAGCTGCAATTCATTAATGACTATAGTCTTGACCTTTGCTGGGCTTTCAGGAAATTAAGGGAGTGGCTTATGTCCCACACTTAGGCTAGATTAAAAAAAAAATAAAAATTAGAAAAAACAAACAAACAAACAAACAAAAAACCCTAGTGACTAGATGAGAGGGCCTGAAGTTTTACCAAAGACAGAAAAGATGCTTGGTAGTCAGAAGGGACACTACTTTAAGTTTGGGTCTGCATATAATGGAAGCATACCAGGGGGCCTTGGTGGCTCAGTTGGTTACATGTTGGACTCTTGGCTTGGGCTCAGGTCACGATGTCAGGGTTGTGGAAATGAGCCCTGGATTGGGCTCTGTGCTCACCATGGAGTCTGCTTGTCCCTCTTCTTCTACTCCTCCCCACCGCTCTGTCTCTCAAATAAATAAATAGAATCTTAAAAAAAAAAAAAAAAAAAAAAAAAAAAAGGAGCAGCAGCATACCAGGAAGGAACTACCAGAAACTAATTATGAGAAGAGGGGAACATCAGCATAACAGATGCATCTTCTGCCAGTAGAGACACATAGGCATAGAATCTTTATGGTTTCAGTAGGCTTATCGTCAACGTCTTCTACGTATTGTATTTAAAGCCTACTAGTGAATGTGTATAGCAATGCTTCTAATCATCCACCTGGACAACTGCTTTTATTTGAGAGTCAGGAATAATGGGTGTTCTAATCAGGCCACTCATCAATAATCAAATTTATTCTTTGACTGAATACACAAGCACTGGAGATAGAGCCAGGAGGAAGGAGAGAATGGTCTTATCTTCAACAAGCCTGCTTTCCAATGGAAATGCAGAAAAATAAGAAAACACATGAATAAATTGGTGGTAAAGTCTATGAAAGAGAATGAAACAGAGTAAAGGATGAAAATGGAGAGAGGTCTTTGCTGAAGATTCAAGAGCACTCTTCTCTGAGGAAGAACCTTATGAAGAAGTTGGGTTGTACTTAAAATGTGATGAGATAGTTTGAAATGAGTTTGAGACGAATAAAGTGATAAATATTAAAAGTTAATTTAAGCTATTACTCATCAATGAATAGAATGCACATAGAAATGGAGAATCCATTTTGGCAGTAGCTTAGGTAAGAATTGTTCATTTCGGGCAGCCCGAGTGGCTCAGTGGTTGAGCATCTGCCTTTGGCTCAGGGCGTGATCCTGGAGTTCCTGGATCAAGTCCCACATCGGGCTTCCTACATGGAGCCTCCTTCTCCCTCTGCCTGTGTCTCTGCCTCTGTGTGTGCGTGTATCTATGAATAAATAAATAAAATCTTAAAAAGAAATTGTTGATTTCTGTAGGATGGTAGTCATAATGGTGGTAAAGAATGGTACAATTTGAGAATTTTTCTGAAGTTAGAGTCTATATTTACACACACAGTTTTGAGTCAAAGCAGTTGAATTCACACATTATTTTTCTTTCTTTAACCACAGCATTTAGATAGCAATCAATTAACTCATGCATTGTTATTAAATTCCTATAATAACTTTAAGAAGGTATTCTTTTTAGTGTTTAATATTTTCCTTTTTTATTCCTTGCAAGCTATTCTTCTTTATTTATTAAATGCCTGTGTTACTTATGGTTTTGTTCTCAGCCCACATCCTCTTCTAACTGGAAATAATCTTCCTAAGAAGTCTTATATCAATAAATTCAATAACCACTAAAGTGCCTATGGCTTCTGAAATGTATGTGTTCTGTTCTTTTCTGCCTTCCATATACTTATATCCGAGTACCTATTAGTGTTCAGCATTTTGGGCTGGCATTTGTCTATTTACCCCTACAAATCCAGCCTTCTTTCTTTTCCATCCTACTCTGTGACCTGAGTAGTTTAATTCTGTGGATTCAGTATCATTCTGGGCTCCCTTGCCCCCTCTCTGATGTGTTAGGCCAATGGGAGGCATTGTAGAAGACTGGAGGGGAAAAAAGGCAGAGAGAGAGAGAGAGAGATCAGGGTATCATTTCTGCAGATGTGTCAGGGGATTTATTCTTCCCTGCTGTGAAGAGATTTCCCAGTAACTGAGTTCATTAAGTTCATGGCTTCTGCGAGGTAGCCTCATTTCTGGGGCTGTGCCTCCAACAGAGTGCCAATAAAGTCTCCCTCCCCTTGTTCTTTAGGTCCATGAGATGATGATGACTTTCTTTGCTTCACAATCCCTGAGTGCTTTACCTTCCCTGTTAGTCCTATTAATCTTGCCCATAACCGTGTTAATAATGCCTTAATTAAATATCTTAATTATTCCTTAGCGAAGGTGTCAGGAAACTTTTTCTGTAAAGAGCCAGATAGTAAATATTCTAGGAATTTTTTTTTATAAAAAATATTACATGTTTTGATGGGGTTCAAACTAGAGTACTACTTGAGTACATTTTTTTAATAATTGTCTAATAAGAATGTGGTTCAATCTTTTTATTTTTTGCAGGGATGGGGAGGATATCATACTGCTTAGTTGGATTTTACAGTTAGTGTTTTCTATCACCAAGTTAAATGGAAATGCTCATCTATAAAAATCGTTCTTAGCTCATGGTCCATACAAAATAGGCAGTAGGTCTGATTGGCATATAGTCCATAGATGACCAATCCTTTCCCCAGTGTGCCAGGTGACTGAGGCCAGAGTAATGATCAAGATATCTGATAAATATATCAAATATGTTCCTCCTTTCATAGCTTCTCTTGATGACCAATGACATCATCTGCATGGTACTTACAGCCAAAATGTTTCTTCAGATGTTTTCCATTCTATACTCCAGTGCATTCTATCTAAAATACAAACTGAATTGTGTCCCTATTTTATTTAACTTCTTCATCAGTTGACCAAGGTCTTCAGAACAAAAAAGATTATTTATTACCCAATTTCCCTCTCTTAAGCCTGCACCTGCATTGCTCTCCAACATAGACTCTGTGTCCTAGTTACAGTGATTCATTTGCAGTTCTTTGATCTGACCACTTTATTTACCATACTGCTGAATCATCTGTTGTCCCTTTCCTTCTTCCTTTCCTGTCTAAAGCTTCAGAGAGGTTTTTGAGGTTCCTTCGTCCACAGCTAAAATAGATAATACTTTTTGAAAATGCCATTATACTTCTGTATACCTCCATCATAGGTTCTTAGGACTCAGTTGCAGACGGTGACATACTTATATGTAGTATCCTTCAGTTAGACAGTAAGCCCTCCAACAACTAGGATAATTCCAGATGCATAGTGGAAACTTAATACATGCTCATAGAATTAATAGGTCAATGAACAGAATAAATGATTTGTTAGGCTGGCTTTCTCTAATGTACAAAGGAGATGCTGTAATTAAAAAAAAAAGACAAACTTTTGTTTTTCCACAAAATGTTCCTACTCTATCTTAAAATTCAGTCTACAATTTAATATCATTTTCGACTGATTTCCTACTAACCCAGGAAAAAGTGTTACATGCACAGAGAAAAATGTTGCAGTGACACTAAGAGACTGTCTCAAAGACCTCATCTTTTGCAGTTTAGAAATGAAAAGGAGTCCGTCAGACATGGAGACTTAGAATTGGCCCTTCTATACAAGCAACTTTCATCCTGAGCAACTTTTGTTGCTCATTCAGCATATGTAATGGTTCAGAGCCAGTCACCAGGAGTTAGAAGTGCCCTGGTTCCATCCCATCTGATTCTTAGCTGCTCTGGGAACTTGGGCAAATTCCTCACTCTTCCACTGTCTTCTACTCTTTTAAATATGGAATGGGAATAAAAATAGAATTTGCTTAACAGGATGAGCAAACCTTAGCACTTCAATGGTACGAGGTAAGCCTACAATGTATTAGTTTTTAAGTACAATTACTGTGTTGGCATTGTTAGTATTAATGTCACTGAGCACCTATTGAGTGAGAGAAATTATGCCATGCGCTGTAGATATAGAAATAACACCTCCATGTGTTAGAAGAGCAATAATCATGAGTAAATAAGAGCAGATGAGAGTGAAAGCTACAATTTAAGTAGATTAAAAAAAAACCACAACAGGTAAATTTTCAATGTGCAGTAGAATTTCGAAATGGATCTTGAAGAATAGAAGTTTAGATAGGAACAAATAATAGTTCACATCATACTATGGGAAAAGACCATAGGTTTTAAAAAGCCTGTTGAGGAAAAAAGAAAGAAAAAGTTAAGTAATAAGTCATCAAAGGTTAGAGTACAAAAGTAAGCTTCTACTTGAGGGTTCCTTTACTCAAGAAGTCTCGTCTTACCGCCAGACTAGTTTAGACCCCCAAGTACAATGTGATATTTATCACTACTGTCAAGCCTTTCTACCATATTGTAATTTCCAGCGGACTCAAGAACTCAAGTACTAGGTTATTTTTAGTGCCACATCCTCAAAATCCAGCACAAAATAGATAATCCACACATATTTAAATTGGTACCAAGCAGCTCAAATGGAGAGTTGTGGTAAAAGACCTAGTCAGAACTAATGGTCAGGTCCAGAGAAGGGTCTTGATACATAACTCATTTTTTGGAGCAGAGTCCAACAGCATTATTGTACTGCAAAGGTTGGAACAAAAAGGAAGAGTCAATAATTACTGTAATGCAGGGGTTAAAACAAATGACTACAAGGGCCTGAAAGTTAGTGTGCCTTGAATAATGACTTTTTGTTTGTTTGTTTCTGTCAATTTGAAAATGACTATGGGTCATAGGCCAAGGAGTTAGTGTGGAGACGGGAAAGTGGTAAAGTTTGAACGTTGTCTACCTAATAGGATAAATCATACTAGCATTCACGGTATTCCCCAGAAACAGTGCCAGTGAAAATTAAAGAAGAGGCTGGAGCCTATGTGAATACTGATATTTCAAAAATGAGAGTCAGAAAATATGAATGTGGGCAAGGGGCAAAATTTGTTGAAAATCTTTCTTGTGTGATACTGGAACAATTAGGTTATGCTATCTGATTTCAACAACATTTTAAATATCCTTGTGAAAATAATGACACTGCAAGTCAGAAAGGTTAAATAACTTACCCCAAGTGAAGAGCTGATCCCTGAGTCAAACCTATAAACTTTATTCTTCATCCTGCCATGTTGTCCATAGGTTTCTCTACTATATAATGAAGTTGTATATGTTCTTTGGAGAAATGTCTGCTTAGGTCTTCTGTTTATTTTTAATCAGATTATTATGGGAGTTTGGGGGTGGGTTGAGATATGAGTTAATTATATATCTTCAACATTACCCCTTATCTATATATCATTTGCAAAATTCTTCTAGCATTTAGTAGACCACCTTTTCATTCTGTTGAAGCACCTTATGTTTGCATTCAGTGCTGCTTCTGGATTTCGTTTCCGCCTTCTGAAATAGTAGAGTAAAAAAATTCTTTTAAAGATCACTTTATTTGCATCCCACAAATTTTCATATGTGATATTTATGTTGCTTCATCATGCCTACATTTTATAATCTGCCTTAGGATTTTCTCTATAATATGTGATTTGGTCAGACTTATGTCCTATCAATATATAGAATATTTCCCTTTGTATTTTTATTTTTACTGTTTTTTTTTTTTACTTTCTACTTTCATTGTAATCCATTCACATTTTTATTATGTTTTGAGTTATTTCTAAAACTGTTATGTACTTTCTATGTATCATTTTTATCCTTATTACTGCCACTTTGCGCTTTTCTCATTTCATACTGTATTGGTATTTGTTTTTTCTTTTGTATATATATTTTTATTGACTCCTTAGTTGTGCCTTTTAAGATTTTGACTAGCTTATGGTGGAATGTGAATGTTATTCTTGATTATTAAATCATACATTATTTTAAAGGATATAAAATGAATAGGTATATGATGGTTTTTCTTATAATACATAAAAAGTATGCAAACCATAACTAATTTGGATAGAAATGTTCCACATCTCAGATCACTAAGATTAACCTAAAAATTGGGGGTAAGGGGGGTCTTCTTTGGATGTATATTCCATTGTCTTTTGTGGTTTAACTTTGTGGTCTTCTAAGTTAAGCCATTTTTTTATTAAAAAAATTGTAATTATTTTTAAAAAGATACACCTAAATAATAATGTGTTGTAAATTAAATAAAATCAATTGAAAGCTTCATAACAATATATTAAGGAAGAAAAAATAGAAGGATCATAATTAAATTTGAGTATTATTTTTAATAAATATAATTTTTTTAGATTTTATGTAGTTGAGAGAGAGTGAGCACAGAGTGAGAGGAAGAAGCCAACTTCCCATTGAGCAGACATCCAGATGCAGGACTCAAACCCAGGACTCTGAGATCATGACCTGAGCCAAAAGCAACATTTAGATACTTAACTGACTGAGCCACCCACATACCCCTCATTTTAGATAATATTAAACATAATTTTTATCCTCTTTGACCATAAAGAAATTCCAGGGATGCATTTGCTTGATTGCATTTTGTAGAGATTGCATTCTTTGAAAGACTTAATAAAGATCTTGAAATGAGTTTTGCAAACTGATATTTCTTTAAATGTTCAGTATTAATATCACAAATATAATAGGATGAAAATTTATTAATTTAAAGAACAAATTATCAGTATGCCATAATTTGACATGCAGTTACAAGTGATGATAAAGAAAAATAATTTTAAATTATATTAAACTGAGATAATAATTTTTCAAAATCTGCAAATAACATTAATTTATTCACAAACAAGTTTTCATCAACACATTAAATGCATTACAAAGCATGTAAAAATTTAGCAGATCCCCAAAGTAAAGCACTATTGAGATTTCTTTGGAAAAATAAAAATTCAATACATATTTATTACCTATTTTCTACAAAGCATATTTACTACTTTTCTGTGGGAAATAAAACAATGAAAAAGATAAAATTTCTGTCCATCAATAAGTTAAAATCTAATGAGACTGAAAACTCTAAAATTATCACAAATTTAAAATGTATGTTGTGCTATGGAACACATTATATAACATATCTGGTAATATATATAGCATCTTTATAATGTGTAACATATCTGTTATGTAGTATTTGTGTTGTACATTGTATAACACTATAATAAAAATGAAATTTTATAACATTTTATAAAAGATATTGGTTTCAAATTTTTAATGATTTTATAGTTAAGTTTTTCTGTTTTTAAGATTTAAATTTGGGCAGCCCTGGTGGCGCAGCGGTTTAGCGCTGCCTGCAGCCCAGGGTGTGATCCTGGAGACCCGGGATCGAGTCCCACATTGGGCTCCCTGCATGGAGCCTGCTTCTCTCTCTGCCTCTCTTTTGCTCTCTCTGAATAAATAAATAAATAAATCTTTAAACAAAAATAATAAAAAAAATAAAATTTATATTCAATTGGGCAACATAAAGTGCAGACTTAGTTTCAGATATGGTGTGCGATGATTTATCAGTTGTTATAACACCCAGTGCTCCTCACATCACATGCTCTCCTTAATGCCCATCACCCAATAACCCCATCTGTCCACCCACTTTTCCCTCTAGGAACCCTCAGTATTTTTTTCTATAGTTAAGAGTCTCTCATAGTTTTCCTCTGTCTCCGATGACTTCTTATTCAGTTTTCCCTTCTTTCCCTTATGATCATCTGTGCTGCTTCTTATATTGTACATATCAGTGAAACCGTATGATAATTGTCTTTCTCTGATTGACTTATTTCACTTATCATAATACTGTCCAGTTCTATCCATGTTGATATAAATGCTAAGTATTTATTCTTTCTGATGGCTGAATATATAGGAATATATATAAATTATATATATTAATATATTAATATAATATTATTTAATATAATAAATTTATTATTTAATAATATATTTATTTTATTCACACACACACACACACACACACACACACATATATACACATACACACACCCCACATCTTTATCCCTTCATCTATCAGTGGACATCTCAGTTCTTTCCTCAGTTTGGCTATTGTGGACATTGCTACTATGCACACTGGGGTGCAGGTGCCCCTTCAGATCACTACATTTTGTATCAATGGGACAAATACCTAGTAATGCAAATCCTGGGTTGTAGAGTAGCTCTATTTTTTATTTTATTTATTTATTTTTTTACTTCTAGAGGAACCTCCATACAGTTTTCCAGAGTGGCTGCACTAGTTCCCATTCCTACCAACAGTGTAAGAGGAATAGAAACTCCCTCACTATTATTGTATTATTATCAAAGTGCTTGCTTACTTTGGTTATTAATTGATATAATTGGCTGCTGCCAAATTATGAGCATAAATACTTGTAATTGTTAGATCTTCATGTTGAACAGACCCTTTAACTATGGATAGACACTTTCAGTGTCCTGGTTCAGCCCATACTATAATATTTCGTTTAAAAGCTAATTTGTATGATAAGAGGATTGCTACTCTAGTTTTTTGGGCTCTTTCTTCACTTATATTGTCACCCTTAATATTTCTCGCAGCCAACCCTGAAGTTGCATTCAGAGTAATTATTGAAAGATATGAATTTAGTGTCATCGTATCACCTATAAAGTCCCTGTTAATGTAGATTGTTTCTTTCTGATTTATGTTACTCTTGGGTTTTCGATTCACTTACAGAATTCCCCTAAATATTTCTTGCCTGGTTGGCTTGGTGGTCACATAGTCTTTCAGTTTCTATAAGCTGGAAGCTCTTTTACTCTCCTTCCATTCTGAATGACAGCCTTGCTAGATAAATTATTCTTGGCTGCATGTTTTCCTCACTTACTATCTTAAATATGTCATGCCAACCCTTCTTGGCCTGCCAAGTCTTTGTGAAGAGGTCTGCTGCCAGTCTCATGTTCCTACCCCTATAGGTAAAGAACCTCTTGTCTTGAGCTTTGCTTTTTTTATGTCTGAGATTTGCAAACTTCACTATTACATGTTGGGGTGTTGATTTATTTTTATTGATTTTGGGAGGGGTCCTCTGTACCTCTTGGACTTGACTGCCTCTTTCCTTCTCCAGATTAGAGAAGTTCTTTGCTATGATTTGCTCAAGTATACCTTCTGGCCCTCTTTCTCTTTCTTCATCCTCAGGTACCTCAGTAATTCTGATATTGCTCCATTTTATGGCATTGCAGGTTTCTTGAAGCCTCTTCTTGTCCATTAATTGTTTTTCTCTCTTTTCCTCACCTTCCTTCCTTTCCATCAATTTGTCTTCTGTCACTTACTCTCTCTTCTGCCTCATTTACCCTAGCTGTTAGAGCCTCCCATTTGGACTGCATCTGTTACAGCATTTTTTAATTTTGGCCTAATTATGTCTCATTTCTGCACTGAGATACTCTCTAGTGTGTTTTATTGCCTTTTTTCAAGTCCAACTAGTAACTTTACAATTGTTATCCTGAATTCCATCTCTGACATTTTACTTATATCGAATAGGTCTGCAGCAGAGAGTATTACCTCTGGTTCTTTCTTTTGTTGTGAATTCCTCCTTCTAGTCATTTTGTCCAGAGAAGAATGGATAGAAGAATAAGCCCTATCAAAAAATATCAACCACAGTCCAAGCAAAATACTAGACAAATCCAAAGAGATCAGAAACCAGAAAAGACAAATGCAAAGACAAAGAAAAACAGAACATAATATAAGCAGTAAAAAAAAAAAAAAAAAAAAAAAAGAGGGGGCGGGGAGTGTTTCCCTGGTTGGTGCTCAGCTGCTCTGTGTCTCCTGGGGGAAGGCAGAGGCCTTTGCAGGGAGCCAACAGGGAGAGCAGTCACTCAGTTGTGTTGCAGTTTATGGTTTATGGCAAACTGATCTGAGAGCCCTCTCCCAGGCTTGCTGACTGTAGCCGGTTTCCTCATTCCCATGCTTGGGAATGCTGCTTGTTCAGGAACCCCTGTTCTTCTGAGATTCCAGAGATCTTGAGACCCCATTGTCCCACCTGGGATTCTACTTTGCTTCACTACTGAGCACCTTTCAGGCAGGGGAGTCTCACTGGAGCAGATTTCTAAAGGTCCCCAAATGAGACTGTTAGCTCCAGGGCTACATTACTTTCAGGTAGCCAGCTTTCACAGGGTCCCTTCCCTTGCTCTCTAACTTCCATTTGTCTTCTCCATACTCCTGATTTGCTAAAAGTAGTCACTTTTCTATTTGTGGAATTCCAGCCATTATTTTCTTACATCTCAGGTTGAATTCATAGGTATTCAGGATGATTTGATAGCTGTCTATCTAAGCTCAGGAGACCAGATGAAATGAGGAACCCTACTCTTCCACCATCTTGCCTTTTCTCCAGTAGTTAAGTTTTTCTGTCTCATTAGATTTTAAATTACTGGAGTTAGTGTGTGGGGAGCTTCAGACGTAATACTAATACTTGTTTCTTGATCTGCTTACTGGGTAAATGGATATGTTCAGTCAGTAAAAAATATTAAGGTATGCATTTGTGATTTATGCACCCTTGTATGTGTATGTTTTATTTAAAAAATAATTTACTTAATCCATTTATATCACTGAAAGTAATTCAAAAAGTCCAACCTATTTGGAATGATCCCAAATACTAGCTGGGCAAGGTTAACTATGTCAGTTTGTTCCCTGGTATATAGTAGTTTATGATATTTATGGTCAAAGACTGGGGACAGAAGGAAAAGTATTCTAGTCTCTTAAGAGGGAAGACATATATTTAATTTTCATATTAAGCCCAGACTTTCTCTCAAAGTATTTTTTTAAAGTATTTGGGTGGATGATATAACTAAAAAGGTCTGTTTTTTTTTTTTTTTTTTCTTCATGGATCAAAAGATTTCATTGCATGCTCTCCAACTGTATCAGCATTATATCCTATGCTTCACTTTCTTTTAATATTTTGTATGGACCATTCAGAAAGAAAATTCAGACATAATATAGGCATAGGCATTTTTTCATGAGGTGAAGTGATCATTTGCTACTATAAATCTAAATGAGAAAAGCTTGACTGAACCATTATAAAGGAAAATCAAAGTGTGGTAACTTTCATTACCTCTTTCCAGATCTTTTACTTTGTTTCTTAAATTATGATGTTACCTAATATATCCTTTGAGGTTAGATGAATCCCAGTAATAACAGAAATCAGTTCTGCTCTCTCAGTGTTTTCCCTCTGGGGCTTTCAGCCATGAAACATTCCTTTGGATATGTGAATCAGCAAATATCGAATACATGGAGTGGAAAATAGGCCATATAGAAAATCAAAAAAAGTGATAGGTCAGGGTAAAACTCATCATCAGGGATGGGATTGGATTTAAGATGGTTAGGATTTGGGTATGCAGAGAAAAATAGAAGATGTGAAAAGTTAGCTTTAAAGAGAACTGTAAACTTTAGCAGGGGCTGAAAATTTTAAGAGCAATCACCAGGATTCCAAGTTTCACAAAATCTGGGAACCATCCTGGTCATATCCAGGATCTGAGATTTTTAAATGACATGAATTTCTTCTATAATTTTGTATCAATCAGAGACAACATGGAGGGAAAATCCATAGGTTATAAAAAACAAACAAAACGAATACCAGCAACAGAACAATAATTCAGCCACCTCTAAGCAGATTTAAGTTGCTTTTAAAATCTCATCTTGAAAATGTTTTAAGAAAAATCTTCCACCAGCAATTTAGAAATGCTGTGATTTATCATGAACATTTGTCCTGTGAAATGAGGAGATATATATTTTCAAGAAAGGTAGAGAATTCCTATTTGTTTCTAACAGAAATGATGGAACTCCATCCACAACCATATATTATGGTAAAAATTATGTATTTTAGAAGCTGTATTATTTATATTTATGTACACCACACTACCCACTTATGCTATACATATTTATGATATAAGTACACTAAATCATTATTATCTCTTATAAATTCCAATCAGTTTTTATAGGGTAATAGTAATAGTCTTTATCCTGGAACTTAGAATCAACTTTAGTTTGATACCAAGACATACTGTTCTGTGTATTATGGTACAGAAACAACATGTATTTTGCAGTAGAATAGACATATATCGAAGTAGCTGCTGATGGTTATTTTTGTAATGCAAAGAGTAAAATAATGCAGGAACTTAGGTTAGAAGCTTTATATTTAATAAAAATGATTTTGTTGCTTTGGCATTGCTGACAATATTATACAAGAAATTTCATAAAGGAACTGTCTAGCATTAAAAAAAATGTATGTATAAATATAATCTTAAGACTTCTTCCATTTAGTTTGTTTGAAGAGCTAATCTGCTTGAAGAAGCAATTAAAATGCTTTCATTTTAAGTGTATATTAAATAAATCAAATATGATGCTGTAAACATTCATTATAGATTTATTTTGATATTTGTTCTGCATAAATTACAGATATATGCATAATTTTATCTTTAACGATCTAATAACATTTGATAATCAAGTCACACAACCATGTACTACTTAAAAGTGATGATATTTAATAAAATGACTGTTTTGTTGCCTAATTTATAAATAAACCAAGATATCTATTAGCAAAGCTATTCTTTAGCTTTTTTGCCTTTGAACATCTTATCTTTATTAACTTCATTATATTTAGTGTTTATATTATTGATAATATTTCCATCACTGACACAATTCAAATATATCTTGATTGCATGAGAGACTAATTTTATTGCTCTTAATTTATCCATATTTATTCAAATTGCCAAAAAAAGATGTACTTTGGGTTTTCCAAGTCAAAGCCAGGAGTTACTTGGGCACTCAGTTTAGTATGTGATCTAATTTCAGAATGAAAGAGTATGTGCAATATATATTATTGGCACCTTTTGGCCAGTGAAATAGATTGTAAAGTCTTCTGAAGTTGTGCAGTATAAAGAAATATCTCACATTGACAAAGATCTTTGACTCTTCTCTGTTGCTTTATATTCTAGAAAAAGGATGTAGTAACAGACCCAAAGTGACTATATTTTACCCTTCATTTAAAAAAAGGTGGTAAAACAATTGTAAATGTAATTATAGTCACATAATAATGAGTTATTGAAAAAACCCTGGAACTGGCTATCTCTAGGCTTTTGTTAGAGAAAATAGAGACATACCTCAGAGGTACTGTGTGTTCCATTCTAGACCACTACAATAAAATGAATATTGCTATAAAATTGGTCAAATGAGGGGATCCCTGGGTGGTGCAGCGGTTTGGCGCCTGCCTTTGGCCCAGGGCGCGATCCTGGAGACCCGGGATCGAGTCCCACGTCGGGCTCCCGGTGCATGGAGCCTGCTTCTCCCTCTGCCTGTGTCTCTGCCTCTCTCTCTCTCTGTGACTATCATAAATAAATTAATTAATTAACTTAAATAAATAAATAAATAAAATAAAATTGGTCAAATGATGTTTTGTTTGTTTGTTTGTTTCCCAGGGCATACAGAAGTTATGTTTACACTATGCTGTAGTCTATTAAGTGTGTAACAGAATTATGTCTTAAAAATGTACATACTTTAAAAAATAATTTATTGCTAAAAAATGCTAACCATCAACTGAGCTTTGGTGAGTCACAATGTTCCTCCTGTTAGAGGGTCCCCATGTTAATGGCTGCTGACCAATCAGGGTGGTGGTTGATGAAGGTTGGGGTGGCTGTGGTAGTTTCTTAAAATAACAGAACAATGAAGTTGGCCTACTGATTGCCTCTTCCTTTCATGGATGATTTTCCTGTAGCATAGGATGCTGTTAGGTCACATTTTACCCACAATAATTTTTTTTTTCAAAATTAGGGTCTGCCCTCTCAAAGGCTGCTGCTGCTTCAACAACTAAATTTATGTTATATTCTAATCTTTAGTTGTCATATCGACAATCTTCCCAGGATCTTTAGCAGGAGTAGATTCCATTAAAAAACAAAACAAAACAAAACAAAACAAAACAAAACAAAAACAAAAACAAAACTACTCTTTTTGCTCATCCCTTAGAAGCAACTCCTCATGTCTTAAAGTTTTATCATGAGATTGCATCAAATCGGTCACATTTCCAGGCTCCACTTTTAATTCCTAGTTCTCTTGCTATCGCTACAACATCTTCAGTTACTGTCTCCATTGAGGTCTTAAACCCCTAAAGTCATCCATGGGGGTTGGAATCTACTTCTTCCAAACTTCCACTGATACTGATATTTTGACCTCTTCTATGAACTCATGAATGTCTGAATGGTATCTGCAATGGTGAAACCTTTCCAGAAGGTTTTCAATTAACTTTGCCCAGATCCATCAAAGAAATCCTATCTATGGCAGGTATAGCATTACAAAATGTATTTCTTAAAAAGTAAGAAGTGAAAGTAGAAATTCCTTGACATATGGGTTGCAGAATGGATGTTGTGTTAGCAGGCATGAAAACATTAATCCATCGTACATTTCCATCAGAGCTCTTGGTCATTGTTGTCATTGTCAATGAGCACTGATATTTTGAAAGGTGTCTTTTTTTTTTTTTTTTTAGCATTAGGTCTCAACAATGGGCTTAAAATATTTAGTAAACCATGTTGTAAACAGATGTGCTGTCATCCATGCTTTGTTGTTCCATTTATAGAGCATAGGCAGGGTAGATCTAGCACAGTTCTTAGATGCCCCAGGACTTTTATAATGGTAAATGAACATTGGCTTCAATGTAGTCATCAGCTGCATTAAGCCCTACCAAGAGAGTCAGCCTGTCCTTTGAAGCTTTGAAGCCATATATTGCGACTTCTGTCTAGCTACAAAATCCTAGAGGGTCTCACCTTCCAATAAAAGACTGTTTTGTATACATTGAAAATCTGTTGTCTAACATACCCCCTTTCATGAATTATCTTAGCTAGATTTTCTGGGATACCTTCCTGTAGCTTTTACATTAGCACTTGTTGCTTCACCTTGAACTTTTATGTTATCAATATGGCTTCTTAAACCTCATGTACCAGCCTCTGCTAGCTTCAAGTTTTTCTTCTCCAGCTTCCTCATCTCTCTCAGGCTTCAGAGAATTGAAGAGAGGTAGGTCGTTGCTCTGCATTAGGATATGGCTTAAAGGGATATTGTGGCTGATTTGGTCTTCTATAGAGGCTGCTCAAACTTCTTCCATATGAGTAATATCTTGCTTTCTTAATTTCATTCAAGAACTTCTCCTTTGTATCTGTAACTTGGCTGTTTGGCACCAGAGACCTAGTTTTCAGCCTGTCTTGGTTTTGAATAGGCCTTCCTCCCCAAGGTGAATCATTGATTTTGAGGTGTCTTAACTACGTTTATTGATATCCTTTGTATATATCCAGTGCATATCAGCTCACTCAAATCTTTGTTTCAAATTTCTAGCATTAATTCCCTGAAAGATTCAGACTGGCAAAAGTATTTTTACATACATAGTTGATTTCTACACTACATAGTTAATATTTATAAATTTGATATTTTCTTTGTACATGCCTATAGCTTTAATCTTTCAAGACAAAAAAACGTATTTAGAAATACATACTCCTCAAAACATAAAAATCAACAGTTTCCTTGAATGTGGTTAACAATATAGAGCTTACAGACAACACAGAATTTATCTGTCAGGAAATAGAAAGTAGTATATCATACAAAACTCTGGTGAGGAGTGCTTGAATCCAGGAAGAACCATTTATAATTCTTCTCTATGTGTAGAAGATAAACACCAAATAGTTCTTGATGTACCTGTATATATTTTGAAACAAATTCTAGTTTAAAAGTCACAAACTGATAAACATTTCCTAACATTTATATTTACATGTTAACATATATAGGGGAAAACATGTCTTATGCATTGTGAAGAGTTTTTATAGTCTAACATAAAGGCAACTGTCATTTTATGTCCAAGTTAGAACTTTATGGTATCAACCTCTTAGCTATGGGCATTGAGCTCCACTAAGTCTTTTAGGTTAAACATTCCCACCATTTGATTTAAAGTGAGAGACCTGTAACTCTTCCTTTCACTTGAACACTTACAGGCCATTCTAGAGTTATTACTTGGCTTAATTTCAATATTGTTGTGTCTCTAGGAATAGAAAGGCCCCCAAAGAGGGAGAGAAATGGGGAACCGGCAGGTTGGTGGAGCATTTAGAACACATATAACATTTATCAATGAAATTTGCCTTCATATATGGGCATGATTCATGGCCCCCCATAACAATACAATAGTTGCATCAAAGATGACTGATTGTAGATCACCGTGACAAATATAATAGTGAAAATGTTAGAAATAGTGTGAGAATTATCAAAGTGAACAAATGCTGTTAGAAAAATTATGCTGATAGACTTGCTTGACACAGGGTTGCTACAAACCTTTAATTTGTAAAATGCAGCATCTCTGAAACTCAATAAAGTAAAGCCCAATAAAATGAAATATGCCCATATTTGGAATGGAGCCTGAAGAAGTTCATGCCTATTGATACTTTAAAAAACAAATGGGTGAGCAATTAAGAGGGACTGGTAGTGCTATTTTTAATGATGTAACAACAATCAAAACAGCAGACTATCTAGAGAGAACAAGAGGGGAGGGGAAGCCAGTAAGATACCTGTCCAGTATCACACTATTCCCTAAGAGTCTGGCAGGTTTCTATAGTATATTAGCTGTACTGTACTCAGAAGCAATCAGATTTCCCACAACAGGAAGACTATAAAATAATTCCCATGCCATTCAGAGTTTCAACAACAAAATACAGGGGGCTCATGTGGCTTACAAGCTTACCAACCTCCCAACAAATACTGGTCGAACAATAGATTACTCTGACTCAGGACAAATCTTAGGAGTCCAGGATTAAAAATAAAATCATACTAATGACTGGTAGTCTGGAAGACTGTTCATATGTACAATACTGCATACTCTAAGACTGTTTGAAGACATAATCTCTGAACTACTAGTCTCTTAGTGAACATAGGAAAAAAATGTAAACTTCATGAACTGCTAGCCACATATACATACAACTATAAAGGATAAAAATGTAACTGCCTGTGGTGGCTTAAGCACAGCCTTTAATTAATAAGTCATTTATGTAGACTCTGAAAGCCAGATCAGGAAAAAATTCAGAGTAGGGCCATTAAAAGTCATACAGTGTGGAAGAAATAGACTTCAAAGAGTTACTGTAGCCAAGTCTAAATGAAGACCAAATAAAGACAAACCCCAAGAAAAGAGGGGCGGGAGTTCAGGGTCCAGAGATAACACAATATATTATATAAAATGTCAAATCTTAGCAAAAGTTATGAGACACGTAAACTGGAAAATTTGACCTATACGTAGGGGGAAAAAAGACAATAGAAAGTAATTTGGGGGGTTCTTGCCCTGATGCTGGACCTGGAAGACCAAAAGTTTAAAGCACCTAGAATAAATATGTTAAAAGAACTAAAACCACTTTTTTAAAAATTACAAAAAGGTATGATAATAATGGCTAATCAATAGGGACTGCAAATAAAGATATTTTTTGAAAAGCAGTTCTGGAGGTGAAAACTGTAATAACCAAGTGAAAATTTCACAAAAGCAGCTAAGCAGTGGGGTTTGAGTCTCAGATTTGATTTGAAGTGGATCAATCAAGATGGTATATCCTAAACAAGAAAAAAAGGATGAAGAAAAATTAACATTTCTGATACCACTAAGAATATCAACATATGTATAATGGGAATATCAGAAGGAGAAGGATAGAAAGGAGCAGGAAAAGAATGTGAAGAAATATGGCTTTAAATGTTCCAACGTTAATGAAAACCTTTACCTTACACATCTAAGAAGCTCAATGAAACTCAAGAAGGATAAACCCCAACTCAGATATATCAGAGTCAAAATGTTGAAAAACAAAGATAAAATTGAGAAAGTAGCAGAGGAAAATGACTCAACTGTATGCGGAAACCCTGAAAAAGTGAACAAATAATTTTCATCTGAAACAATGGGGGCTGGAAGATACATTCAAAATGCTGGAGGAAATAATATAATTCAGCCAAGAACCCTATATTCAGCAAAGCTATCTTGGAAAAAAAAAAAGATCAGGTGAATATTCCTATATAAACAAAACAGAGATTCCATTGTTAGAAGACCTGTCTTGTAAGAAATACTAAAGTAATTATTCAGGCTGAGAACAAGTGACCCCAGAAATTAATTCAAATCCATGAGACAAAAAAAAAAAAAAAACTTCCAATAAAAAAAATATGTAAGAAAGTATAAAAACCAGTATAAACACACATTTCTTTCCTTATTCTTTTAATTAATTTAAAAGTATTTGCACTCTAACATGACTATGTTCTGAAAATTTCAGCATGAATTTTGCCTTTTTAAAGATGTGCCTAGTGGAGGAGAACAGAATGATTGTGATGAATGGAATAGACTGTGAAGACTTTTTTTTTTTTTTTTTAATTTTTAGAGAATTAGGGTGGGAGAGTTAGCTTGAAGGAGTTCAAATCGGAGAAAGCGGGAAACACTGATGCTGTGCTCTTTCTTGAAGCCATGATGACAATTCTGAAGCGCATTTACTAGACATGTGATTTGAGTGAAGTATTGAGTCCAAAGACATATCCCTGGAAGCACTGTAAAACACATGAACTTCTTTAGTTCATTTCCATTCGCCTACTCTAATAATCTGTAGTAAAAATCCTCTTGTTGGAATTTAGCCAGGCTTATGTCTAATACTTTGGGTCTTAGAGATTTATAGAGCTAGAAGCTTGGTCTTTCTTGGAAAGTAATTTGTTGCCTTTATATAGTTTATAGAATCAGAAGAGTGAATCTGGGGAGAGATGGGGTTTACCTAACACTGAGAGAAGCATTCATCTGTATAAAATTATTATTGGAAAACTAAAATATTTCTAGCAACAATAAAATAAACTCAGAGTTCAATTTAACTTATCAAAAATATTGTTTGATTATATGCTAGGAATTATGGATAAAAGTGCTTTGAGGTAAACATTTTATTGGACAATCTTTTGGAGAAAGTATCAGAAGTCCCAGTTATTAATGTTTTAAACTTTGCTTTGTTTGCATGGGAAAGCATATGTGTAATAATCAACTGGTGAAAGAAAATTTGACATGTTAGCTAAAAGTTTGATTTTCAGGTTTGCTCTAACAATTGTTGTGCACTGTTTTATATTCTCCTATTATAGTATTAATGTTAAAAGAGAGAAATTCAATCAAGAATAATTTTCCTATATATTACATAGTCACCACAGTATTGATTTAACAAAGCCTCCTTCATCATACTACATAAATTATGACAATACTTAAAACATTTCCATAGAATTATCCGTATATACCTAATCATAAATGATCACCACACTATTTAATATACAGCGTGATTTTTTATTTGCTTACTGGGAAATGTGAAATTAATTCATGGTTACTTTAAAATGTATTTTCCAGACAAAACCAATATCTTCCATGCATGTTATAAAGATGCTACATTTCAGAATATGTACCATATTTGGATGTAATAGCTTCTGCTGAATAAATAGCCACGTTTACCAGTCTGGAATAATTTCTTTTTTTCTTTTCTTTTCTTTTCTTTTCTTTTCTTTTCTTTTCTTTTCTTTTCTTGTCTTGTCTTGTCTTGTCTTTTTCTTTTCTTTCCTTTTCTTTTCTTTTCTTTCTTCTTTCTCTTTCTCTTTCTCTTTCTCTCTTTCTCTTTCTCTTTTTCACTTTCTTTGCCATCAAAAGTTTTATTGCGCATAATTCCAGGTGAACTCAACTGTCAGAGTCCTCATAAAATGAATCAAGAACATGTATATTTTGTTTGTTAGAACTTAACAGCAAATCATAATAATATAGGACTACCTTTAGGATTAATTTTTAAATGACATTATTTTTGTTTAGACGGCTATATGAGAAGATCACTGTGAAATGTTTCTCGACTGGCAGCTACTCCCACTGTCTTATGACAAACATGAATTGGGTACTATTAACAGGCCATCTGCAACTGGAAAATTGGAACAAAGACAATGACTAGTCTTTGGGCCACTGTTTAGTTGCTAATGAATATACTTGCTCTAAACAAAAGAAAAGAGAATCATCTTTTAAAAATGTGTGCAACACCAATATTTCAATGATTGAACAACTATTTTTTAACGTGCTAGTATTTATTTCCTGAGGACTCAGTATAGTCTTCCTGCCATCTTGACTAGTAATGTCTTCTACCTGGAAGTCACGCTTACCCTGAGACAACTACTTTGAGGGGAGCTGTTCAGTTTAAAACTTGTATATCCAAGTAAAACAGTTGAGGAATCCTTAGAATAGTATTTTTTTTCCTTCATGCTTTTGTTCTTATTGTTCTCTTTTTGTTTCATTGTTGGGTACAACCGCAGCAATGTCTTCCTAATTAGGAGTGTATTATTTTTCAGCACATTTTAAAGGCCTTGCTTCATTATGAGATGAATGAATAAGTTCTGGGTCAGTAGTGAAGCTCAAATACCAAACAGATAAGATCACCAGTATAAAGTAGCTGTAATTGTGCACAAAGCTTCAGTATCCCAGGCAATTTTGCACTTTAGTTCAGCATAATATTCTAGGCAAACAAATGGCAATGCAGCAAAGATAATCAGACCCCAGGGTTTTTTTTGTTTTGTTTTGTTTTGTTTTGTTTTTTGTTTTTTGTTTTTTTTTTTTTTTGCAGTGTATCATTATAGTTTAGTTTAGCTGCTAATAGTTAACAGTGAAAACAAAAACAAAAACAAAGTATGCATTGATAAAATTGTGCTGACTTGCTGCAAACCTCTGTATTCATTGGCTTTTAACCTAATTTATATACATCTGATTGTGCCCCATAAAATTTTAGAGTTTCCACTGTAGTAAATTGGAATGTTTTGTTTAATAAAAATACCACCAGATAGCAACTGTCAGTTAGAAAATTAGATTTAATTTCCCTTTATGAGTAATTAGCTGTTAGCATCTCAGCTCTTTATATGCATATAATTAACTTTTCTAATCAAATAGAAGTTCTTTGGTGTTGAAGATAACACTAGGAGCTTTGTCATCAAATATTACACTTCCTTTTCGTGACAGACGTAAGTTAAATAAATTGTTTACTGTATTTTACTCATGGGATATGTACATGAAAATAGGAAGCAAACAGGAAAGAATGTAAAGAGTTTCTAAAGGCAAGATATCATTGTTTGCAAAGACACTTCAGTTTTAAATTTCTATTTTAAGTATGCTATTGAGACTTTGAAATTGCAATCATGTATATGGAACTGGATATGAGCAAGTACTTGGCTGCTGCATTCTGCATTGTGCCTGGGGTCACCCTGAACATCATTTACAGCAAAATGATTCTATGGGCTCATTGCCCATTATTCTGGGTGAGAACTCAGAGACATAGCTACATGATATAAACATAACAGTTTAAGAAGTGAAAAATCCAGCTACAATTACTTAATTTAGCAATATATAATTTTAAAAGGTAATTGAATATTTGATTGAACTTATAAATTTAATTTGTAGAGAGGCATGGTCTTTTAAACAGAAATTTAATTAATGCTTATTTCTGAATTAACTATGTAATCACTCTCAGATGGTGGTTTGCTTTGGATATTAGGATACCCCACGTGGCCTCAAAGAAATATGTGAAATACTGTACGGCTGTGATATTTGATATTGGAAAAGCAGTAAATGTGGAAACATCTTTACAAAATGATTACTCATTGAAAAAACGCCAATCCTATTAACATTGTATGCAAAGATTTTGCTCCACTAAGAAAAATGCTTGCTGTCTCAAACAACAGTGTAAGAAAGGAAAGGATTCCTTTCCTACAGTAAACACAGGTATCCTTACCCTGACTCATGAAATAATTCCAAATATTCTAAGGTACTTTTGCCAAGACCACTACTGAATTATGGCTGTTAACTACATATACCAGGAAAGAAAAGTATATTTTTACTGGAATAATCGATCTTGCAGAATTTCTATCTGAAACAATTTCTATCTGAAACAAATCATACCAAATTTTTTCCTTCAATGCTGGGATGAGAAAAAGAGTTTACTCTTTTTTAGAACAACAATGAGGGAAAAAGCTGGATCTCTCTGAAAGAGTGATATTAAACCTATATAATTAGTATATGTTCATTTTTTCTTAGGATCTCAAAATATTTTACCCAGTATTGATTGTTCATCTATAGCAGCAACCTATTTATTTGCTGGTTTTACTATAAAAGATAAGCTATCATTAAAAGCTTTTTACTTGTATATAATCCAGTCTAAAAGCAAAAAATGAGTTAAATATCACTGTTTTATGTATTTTGTTAGATGTTCTGAGCATACATTAATTTTTATGAACATGCATATCTACATGTTAGAAAAAAATGCCACTACACTGACTTTTATTTTTTGCTTTCATAATGTGAATTATTCATTCATACACACAATGTGTTCTGTGGATGTGTATCCAGAGAATATTAACTCATTTTAATAGGTTTAATAGGTTAATATGATTAATAAATGGAATCTTCTCTGTTAAACTTAGAGCATATTTCACTATTTGGCATATTTCACTATTTGGCATATTTCTCTAGCCAAACTAACTATTTTTAGGTAACAGACATGGCTACCTTCCCTTACAGCAGAAAATACAGAATTCTATGAGAGTATGTGTGTGTATAAATCTCATTATAAATCAAACACCATTTTTATTATTTTAAATAGATACATAAACTAACAATACAGTTTAAAATTTTCTTTAGAAGATATTTCTGGGAGTACCTGGGTGGCTCAGTTGGTTAAGCATCTAACTCTTGATTTTGCTCACGTCATGATCTCCAGGTCCTGGGATCTAGCCCCGGGTCGGGCCCCATGCTCAGTGCTAAGTCTACTTGTCCCTCTCCCTTCTCCTTCCCTTGCTCATGTGCCCTCCTTCTGTCCCTCAAATAAATAAAATATTAAACATTTCTGGATGTATGGCATAACAGATATCTGAGGTGAGACAATATATACTTGATTTTATGCTTGTAGTGTCTGCACTGTACCAATAAGGGAGAGAGGAAATTTGCTTCAGCTTTCTAATAAACAAATTACCCTTAATGTATATATCAAATGAACTTGGCTTTTAGTACTGGCAAACTAATAAATAACTTGATTTGCCATGGAGTATTTAGTTCCCAAATCAAGAGGATACACACACACACACACACACACACACACACACACACTTGAACACTTTTATGCTCACCTCATTTCCACAAATAAAGAAAAGCAATACAAAGTTCAACAGTAATAGTGAAAGTCCTGGTCCTTTCAAAAATAATTGCCAGGATGTAGTATAGTCATTTAAATTATATAAGTCTCTTAATCTAGTTTTCTTAGCCATTTACTGACAGTGTTCATATTCTCCTAAAGCCGGTTACAGGAATGAGGCACTGCAGAGCTGTAAATTGTGATCTGTTTTTATAAATTGGGCCATGACATATTCCCACATCCTCTATAAACTGTATGAAGATTCATAGAAAGGACAGAGTCAGAACTATTTTTCAGTTGCTTATTACTCATCGATAAAATTATGTACCTGTGCTCAAAATGGTTTTGCCCAGAAATGGCCTTTAAGTGTATTAGTTATTGAATATCTATCAGATACCAGAAATGTTGGACGTGTGAGTAGTATACAACTCTGGGCATAGGGGAATCTATGGTCTTGATTGGGGATATATTATATTCATAAAAATATTGAATGGTAGAAAGTTGTGGACAGCATAATTATCGGAAAGATGTTATATTATGCAAAATATTTTAAGTGAGATTACAGCAGTCTTGAAGGTTTAAGAAAAAAAATGTAAAATTTGAGAGTTAAGCTGAATTTTTAGAAAGAATGGAAAGACCTGATAGAACAGTGGCAAATGTCACAGGGAGTGCAATATAAAAGTAAATTTTAAAAAATCAGGATTTCATAGAGTGTATGGGTTTCATAGGAAAGGAGTGTCTTGTTGGGAGTAATTGCATGTAGATTCAGAAGAGTTTGCAAAGCCCATTTTAAAAGTTGGATATTTTCCTCTTAGAAGTAAGGATTCTTCATCATTTTGATCAGAGGGATGACAGTGATGGTCTGTCTTTGGGGGATTTGTTTGGTGAAATTGACTTCTAGATCACCAAGTGGACAGACTCTAAAATAAGGTTATGTGTTTACCAAAAAAAAAGGAAAAAAAAGATTCACTTTGAGTAGCAATTCCTTTTTCCCTATAATTTGTTTCCTAAATTTTTCTCTTTTTCATACATGCAGCACACACACCCCCATACCCATGGTGCACTCAAAGGATCAGCCTTTCTTTACCTAAATTGTCGGAAGAGAGCCATAATTAAAGTTGAAAAATAATTGAAAATTATTTTTTATTTATTAGCTCAAAGTTGAAAAATAATTTCGGTTTGGCTTTTGAATGCTAGTAAAAATTATCAGTGCATATTCTTTTTACCAATTGCCTTTTTTACACTGATAGCAAAATGAGTTTATAGAATAAGTTTGACTTACATTGAAGCTACATCAGGCTTTTTGCCATTCCTTGAACACATCATCTCTTCAGCTGCATCTGCACATTGGACCTGGCCGGTCTCATGCCAGGAATGTTAACTTTAGCTGCTATCACATTCTTAGAATGGACCAAGCACTATGCCAAGTGCTTTTTATTGATCAGCTCATTTAATCCTTATAACAATCTTACGAGGTTGATTTTACAAATGAGGTAATTGAGACCCAAAAGGACCAGTAACTAATTCTATCCCACACTAGGTCATGAACTCATTGAGGGCTAATTCTATGGATTCATCTTTCTTCTGTCAGCAACTATCACAGTGACGCTACGTGTTGGCTGATTAGATACTTAGTTGATGAGGAAGACATAAGCAATTACACTAACCTGGAAAGATCCAGCATTATGTACAATGACATCAATACTTAATAGGCCAGGCCCAAATGTTGGGGGAGTAGAACGTTCGTGTAAAGACAAGGAGAGATCTAGTCAAGTTATGATGCTATTATTGGAGAAGATCTCAGCACCATCGTGTATCATTAATCCCAACACATAGCCACATTTTGGATTTCATTATCACCTGGATTAATTCATTTTTAACATTTTAAAAAAAGTGTGCTAGCACCACACTTTCTGACCAAAACCTTTCATGTTTCATTTATAATCCATCAAGATATTCTGTGCTTTTCTCAACAGTGTTCTCCAAGAAAACATGATCACCTTTGTCTAATTTTCCTTCTCAGACTGATGATGAGTTGACCTACTAGCTTATTATTAATTGTCTCAAAATTACAGTCCTTGTATCCTCTACTGCATCCATCACTCAACCCACAACACTCGTTATCTATTTTCCCCACACTAAAAAAAGTAAACACTTTTGGGAAAAAACTGCAAAACTATTTGGAATGGCAGTTTGATGTAACTCCATCCAATATTTGTTTTCAGTTTTAGTTGAGCCATGTACAGTACATGCTAATCCTTTTATTTTATTTTTTTATTTTTATTTTTTTTTCATGCTAATCCTTTTAAAACAATAAATGTGTGCTCCTTTTCCATTAAGTTCTTCTAATAACTTTAGAAATCTTTGTGGTTCTTTACCAAACTTCCAAACTATTGCTCTCAGAAGCCACACACCCTCTGACATTCCTCGGGGGAGTGGTCTGCATTTCCTGACTCAATTGTCTCTTCAGCAATGCTCATTAAGTCTTTTTACTTAACCTTTTACTTACTCATTCCTAAATCCCTGGAACCTAACACATTCTCTGAAATAACACAACTACTCAGTTGTTGAATTAAATGAAAAAAAAAATAGGGTTTCAGTAATCATGACCTGAGCCAAAGGCAGATGGTCAACCACTGAACCATCCAGGTATTCCATACTTTTAGTTTGTACCTATCTAAAATTCTTTAAGTCCTGGTCAAAATAAGACACTGTTTTAAATTTGTTATGTGAACTTGGGTCATCGATATTTACTTAAATATTTGTGATATGACATAATTTATTTTTGATTTATAAATTTAGTGATTGGGGGGGCACCGGGGTGGCTCAGTGGATGATCTCAGGGTTCCAGGATCGAGTCCCACGTCCAGCTCCCCACATGGAGCCTGCTTCTCCGTCTGCCTATGGCTCGGCCTCTCTCTCTGTGTCTCTCATAAATAAATAAATCAATAATATATTTTTAAAAAAATTAAAAAAAATAGTGATCCTCTAGATATTGTATGGAAGATTCATACCCTGGAAACACATTTCACTGGGCATCTCTCTGTCATTTATTCATACTTAGAAAGGTGAGGTGTAGTAAATGAATATCACTGGTGACCTTGTAGGCAAAGCATTCTGCAACCTTAAGGAAATGATGGCTAATTAGTGTTTTTGTTTTATTTTACCTTGAAGTTTAGACTTTATGCTTATTATATGTACCTAATTAATTTTTGAAAATACTTGTTCATACAAGCACCGCCTCTTCCCCTATGTTTTTTCCTTTGATGAACTTAATAAAATCATAGCTTTTATTTTTTTTAAAGATTTATTTATTTACTCATGAAAGAGAGAGAGACACGCAGAGGGAGAAGCAGGCTCCACGCAGGGAGCCCGATGTGGGACCTGATTCTGGATCCCAGGATCACGACCTGAGCCAAAGGCAGGCACCCAACCACTGAGCCACCCAGGCATCTCAAAAACATAGCTTTTAAGACTAATTCTGTGTTTATCCGAGCTTTTGACTCCTTCTCCCCAGGGCTTACATTGTCCATAATCAGGCCTACTGTTGGCAGATATGCATAGAGTGGCAATACATAATACTAATTCCTGCCTAGGAGGAAATACCTATTTCAAACATGAAATTATTAAATAGTTGTAAACATTAAATACTACTTTTAATCATTTTGTCTCCTGTCCTGTTGATTAAATAGTATTTAAATCATGTGAATTGTTTTTAATTAACAAATGCAATTAATTATATGAGATTATTGAGCGACTACTATGTACGACAAGAAAAAAATGGAAGTCCCTGGTATTTGTAATCACCTCTCTAGTCTGCCTTCTAAGGCTGCAGTGAGGGAATAGTGGGTCTAAAGGAGAAATGGAGAAATTGAGAAGAGGCTGAAAGGTGCCAAATAGAGCTAGATTGGAACAAGCCCTAAGGAAACTTATGTAAAGTAAGCAAAGAAGGGGTAAATCAGGAGTTGGGAGAAAGGTGTTGAGAGACAAAGACATAGGAGATTCTGAAAGGAGTGGAGGTTTTTTTTTTGAAAGAAATATTGAAAGGGGATTCTTTTATGAAGTGTTAGTGTAATTAGCAAGATATACTCATTGGTCTGACACAATTAGGAAAGCTTGGCCCCATCTTTCAAGTATTTCGACAGAAAGGATTTGTGTGTGAGAGTGTATGTTTTGTGTGTCTACAATTATATTAGTCTCTAACGAGTAAAGCAAAGGGATAATTAACAAGTATATGTAATATCTGAGTTCATAAAGACAATAACACAAGAGATTTTAACAGATAAAAACAGAAACCACTGTGTGTATTCGTGTTTATGATTATGTATGTATTTATTAATATGCCACATTCTAAAATCATACTTCTAAATCTCCAATTTATCAAAATAAAAATTGACACTCATTCTTTTAATCCTTTGAGGGTTTTTTTTTTAAGATTTTATTTACTTATTCATGAGAGACAGAGAGAGAGAGAGAGAGAGAGAGGCAGAGACACAGGCAGAGGAAGAAGCAGGCTCCATGCAGGAAGCCCTGTGCAGGACTCAATCCCAGGACTCTAGGATCATGCCCTGGGCCAAAGCAGGCACTAAACCACTGAGCCACCCAGGGATCTCCCCTTTGAGCTTTTGATCAAAGTTGATGTTATTGATTAGGTAATGATGAATTGATCTCTAAACTTTTAACCATTAGAGTTTGCATAGGTATTTTCCTCCAGGTTTATATTTTTCTCCTTTCTATCTTTCTAATAACTAGAGGCAGTAGAGCCATTATACGTAACTTCAAAAAAAAATATTTGATTTTCTCATTTCTGTGCAGGATATTTTATAAACTCTTAGTTGGTTTTTCTGATCTTATTATGTATTTTATATAAAATATCTGTAGAGTTACTATAAGTATCTAAACATCTTTCTTCAAGTCTGTCATAAACACGTATTCAAATTTAATTGAAATGCAAATGTTTAATCTTCATGCTAAACAAGAGGAAAATATACATTTGGCTGCTCAGTTACTTAGATAAATTTATTGTACAATTTTTTTTTTAAGATTTTATTTATTCATAAAAGAGACAGAGAGGCAGAGGGAGAAGTAGACTCACTGTGGGGAACCCAATGTGGGATTCCATCCCAGGACCCCAGGATCATGCCCTGAGCCGAAGGCAGATGCTCAACCATTGAGCCACCCAAGCATCCCTATTGTACAATTTCTACCATTCAATGCATTCTACATTTGTTTTAAAATCACAAATTAAAAATAATAATAATAAATAAAATCACAAATTTTACAGTTAAATTCCTTAAGGACTTTGAGTTACTCATGTCCTTAAGGAACCTGTAGAAGTATTCATCATTTGATTTCCTATAATTATGAAATCTACAGTTGGGAATTCAGTCAACAAAGTTATACATTATTATTTTTCACACTGGCTATTAGAGTGCTTGCTTGAAATTGAAAATGAATGGAAATCAGTAACCCTTGGTGATTGATCAACTTAGCACATGATTTCCTTACTTGACATACTCACCATGTATTTTCAGGCAAAGTGACTTTTCCACTATTAACTCTTACTGTGTGTTTTGGCATATAATGTAAAAGGATGAAATAGCAACTAAACATTTTATACGAGCATGTTTGTATTACTTACATGTTACATGTTCTTTATTGAGATTGTGATGGCTTTCAAATTTAAATCTAAACAAGTACAGTAGTCTTTTGGTATTCAGGCATTTAGCATGAAATTTCAAATATTCATAATCAACCTTAGACTTAAGTGACAAATAGTAATCAGTAATTTTACTGAAGTACTAATTTGAATCACTCTTGAAATGAGGCTTTTGTTGACAAAGAAGTTGATGGTTTGCCTAGAAAACTCCTCTCAGGGCTGCTTTGTGGTTCTTCACTTGTCATGTGCATATTTTATGCTTATTTTTGTCAGGTTTCAGGACAAGAAACAGAAATTACAACGTTTTGAGCAGAAAGTGATTTAATAGAGTTAAGGAAGAGCATATTGACACAATAGAAAGAACAGAAGCAAACTTCATATTAAGCTTCAGGAGAGACCTTCAGAAAGCCTGTAACTGTCCACCAAGGGAGCAACTAGTTCTGTCACTGTCAAAAGGGCAGGAAAGCAAGAAACCAATGCTAGGACAATTTAGTCCAAGAAAACTCCACTATAGCTGCTGTCCAGAATGAGCCTCCACATCCATAGCTGTTGTCTCTCAACATGCATGATGCCCATGACTGGACGCTCAAAGTCAGCTGCAGAAAAAACTAAATATGTCCACAGTCATACTTCCTAGGAGATTGCCCAGATCATTAGTGAGACATCATTTGCCTTATCTATTTGCTTTGGTTCTTGTGGAGTACATCCAATTGTTGAATCCTAATTTGTATTCAGAAGGACCTCAGGGAACACAGGTTTCCAACCTGTGTAGTATAGGAGAGCACTCTAGAAAGATAAGGGAATGGATACTGAGAGTTAATGGGCCACATTCTACCCAAATGCAGGAGTTAGATTTTGAAATTTAAGATTTTGTAAAGATTTTAGGAGGATTCCTCTTGAATGTCAAGGGAATCTTACACTGTACTTCATTATGTGCCATACATAAGTTCCATTCAAGGAAAAAGTAAAGGCAGAGAGGAGATGGACTCTTCCTTTCTTGACCCCTTTAGTGTAAAGAGACTGTAGACTCACAGCACATTAGAACATTGAAGAACTGAGACCTCTCAAGTGTGTTTTGAACATCCCAGGCCAGTGTTTGAGATGATTTGTGGTGATGGAGGAACTTTTGTGTATATTCATGTCTTATCTAATCCTTTGTTAATCATGATATACAACATACATGATTTATTAGCACGTGTGTCTATTTAAAAATAGATACTGATGACATTTATTTAAAAACACCGTCGCAGTAGTGATGCATGATGAAAAAAAAATTGGAGATTACTGTCCTAAAATAATTTTGTGTGGCCATATATGCCATTGACTCATTCTAATAAACCTTTGCATGCCCTGTACATGTTGTAGGGAAAAAAGACAATTTTAAAATTTTCAGGAAGATTATTCTTGCCCTCTATGACTGAAGGATAGGCTTTATTGAGCATGAAGTGCTGTATTTCATTGCCTTCCCAGAGTCTCATAGTAATGTCCATGGACATAAAGTACCCTACATGTCCTATGCCTAAAAAAAAATAGCAGAGAAAAGAAAGGAAGAGGGAATACTCTTCAGATCTTTTATTTTTACACAAAAGTGGCAAAAAACAGTCTTCACTGCCTGATTTCTCAAGCACACTTTCCAGCTCTCAATTAAACAAACAGGAACTTAGAGGCCATTCAGAGCTCCCTGTTCTTTGGCAGATGCACACTTGTCCCTTCCTGGCAGAGCTGCACATATTGTCTGCAATACACAACTGGATGTATAACGGCTTTTTGCAACCTTGGATTGTTCTCTGGGCCTTGGCCACCTACACCGAGCAATAAGGGGACAAAATTGAAGAAGCTTTTTAGCTTTTATAGCTTATTGATTTTTATATTTTCTGATGTATTAGAGCAATTTTTCAAACGTATCCTCCTTACCTTGATATCTTGAGTGCAGAGAGAGGATTTCACATTTATTAGCTTTGCTTTGGTAAAAAAAAAAAAAAAAAAAGAAAAGAAAGAAAGAAAAAGAAAAGAAAGAAGTGCGTGCGTGTGTATATGTGTGTATTCTCAATGTTATCTCAGAGGTATAAATGGTTTGGTATGAAAAAAATCAATTCTCGGAGTAAAAATCAAGACTGTGTGCAAGTGTTACATAAAAAGTAGACAACCAAAAACAGACCCTTTCCCAACCTGGTAGCCAAGATGGTTTTGAAAAAGTACAGTTTCTGGGCTGCAGTTATACTCACAGATGCTTGATACTTTTCAAATAGAAGAGTTCTATCATAATGGAGAGCATATAATGTGGTAAATACTTTTTATTAGCGCCGATCATCCGTGACAGCATTAAACAAAGAAGTGCAGTAGGAATGTCTTCTCCAGAGGGAGTCGTCTTTTCTCAGAGCTCAGACGTGGAGACAAGGTTTGAAGCATTTCCTGGTAAAGATTCTTTGAAATTTTGCATTTTAAAATAACAGGTGCAAAAGGAAATTACTTTGTGGGATCCAAGTTCCCTGTTTCATACCAAAGAATTAATACTTTCTACTTCAGAGAGAGTTTAGTACTTTATAGTCGTGAATTTAACTTGAATATTTTCTATCCTTAAAATGGCTTAGGATCAGGCTAAATGTTTCCCCCTTTTAATTTTTTTTTTTTTTTTTTTTTGGAAAATAAATTCCATGATGTATTAGTACCTTTTAAAAACTTCAAAAACTGCGCTTGTAACATATCTGGATACCAAAACCCTTAAAAACATCAAGGGAATTTTAGAAACCTCAACTCTTCTTTCCTCCAAACATTATCTCTTACTGTTTTGATATCATGAGTCAACTTTATTGAATTTTGTTTTCCGTGAGTACATTTTTTTTCAAGAGTTAACTATTACCACATAGAGAGCAAATTAAGTTAAACAGGTACTCCTGAGTTTAAAAAAAAAAAAAATTTATCATTTTAGATTCCTTTCTTACTGGCAACCTAAATAAAAAAAAGCAAGAGATAGGATGTTTTTTTTTGCAATAAACGGAGTGATGAAAATAACCTGAAATTTATTTTGTAAAGCACTTTTTGAAGATGTTTTATTTATGTGAGAGAGAGAGAGAGAGAGAGAGAGAAAGAGAGAGAGAGAAAGGGAGGACAAGCAGGGCTGAGGAGCAGAGGGAGAGGGAGAAGCAGACTCCCTGCTGAGCAGGGGGCCTGACACAGGGCTCTATCCCAGGAACCGGGATCATGACCTGAGCCGAAGGCAGATACTTAACAGACTGAGCCACCCACGTGTCCAATTTGTGAATGTATTTGGTTTGGAGGGTACTGCGTTTGGAAAATAGTTCTGATAGTATTTACATGTGGTGTAAGTGGTGGTAGGTATTGAGTCAAGGGCTCTAAACTCATCCTGGGAAATATCTAGGCGCTATGTGAACCAAAGAGAGAAGACTAGAAGGAAAACATGGTAAAAAGGAGTAGACAAGTTCACCTGCATCCTAATTTTATCTAAAAGTTACCCTGAGCTTTGCTTTTATACGCACAGAATATTTGACAGAAGCTATAAAGCCTTGAGCTGCTATGACCTGTTTACAAGCATTTCTTTCAACCACAACATGGCTCTTGCAATCCTCAGGTCTTCAGTATCAGTTGACTACTTCCCATAATTTCCTTCACTCCTGAAGTTATTGAAAGTTGTCCATTTTAATTTGCTTACTTACATCTTCTGGCAAACAACAAAATGCCAGTGTGGAATAGCTCCCCCACCCCCCAGCCCCTTTCATTCACTTCAGTGAATCAAGGTAGGGGTCGGTACGGTGGATGAAAACTGTCACTTAATTCTTAGCAGCTGTGTGAAGGCCCTGAATAAAGAATGAGCACCCCTAGGCTCTTCATACAATGAGAGGAAATCTCCATATGGTCTCTACCTATTGCCCTATCCCAAGTCTTCTTTTAATCCTTGAAAAGAAACTGCAAAGCACTGCCATCAGTTCTGCTTTAGGAGCAGAGAACAAAGATGATGTGACAGCCCGTTCTGTGATCATCACACAACAGATTTCTGGAGTCCAGCCCAGTCTCTGGAATTATCACTGAAGTTCTTAGCGGTGGTAAAAATCCCCTTTGCCTGACCCTGATGGTTTTGACTTCAATTTTCTTGACAAGCAAGTTTGTTTTGAACAAAGGACTGGGAGAAGAGGATTGGAGCTGAAGGGAAGTAGGCTTTCTAATACATTGATTGAGAGCAATACAGCCTTGAGTAAACATTGACCCACCGTGCTGCTCAGATCACTACCTGAATGGATTATCTGCCAGACGTCTACTGGTTGTGTAAACCGGGGCTTTCCAAGAATGGCTTAGCTTGAACTATCTTGGATAGAATCCCTAAATGGCCTCCATTTCTTCTCAGGCTTGTTTGTGCTGTGTATCGTCTGCTTTTCATATATGCTCAGTTTTCCTCAGCAAATATTCCACTGTTTAATATGAGATGGCATAGAGTTTATGGTTTAAGTTAGAGTCCCCTTGAAAGGGACAAGGGTGGGACAGATAATGCACCAACAAGAACTCTGGGACAACAGGATGAACAGGCCTACATTGGGACACCCCAAGCAAACTGTGACATATGGTCATCCTTACCTACTGCCCATTTTCCTTTCATCTGTCAGGAATGCTGAAGATGTTTGGCAATATTGGGCTTGGATTAAACATTTAAATAACATTTTATTTAAAGGAGTATCTGTCATGGTGAGTTGCAGCAAGAAAAACTTGAGGTCAAAGGTGTGCCTTTTAGTATGTTTCTACTATTGCCCTAATAGAAATTATGGGGAAGTGCATCTACTAATGGCTGCACGTAGAGTTGCAAGAATTAACTGAGATAATATATTTGAAAACACTTTATAAATGGCACAGTCGTTGCCAAACTTAAAAATGGTATTTAAGACCAAAGTGTTTTAAAATGGAGAATCATGGGTTGGTGACTATCTGAAAGTACAATCATATTAAGAATGTAACTTTTAATAATGGAGATAATTTTGCTATTAAAGATCTAAAACTTATATTACTGGTAATGAGATATTGGAAAAAAAAACTATGCTTATTCTCTAGATTCTATTTTAGAAAAGCAGAAATAACTTTTGGACCACCAACTCTTGATGACCTTAAGGATCTGGATGCCTCAAAGGATATCAAAAAGGGAAGGGAATATAAATTGGCAGCACTAAGAAAAACTGTTAAGCCAGCTTGTTTAAGCCAGTTTATATACCTTCAAAATATCTCACGAAATAACCTACAATTACATATAATTATATACGTAATAATATAATATATATAATATTTATATATTATAATAATTATATAATATAGTATATAGTATATTTATGTTATATATAATTATAGTATTAATTATTATATTGATATATTATTAGTATATAATAATTTATTTTGATTATATATGTAATGTAATAATATTACATTTTATATATGTATATTTAAAAGACCAACATAAACTTATTCTTAATATATAAAACTGTTACCTAGCTAAGAAGTTGCTTATTGACATTCCTGAAGTCTCATGGTAGAGGGGAGGTAAAGGCACCACGATGGAATGAACGATTTGGACATGTTAATAAGCCAGAGTTACCCTGATTCCTGCTCATGGAGGCCTAGCACTGAAGTACTTGTACTGGAGGGACTCCGCCTTCGTATCTGTACTCACTATTATTCAAAAAGGTCACAGGATACTGTGTTGTGAATTAAGTATAAGCCCTCACAAGTCTTGATAGACTCAAATGCACCTACTTTGCACACAACAGAGCCAGGTATCTTAATCTACGATGATACTATGAATCTTGCAGTTCAGTTTTAAGCTTCTGTTTCTTTATAAACTACACATGTATACCAGTTCTTTAAAAATGGGGGTAGGGAAACTTCTCTACATGGATGCCAGTGGCTTTTGTTTCAAATGAAAACTAAAAATAAAAAAATAGGGGTGCTTAGCTGGTGCAGTTGACACCTGACTCTTGGTTTCTGCTCAGGGCATGATCCCAGGGTTGTGAAATCGAGGTCCGCTTTGGGCTCTGTGCTCAGGATGAAGTCTGCTTGGGGGTTCTCTCTGCCCCTCCCCACCACTTTCTCAAATCTTTAAAAATAATTTTTAAAAGGGTGTGTATATAGGAGTGTGTGGAGAGAGAAAGAGGGAGGAAAAAAAAAACAGGGAGGAGATGGAAGAGGTGGAAGGAGTCAAGAAAGAGATGTCACATAACAAACTGAGGATGAGTTGAGTCTGTTCTGAAACGATGGTCAATGAAGACCACTGTAAGGAAATAGAATTTTAGCTCAGCCTTGGAGGATTAAAATGAATGTGCCTTGTCAGAAGCAATGCAAAACTCGCATGGAACTGTGGTGCATTTGTGGGTGGAGGGGAAGCTGGAGTCAGGACAGAGGTAGAGAATCTAGGAGAAAGAAATCAGTGAGATTGACAGGAATTAGTTCTCCCCCTCTGCTAAGTAGTTTGCAAACACCCTTTCTACTTTGGGACCATTTGGAAATGAATGGCGGTAAGGGTCTGCTGGCATATCTCGTTCAAGGAGCAGTAATGCTAACCACCCTGCCATGCAAGGGACCATGGCTCACAGTGCAGAACTGTTCCCACTTGTCCTGCCTCCCAAGTTGCATATGTGCTTTCACTGAAAGAAGAAAGAATGTGTTTAAGTAGTGGAAGACTACTTTAGTTCCTATTTTTATCATCTGTAGGATTTTCCTGTCAACAGGACTCTAAACACAGATCAATTACTGAATTATATAACCTGAAGTCCTACCTCTTGACAAATTAAAAGGAAAGTGCCGGTAATTTTGCATAAATCTCAGAGGTTAAATTGCAGTTTTTATTAGCATTTTAAAAGCTAGCATCAACACTAAACTTTCAATCAGGCAACACAAAGCAGTTTAACCCTATAACTCATTAACGTTCCTATCAGATACCAAGCTGGTTTGAGGCACACAGTGGAGGAGCTGAATTCTCCGTCACAGTAGGCTGCCTCCTGCCATTACTAGAATATTCACATTACCTTGCTTTTGACATTCAGATACCGTTTGGGTTAAATGTTAGGATTTCTTTTACCCTTTCGCCCCATTCGCACCTTAGTCCAGGCCCCACAGGTCCCATAAATCCAGGACCTCATGTCAGAACTCACTCATCATCAAAACCAAACTATCTTGATTCATCTCAATAAATACATTCAAATTCTCTTAACACCTTTCCATCCTGTTAAGGAAGTTCCCAAAAGTTCCCAAAAGTTTCATCCTGCGGAATGTTATATACCAGCTATGATCTGCTACAGTAGGAAGTCATTATAGCATTTTAAAGAAAAGTTACCAGGAAATCCTGTTTTACAGCAGGAAGGTACTGAAGAAATCATTTAGCTGATGGGTTGCAAATATGAATATACACAGAGGCAGGCAAATGGCAAAAATGTGTAAAGTGGGCCCCACGTACTTCACTCAAGAGAGCTGGGGGTGTGGTAGCTCAAGAAGGTGGGCCCGAAGAGCAAACACTTGTCATGCCTGGCAAAAACAGGAACATAGACATTCCCCTCCATCTGATACTTTCTCAGAAAAAGCTAGAAATCCAGACTATTTTAAGAACAATATTCAATTTTGTACTAAATAAAAATATAGCTTGCCAGTTTAAAAATCTCTGATAGTCTTACCTCCTGAATTCACTGAGCTGTTAAGCATGTTTCTAGAGTTAATAGAGGAAATGAGGGGATTAGTAGGAAAACCAGAAATAGAATCAGAGATTGTCCTGGTTTTCAGTTCACTGCTTTTTAAATGTGTGAATGAGTCGTATTTCTTCCCTCCACCACACTATAGCCAACTGAGTCCCAGCATGCCTTATAAGAATGTGTTTTTAGCTAACCAGGATATGCTTATATAGTACATTCTGGTATGATGAAATGTGCATCACTTCTTGATTCTAGCAGCAAGTTGAAAATTGCTGGGACAAGCAGAAATGTGATTGATCTACACAATAGGATCAACGTATATATCTTCATTTCCGGGTATCTTCCCATGGGCATGTATTAGAAGTTAGAGAAAAATACTATGGAAATAGGGAATGATGAAATGGAGTCACAGATATGTGAAGGATGAGTCAGGTACAGACTAATGTTGATTTGTCATATGCATGGAGCTTTGGAAAGCGTGGACAAGTTAAAAGAGCAGTATTCATCAGTTTAGCCAGTTTTATATGTGAGATAAACATGGAAGCAGTTATTAAATAGAAGTTCAGTAGAAGGTCATTTTTAAAGGTCTTTTGAGTAGCTGGGACCAGTATTTCAATAATCATAGTAATAAAATTATAATAACAGTAATAACATTGCTATATATTACATATGCATTGATACATAAATTATATACATAAATCAAAGATAAATAAGTTCCGGTTTGTTCTAAATTTTATATACATATAATTTTATTTCAGGAATTGGTATTTTTCTTAAAAATTGGGTAAAACAGCAATGTTGAAGAAAAGGTAATATAAACAGTGATATGCAGGGGCTTCTGGGTAGCTCAGTCAGTTAAGCATCCGACTCTTGATTTCGGCTCAGGTCATGATCTCAGGGTTGTGAGGTTGAGCCCATGTCAGGCTCTAGGCCCCCCATGGAACCTGCGTAAGATTCTCTCTCCCTCTCTCCGTTTGCCTCTCCTCCTTTGTAAAATAAATAAGTAAACCGTATTCTGCAATAATTCATATTGAAGAGGGCAATGTATGTGTAATGAGGAAATATGCTTTCTTCAAATATATTAAAAGGGAAGGAATTAAGTTATTTTGAAGAAAAATACACATATATGCATATATATATGAAATCACCATAAAAACGTAAGTAGTTGGCAAAAGTCAGGAAATAGCTTAACAACTGTTTTATGCATCTAGTAGCTCCTTGTTTTGTGTGTGTAGCTGTTAACTACCATAAAGCTAGGTGACTAGATGGTAAAGTACATACAGAAGTGATAGAATTTATCCCACAGATCAACTTTTGTTGTATTGAATTACCAGTCTCCTATTGTATTTGAATGTTAGTGCTTTGGAATTGTTCGATTTTAGTTGCTTATTGATTAGAATTAAAATAAATATATACAAAAAGTCACTACAATGGTATTGACAGAAACAGAATCTGGTCTGCATAATTATAAAATTTGCTTATTCACATCTTTATGCTAGTATTTATTGGCAATAATTACGATAACTTATTTATAAGCTTATGTTCTAAAGATTCCTTGAAGAACCCCAAACATAGAATGGGTCTGAATTGTCACCAAAATTCTAAAAGGTAGGTCCCTAATCCAGTTCTGATTGCCACAACCTCTATTTAGCCTTCTGCTATACCCAAGATTACTGAATTTGCAATAGAATGAGAAGGAATATTTTTCATTTTTATTACAAATAATATGAAATAACTACTTTCTATATGCTAGATACTCTTCTTGGAATTAGGGTTGCATTATCAAATGGGGGAAAAAATCCCTTCACTGATGAGACAAGAAAGTATTTTTAGACTGTATAAAATAAACTAGGTTAATAAATAGCACGTAATATAGTATAGCTGATAATATATACAAAAGGGAGGTAAAAGGGAATGCAAAATATTGCAGGTGGGAAAGGAGTTGTGATTTCACATAAAAGGTTTCATGGAGGGATCCCTGGGTGGCGCAGCGGTTTGGCGCCTGCCTTTGGCTCAGGGCGCGATCCTGGAGACCCGGGATCGAATCCCACATCAGGCTCCTGGTGCATGGAGCCTGCCTCTCTCTCTCTCTCTCTGTGACTATCATAAAAAATTTAAAAAAAAAAAAAAAAAAAAAAAAAGGTTTCATGGAAAGGGTATATTCAACAAAAGACCTACTATTGGCTAAGGAGTAAACCATGCAGATATTTCAGGAAGAACATCCTAGGATAAAAGAGCAAATAAAAAGATCTTAATTCGGAACATGCTTACACATTCACAGAACTTCAAGGAATGTCAAGAAGTCAGTGTCAACTAGAGGGCACCTGGGGGAGGGGACATGTGTGAGAACTTCAGGGATGAGGGGGCAGGTCATGGAGGAACTGGTAGGCTTGTAGAAGACTCAGTTTGACTGTTAGTATTCCATTGCTACATAACAAATGACCACAAACTTGGTAGCTTGAAACATTTATTCACAATCCTGTAGGTCATAAGGTCAAGCACTGATATGATCCCAGGACAGATCCCAAAGATATTAGACAAGCTCTTGGGAAGAGCCTGCTTACAAGATCATTCAGGATATTGGCAATTTTAGTTCCTCGTGGTTGTAGGACTGAGGTTACCATATTTTTTTGGGTGTCACCTCAGGGCTGCTCATATAAGCAGTTTGCATTCCTTGTTGTATGGTCCCTCTGCATATTCAAAGCCAGTTATGGAGATATCCCTCATTAGACATCTCTCTCATGCTTAAATTTTATTTTACCCAAAAGAGCCTAGTCCCCTTTTAAGGGCCCATCTAATTAAGTCAGGTTCACTCAAGATAAGGTGATAAGATCACCTTATCTAATTTCCACTGTTGGGAAGACCTTTATTACATTTGCAGAATCTCTTTGGAGCACCCAGATTAGTGTTTGATAGAGTAACTGAGAGAAGAGATTACAGAAAATATCAGTACCTGAATATTAAAATTAGACACAATATGGAGTTATTTTGGAGACACCGCAAGTGAAGAGAGAACTCCAATTTTCAAGCAATGAGGTGGGGTGCATGGAGGCAGGAAATAACTGAATAGTAAAGGTTGATGGCATATAATTCAAAGGTCTGGTGGGAAGGTAATTACAAAAGTGGGTAAAGCAGTCTGGATATAGCAATAAAGAACAAGCAGGAAATGTACTCTGATAGACATAGGAGATGAAATGTTTTCTAGTTAGAAGGGCAGCAGGGGAAGCAGTGTCCTCAAGAGAGAGCTAGGTTCCAGGTAGAGCAAGAAAGAGAAAGGAAAATGTAGAGAACCATTTGAAGACACAGGGAAATAGGTTTTGAAACATATGTCAGAGGAAGAGTTTCAGGAGTCGATAAAGAGGGTCAGAAAAGGCAACACCTAGAACTCTCGGAGCTTTGTGGAAGTCAGAGTCAATAGGATGGTAGGTGATTTAGGGTATCTGGGCCTCCTATTGTGGCTCAAATGGAGGCAGTGGGCATTGAGATTCATTCTGACATTGCTAAAGCAACACCTGATAGGGACTAAGTGTTACAGGTAGAATGAGAAAAGTGGTGGGGAGCAGCCTCGGTGGCTCAGCGGTTTAGCACTGCCTTCAGCCCAGGGCGTGATCCTGGAGACCTGGGATCGAGTCCCACGTCAGGCTCCCTGCGAGGACCCTAATTCTTCCTCTGCCTGTCTCTCATGAATAATTTTTTTTTTAAAAAAAGGGGGTGGATATACTTGCAAGACACTGTTACTGATTATATATATTAAAAATATTTGTGTAGGAGGATTATACATGGGTGATTCTTTGATTTTAGGTTTGACCATCTGACATAAGTTACTCCCCACCACTTCTTTCAGGATTTGATATTCTTACATTGCTTACTTCAGGAGTGGGCATGTGATTTTAAGAAACGAAATGTGGGCAAAAATGAACTGTGACTTTTGACTCTATTAAGTGTCACCTTTTGCTTGCCAGATTCCTCCTATGCCTTTTTAAAATTTTTAATTTAAAATGTAACAATTTAAAAGCTTAAACATCTATAAAATTTAAATTTTTAATTAATTTTCAATTTAAAAAGTTAAAAACAAAAAATTAAATCCAATCCAACGTGAGCCCAACATGCGGCTTAAACTCATGACCCTAAGATCAAGAGTCTGATGCTTAGCCAACTAAGCCACCCAGGAGTCTCCAGATCCCTTTTACTTCTGCTATGTTTGTGATAGACAGCTAGGTCCACCTGTGTCCCAAATCAAGGTGATACTGTGCAGAATCATAGCCATCCATGATGGACAGGTAGTGTTAACAAGATATTAAACTTTGCTATAAGCATGGAGTTGGGTTATTGCAGTTGTGTTGACCCGAGTGATCCAGTGATCATTCAAAGGGTGTTCTGATGGGAATATGAGGGTTGGCAAGGATTGGTCTTACCGCACTCCGGGTTTCCATTCCAAAATTACACACGATTTGGTCTCTCCCAACTGGTATCTTTTTCTTTTAAATTTCAGTTTTAACTTGAGACAGTTCAAGGAATTAATTTTTAATACTTGGTCTATCCACAAATTTGTTTTTGTAACCCAGTTTCCACATTTTCATCAAATGACCCCTGTTAATTTCTATACACTTTCTATACAGTGATAGTTGTAGTTACAATATTATCAACTCTTTTAACCCACAAGCATGTTAACTATTACAAATTAACTTTACTGGGACACCTGGGTGGCTCAGCGGTTAAGCACACCTGCCTTCAGCTCAGGGTGTGATCCCATAGTTCCAGGATCGAGTCCTACATCGGGCTCCCTGCAGGGAGCCTGCTTCTCCCTCTGTGCTCTTATGAATAAATAAAATCTTTAAAAAAATTAACTTTACTCTGAATGGAGAAAAACTAACAGTAGATTCAGCATCAAAAGTATAAAAACTGATTCTATTCATGAACACTGAAAATCATTTAGAATACTACTGGATTCAAACAACAAAAGACAGGATCCCTGGGTGGCGCAGCAGTTTGGCGCCTGCCTTTGGCCCAGGACGCGATCCTGGAGACCCGGGATCGAATCCCACATCGGGCTCCCGGTGCATGGAGCCTGCTTCTTCCTCCACCTGTGTCTCTGCCCCTCTCTCTCTCTCTCTCTGTGACTATCATAAATAAATAAATAAAAAGTATTTTCAAACAACAAAAGACTTAAGCACAAGAGCTTCTTTGGGCTCCCCATTTAGTCTAAATCTAGAAATAGAGCTGGAGATCTCTCTTCAGGAATGTTTTTACAAGCAGGTTCTTTCTTCAGTTTTTAAAAAGATTTTATTTATTCATAAGAGACACACAGAAAGAGAGGCAGAGACACAGGCAGAGGGAGAAACAGGCTCCATGCAGGAAGCCTGATGTGGGGCTCGATCCCAGGATCCCGGGATCACACCCTGAGCCAAAGGCAGACACTCAACTGCTGAGCCACCCAGGTGTCCCTCTTTTGTAGTTCTTTATAATGCTTCCCCTTCTGGGGGACAAGCTTCTTATTTAGGTTGTCTCATTAAGTAGCTTTATTTGAAAAGCAAGAAAACCTGTCTTCCTCTAGAAGCTTCATCAGACTTCCTTTTTAAAGTCTGATTGCGATGTAGGATTGATGTATGTCACTGTCTTTGACGTCCAATTGTGGCCTGAAGTATGTCATGCCGTTGTCAGCTTGGCTTCTGTTCCTAAATAAAGTAATAAGGTAGGAGAGTTACCTTAAAAATGAGTCCACCCATTTGTGAATATCTGGATGGAAGTTTAAATGAAGACACAGAGCTTGTGTTTTAAGAAAGGGAAAGAAGGTGGGGCGATTGGGTGGCTCATCTGGTTAAGCATCTGACTCTTGATTTCAGGTCATGATCTCAGGGTTGTGGGATCCAGTCAGTATCAGACTCCACACTCAGGAGTCTGCTTGAGATTCTCTTCCTCTCCATCTGTCCCTCGCCCCTCAACAAATCAACACATAAATGAATAATATCTTTTTGAAAAGGAAAGGAAATAAATGTCCACCACATATGCTGTAATTTATTTGAACACTTAATTATCTTTTGCATTACTTAGTGAAAATAATGAGCAGTAATAAAAGTATCCTACACTAATTTTTACATATGGCAACGAGTGTATAATAAAATTTTAATAACCATTTAAGAACATTTTTGAAGACCCACTCAAATCAAGATGGTATAAAGAATAAATGTAACATCATCCACAAACATTAGACCGTATATTGTGAAAGAACAGCAAGTATTTGTTGTATTATTATGGTCATTAGTATAGATATTTCTATGATGCTATTGAAAAGGCCTTTGGACTGAGGATTCTCTTAAATTACTGCCCAATTTCCAAATATGCATCTTTTTCTCTAACAGAATAAAACCACCGTCAGTCTTATTACATATTTAGATAAGTCTTGTCTTTTATTTATCTTACTTAATTCACTCAAAGACTATAACTTCAAAATGTCTCAATGCTTTGGTAGAGTTAAAAATGAAAAAAATCATCAATATACTTCCCACTAATGTCCTATTACAGTGATTATCATTAACATATATTGAGGTCTATTCTAGGCACTTAACTTTAGTTAATCATGTTCATTGGTTTGATATATTGATGGTTGGAAGAAGTTTCTAAATGTTATTTTTAGCTCTTTTGACCCGTTATACTCTTTCTGAGCTTAATACTGCTTTGCTATTACCCCCAGAGGAAGTTCAAGAATATCACAAATATTCAGGAAATATAATTAATTAAAAGAGTAATTTTTTAAAGATGTTATTTATCTTTTCATGAGAGACACAGAGAGGGAGGCAGAATACAGCAGAGGGAGAAGCAGGCTCCTGGTGGGGAGCCAGACTTGGGACTCAATCCCAGGACCCCGGGATCGTGACCTGCACTGAAGGCAGATGCTCACCAACTAAGCCACCCAGGCAGCCCTAAAAGAGTACTTTATACATTTGGATAATTTTTTCAGTATTTCCTCAAGAGTACCATCTGATATTATTTGGTGGCACATCAGTTAATCTATATTTTATGCCCTTTGGGTATAAGGAACAGCATGTTGTCCTTGGAAACACCATCTACTGCCTTGGCATTAGTGAAATCCAGTTGGCCTGAATTATGGAGTCAGTCCAGCCCTGAAGATCTGAAATTATCCAGGTTTCTAAAAGGGAATAAGAACACCTTTGCCACCCAAACCCTCATTGCATACATCATCACTCAAACCTTCCAGTTTCACAACCTATTTAAATCATTTTTATCAGAATTCAGATCATGTTTTCCGGTTATTTGTTGTTGATATCACTGTTTTGTTTTCATTAGTGTAACTGGTATTACAGTGCAATTAACATTTTTATTATTTGTATTCAGTCAAATTAGGGGAAGCTACAAAATGAATTATTGGCAGGTAGTTTTCCTCATATTACGTTGAAATCTTCTCATTTTGCATACAGATATAATGGCCATCTGTCCCACTTTTTTGTCTCCAAATTTAAGTATTTGCAATATCATAATTGGGAAAAACTAAGATCCTTAGTAAGATATAATAGGGCATATGTAGTCCATGAAACTGATAACATATTAATGAAATGTAAATTAGCTTCAAAGAGTAAAAATGACTCCTCTAATACTTACCTGATCTATTCCATTTATTAATTGACTTTCTTCTCTAACTTCTCTTGGCTTTTTGGTCTTTACCAAAGAACCTAAGTGTGAGCATGAATATATAATTTTTATGTACTAGAACCTGCCTCATTAGCTATCATCAAAACAGTTGCCTTCTAGTAGGCAAAAAAATTGAGCAAGGTAATAACCCGAAGTGGTGGTACAGTTACAACCCTTTTATATTTATCAAACTGTGAAGTCGAGTGAGGTTATCAGTTTATGCTCATACAATGTTGTGCTGCTGTGCAGTATCAAGGGTTCTGAATCACTAGAGGATGTCCATTCAAAGTACTGAGGAATTGGCTAACAGAAAATAGGAGTGATGAGCCAATTCCTAAATATCTATGGTTCCATTCTGTGAATATCCTTAGATCATCTTAGTTTTAAATTGTAGTAAAAAAGCTATCAAAGGCTGTCTGTATTCAGTTGCATCTGCTTCTTAGAAAAACTAAAAAGAAAAAAAAGGAGGGAAATAACATAGGTAAATAAAGCTCTAAGGAAAGGTTCTTGGTATTTTTTTATAGAAATATAATTGAATTCTGCTTTGGGAAAATCATCTTAAATTTGTATTAATCCTCCAAATACCAGAGAACAGATTTGTATTATAAAGTGATGAATTTTATGATAGATTTTGGGCACATATAGTTTTGAATGAAATATAGTAGTTAGGATAGATACATTTTCTTAGAAATCTATACTCTAAATCATGAATATATGCTTATTTCTTTATGAGGACTCCTGGGATAAAATGAGGCAGATGTCATATACCTAAGAAATCTGTTTTATTACATAAAAACCCTTTGACAAAATCATATTAAAAATTTCCACTTTGATCATTCTAAACAGAAATTCAATGGTAAGTTTTAATGAACCTGAATTCAATAGTTAACTCAGTCAAATATCTAAGATTCACATTTCCACAAGTTTTGAATATATTCTCCCCTTAAGGGACTGCTTAGTGATCTTCAGTCTCTTTCAAATACTTCTCTAAATCAGTCTTGTATTAATTTATCTGTTTATTGAACTGACATATTGTTTGGAATGAATGAATTCAATAAAAAGGATAAACCATTTTTCTACAATAAGCAATGCTTAACAAATATTGCATAACCATATGGTTTATGGGAAATTTTTACCATAAAACAAAGTAAAAACATCATATTATACTGCTAAATTTAGTTCAGCTTGCTTTGGGTTGGAAAGAAGGTAAACTATAATCGCAAAATGGCTTTATTTTGTAACAATGTCAGAGTATATTTTTTTCTTGAATATCACAAAATAGTAAATATTGAGATTTATGAGCACATGTGGAGAAAGACTATTGTCTTTACTGTCATGAAGAAACACTATTTCATACATATTTCAAATATTAAAAATATATTAAAAAGTTCTGTAAGTAAATAAGGGTGTATTTATAAATAAGAATATTTTACAAATTCTTGTTCTATGTGCGTGAGTAGTATCCTCTATACAGTAAAAGTCCGATTATATAATGGTGTGGTAAGTTTCTCTCTCTGTTATTTTGTGAAAAAACAAAACAAAAAACATTCCAGGCATAGCTGTGTTGTAAATGGATAAACACTTGAATACACTGGAAAATTATACAATGATATAATTTTTTGTGAAAGATTATTCCCTATGCTTTATTCTTTTTGGAGCAGTTAATTTGAACTTTTTGAAGTTTAAATTAGATGGTTTCTTAATCACTATTGAAGTGATACTTAAAATCTGTATGTGAATTGGTTAAGGTTAATATCATCTATGCTCTTTAATATATCCCTGAGCTCATTTATTAATATTACAGACTTAGGCATGGACTCCTTTGATAATTAAAAAGCATATTTCAAGTTCTACAAAGACACCATTTCAGTGATAATGTGTTAAGCATTATTATATATATTTTACTGTTTCCTAAAAACATGAAATAGGAGTATATGTAATATAGATATATATATACTTCTCCCCATAATCATTTACTTTCTTATGAATTCTACCTATAAATATTTATTGAGGACTTGCTCAATAAACTGGTACTAGAAATTTGAAATAGAGTAATAAATTTATTGAGACCCTGCTGTTATAGAATTTACATTTTCAGTGTTTAGTGTGTGTGCGTACACACACGAACAAATGGTAAACAAATAAAAGGAAAACTTTATATATTATGTGATAGTTTTGTGTCAACATGATTGGGCTAAGAGATGTCCCGACAGCTGGTGTCATCGGAAGATATGAACATTTAAATCAGTAGATTGAATAAAGATCTGCCCTTACCAGTAAGGGTGGGTACCATGCAATCATTGAGGGCCAAAACAGAATAAAAAAGTGGAGGAAAGGCCAATTGACTTTATTTTCCTGACTCCCATCTTCTCTAGCCATCAAACATTGGAGCTTCCAGTTCTCATACATTGGACTCACCAGTGGCCTCCTGGTTCAGCAGCTTTCAGAAGATAGATCTTGGGACTTCTTTGGCCTCCATAACACTGTAAGACAATTCCTATAGTAAATCTTTTTCTATGTCTAACATCTAGGTCTATATATCCTATTGGTTCTGTTTCTCTGGAGAATCTTGACTAACATACCTGCCTAAAGTATGTACTAATCCTACTATGAACAGGATTTTGAAATTTGAAGAAGCTAAGCTAAGAAGGAAGACAAAGATCTAAACCAGTAAAGTGGCCAACCAACTAAAGATCTGCTAAAAGACCTTATAATAAAGAAGAGGAAACACCCTGTAGCCCCACCAGGAGTGCACAAGGGTTCCTTTTCCTCCATATCTTCAGCAGCACTTGTTGTTTCTTGTCTTTTTTTATTCTAGCCATTCTGAAACATGGAAGGTGATTATCTCATTGTGGTTGGATTTGCATTTCTCTGATGATTAATGACGCTGATCATCTTGTTATACTTGTGTTGGCCATCTGGATGTCTTTGGAAAAATGTCTATCTAGGTCCTCTGCCTATTTTTAAAACAGATTATTTGTCTTTGTTTTGGTCGGTTTGGTTTTTTTGATGTTAAGTTGTATATCTGTGTATGTTTTGGATATTAACCCCTTATCGGATACATCATTTCCAAATATCTTCTGCCATTCAAGAGGCTGTCTTTTCATTTTGTTGATAGTTTTTGTGCCAGGCAAAAGCTTTTTTTTTTTTCCTCTCTTTTCTGAGGAGACATATCTAGAAAAACATCAAATTGTTGGCTATGTTTTCTTCTAGATGTTTTATGGTTTCATGTAGTACAATTAGGACTTTAATCCATTTTGAGGTTATTTTTGTTTTTAGTGTAAGGTAGTCCTGTTCATTCTTTTTATATGTAGCTGCCCAGTTTTCCCAGCATCATTTATTGAAGAGGCTTTCTTCCATTGTATATACTTTGTCTTCTTTGTTATAGATGAATTCATCATATAAGTTGGGTTTCTTTATGGACTCTGTATTCTGTTTCCTTGATTTATGTGTTTATTTTTGTGCCAGTGCCATGATGTTTGATTACTACAGCTTTGTAGTATATCTGGAAATGTGGGATTTTCCCAAGATTTATTCTTTTCTCATTATGGCTTTGACTATTTGGGTTTTTGGTGGTTCCATACAAATTTTAGTATTATTTGTTCTAGCTGTGTGAAAAGTGCTGGTGGCATTTTGATAGGAATTGCACTGAATCTATTGATTGCTTTGGGTCATATGGACATTTTAACAACATTCTTCCAATCCATGATCATAGAGTGCCTTTCCATTTGTTCCTGCTGTCTTCAGTTTTATGCTTTTTGTAACAGTTATAATTGGATTTGTTTACTTAATTTCTTTTTGCTACAGAAATGCAAATAATTTCTGGGTATTAATTTGGTATCCTGCAAGTTTACTAAATTGATAAATTCTAGTAGTTTTTTGATTAGGTCTTCTGGGTTTCCTATGTATAGTATCACTTCATCTGTAAATTGTGACAGTTTAACTTCTTCCTTACCAATTTGGATGGTTTTTGTTTTTTCTTAATGCTCTGGCTAGCACTTCCAGTACTATATTGAAGTGGTGAGAATAGAATAGAATAGAATAGAATAGAATAGAATAGAATAGAATAGAATAGAATAGAATAGAATAGAATAGAAGGAAAACTTTTAGTTTTTTACTGTTAAGAATGATGTTGGTTATGGGCTTATCATATATGGCCTTTATAATGTTGAATTATGTTCCCTCTATACCCAGTTTGTTGAGGGTTTTTATAATAAAATGATGTTTTGTCAAAAGCTTTTTCTGTATCAATTGAAATGATCACATGATTTTTATCCTTAATGTGGTATGTCATATTCATTGATTTGTAGAAGTTGAACCATAATGCAATCCCAGGAATAAATAACACTCGATCAAGGTGTATGATCCTCATAATGTACTGTTGAATGCAGTAATATTTTATTGAGGATGCCCATCAGAGATAGTGACCTATTTTTTTGGGGGGGGGGGGGGTCTGGCTTTACTCAGGGTGATATGGGCCTTCTAAGCTTGAAAGTGTTTCTAGAAACCTATAAATTACCAAAACTGGAACAGGAATAAATAGAAAACTTGAACATACTGATAACCAGTAAAGAAATTGAATCAGTAATCAAAAAAACTACCAACAAACAATATTCCAGGGCCAGATAGCTTCATAGGCAAATTCTAGCAAACATATAAAGATGAGTTAGTGCCTATGCTTCCCAAATTATTCCAAAAAAATAGAAAAGGAAGGGAAACTTCCAATTTTTTCTAGGAACTACGCTGATACCAAAGCCAGATAAAGACACCACTGAAAAAAAGAACTACAGACCAATATCCCTGAAGAAAATGGATGAAAAAATTTTCAATGAAATCCTAGCAAACCAAATCCAACAATACACCAAGTGGGATTTATTCCTGGGTTATAAGTGTGGCTCAGTATTTGCAAATCAATCAATGTAATATACCATATTAATAAAAGAAAGGATGAGAACCATATGATCATTTTAATAGTTTCAATAGATGCAGAAAAAGCATTTGGTAAAGTACATCCTTTCATGATAAAATCCCTCAAAAAAGTAGGTTTAGAGGGAACATATCTCAATATAAAAAGGGCATTTATGAAAACCCACAGCTAGTGTCATCCTCAATGGAGGAAAACTGAGAGCTTTTCCTCTACAGTCAGGAACAAGACAGGGATCTCTACTCTCATCATTGTTATTAACATAGTACTGGAAGTCCAATCCACACCAGTCAGACAACAAAAAGAAATAAAAGGCATTTAGGTTGAAATAGAAGAAGTAAAACTCTCATTATTTGTGGATGACATGATGCTATATACAGGAAACCCTAAAGATTCCACCAAAAACAAACAACAACAACAACAAAACAACCCTGCTAGAACTGATAAATGAATTCAGTAGAGTCACAGGATACAAAAATCAACGTACAGAAATCTGTTGCATTTTTATACACAAATAATAAAGCAAGAAAAAGAGAAATTAGGGAATCAATAGTATTTATAATTTCTCCAAAAATAGTAAGATACCTAGGACAAAACCTAACCAAAGAGGTGAATGTACTCTAAAAGCTATAAAATACTGATGACACATGAAAAAATAGATATTCCAGCTCATAGGTTGGAAGAACAAATATTGTTAAAATGTTTATATTACCAAAAGCAATCTACATATTTAATGCAATCGCTGTCAAGATACCACCAGCATTTTTTCGCAGAGCTAGAACAAACATTCCTAAAATGTATATGGAAACACAAAAGACCTCAAATAGCCAAAGCTACTCTGAAAAAAAAAAAAGCTGGAGGCACCACAATTCCAGACTTTATATTACAAAGCCGTAGTATTTAAAACATTATGGTACTGGCACAAATACAGACACACAGATCAGTGGAAAGGAATAGAAAACACAGAAATGACCTTACAATTATATGGTTAATTTCCAATGGGAAAAAGAATGTCTCTTCAACATAGTGTTGGGAAAACTGGACAACATGGAAAAGAATGAAACTGGACCACTTAATTTTACCATACACAAATTCAAAATGTATTAAAGACCTGAAACAACAACAACAAAAAAATCCTAGGGAGTACAGAAGCAGCAATTTCTTTGACATCAGATATAGCAACTTCTTTCTAGTGAGGTCTCCCAAGGCAAAAGAAACAAATATTTTTTAAACTATTGTTTAAACTATTGGGACTTAACCAAAATAAACAGCTTCTGTGAAGGAAACAATAAATCTAAAAGGCAACCTCTGGAATCAGAGAAGATAATTGCAAATTAGATATGATAAAGGATTAGTATCCAAAATATATAAAGAACTTATAAAACTCAACACCAAAAAAAAAAAAAAAGAATAATCCAGTTAAGAAATGAATATTTTCCCAAAGAAGACAGACTGATGGCCAATGGACACATGGAAAGATGCTCAACATCACTGATTATCAGGAAAACACAAATCAAAAGTACAATGAGTTATCATTTCTCACCTGTCAGAAAGTCTAAAATCAACAGCACAAGAAAAAACAGGTATTGGCAAGGATGTGGAGAAAGGAGAAAGGTTGGTGCGAATGCAAACTAGTACAGCCACTATGGGAAACAGTAAGAAAGTTCCTCAAAATGTTAAAAATAGAACTACCTTTTTGACCAAGCAATCACATTACTAGTTATTTATCCAAAGAAAACAACATACTAATTCAAAGGGGTACATGCACCTCATGTTTGTAGCAGATTTTTCTACAATAGCCAAATTACAGAAACAGCCCAAGTATCTATTGATCAATACATATATATATATGTAGTCATATATATGTGTGTGTGTGTGTGTGTGTGAGAGAGAGAGAGAGAGAGAGAGAGAGAGAGAGCTGATAGTGACCAGAGGGGAGGTGAGTGAGGGGATGAGTGAAATAGCTGATGGATATGGAAGAGTGTGTACATGTTGTGATGTATGGAAGTGTTGAGTCACTGTATTCTACACCTCAAACTAATATTACACTGTGTGTTAGCCTGACTTTAAGTGTTTTCAAAAATAAATAAAATGTATTTAAGAGAACAAAATTAGGTCATGGAGATAGCAACTGGCAAAATAATAATGAACAAAATTAACTCCTATGTATTTTTTTGTGGAGGCAGTATAATTAAAAAGAAAAAAAGTATTCCTTCCTCTTCTGTATTCTGAAAGAGTTTGAGAAGGATTAGTATTAATTCCTCTTAAACCTCTTCTTAGATTTCACCAATGAAGCCATCTGGTCCTATACTTTCTTTCTTGAGAAACTTTAGTAATTGGTCTCTTCAAATTGTCTTTTTTTTTTTTTTCCATGAGTTAGTCCTAATGTGTTGTGTTTTGGGGATTTTATCCATTTATTTCATGTTGTCCACTTTGTTGGCATATAATTGTATATGTATATTATCAGTTGTAATGTCTTCTCTATCATTTAGAATTTGATATGAGTTCTAATCTTTTATCTTGGGTATGTCTAGCTAACATTTTGTTGATTTTATTTTATTTTTTTTAAATAGCTCTAAGTTTTACTGATCTTTCTCTATTTCATTTATTTTTGCTCTTTGTTATTTATTTCATTCTGATAACTTTGGGTTTAATTTGCTCTTCTTTTTCTTGAGGAATAAAGCCAGATTGTTTGAGATATTTGTTTCTTAATGTAGCATTTATCTTTATAAATATCCTTCTTAGGAATGCTTTTTGTTCTGAGTTTATGGTATGTTGTATTGCCATTTCCATTTATTCGTCTCATGATACTATTTGATTTCCCCTTTGGTTTTTTTTCTTGATCCATCTGTTGTTCCAGGACATGTTGTTTAATTTCCACATATTTGTAAGTTTTACAGCATGTAATTGATTTTTAGGTTTATACTATTGTGGTTGGGAAAGAATACATGGTGAGATTTCAACCTTTTTAAATTTATTAAGACTTCAGTGAAAGACCGGGGAATGGGCAATTTTGGTGGCTCCCTCTTGTGCAGAGCCCTGGTGAGATAGCTGGTTAACAACTGCTTCTTTGTTTCCTACAGTCCTGTGGGACTCATGAATGGAAGCCCCTTTAGCTATCAGAATCAGACATTTGTAGACCTGTCTCTTGGCTGTAATTGCAAAAGCTGGGGTGCAGATGTGTATGCAAGCTCCTTCCAGGGATTTTTCTGTTGACTTGGGGCAGGATGCAGGGAGACAGCGGGAGTGGTGTCTACCAGCTTACCTAGTTTCTGAGTAGACGTACATCAGCCCCTGGAATCAATTTTGATGTGATTATTTTCTCATTTGCCTCATGTGTGGGAGTCACACAGCTATTTTCTGTTGGTGCAGCATGGAATGGGGAATCTTAGGAGCTTCCCCTGTCACCACCTTGGTCAACTCCTTCCTACTATATTCTTAGGCATAGTTCCCACCAAGTTATTGATCTCTTAAATGTTCTAACTACTCATAGTCCAAAACCATGCTCAACAGATGATACAATTAGTCCATCAAGTCAAAAAAAAAAAAAAAAAAGTTAAGGCCAATCTAACCCTGGAAACCACAAATTCCAACTTCACGATTCCTATCCATCTTGAATAATATTTAAAGACAGAATTGTCTATCTTTTTTTTTTTTAAAGATTTTATTTATTCATGATAGTCACACAGAGAGACAGAGAGAGGGGCAGAGACACAGGCACAGGGAGAAGCAGGCTCCATGCAGGGAGCCGGACGTGGGAGTCGATCCCGGGTCTCCAGGATCGGGCCCCGGGCCAAAGGCAGGCGCCAAACTGCTGCGCCACCCAGGGATCCCAGAATTGTCTATCTTAAACATAGAAGGGATGGCCAAGGTGTGCACACTTGCCTATTTACTAAATCACTGATGTGGCTTGGCCAAAATTTTGTCAGGCTTCCTGCCTCCCCATTGTCCTATGAACTTTATCTTACTCAGGATTCTAAGGTATAATAAAGGGATAGAACATACTCCCTTTAAAGCTCATTCTAATGATCAGCTGGCAACAGGAAGGAACATTAACTATTAGGCCACCTTTTTCCCTCTCATGTCTTGCTGACTCTCTTTGGCCTGCTTACTATTCTCTATATAAATCTTTTCTGTTTGATTTTGAAATACTTGCAGATCTCAATGTCTAGGTGTTTTTCTTACTGCAATAGTCTTTTCAGATAGTCTTTTCTTGGCGGAGTTCAGATTTGTTTTTATTTAAAACCATATTACACAAAATGAAACAAAAAACCTATTATAGTGTTTTATATCCACTGATTATAAATACTGCATAAATAAATTTTCATTTCCTGTAATATTGGTTGGGAATGATAACCACTTTATTAAGAATGGTGGCTATACAGTGAAGGAAGAGGTAGTGAATGGAGTGTATTTATATGAATTATGTAAAGAGCCCCAACAATTTGGAAACACTTCAATTTCTAAGCTGGATTTTGGGTACAAACGTGTTCATTTAATATTATTTATATTGCATGGTATCTCTAAAGTACTTCAATTTCTTACTAAGGCTTTGATAATGCTAAAAAGAAACAACAGGCCCAAAATAGAATCACTTGTGTTTAGCCCCACATCAGCAAATCAAGATTTAATACCTAATATAATTGCCTTTTCAGCCTTTCTCAGGAATGTAACCTTTACCTAATCAACCAGGAATTACCTGGTCAGCACTGGTGAGGTAATCCCTGATAAGACCCCTCTGTTCCCCATCAGTAGGTTACCTAGCCTGAAACAATCCACCCTGTGCTAATAAATTTCTTTTCCACTCCCTCTGTGCCTTTAAAAACCTTCTCTTTTCTGAAGCTTTGCAGAGTTCCTTTCTATTTGTTAGAAAGAATAATGGTTGATTCATGAATCATTAAATAAAGCCAATATCATCTTTAAGTTTACTCAATTGAATTTATTATTTTTTTTAACAATAGTAAAGAAGGAAACAAATCAACAATAGCAGTGGAGAGAAGGCAAGGCTGTTGTTAGCATTTAATAGCTTTACATATTTCTTTCATTAGCAAGGGTTAAAAATAGATTGACAACTAAGATTCAAATTGTTTTCAATCAAAAACTTGGGTATTGTAAGCTTTCCCTCGGAGTAAGTACACGTCTCAGTGGCAAAGAGTTCCAGAATTAAGTTCGTTGTTGACCCCTTCTATTTCTGTCACCTCGGAACATCTGATCCCTCATCTATGAGATGTGGTGTAAGTGCTACTTCTTCAGGCTATTTTGAGGTTTAAACAACAAAATCCAACTAAGTAAATTTAAAGATGTAATTGGCTTTACTAAATAATTCGTGAATTATCATCCCACCTAGCAAACAGGAACTCCATGGAGCTGCAGAAAAGGAAAGGCTTTTAGAGGTAGCGAGGGAGTGGTAAAAGGTAAATTATTAGCAAAGAATACATTGTTTTTAGGCAAGGTTGTTCTCTTAAGAGGAACAGGAGGGGTCTATCAGTAAATTTCCTAGTGATGACCAGGAAATTCCAGGTTAACTGGTTAAATGTTACATTCCTGGGGGAGTTGAAACTACAGTCAGGTTAGGGAGTAAGTCTTGGTTTCCTGACATGGGGCTCTTAACATAGACTCTCAGCTTAAGTGAGAGATGTGATCAAAATATAAGGCATTAGCGCCACTCTGAGCTACTGCACTGTATTTCTTGCAGCTTTTGTTGATTTTTTTTGTGTGTGGTATTCACAGGTCATAACTTCAGGTTCATGGTTTTTAAGCCATTTTCTTTAATCGTTAGGCATGCATAAGCCCAAGGAAAATGACAACCCTCACAAAGGCAAACCTTGTTGGGGCACAAAATAGTCTCACTAAGGTGGCATTGCTAATGGACAAATAGCAGGTTTTGATGTCAAATCCAGGGTTTTAAAAGGCAAACGTTACCCTGTTAGAAATGGACTGAGGCCTGGGTCACAGGAAAGGGAAAAAAGGAAAGAAGAAAGGATTTCGGGTGTAAAATATGAAGTTGTAATCTTGGAAGGATTCAGTTTACCTCAAAATCAGCTACTTCTCCTCCTATCCATTTGATCAGAAGGTCTCTGGAATCTGTCACGTGAAGCCTTTTGCAGTTATGAGATGCATGTCCAAGGGTTAAGTCCCTGAGGTTTGGCTGCTACTGATTGGGGAGGAATGTTTGCTACAGTACCTCTCAAGGAGATTCAAGGGCAGTCTTTGTTTTACTGAATCCAAATCTGAAGGGTAGGATACAAATGGAAATGTTAGTTTGGAGAGTCAAAGACAGATTTTTACAAAAAAGTGAATGTTTTCAGTAGGATGTAGTTCAGTTTACAAGTATACCAGAACCTCAACAGGATTAGAACCTAATACAAAAGTATAAAATTATTTATTTCTCTATATAATCACTCTCCATTTTTTAATAGCAAGATATGTTTGCATTAAACTTTGCCTGATTACATATGTGTGTCCCAAGAATAGTAATTGACCACTTAAACTCTTTTTTTAAAATGACTTTGCTGGAAACTTGTAAGCAAAGTAACTGTTTTTTGCCCTCATCTCTCTCATATAGGATATTCCAGTCAAATATAACCATTATTTTCAAACGTGTTCCATCATGGGAAGAACAGATTCTCATTGAACTTATGTAAGTAACTTTTGTCAAACATAAAGATAAAGGAGAAAAAAGACCAGAAAAAGAATCTTGAGAAACAACCACAAAACAAGTAACAAAATGGCAACACACACATATCTATGAATAAATACTTTGCTTTTTGATTGGATCATTTTGTCAATTTAGAGTGATAGAATAGATTTTAAGAAAACCTTAAAAGATCAAGAGTTTTTGAATTTTGGAGAGATTAAGTATATCTCACTGAATTGTTCATGGGCGTAAAAGGCTTCCTAAGGCCTAAAAAAGTAAAACATAAAAGATAGCCAGGGATGTTTAAAACGAGAAGTCACAAAAATTAGGGTCCTCTTCCTCATTTCATTTTGACCTGTGATACTCATTCTGCTTGTTCATTTTTCCATTAGTTCTGGGAATTCTCACTCAGTTCAGTCGTATGATATGAAAGTCACCAAAAACTTGTATTCTAACAGACTTGTCAGATTCCTTTCCATAAATTTCCCTGAAAATGAAACACACTTTTAGGAAACTTTTGTAAAAGCATCTGAATAAAACAAGAACTGTTGGTAAACAGCCATTTCAAAGGTCTGATTAGAACTCATAATATAGTTAACAAAAAAATTTGGGTTATTTCTGGGTCATAAAACATTGTTAAGATTATGACTGATAACATTAAAATTTTGATATATCCTCATAATTTTTTACAATTTGTACAACACTAATATTAATATAACTATAATATATATATTTACGCACACAATGTAAGCTAAGAAGGTTTAGCATAACCTATTTGACAATGCTCTCCATATAATTTAGCAAACCAAATAAGCCTCATTAGTTTAATACTAAACTTTCTATAAGAAAACAAATTCTTGAAATGTTCCAGGTACTCCCTGCAATATTTCAAAGTTAATTTGTGGTCAAAAGTATTGACTTTAGAATTTGGATTTGGACACTTGACTAAATAGGACCATAGGTGACTGTGAAGCAAGAGTTTTCTATGTAACCAAAGTGACCAAGACTTCACAGGTAAATACAGAAAGTTACATAGTCTTGAGCAAAACTTAACTCTTTTAATATCAGGAAGGCTGAGTTTACTTAAGTAACCAACAACCTGATGAAGACAAAACACAGAATCTTTGTTTTTCTAGGCCAATTACAATAAACAACCTAAGAAAACTTTGTCCTTTTAACGGAGAAAAATAATGAATTTAAATTTTTATCAGTGTCCTTTAAATATTAAAACTCTTGTTTTTATCTATCTTAGCCAGCTTGACTAAGCTTACTTTTCATTAAATTTACTTTTCAGAGATTCCTTTGCCACAAATCTATAACTTTTTACTTTTGGATTTTGTCTCTATTTTCCTCCTTTCAAATAACTACATTTGCTTTAGGACAACATTACTTTCTTTTCCCTCAACAAAAGTGAATTTCCATTCTTAACTTGTATTACCTAAAGTATACACCCTTCCTTTTTTTTTTTTTTTTTGCATTCAGAGAGGTTTCTCTTATTTCTAATAGTTTTATTCACATATTTTAATTAGAATTCTTAGCCCTTAGTTTGCTTAATTTTAGAAATTAAAGGTTCCTAAGTAAAATTAAGAAAACCAAGTAGCAATCAATTGTGAACTATTAGAGTAGCATTCTTTCAGGTTGACAAATTTTTGAATACATTTCATAATTTCTAGAAACAAGCTTCTTCATGGTACAACTTTTGAATAAAAGACAAAAAATGCTTCCTAAAAAACCCAAATGTATCTTTAATTTCTCTGTGACAAGGAAGAGTAGGTAAACCTATGTTCGGTACCTAATATATCACTATTTTAAGTTTCAGGTTACCAAAAAGATTTTGGAAAGTATTTTTAAGTAGACGTAAAACACAATTATTGTTAAGAGGTTAAAAAGTTAGGTTAACTTTTTATCTATCTAAATCACTTGCTCCCAACAACTGTGTTTAGATTACCCACAAAAACCTCATGGGACATTAGACCAAATCAACCATCATTCAAAGCTACTTTTTTTGACAGATTTCTCAAGATCTAATATGAGCTCATTCAACTAATAAACCCAAAATAAAATGTTATGTCTGCATTATATCCAATGTTGATAACTCTGACATGTCTTTATATATTAAACCACCAAATTAGTTTTTATTTGCTGAAAATCATGTGAACTTGAAAACTTTGGGGTTAGTTTCTATTATATTTTTAAGATAAGTGCTTAATTTTCCAGTGCTCATTTTTAAACAATCCAATAGACCTCTGATAAATTAATTTTAGTGAGACCATTCAGAAGTAGAATATGTCACGAATCTATAATAGGCACACATAAACATACAGAGATCTTACAGTTATTGTTTAAAAATTTTTAGCCATGAGATGGCTATGATAAGGCAAAACTCATTGGTTGTTGGATAACAGTGGGACCCAAACTTTTTCTGACAGATGTAATAAGTTAAAGAGATCTGCTCAGATGGCCTGAGATTTTTCTACTAAATCGTTTTAGAGAAGACATGATTTTTCATTCAAAGGACATTTCCCCATTATACTTCTGATAAGAATTATCTCCCTAAAGTTTGTATTTTTATTTTCAAAGACATAGGGAAAGAATGCAAGTTCCTCCAAGAAGAATTTGGATTGGTAAGCCCAGTAATTTACAAGCCCTTTGAGATAAAAAGTAAACAGAGATAAACTCTGGAGTGCCTTTTGAGCTGAGTTTCCAGTTTTATTAACCTAAAGACAGTTGCTTTTAATTCCTCAAAGAATTGAATCTTAGCCTGGATGTTGAAGGAATGACCTAACCATCTATCTGTGTTAGAATAAATTTGTTTTGTTTATTCTAGTTTTCCCTTGGCCGTTCAAGACACTAATGCAGAAGTTTATCAGAAAACCCCTCAGAGTCTCATCAACTCTGGGAGAGGCATATAGGGGGGGTCCTTATTTGAAGGTAGATACTGAGGTGTTTTTAGACCCATTAATTTGGTGGACTTTTGTTTACACTTGCGTAAAAGGCATTTCAAACAGACCACTAGAATGAGTGTTTAAGTAAAGGAGAAGAGAGGGAAGCAGCAATAGAGTGCATCTTACAGTCTTTTGCATTAGGTACTTCTTTGCATTTTTTTTTTTTTTTTATCAGCTTTCTGCAATGAAACTTTCAATGAAACTACTTCTTAAATGATCTTATCAAATGGGGCTGCTCCTCTTAATGGCCTGTGGGACTCTAGTTTGTAATTACCCCGAGGGCTGGCAGCAGTTTGGTTGGAACCCAGCTATAAATGGAGTGTAGCTTACATTTCTGTCTGGCCTTATTTTGATGCCCCCAACATATTAGTTACCAAGCCAAATTCTTCAAGACACAAAACAAGCTTAGTAAGATTTTGCCATTTTTGAAAATATTTATGGCTCCTGCTTCTGCAACCCTAGTGCTAAGACATAAAATAAGCAGGTGTGCCAAAATGTGTCACGCTTAACTCTTTGGATTTTTAAAGATCCCATTTAAAACAAATTTCATTCACCTGAGGCCCCCCACTGGACCCAGTCCAGCCTAAATGGGGCCCAGTACAGTTCCTAAATTGAACTCAATCCAGCTCAAATCAGACCTGGTCTAATCCCACACCCAAACCAGTCTTTAAATTGGACCCAGTCCAACTCTGGCAGGTAACCTCCAGTAATTCCCAATATGGCAATAGCTAGGGTTTTCCACTAAAAAAAACCTGAGAATTGTGTCTGCCAGTTTAAGCTGCCCTGAATTATAAGGGAAAATCAAATAGACTGGGAGCAAGAAGCAAAGACAATGGAGCTCAGAACTGAGAGTGAACTTACCCAAGGCCTTTGGTAACAGTGAGAGACTGTGAACTCAGAGGGTTCGTAAGGTATTTCTTCTTGTCCCACAAAGCCAACATCTGTCTCTTCTGGATCCTGTTGCTGCCACTAAATTGGTTAAATAACAATAACAAAACAAAAAAACAGCTGAATAAAAGGGAAGATCTAACTGGTTTTATTATAATTACTTAAAATTTATTAAAATGATTCACTAGTCAGCATCCCTCCCATCTAGCAAATAGAAAAGAGCTCCATCACCCATCAAGCTCCAGAAAAGTTTTGTTTTATTTTGTTATAAGGTAGAGAGGGAGTGGAAAAAGGAAATTAAAATTTTTAGCAAAGACTATATTATTTAATTCCCTAGTGATGACCAGGACATTCCAGGTTAACTAGTTAAAGATTACTTTCCTGGGGAAGTTGAAATTGCAGCATTTCATGGAACTGGAATAAACAATGCTAAAATTTGTACAAACCACAAAAGACCACAAATAGCCAAAGCAACCTTGAAAAAGAAAAAGCTGGAGACTTTACCATTCCAGACTTCAAGTTATAGTATAAAGCTCTAATGATCAAGATATGATAAGGGCACAAAGACAGACACATTGACCCATGGAACAGAATACAAATCCCAGAAATGGACCCACAGCTCTAATCTTCAGCAAAGCAGGAAAGGATATCCCCTGGGAAAAAGACAGTCTCTTCAACAAATGGTGTTGGAAAAACTGGACCATTTCCTCACACCATACACAAAAAACAAATTAAAAGTGGATGAAAGACTTAAATGTGAGACAGGAATACATCCAAACCCTAGAGAAGAACACAGGTAGCAGCCTCTTTGACGGTTGCCGTAGAAACTTCTTATTAGCTAAGGCAGGGAAAACAAAAGCAAAAATGAACTATTGGGACTTCAAGATAAAAAAAAAAAAAAAAAAAAAACCTTTTGCATAGTTCAGGAAACTATCCACAAAACTAGAAAGCTACCTTTACAAATGACATACCTGATAAAGTGTTAGTATCCAATAACAAGAACTCATAAACCCCCCCGCAAAAGATAATCCAGTTAAGAAATGGGCAGAAGACATGAATGGACATTTTTCCAAAGACAACTTACAGACACTAACAGACACATGAAAAGATGGTCAACATCATCAGGGAACTACAAATTAACACCACAATGAGATACCACTTCACATCTGTTAGAATGGCTAAAATTAACACCACAGGAAATGACAAGTGTTGGCAGGGATGTGGAAAAGGGAGAACCCTTTTGCACTGTTGGTGGGAATGCAAACTGGTGCAGTCACTCTGGAAAACAGTATGGAAGAAATATCCTATGACCCAGCAATTGTACTACTAGGTATTTACCTAAAGAATGCAAAAATAGTGATTCAAAGGGACATACACACCCTGATGTTTATAGCAGCATTATTAACAATAGCTGAATTAAAAACAAAGCAAACAATAGCCGCATTTTGGAACAAGTCCAAATGTCCATCAACTGATGAGTGGATAAAGAAGAGGTGGTATATACAGAAAATGGAATATTACTCAGTCATCAAAAAGAATGAAGTCTTGCCATTTGCAATGACACAGATGGACTTAGAGTATAGGACGCCACGTCAAATAAGTTAAAGACAAGTACCATATGATATCACTCATATGTGGAATTTAAGAAAAGAAACAGATGAATAAGTGGGGGAAAAAGGGAGGCAAACCATAAAACAAACTCTTAAATATAGAGAATTGCTGAAGATTGATAGAGGGAGAAAGACAGTGGATGGGCTAAATTGATGATGGGGATTAAAGAAGACACTTGAGAAGAGCACTAAATGTTATATGTAAATGATGAATTCTAACCTTGAAGCTAATATTACACTGTATGCTAATAAATGGAATTTAAATAAAAACTTGAAACAGATGTGGCTCTTAATACAAATGGCTTCATGTGGGGTCTGTGGTTTCCTTTTTCACAGAGGTGAAATAGATATAACTAGGTACTTAAGTACGTAAAATGTTAAAGGCAATTCTTTAAATAAAAGATTATGACAAAAGATTCATAATAAACTATCTTCCACATGATTTTTACAGCCAGACTCAGGACTGCAACAGAGCCTGAGATTCTAGATTTAAAGACATTCCATCTCCTAAATTAAAAAGAAAAAAAAAAAAAGATTTAAGAGATCATTTTAGAAGTTGGGAGACTTGCATTATAATACCAGCCCTGACACTAATAAGATATATATCATCTATAAAATGGGTGCCCTTAAATATTTTTGTTTTGCTCAGGCTCCAATAATTCCCAAAAACAATTGCTTTGCCAGAGGTGATCTTGATTTTTTTTTTTTTTTATTAACACAGAACTACCATTAAGACAGAAGAGTCAACTGTATGCACCTATGATACAAGTTTTTACCTGGGCCTAAGGCAAGGATACTGTATGTTGCTTATCTACAAGAAGGGAAATTCCCTCCCAACCTTGCTGTACAGCCCCAGGTGCACTATGTAATTTCCAGGTCTTTACTATTTCTTTAAGAATAAATGTCCCCGCCCCCCTGCACTTTGAAAATAGCTAGCATGTGGCTTTCCCTTAAAGATTATACTTTGTGGTATTTCTGGTCCAAGATGTCATTGTAGAAAGGCCCTGAATTTACCTCCTCCACAGACACACCCAATCTGCACCTATTTATAGAATAATTCCTTCAGAAGAACTGGACAGCTTTGGCACAACAAAAGATAAACCATATAGAGAACAAGGAAGAGAAAAGTAGACACAGTAACAAAGGGAACAGTGCTGCAAACTGCAGTGGGGAGGGATAGTAGTGAGAAATCACGAGCAGATTCCTGTGCTCTGGGCACACACACACACACACACACACACACAAAGCCACCATTTAAAAAAGCAACTGGTACATAAAAGATCCCATCTTAGAACTCCACCAAATAGCAAAGAAACTTCCAGGAAGGAGGAGGAGTTGTGAATGCTGTGGTTTATACTTCCCCTCTCCCTTGGGAACAGAATCTGGACACCATAGCCAGTTTGCCTCCTCAAAGAGCATCAGGTTGCCCCAGGCAAGGCAGGCAGGCCCAGGTTTAAAAGAGTAAGTAGATTACAAAAGACCCAGCCCTAGATCTCCTCCAAAGTATCTGCTGAAAAATCATCTGATCACCTAATGAGGTTTCCCTTGTAAATAATACTTTGCTCTTTCATGCTGCTATTATGATTCTCTCTATATATTTAACCTTTGCCTTTTAATTATCTTGCTATGGACCCTCTTGGAACTTTTGGTGCTTCTTCAACCTGGATGTCTGGTTCCTTTGTCAGGTTAGGAAAGTTTTCAGGTATTATTCATTAAGTTTTCTCCCCTTTATTTCCTCCTTCTGGGACCCCTATAATGTGAATGTTCACTTGATGTCCAAGAGATCCCTTAAGCCATCCTCATGTTTTGATTTTTCTTTTTCTTTTTTTTTTTAAGACTTTATTTATTTATTCATGAGAGACAGCAGATACTTTGGAGGCAAGAACGGAATAGCATATTATATTCAAAGAGCTAAATGAAAAAATCTACAACCAAGAATACTGTACTTAGTTGGCAAGGTTGTCATTCAGAATTGAAGAAAAGATAAAAAATTTCCCAAACATTAAAGAAATTCATCACCACTACACTGGCCTTATAAGAAATGCTAAAGGTACTTAAAAGCAGCCATAAGAAGACGACAATGATGGATAAAAATATAAAAAATATGAAAGCATATACTTTCAATGTGAGGAGGAGGACATAAAAAAGTTGTTTTAGAATCTCTTCAAACATAAATGACTGTTAACTTAATATAGACTGTTAACAACTTAGGATTCTAGATATGAACCTCATAGTAATCCAAACTCAAACCCTCTAACAGATACAGGAAAAAATAAAGTAAGCCAAGCATAACATTATAGAAAGTCACCAATCATAGAGAGAAAGAGAAGGAACTACAAAAATAAGTAGAAAACAATTACTGAAATGACCTTAAGTACATGCTTTTTAATGATTTAACTGTAAATTGTCTAAATACTCTAATCAAAAGACATAGGGTAGAAGAACTGATGGTTTTTTTAAAAGACCCATTTATTTATTTATTTATTATTTTAAAAGACCCATTTATATGCTGCCTACAAGAGACTCTTGGCAGACCTACAGCCACATCAAACTGAAAGAATGGAAAAATATATGCCATGCAAATAGAAGAAAAAAAAAAGCCAGAGCAGCAATGCTTATATCAGGCAAAATAGACTGAAAAAAAAATGAAGATTTTATTTATTTTTTCATGAGAGACACACAGAGTGAGAGACAGGCAGACACACAGGCAGAGGGAGAAGCAGGCTCCATGCAGGGAACCCAACATGGGACTCCATCCCGGGTCTCCAGTATCACACCCTGGGGCAAAGGCAGCGCTAAACCACTGAGCAACCCAGGCTGCCCCAAAATAGACTTTAAAACAAAGACTGTAATAAGAGACAAAAAGAAAAAAAAAAGAAAAAAAAGTTACCTACTGATAAGAGTCAACCCAATAAGAGGATTTAAAAATTATAAACTTCTATGCACCCAACATTGAGGCAGCTAAATACATAGAGAAAATATTAACAGACATAAAGGGAGAAATTAGTAGGTATACAATAGTAGATAGAGAACTTTCACATCTTACTTACATCAATGGATATACCATCGAGGCAGAAAATCAATAAGGAAACAGTATCTTTGAATGATACATTAGACCAGGTGGACTTGACAGATAGAACATTCCATCTAAAAACAAATGAGCATTCTTTTTCAAGTGCACATGGAACATTCTCCAGGACAGATCACATTAGACCAAAAAACAAGTGTCAATAAATTTAAGATTGCAATCATATTATTCATCTTTTCCAACCAGAATGGTATGAAACTAGAAATTAATCACAAGAAAACACTGGAAAAAAAAACATGAACATGTGGAGGCTAAAAAAACAGGCTACTAAAAAGCCTATGGATTAACAAAGGAATCAAAGAGAAAATAAACACACATGGAGACAAAAGAAAATGAAACACAAAAGTCCAAAATCTTTGGGACTCAATGAAAGGAGTTCTAAGAAATTTACAAGAATATAGTCTACCTCATGAAACAAGAGAAATCTTTTTTTTTTTTTTTTTTTTAGTTTTTATTATTTATTCACGAAAGACACAGAGAGAGAGAGAGAGTGGCAGAGATACTGGCAGAGAGAGAAATAGGCTCCATGCAGGGAGCCCAAAGCAGGACTTGATCCTAGGACTCCAGGATCATACCCTGAGCCAAAGGCAGACCCTCAACCACCGAGCCAGCCATGTGTCCTGAAACAAGAGAAATCTAACTTTACCTAAAAGAAACAAACAAAAAAAGAAGAAGAAGAAGAAGAAGAAGAAGAAGAAGAAGAAGAAGAAGAAGAAGAAGAAAGAAGAAGAAGAAGAACAACAACAACAACAACAAAGCTAGGGTTGGTAGAAAAAAGGAAATAAGCAAATAAAACAGACATACACATACAAAACAACAAAACCTCAAAAGATCAACTTACCACTTTTTCCAAACATGGTACTAAAATTCCTTGGCATATTAGGCTTGAAAAAGAAGTAAAGGCATTCAAACGGAAAAGGAAGTATATTATTTTTGTTTGCTGATGCTATTATCAACTATCCTGTCAACTACCTATAATTGATACTTATAGGACTCAAATTATATTAAAAATACACTAGGTCTCCACCCGAAAACCTCTGGAACTAATCAACAATTTCAGTAAAATTACAGTATACAAAAACAGTATAAAAATATTAGTTGTTTCTATATATTAACAAGAAACTACCCCAAAAAGAAATTAGGAAAACAATCCCATTTGCAACAATATCAAAAAGAAAAGGTATAAATTTAACCGAGGATGGATTTCTGTACACTGAAAACTATGTCAATGATGAAAGAAATTGAAGAGGACACAAATATATACAGAAGTATTTCATGCTTAGAGATTGTAAGAATATTGCTAGGATGTCCATACCACTCAGAGCAATCCACAGATTCAATTCCAATGGCATTTTTCAGAGAAATGGAAAAAAAAAAAAAAAAAAAAAAACATTCCCAACATTTGTATGGATAGCAGAAGATTCCAAATAGCTAAAGCATGTTAGGAAAGCAGAATGAAGCTAGAGGCCTCACATTTCCTAATTTTAAGCATTATTACAAAGCTATAGTAGGTTAAATATTATGGCATTGGCTTAAAAAGAGACACATAGAGCAACTGAACAGAATAGGGAGCCTAGAAATGAACCCATGCATATGGTCAATTAATTTTCAATAAAGGAGCCAAGAATATTAGGAATTGGTAGTTTCTTCCATAGATGGTATTAGGCAAACTGGAAAACCACATGCAAATGAATGAAATGGGTCCCTTGGCTTATACTAGCCACAAAAATTAACTTGAAATGGACTGAGAACTTAAATGTAAGACCTAAGACCAAAAAAAAAAAAAAAAAATTAGAAGAAAACATAGGGGGTAGTCTCAACACTTGGATTGGATTTGACAATAACAAGGAAAGCAACCATAGCAAAAATAAACAGCAGAACTACCTCCAACTAAAAATATTCTGCAAAGTAAAGGAAACAATCAACAAAATGAAAAGGTAAACTATGGAAAGGGAGATAATATTTGCAAACCACATAAAGGGATAATACCCAAAATACATACAGATGATCAACAGGTACTTGAAAAATTGTTTAACATCACACATGATCAGGGAAATGTAAGTCAAAAACACAATGAGATCCCACCTCACCTGTTAAGAGGTCTATTATCAAAAAGATTAGAGAGCAAATGCTCCTGAGAATGGGAAGAAGAAAAAGGAACCCTTATATTCTGGTGGGAATGTAAACCAGTACAGGCACTTTAGAAAATACCAGAGGTTCCTCAAGAAGTTAAAAATGGAACCAGCATATGATCCAGCAATTCTACTTCTGAGTATACTTTCAAAGGAAACAAAATCATTATCTCGAAGAAATACCTGTATTCATCATGTTCATGGCATTGTTCACGGTAGCCATAAAATGGAAAAAAAAAAAATACAACCTAGGTTTCTATCAGCAGATGAATGGGTAGGAGTATCATGGGTGTGTATACACAATGGAGCATTAGTCTTAAAAAAAAAAAAAAGGAAATTCTGTCATTTGGTACCACATGGTTCAAGATAAACTTGGAGGGCACTATGCTAAGTGAAATAAACCAGACAGAGGAAGACAAATGCTCTATAGCATCACTTATTTGTGTGTGTGTGGGGGGGAGTTCATCTGCTAGAAGCAAAAATAGAAAAGTGATTCCTGAGTCCTCACATTGGATGCTTTAAATATCCTACATTTGTGTTGGTCACTTACACTTTAGTAAGGCTGGGGAGAAGCACATCATACACATACATACAAAAATGAAGAAAAATAATGGGTATCAAAGTTTGAATAAGAATAAAAAGATCAGAGATTAGAAGGGAGCCAGTCAGGAGTAAAAAGAATATTGGGCCCAAAGTGTCCTTAGATAATAGAGTAAGGATGGCAGTGGTGACGCAACAAATTTCCTGGTGTGTGGGCTGAATATATTCATTGATGGCTTCGACATCAGTTTTCAGGGAACAGATACATGGCAGTCACCATAGTCACTGCACAGGTGGATCCTTAGGAAGCCAGAACCACATCCGATCCTGTCTGACCACTGAAGACCCTTCACTAGAGTTCCTGGAGGTCTTTGGCAATGATGTTGATTATTTGGGGCAAGATTGTCCTGAGTCCTGATAATTTCCGGGAGCAAAGTACATAAATCGCAGGATTTCTAGTGAACCTCCTGCATGACTCATAGCGTAGACCCGATAAGCACAAAAGCTGTCCCCAAAAGGATCTGTAACGGCAGGCAAATCTTTTAGGTTTACTTCCAATTTCTTGTTTTCTTAGGAACATGAGAAAGGAAGTTCATACTTTGCTCTTAGTTTTGGAAATTTTACACCTAAGCTTAGAGTTGTAACACAGTTTTATAGACCTTTTAGATTATCTAGTGCCTGGAAAGATCCGAGGTCACAGAGTAGTTAAGCAAAGCATCTGGTTGAATATTTGATAAGGGCTAATAAGATTAGCTAGAATTAGGATTTGGTCCAATAGATACCATTAGGCACAACTGCAAAAAAAAAAAAAAAAAAAATGTGTCTCAGGGGATGCTATCCAGGGTTTATGGAAATAATCGTCCCATGGATTTGTATTTTGGAATTCGTATTGGCTTTTTTTTTTTTTTTTTTTTTTTTATTTATTTACGATAGTCACAGAGAGGGAGAGAGAGAGAGAGAGGCAGAGACACAGGCAGAGAGAGAAGCAGGCTCCATGCACCGGGAGCCCGACATGGGATTCGATCCCGGGTCTCCAGGATCGCGCCCTGAGCCAAAGGCAGGCGCCAAACCGCTGCGCCACCCAGGGATCCCTCGTATTGGCTTTTGATGGAAATGTTTTCCTACCTCTCAATTATACAGAAAATCCCTCCCAGTTGGGGGGAGGGGTTAGAGGAATTCCTTCTTGTTACATGCAGAGCAACTAAAGTAATTAGTTGAGGAGAGAAGGCAATTGAAGTCATTTAACTTCTCTTCTCTGGGGGGCGAATAGATGGGGAGCAGGACCAAGATCTCGAATCACTTTGGGCAACTGGGGTTCGGGAAAAATAGGAAAAGGGGTGGGTAAAAAGCAAGGAGGGTAAGAACGTGGTGATGGAGGCGCAGGAACATGGTTAGAGAAGCAGAATGACAGAGAGAGGGAACACAGGCAATTGGGAGTGTCTTTGAGGTTGGAATAGCTGGGGGAGTAACGGTTGAGGACGGGGGAATGTGGACATATTTGGTAGTTCCAGATAAAGTAGAGGAGTGTGGGATGGCCTAATGAACATTATAGTAGGAAGGCTCTTTTTCTTCTTTACACCAGGAGCAATTAGCAAACCATATTTTAGAGGAGATTTTGGATCACTGGTATTCACCAAGGGCCTTCTGGAGATGAACCAGTCTGCAGAGACTCCCCCAAATCCTCACCCTCATAAACAACGCTGCTTCATGCCTATGAGCTATGGAGGTTCTCAAGAATATATATGTAAAGGAGGGCGTTAGAGTCAGGAGAACTGGGACCTTTAACTAGATGTTGCAGATGCATTCTGAAAACGATCGTACTCATTTTATTTTCACTATAAAAAGATTTATGCTTGGTCAGATCCTTACAACATTTAGTGCTGTGAAACTTTTATACTTACTCAGACAGAGGGTTTGGGCTGTAAATCAGTCTCTTACTGCTTGTGGTTTTAATTTTATCTTCTAGGGACGCCTGGGTGGCTCAGCGGTTGAGCGTCTACATTAGGCCCAGGGTGTGATCCTGGGGTCCTGGGATCGAGTCCCACATCGGGCTCCCCACATGGAGCCTGCTTCTCCTCTACCTGTGTCTCTGCCTCTCTTTCTCTGTCTGTCATGAATAAAATAAAATCTTTAAAAAAGATTTGTTTTCTTAAGAACTTGAGTATTTTCCCCTCTCAGACACTTCTTAATTGTATTGCCTGTTTATATTTCTACTAATTTTCCTAAAGCTTAACATTTTCTTATACATGGTCAGAACTCTTTAAATGCTCTAGCTGTGAGCCCTTTGCTGGTCATAAATATTGCAAATGTCTTCTCTCAGCCTGCAAATTATCTACTTGTTCAAATACCGAATTTTGAAGACTACGGTAGGCACATGTTTTCACTTTTTCATCTTATGATTTGTGCCTATTTAAATCCTCTTTGTCTACTACTGAACTCCTAGAGATATTTTTGTATGTTTTCTTAAACTTAAAAGAAGTGTTTTTCATGCTAAGATCACCGTGTCCTTCCGAACTGATTTAAGCAGTAATAATATCCTTTGATTGGAATCCCCACCTCAATCAGCAACATTAGGTGGGGGCCCCAGAATTCATCCTCCGTTTTGACCAGACTCCTCCCACCTTGCCTTCTCTCTTGACACCTACAGGATTTACTCTGTCATTTGTTTTCCTAACCAACAGGAAACGCGGGAACAGAAGTCACACCGTACTCTCTGCACTGTAATTCTCGTGATCCTATACATATTCCTTTCCACCCCATCTGCTACATCCCTCCATTTCCCTAACTTCCATTGTGCACCCTTAAAGTCAAGGTTAGAAATAAAAGCCTTTGGACTCTTTAAGCACTTGTAAATATTTCCTTCATCTTCTAACATCAATCCCTGGGCCTATGTGTTCTATCTTCTACTACCACTACTCCTTGTAGTCCTCTGCAACCCACCCAATTTCTCCTCTTTCCTCCCTGAATATTTTATTTTTCGGATCATTGTCCCTCTCTCTCCAATAATACGCCTGTTATTGCTCTTGATGATTTCAATATCCACGTAAATTGTACTCCTTTCAGTTCCAGGATCAAATTTCCTCCGATGATCTTGCCTTCCATCCTACCTCAGCCAGTCCATTATCGTATCAATGCTTTTCAAATCACACTCTTATTACTCCACTGACAGCAAATGTTTAATTCAAATAGAAGTTCAAATCCAATGACGCACTTTTTTGTTCACCTCTTATCATCCTCTTCATGAACTTTATTCCCTTTTTAGCTAACTTTATGCTATTGTCAATCATTTTGAGCATTCTACTCAATACACTCCCCACACCGACCTTTCTATCCTTCTGCAGTGTTTGTGCCACACAACCTACTTCTATCCAATGGTTTACCCATTCTCATTTTAGTTTGTTGTACTTTCTCTCAAAATAATGCACACTAATATCACTAGTGTCACACTAATAATTAACCCCCCAGAGAGGATTGTGATGCTTAGTCTATTATCTTTTCTGTGCAATGTGAAATAGGATTAATTTTCTGTTCATTTCTAAAAGCTATAATTTCCTACAATCTCACCCTCGTTATAAGCTGATATATTATTTTATCCTAATTCACACACACACAAAAATTGAAGCAATTATAAGAATTTCCATTCTCACTAGTTCTTCCTACTATGATTTACCCAACAATACCTACCGGGGCCCACTTACGATGGCCTATGTCCTTTTACTGAGAATGCACTATCAAGCTCCTTGTTCTTCATTATGCACTCAAAGACCTCATCAATATTTCCTTTCTTACTGCCTTATTCCTGTCAGAAAACAAACATATCTTTATATTTCACAATAAGCAAACCACAGTAAATTATTTTAAACCCATTTTACCCTTCAGCTACCACTCTTTTTCTCTTTCCCTTTATAGCTATATTCCTTAAAAACAAAACAAAAAAAAAAATTTATACTGTCTCCAATTTCTCTCCATTTTCTATTGAACCCCTTTAAAAAAAGTACTTTCTTATGATATCTTGCCTTAACTGTTCCAACAGCATTTGACATAGCTGCTTATTTGTAGGACTTTTTTGTCTGAAAGGAAAAACAATTTCCTCGTGTAGTTTCTATCACTACCACACTCAGTAGTCTGATGCTAATACGTCGGGTTTCTCACACTAAGCAATTCTCCAATTTTTGGTGGACAGCCACTGGGTGTCTTACAATTTAAATTAACGTGGACATTAACTGCCAGAATTAGAGCAGAACTTAAAGGCTAAGACTGTCCCTTACTTCAGACACCAATAACCAGTTCAGGTTGCCGTCTTTGCTTCTGACACTTGATTTTTTTAATGGCTATCTAAATTATAAGTTCTTATCACCTCCCTATAATTTCCTAGAAGCTTACTTACTCGATAAGCAGTTTATTATAAAAGGTTATATGACTTAGGAGCAGCCGAGTGTAAGAGATACATAGGGCAAAGCATAGGGGAAGGGGTGCAGAGGACCTCCAAGCCCTTTCCAGGAGTGCCACTCACCCAACACTACACATTTGGCAACTCAGAAGTTCTCAGATTCCCTTCAGTAAGAGTTTCTTACAGAGGCTTCATTACATAGATATGACCGAATGAATCACTGTCCTTGATGATTTATTCAACCTTTAGCCCTTCTCCCCTCCCAGGAGTTAGGGGATGGGGCTGATAGTTTCAACCCTGTAATCACATAGTGCCTCTGGGATAAATGCTCATTCCTGAGGCTTTTCAAAAATTAATTCACTAACATAAATGCAAGTGTGGTTGAAAAGACTTTGTTATGAATTTTAAGAAACTGCCCTTTCACCTTTATTGCACTTATCACTAGGAAATTCCAAGGCTTTTAGCTCTGGGCCAAGTACAGGGACAAAGATCAAACACTTATTTCTTTCTATAACATCATGCTCCCTAAACCTATCCACTCATTTTCAGCATTGCTTTCTTGTCCTCTTTTTCCCCAACACTCCTCTTAACACCCTATTCCCACTGATAACTTCAAAATTTTGCCATGTCCTACATGTGCCACGATTGCTCACAGTCCTTGGGCTTTGTCAAGTTAATGAATAGAAAAGTCTTTTCCTCCCTTTTCTAATTTTTGATATCCTACCAAACCTTCAAGATACTGATTAAATATCACATTCTCTGTCAAGAATTTCCTATTTTCTCATAGGAAATTAATAATTTCAATCTCAAAAAATTTGCAGGAGACTTATTTTGTGTAATAATTAATTGAATATACTTGTTTCCTTTAATAGTTTTCTCGAGGACAGAGCCACTGTATTATTAATTTCGGTATCTTAATTATTTAAGCCAGTATTCAGACCATTTATGTGCTGAGCATATGTTTTGGATTGAATTTAGAATTGAGTAAAATGGCAGATTTTCCTGTAGTGTCTTTGTTTTGTATAGTTTCCTAGGGACAATCTCGATCTATGAAATACGATTATTAACTTCACTGCCAGACAAGTATGTAGATCAAAACCTAGAGCAAAAGGATGAGTAGAATATTTTCTAGGTGTGGTGACTTATTATCAGTTATTCAAATTGTAAGTCTATTGAATTAAAAGGACACGTTCATGTTTTTGGTAATTACTTCCTATCAATGACATAAACTCTTTCTCAAATAGGACTTGGCTCAGTATTTATTTTATATATGTAATTTTTTTTTCAATTGGAAAATAAAACCTCAGTTAAAAAGCTTTTCTTCTTTAAAAAAATATATATATACCTACACACACCCCCATATGAGTATTATACTCACACATGAATATAGAAGCATAAAATAATGGCTTATTACAAATTCAAATATTTATACAAAATTAATGATATATGCATATCCTTGCAGCTTCTTCCATCAACTAACATAATTTTAGCAGCTACAATGTCCTTTTTTATATTATTGAAGGCTTTTCATTTTCCACAGCACTCAGTTTTCTCTGCTACAGTAGCCAAAAATAAAGGCTCTGACAAAAATCCAAATTCATAATATTTAATACTACAGAGTAAGAACAAAATTCTTGTATCTCAATACTTGCAGATGAAAAAGAATCCCAGTGATGACCATTTCTCAAATATGATTTCTTTTTTTTTTTCCCCAAATAGGATTTAAGACTAGTCTGAGATAGAACTATTAGAGTAGTAGGGAATAGTTATAGAGCAAGTTGAGAATAGAACTAGATAATTCTGAATGTATCTGCTATAGTCTTAATAGTTGTGTCTTCCTGAGTTAGTGACATAGGGGGCCACGGAAGCAGGCTCACAAAAATTCTGAAAATGCTGAGATGTGAGGAAACCAGAGATAAGGCAACAAGCCAGACCACCCTGCCCTAGGTGTGGGTGGTGAGGGTGTCTTTTTATGACAGTCATCTGTGACCAACAAAAAGTAACCAGACCCCAAAGAAGAAGTAAGCCATTAAGGATGTCCTCACTAGTCCCTTTTTAATGGTGCTATCGATAGATAATGTTAAAAAGCTTTAGGTTCCCTGGTTGGCTTTCAATAAAAGACCAACCCTACAAGCCCTCAGTGGCAACCCTGTCAGGACCCCTCTCACTTCTGAGAGCTTTCTCTGTATCTTTGCTTAATAAACTTCTATCACTTTATTCACTCTCCTTTGTCTGTGAGGTTCATTCTTTGACTCCATGAGACAAGAACCAAGCTCTTCCGAATCACTGCCCCCACCCAAATTGGTATGTTGAAATTCTAACTCCCTAAGATTATGGTTTTGCAAAGTACTAAGATCATAAGAGGGTGGAGCCCTTATGAATAGGATTAGTATTCTTTTTGAGAATCTGCTTCAATCCGTTGCCTTTTCTGCCTTAAGGCACTGGCTGTGAACCAGGAAGAAGGCTCTCACAGAATGTGACCATGCTGGCACCTCGATCTTGGACTTCCTAGGCTCCAGAGCCATGAGAATAAGCTACCCAGTCTGTGGTATTTTGTTATAGCAGCCCGAATAGGCTGAGACAACCTCTAACTACAGACTTGCAAATTTATTAAGTTTTTACCCCATTACTAAATCTGGGGATAGTGTTGCTCCTTCTCTGGGTTCCAACTTCTTGGGGAAAGAAAAATCAAGACACTAATAGTACCCACAATATTGTGTAGTAATATATGTCAATTTCTGACTCAACAATATATTAAGGACAAGCTGATCATTCTGGTTTCATTCCATATGGTCTACCATATAACCCTTCCAAAGAGAGTAAGCTATGGATGATAATGCCTTTCTTTGTACAATTGATGTGACTTTGATTATTATGTTTCTTCCCTCTCTATTTCTATATTTAAGATGTAGCTCCAATACTGTCGTTTCCTCACATAATTTTTTTATCTCATCTTAGAACCCCATAACTCCTGCACAAATTTTCTTAAACTTTATTCTGTACAGGATTTTGCTATGGATGTTATTAAAAGGCAAATTTTGATTAAGTTTGGGGTGGGCCCTGAGAGTCTTCATTTCTAACCAGTTACCAACAGATGCCAACACCATTAATTTGAAAATGTTGAGTAGCAGGGTTCTACTTGATTTTCTAAGATCCCTTAAGAAAAATTTCCTCACATCATTCTCTTGATCTTATCCATCCTACTTGATTGCAAGCTTCTTGAGAATGAAATAGTCATTCATTTTAGCATGTGTGTGTGTGTGTGTGTGCGTGTGTTTTCTTCTCTTTTCTCTAAATTCTTAGCAAGTATCTCAATATTTGTAGCTCCTCACTAAAGGCCAGTCTTGGAGACTGAATACTTTAGGGCTGAAAATGACTGGGGAAGCCTCAGTGTGGGCAACCAACTATCTCATATTTGTAGGTTTTGTGTGACTTTGTATGATTGGGGGAGAGTAGCAACTTATATTTGTGGGGAATGGAAGTTAATGAAATCATTTAGTTTGAAATAAGTATAGTGTGTCTACGAGGAAAAAAAGAATATGCAGTGCATGTGGGGAGGCAGATATTTATAATTTGGCTTAGACTACATGAAAATAAAATAAGCAAAAACAAAAATAAAACAAAAGCAAAAAATTTCAGTTGTGGTATTTCCAGACTTCTTACAGCTTTTAGGTAGATCCTAAAGTCTATCAAGTATGACCACCTCTGATCAAGAAAGAGGACCAAGAGGCTTTACTCAGAGAATCATTTCTAGGGAAAATGTTTTTAAGCTCCTAATGAAATAAACATCTCTATCCACAAACTCAGTAATTTAAAACAGGCAGACATAGTGAATTAATGATGTAGAAATGAACTTGAATGCAAGCATTTTAGGTATACTAAAGATCTTAATAGCCCTTAATCTGAAATATAGCTGAAGTTAAATGACTTCTTAAAAATATGAAGGACCTGCTAAGATAAGCCATTTATTTTTCATGGACTGTTGGTGCCAAAACATAAATACTGAGATCATCTCGACCTGCACAGGGCCTTTGTACTCTATGCCTATGCATGAGTCCCTATCAAAGGACTGGGAATTTGCCAAGCCTCATATAAAACTGCAGTGACTTTTAAGGCCACTGAGGCCATTCCATCTACTCAAAAAATGAAATTAGGCTTTTTTTTTTATAGGCTTGAAGCCACCTAAATTTGACCTCTATCTAGCACATCTTTTTATCCATCAAAATTATCAATATTATGAGTAAGAGGTAGAAAGTTTTGAGTCAGTCACCTGAACATATCATTTATAAGGTCTCTTATCAAGGTTTCTCAAATAAATTGGTTTTACAAATGCATTTAGAGAGAAATAATTAACTTTGAGGGTCAAGAAGAGAATATATGTAGGCAATACAAGGTTTTCTTTTCCTGTCATCCACATTTGTTTTCTTATTTTTTTTCCCTTTGTGTTCACTTATTGTATATGGAGAGTCTTTTTTGAAAGACAGGTAAAGAGATATTCTGTTAAAGGAATTAAAGTTAAACTCAGAATTTATCAATATTAGTTAGAAAAATACTAATAACTTCCTATAGATGTTTTACTCTGAAGATTATGAAGTCCTTTTTTTTTTCTATTTATTTATTCATAAGAGAGAGATAGAGAGAGAGAGAGAGAGAGAGAGAGAGGCAGAGGGAGAAGCAGGCTCCACACAGGGAGGCTGACATGGGACTTGATCCCAGGACCCCAGGACCCCAGGATCATGCCCTGGGCTGAAGGCGGTGCTAAACCACTAAGCTACCCAAGCTGCCCTGATTCTGAAGTCCTTAAGTCTTACCCAGCAAGTCACAGAGGCTTAAAGATGTGATGCTTGTGTGTATTTTAGGCCCTGGAAGAGGAACAAAAGGGTAGAAAGAGTATTTCCTAGAGAACAAAAGAGTCTAAGAAACCAGATCGATAGGACAATGAATGATAAAAATCTAAGGTAATTTCCATATGTACTTGGGAAAAGTAAAAGATGTTTTACACATGAGTCTCCAGGTGTCCTTTGAGGAGCTAATAAGAATTGTGCTATTGCTGTGTACTTAATGCTTCTTCCCAAACCTTCTGCATGTAGTTAAAAGTTTGTGTCCTATTAGAAGGAACAGAAGTCAACTATTTTTGTCTATTTTCCCAATTTGACCACTGAGAAGTCGAGCTACCATTAATCTTTAGAAGGCCATCTTTCTAAACTTTGAAGGACTTTGGAGCATCAACAGTGTTAGTTTTGTAGTGTCCTTTTCTTTTTTCTAATTAGAACAGTCCCAAAATGAAGCCGGACCAATGAGTGACCAATAGCAAACCCCAATGGATACTCTTCCTTTCTTAGAGTAATGCCTTGGCTGTTAGTGTCAGAAGAACTTAGTGAAGTATCAGGACAGGCATCTATCCAGACACTCGCCAGATTTCCTGTGCCCCTAAAGGGTTACAGAAGTCATTCTCTACATAGAATGAGCATAAACTGATTTTGAATGAGCAATTTAGGAAATAAAGATTTTAAAAAAGATTTATTATTTTGTAGAGAAAACAGTAAAATCTTAGTGGTTCTACCATTACCTTTCTAACTCTGGTGAAACTGCTAAATGTAACTGCATGGATAAACAATAAAAAAATTAGGTTGGGTTCTCAATATGATACATTGCATATGCTGATCAAGTTGACTAAATATTTTAGTGCACTTTGTTACATGCAGACACAGTGTGCATTATATAGGGCCCTTAGTGATATCATGCATTTTCAAAATGATTCTTTATATATGCTGCTAGTAATATTTTTCCATAAGAAACATTCATTCCAAGTTTCTTTTCCAGGACTCTTTCAAGTATTTTGCTTTTCTCAAACTTTTTTGGCCCTTATGTCCACTGCTACACTCAAGTTAATTACCTGCCCTCCCACTAACACAAACACAACTTAAATAGGGAATCATCCTCCATCTGCAATATCAAATAATACATTCATGTAAATCTCTTTTTCAAGGGTAGCAGCAATGGCACTAGCTACACAAACACCAATAACATGTCCTAGGATTGAAATAGGGAGCAGCAAAACCCAGAATATACTGTGACTTTGGTTATTACAACATTACCCATAAATGAAATAGCAGGTATTTTAGTAGAGGAATATCCTGAAGTATAACCATTTTTCGCTAGAGCCCAATTTTTCAGGGTGTCTAGCAGAGATGAAAGGTTATTAATGATAATGGATGTCATGTTCTTTGCTTTAGACTGCAAACCGGGCACTAAACTAAGTGTATTATGTAGATTGTCATATTAATTTCTAAAGAAAAAAATATGATGGGGTAGATCTCATTATCCTAATTTTAGATATAAGGAAACTAAGACCTAAGAAAACCAAGTAACTAATATTAAATCTCACAGCTGGTGAGTGAAGAAGTTGAAGCAATACTAACTTTGACTCCCTAATTTCCAATTATGCTTACCTAGTGTGGTGAACATTACTTTCTGTCTACACAGCATTCATTCCAATATTTGAAATAACACTTAAGAATTTTCTAAAAGAATATTATAATGAAAGATTTTTTTTAAGATTTCATTTTTAAGTCATCTCTACACCCAATGTGGGGCTCAAACTTATAACCCTGAGATTGAAAAAAAAAATAATAACCTTGAGATTGAGAGTTGCATGCTCTGACTGAACCAGCCAGTTGCCCCTGAAAGATGTAAAAAAAAAAAAAGATTCTTTTCCTAAAGAACTGGCCAAGGTAATGGCCTCTTACTCCACCCCCTTCCTCCACACCTATAAATTAAAATGTCTCTACCCTTACCAAGCAGCCTCATCCAGCTGTGAAACAGGATAGAACTACATGAATAACAGCTCAGCCTTCTCAGAAGAAAAGGGAATATACTTGGTAGGACAAGAAAAAAAAAAAAAAGTTGGTATATCTGAAGGGCATAGGAGAAAGAATAAGATATTATCCTAACAGAAGAAGTCTCCTAAATATCTAAGGCAGGAGTGTTCATTGGATGCATAGAGTTGCCTCTCTCAGTTCTCAAACCTCATGAATTTAGAAAAGTTGACAAAGATAAATACAGTGCTGATACTTAATATGAAGAGAGCATGTACGTCTGATAACCCAAAAGAAGACAACACAGTAAATATTTTTGGTTAAAGAACTGTACTACTCTTGACTTTATGCAGATGTTGTTCATCTTCAAGAGCTATTTCCACGGTCTGGATTAAGGATAAAAAAGAAGTCTCTTACTGGTTTAATTGATACCATTATTTCTATTAATTCCACATTTACATTTAAATTATGAATCCTGATTTATTTACATGTGATGCATTCTCCATTTGAGGTAATGTGAGGTAATAAATCTCCCAAAGTTAACTTTATCTTTCTTTCAAGGATTTTAGATTGTTTTGAAATACTGTTTCATTTAAAAACCATCTGCTGAATATCTAACATATGTGTATCTGGGAAAATACTAGGTACTAGATTAATAGTTTAATGGAAGAGAAAAATAAATATACTAACATTTAAGCATAATGATTGCTGAGATAGGATAAGGCCTGAATGTTATGAGCATACATATGAGTGCACTTAATCTAGCTGTCAGAATCATGGAAGGCTTCCAGGAGGAAGTTGAATAACTGTAAGCAGTCTGTCATGGCAGGAACAGAGGTTTACAGATGGGGGTTGGAGTTCTAGGAGGGGGTTGGGGCACTGAGATTTTCTGTTTGTTAGGTGGGCGCCAGTCTATGAATGTCCATATATGTAAAAGTAAGGAGTTTGGAATTTGTTCTAAGTGCTATTGGAGCCACTGAAAGATTTTTGGCAAGGAAAATTAGTGTCTAAATGTATATCTTAGATAGATTTATCCATCATGTCTTTGGAATATATTTTGGAAACTTGAGATTGGAAGGAAGCCGATTAGGAAATGATGTAGGTTTGATCAGTTCAAAGCACATAAACCAGTTGAAGCAACAGATTTGAATGAATCATTGAGAGAAAGAGGTGAAGAGTGCAGAGTTAAGGGTGACAGTCAAATCCTTCATTTTGACAACAGATAGTAGTGCTAATAACCAAGATGTATAATCAAATACAAGGATCAGTACCTTCGAGGGAGGTTTTGGAAAGGTATATATTTGTTATTTTGACTGTTCATTATCCACTGTAAGATATTTAGTTTAGTTAGAATAGGATGCCTTGATTGGATACCTGGCCCTTGCCAGTCACTCTAACAGGGGTATGTAGATGATGCTTTAGATCTCCAGGTGGTAATGTGTACATAAAACCTGGGTCTAAAAGTTTTTATGTCTGAGTATCCTCTCCCCTCTTTATGTAATATTCAGTGACTTGAATAAATGGGTATAATCTCATTTAAAGAAAGAAACTGAATTATTATGATAGATTATTGGCATAGTCTTACGGAGTCCTTCCTTCTTGGGATATGACTACCTTTTTGCATGTGAGAACTGAGCGAGAAATTGTGAATTTTTATTTGTGGTAACTGCCTTCAATCTCTTTTTTTTAATTATTATAATTTTCTGGCTAGATACCCTTTCAGGGTGCCTGTATATCTTAACCCTAGGAGTATTATAGTTTATTAACCATCTTCACAGTTCCCTATGGATCAAGTGCCATTGGCTATGCCTTCAGTTTTGCAGGTCAGAATGGCGATTGAAGCCTATGGGCTTTGGCTGTTGAATATTTATGACTTCAGTATCAAAAAGACAGAAATGACAGAGACAATGGAATATCTTAAATATTGTAAACATCTATTATAAATATACTCCATATACTCACAAATGTAGAGGAAAACACGATTATGAAGAGGTGATGCAAAGAAAATACAAAAAAAAAAAAAAAGGACCAAAAGCTTTGGATTTAAAAATAAAATATTTGAAATAAAAAATATACTAAATTCATTCATGTATACCGAGAAAACAATAACACCACCACTTTATATAATCCATGGGTCATCGAAAAAATCCAAAAGCAGTTAGAAAATGCTTTAGATGAATAAAACTTAAAATACAACATATTGATATTTGTGGGATACAGCTGAAGAAGCACTTAGCAAAAATGTTTATACAATTGTATGCTTATATTACAAAAGGAAAAAGGGATAAAATTAATGATCTAAGTTTCCATTTTAAGGATCTAGAAGAAGAATGAACTCAAATACAGAGCAAGCAGAAAGAAGGAAACACTAAAATACAGCCAATGGAATCAATGATCAGTTCCTTAGAAATATGAGTAATTGCGATAAACTCTAGTTAGACTTATCATGGAAAGAAAGGAAAAATCAGTTGGGGAATGATTCTCCATGAGTAGCTGCCATTTCCATGTGTTATGAGAAAAAGCATTAATAGGTTTTGCACTGGATTATTTTATAAAAACATCTGCATAGCAAACAGGTCTGAAAGTAAGGGATGATGTCTCCCCAGTAGAAGGCAGATTTGTTTAAAAAGGCACTATCTCCCTCTGGGGTGAAAGATTTTTAGTTGCTTGGGGTTCCTCAGTTGTGATGCAAACTCACTACTACAAGTATAACATCCACTCTAGCCGTTCCACGTTGCCTCACTGAAATCGGGAACAAGGCAGATAGTGGAGACAATGAGCTTGATTTCTGACAGGAATTTCCTGTCTTCTGCCAGTGTCTATAAAACCATGGCAAGCTCACCAGTAAGAAGAATAAAAACAGTCATAACTACAGACCATACAAATGTCCTAGGATTACAGAAATATGTTATAACTTGAGGCCAAAAATTCAAAACTGATCATCAAAAGTAACCCCTTTTTGAAAGAAACAAACCACCAAACCTCATTCAAGAAAAACCAGATATGTGGAAGTATCCCGATATCGGAATTACCCTGTCTTTAACAAAAGAAAACAAATTTTGAAATAAAACCCTCCTGTAATAAAATGGCTTCAGTGGTAAATTTACTAAACATCAAAAGAAAAATATTTTTTATACAAACTCTTCTGGAAAGTTAAAGAAGGCAAAGCACACCCCCACTCATTTTATAAGGTCAATACTAATACCAAAGGTATTAATAGGAAAACAAATCAAAACACCAGGGCCAGAAAAACAAAAAACAAAAAACAAAAAAAAAAAAAAAAAAAACACCAGGGCCAAATTCACTCATGAAATACACACAACAGTTTTTAACTGTGTTTTACCAAATGAAATCCAGCAATACATTAAATTGGTAAGACATCATGACCATGTTTGGCTCATCCCAGAATGAAGAGATGCTTGGACGTTTGAAAAATAAATGTTATTCACTATAACAGACTAAAAATGAAAATCATCGTATTATCAGAAGTAGAAACTCACATGACAAAATTCAACCTGTTTTTATGATAAAAATTCTAAACGAAGTAGGAATAGATGCTGATTTCTTTAACTTTCTAGAGAGCTCTATAAAAAACCTAATGCTAATATCTTACTTAATTGTAAAAGGGTGAATGTTTTCCCCTATGATTGGGAGCAAGACACAAATAGTTTCGATAATTTCTCCTCACTTTTTTTCAACATGACCTGGAAGTCCTTCTTCCAGAATAAATGCAGTAATACAAGAGAAAGAGTAGTAATTTTTCTTCTAATGTTGCTTAATCAGCTTCATTGTCAAATCCAACCTTTCCTCCATGATTAAAATGTTATTCATTGCTCCATTTGACTCCTAGTGCTAGTGCTCCCCTTCTAGTTTTTTTTTTTTGTTTTGTTTTGTTTTTTTGGTTGGTTGATTGTTTCTGGAGAGGGAGAGAAGGGGAGAGGAGAGAAACTTAAGCAGGGTCCACACTCAGCATGGAGCTATATGCGGCACTTGACCTCACAACCCTGAGGTCATAACCTGAGCCCAAATCACAAATTAGACACTTAATCCGCTCAGCCACTACGTGCCCCTCATCACGTCCATTCTTCATAGCATCAGAATGAATAGTTGAGAAGTGATTTAGGAATCGTTTCAATCAAGATAGTTTAGATTACGCTTCACCAATAACCAAGCCCAAAATTTCATTGCCTGAGAATGATAGGGTTTTATTTCTTATTCCACCTATATGACCATGATGAGAGACATTGGTAAAGTCTCTGATGATTATGTTTGCTCAGGAAATGAAACTAAAGGGCCACCTTACGTTTCAAATATTATCCATAATTATGCCAGAGATAAATGAAACACTCCTCAGTGTCTTAGATCTGAAATTAAATCATATACCTATAAGTAACAAATCCAACTCCTACCCACAATTCCTGGTCAAGAACTAGTCTCAGGGCCCTAATCAAACATGAAAAGGTCAGGATGGTAATCTCCGAAAATGGAGTCTAAGAAATATTTATGAAATATTCTAATACCTCTCAATTATTTGGCTTTTCCAAATAAGCTAACTATATTCAATTATCACCTAAAACAACTTACATTTATTAAATTATCAGTATTAAAAATACCTGTAATCTCATTTGGTAAAATATAAGGAACAAACAGTATTTTAGATAAAGTACTCTTATTTTTCTAATAGTTCTACTTATTCTTTTAACATGTAATTCCTCATAATTTACTTTATCATTCTAGTTTTTTTTAAATATTTTATTTATATATTCATGAGAGACACACACAGAGAGAGAGAGAGAGAGAGGCAGAGATACAGGCAGAGGGAGAAGCAGGCTCCACACAGGGAGACCGATGTAGGACTTGATCTCTGAACTCCAGGATTACGCCCTGAGCCGAAAGCAGAGCTTAACTGCTGAGCCATCAAGGCATCCCTCATTCTAGTTTAATGCATAATTCCTCATACTTTATTCACATAAAAAAGTCCTGGTCTCATAATATTTTAAAATCTGCATATGGCTTTTTGTAATGTCACATATAAGATGGAAGTCTATAAACTATGTGCAACAAAACCAATAATACTAATATTTTTATGTTTAATATTGATACATATATGCATATATATATGTGTGTATATATATGTATATATATGGAAAATGCTAATACAAATAACTTATCTTGAAACTTATTTTCCTTGATTATATCATTATGGTAATTTTTAGTATATACTAAAATCTGTAGCATATATAATGATTAATTATAATTATTTTCTGTTTATATCATGGGTATAAGTATACACTAATCAAGGCCTAGTTTATAAAAATATTCATTCTGATGTTGCTTAGCTGCTCAGTACCATTTGTGACTACCAAATGTAATAAATAATCTTCATGGCTCATTTAGTTTCGATTAAATTTATATAGAAAACACTTGCCTAAGAAAAATACACTGACCATTTCTACTACATCATACTGAATTTAATTTGTATTTTATGTCTGTAACTCAGTGTACATATGTCTTAAATCGGGTTTCCTCAGGATGAGATTAGCGAGCGTTATCAAATGTTTTCACTTAATTCCCAAGCCCTTTTGCTCACATGGCAACACTCTTCACCCTCTCTGTCTACATATATATTTATATGTGTATGTACATATATCTTTTATTTTCCACTCTTGGGAATGAAAGAGTAATCAATGTAGAGAGGAATGAGAACCAGGAAATAGGAATAGGTTATAGAAGAAGCAGTTAAAAGGAGAAAGTAAGATGGAGTCATTTAGTTCCCTCATCAAATGATTTGGGAAAAAAAAAATGTTTACAGAATTAAACACGAGCAAAACTTTACAAATTAACATTACAAAATTAAACCAGATGATACAATTAGGGTTTAATTTTGGTCTGTGTAATATGAAACAATATCTAATTTTGTTTTATTATTTTTAATAATATGAACATGATTTAAGGTCATAAAATCATTTCTGGTTGATAATTTCCTGATTATGGGTACAAAGACGTACTTTTCAATGACTGAAATGGCACTGGCACAAAGTGTAGTATGTACCCTGAAATAAGATTGATCTCTGTATAAAAAATTAATATTTTTGAGATCATATGAAGTATTGGGTAAAAATAGTTCTTTGACCTCACATCACTTCTTTCGTTGTGTCCTTACAGGAATATGTTTTTAAATATATTTTTCCTCATTATGTTAACTTCACACACAGATGGTTATTATTACCAAAAGCAGGAAAACGTGGTTATTACATATTACTTTTTTTACACCACAGAACCAGAAATTTTACTCAAGTCATAAAGCAATAATAAATGCAACCACTAAATTGTTTAAAACTTTTACATATAACAGTGTGTAGCTGTTTCTAAACCTGAAATGATCATTTTAAGTTTTCTTGAATTATTTGTAAAAACTGCTCATTTTGGAGGTTCAATGGATGGGTTGACAATCTTTTAATAAGTTTATATATAATTTCTTGATAATATTTTAATATGAATAGTCATCTTTGATCCAATATTTGCAAATAAGATAAAAATGGAAATTATAGAGTATATAGAAACTGCAGAAATTATGAGAGCACAGTCTTCATATATAGTATGAACCTCAGATCCAGGACTTACAGATAACTCTTTGGTATTCAAATTTTTTATCTTGTGGTATCTGGAGTTACTATGCCCTAGACACTGTAGTAAGATATAAACTTATAGAGCATTGTCAAAGGAATTCCCTTCTGTGAATTTGAGAATGTTACACACATATGGTACATTCTCTTTCTTTTCTTCCTTCTTCTTCTGGTATTTATTTATTTTTTAGTTTTTCTACTGATTTTGTAATTTAAATAATTATGACAGTATTTAAAAATCATGTTAATGCTTACCTGTGTATGCTAGTGTGTCTATGTTTAAAGGCATCACAAGCTTTTGATTTCTAAGGTGTTTTATATCCTCAGATAATAGCAAATGAAGTAATTCACATGTGGTTGTAAAAATTAGCAATGGGATTGAAAAGTGAAGGAAGCCTTGAAAAGTTTTCTTTGACCACATGAAATTGAATATACATAGTTTGCCATGCTGTCCAGCATGTGATGAGATCATAATCTTTCTTGCCTTTTTTTTTTTTTTTTTTTTTTTTTTTTTTTTTTTTTAGTGAAACCAAAAGCAGCTTTTCCACATACAAAGCGGGAAAAGAAAGAAAAAAAGGACAATGTCAAGAAGATAGCTTAGCATTTTCATCCTATTAAGCTGGTGAACAGGCAGTTAAAGATTTTTGCCTACACAGGAAGGCCCCACCATTAGGTTTCCCAGAAGCATCATATTTTACCTTCAAAGAGGATGATAATAGAATAGCATATGCTATGTTAGTAACTGAGGGAAGAAGAAAGAATCATTTTATTGAGTATAGAGTAATGGTCAATACATTTGTGTTATTTTCACAATTTGGGGTATGAATATTTCAAGAAGGATAAAAATAAGTTATAAATTTAGATATAACATTGCTTTAGATTAGACTCAGAAAAGTCTGTAAAATAAAAGTGGAACAAACTTTGCTTCCTATAGTCATTGACCAAAAATTAGATCAATGTTATGTGGCTTACCTATATAGGAGATGCAGTTTACAGAGACATCCTTCCATTATGTGGTAAAAAATATAACTTAAAATATAGGTGTTTTACGTATGCCTGAAACCTATAGATATGCCTTCATTTTTCTTGATGGAAAATCTGAGAAAATAGTAGCTCCATCAAATCAGTGAATAAACAAGACCATTTGATCAAAATAGAATTCTCTCATTTACTCTGACAAGTATAGCAGTTTAAATTATTTATAGCTCTACTCTGAGCTATAATAGTAGATGCCCCATAGTGCATTTTGTAAATTCAGTAGAGTCCTAGTAACTTCTTTATTAATTACATTTATAAATTACCCTCCTTACAAAAGCCCTGGAGCATGTAATTGATACATTTATTTAAATATTTAGCAACTCAGAAGACACTGCATTTTATAAATAAACATATATATATTTAGTTAAATATGTCTATATATTTAGACTTGTAGATATGGAGATTCTTTCTTTGGTAAAAGAGTAATAATTTATTAGGAAAAGAACTATAAAATAAAGAAATGACCTGGGCAGAAGTTAGTTATGCCTTCTAAGTCTTTCTCACCTTCCTTCAGGAAAGATGTGCTCATAGACATTATAAACACAATACTCAGTACTTTGTCAACTTCTGAGATTTCTAATTAGAGTAAGTCTGATAAATTATCTCGTGTTACTATATACCACTATGTAATAGATGACATTTATTGAGATCTACACAGCCATTTAGGAAGAAGGTGGGAGAAATGCTGTATGGGCTCCCAGAAGGTGGGTGCCCTAACAATGTATTAAAAATCCCCTCATCTTGTATCTGCCCATACCTAAATGCAAATTCAGAAAGAGAAAATAACTATCTGACTGGCAATGTCATTTGATGTTTTTCCTCCACTCTTTTTACTACTTTCATGCCACTTGCAATCAAAAGATTTTAATTCCCAATAAAACACGACCTAAAACAAAACAAAAAAACAAAAAACAAAAACAAAAAACAAAAACAAAAAAAGAAAAAACAAACAAACAAACAAATAAAACAAGACGACCTGAGATAGTAGCAATGGATAGTGAGGGATACACCATATTTGGATGTCAGTCCTGCAGTAGATAGTGGAAAAGCAAGGAGAATGCTCAGATCAGGTCACTCAAGAGTTTCTGGCTTCTCAGAAGTCATTTCCAGATAAATAAAAATTGCAGACCATTTTTATTTTGGGGAATAATTTTGCTACTTGTTCCCAGAGAGCCAGGCAAAATTATACTATAGATAGTATGGAATATATACACTATATAAAGCATAGTGTATCTTTGTCACTGCCTTTGCTAAGATTCGGAGCTAAAGAAAAGAACGTGAACTTGTTAAAAGCAGTAGGAGTTTTAAAAAGAAAAACAAAGTGTTTATGAGTTTTCTCTTTGGTTCTTTCACATGCTTGGTAGTCATAGTGTAGTAGGTCTAAAGACTGTTCAGAGTTTTCTTAAAGTCTTATTTATCATCCCTTAACCTTGTCAGGTAAGGAAATCAGAGTGATGATCAGCTACCTGTCCCACATTTATAAATAATTTCAGTAGATTAATGCATGGAAAACATTCAGAATTGACCCAGTTTTGAGGGCATATAATAATTTTACTCCTAATTACAAGAGATGAGTTGTTTTTAGGTATTAACTGCGTTAAGAATCATACATCATTGTTGACTAAAGCTTTAAAATGTAAAATTATTGGCTTTCTCTTTACTATAGTCCTTCTTTCAGAAATAAAGGGCTGTATCTCTATTTGACCTGTATCTAGGATGTGTACGTGGAGAAAATGGTACAAATCTTTCATAATCTTTGGCTATTAATGAGTAGACTCAGTTGCTGCTCTCCAAGAATGTTACTGTGACATGATCTATAAGTCAACATCTCTTCACATCTCACAGTATTTTTTTAAACATTTTTTTTAATTTTTATTTATTTATGATAGTCACAGAGAGAGAGAGAGAGAGGCAGAGACATAGGCAGAGGGAGAAGCAGGCTCTATGCACCGGGAGCCCGATGTGGGATTCGATCCCGGGTCTCCAGGATCGCGCCCTGGGCCAAAGGCAGACGCCAAACCGCTGCGCCACCCAGAGATCCCCACATCTCACAGTATTATAATTCTTTCCATTTGACAGTCATTGATGAAAAATGGAAATAAAACTTGGTGAACTCAGGAATTTATCCAATAGTTTTCTTAATAGGAAGGAGGAGAATTTTGAAGAACAAATTATTCCTCCCTAGTAGATTCTCCAGATCATAACAAGCCCTTACCCCGAATCACTTCTTCTGGTGATAGAGCGCTGAACTCATCTGCCCTTGCACACAGGCAGTGACAAGGGACATGGTGCAGGCGTGTAGAGACAGTTACAGATATATTTAACGGAAAGCTGAGAGAGGAGACATAGACAGAGTGAAAATGTACACAAAATGCGGAGTCCAAACAGGAGGAGAGGACACCGTGGAAAGGGAAATAAGATCAATCTTAAAACCAGCAGCTAGCATGATACCTAGAGTGTGGCTTCAACACTCGTAAGCCCCAAAAGAAAACTAGAACTAAGACTATAAAAATAGAAATAGAATCTACAAAACTTGGAGTTGTTACCTTGCAAAAGAAAAATGATAACAACTTCTAGCATTTCCCCAATACCGAGCAAAGTGGCAGTAGGGCTATGCCCGTGTCAGAGAGAAATGGACTATTGATCCAGTGCTTGAGCCCTTTAAACAATAGGATTAGATCACCACACAAATGATTGTGAAGATGGCTCACCTGGAGACCCAACCTGTAGCACAGAGATTGGGTCCTGGAACAGTAAGATGAAGAAAATGATGACTGTGGACAGAGGATGAAAGGAAGGTAAAGAATGCACAATGCTCCGGATAGGCTCTTAATGGCCAGCTTATGTGGAGCAAAGGCCTGCTCTCTGTTAAACCGACTATAAAAAGCATGCACATTGGTAAATTTTCTGACTTCAAGGTACAAATTATTGCATCAGCTTCTTGTGCCTGGTTCATACATATGATTTAACACATAGCAGAAGATTAATTTCTGGGGACAATTCAGAATGAATTTCATTTCTTGGCAGAAAATGAACCCTAAGCCAGAAAGCACTAGAAACCTGATACTGGTGCCTGTTTACAGTCAGCTTGTGGACTTGGTATTGCCTAATGCACATTTTCAGCCGAAGCCTTACTCATTTGCACCTCCACTGTTTACCTCTCATTTGTGTTCCTGCACAACTGCTCTCTGTTTAGGAAAACTCTTCATACCATGAGTCATCGGTCGCTCTGATTCCCGCCAAGTATATGTATTAGCCTCAAGTAATCAAAAATAATACACCGCACATGACCAATTCAAATTCAAACTAGCTGAAGGAATTCCTACAGTAGTTCAATTAACCTGTGGATGTTTATATCAGGCACACACTTCTGTTAGGTGAGATATTTATACTGTTGGAGAAAAAGACTCTTAGAACAAATAGACAGTGGGTTCTCAGACATAATTTATCATTACTGTTGAAATATTGTAATATTTCCCATATTTTCCCATTAACCTTAAGCATCGTGATATTATCAAAGTTATTTTCAGTAGAAAGGATAGGAGTGTATCTATTTTAGTATATTCTTAGTGAGACAGACCTTCTTGAGAAGTCAATTTCTATAATAAGTTAGTCACTCTGTTATAGACCATGAAGTTAACCAGCTCTTGCACCATTACCATAGATGAGACCCTCAACTTTCATAATCAGCTTCTATTGGGCTCATGAAACTCTGGGAAACAGGGTTTTCTGACACACCTTTACATGAAATTTAGTTTACAACAGAAAATGAATCAATTAACTTACATGAAAATATTGTTAAGCAGGTCAGAATACATAACGTTAGCTAGTCACCGTATTATCACACCAGGTGGGAAGGATACCTGAAGAGCACTTAACACACACACACCCCTGTTTTTTGTTGTTTTTACCTTGGTGAATGTTATTAGAGTAGAATGATTCTGCAATGCCTTTCCTCAGTCATCCTTCTCTCATGGATATATGCTCACCAGGACACTAGATTTGTGTTTATCAGGACGATAAATCCTCTCTTCTAAAATGTGTTAAAGACACCATAAGACTGTATTTGTTTTTTCCATTTATTCTAATTCAGGAGAAATGAATCACCAAGTGCTCCATTTTGTGGCCTCAGTCACCTTTCAGCATTTACCATTACTTCTCCTATTTGTAAAATTTCAGGATTCTTCTATAACATGCCATAATTTCCCACCCTATATCATGTTTTATATTGACTACATTTCAGGATGACTGCTTCCTAAAAGCATTTTGAGGAAGAGACAGGGCAACTGACTTCATCAACAACACCAAATGTGTTTTCATACACTTTTCTGTTGGGAAGTATCCCTGCTAATACAACATAATTATTATTGTAAACCATATGCTAGGCCCTTTTACTGAATTTTGTCTCTTTTTTTTCCAGCTCTTTCCTTGCATCTCTGCTTTAGCTCATTCTACTACATCTGTCCTTCTCATTCTTATTCACTCATTTTTTAAAAGCAAATTCAAAGTATGGCTTATTTATACAGCTTTCCACAGTTTGGAACCTGTATATTTTTGTTACCAAATATTTTGGACCCTAAAATATTCTTCATTCGCTTTTTTTTTATGGACATAGGTTTGAGTATATACGCATTGATTACAGCTACAATCATAATTAATTCCCAATTTTTGATGCCAAGATAAAGAAAACTTACCAAGTATATTATGCTATATTAAATGCCAGACCTTGTGCCAAGGAGAACACAAGTACTGAGTGTTAGGTTACCTTTCTGAGGGTATCAAAGTCCTAGTGCATGGGGGGAAACATGAAGTAATCAAAACTCTTCTCACTGAAAAAGTTGGCATTTGGAACCTAATTAAAAAACACTCAAGCAGAATTAACTTTTGTAGAAGTAGCACAAAGTCCTAAAGATTTCAATGACTCATAACATCGCCCTTGCCATTCTTTATATATGTATATAAAGACCAATACTAACAAATTATGTTAATGAGCTTCAGAAAGTCCTTTTTCCTCTTGGGCAAACTGCCTGATAGATGGAGTTATCTACAGGATTTTCAAAAAATTTTTGGTCTAGTCAAATTCCTAACTTTGTAGAGGGGATTTTTATTTATTTTTTTATTGAGGTATATTTGATATAAAATTTTACATTAGTTTCACGTGCACAACCTAATGTTTCAACGTTTGTATTCATTGTGAAGTGATCCTCACAATATGTCGTTACCATCTGTCACCATACAAAGTCAACACAAAATTACTGACCCTATTCTCAATGCTGTACATCACATCTCCATGATGTATTTATTTTATGACTCAAGTTTGTACTTCTTTATCCCCTTTATCCATTTTACCACACTCCACCCCCCTCCCATCTGGTAACCAACCGCCAGTCTATTCTCTGTAACTGTTGTAAGTCTGGGTTTGGTTTTGTTTCTTAGATTTCACATATAAGCAAAATCGTGATATTTGTCTTTCTCTGACTTTTTCGTTTTAGCATAATACTCCTAGATTCATCCGTGCTGTGGCAAATGGTGAGATTCATTCTTTTTTATAGCTACCATTCCATTGTATGTGTGTGTGCATGCACATGCATATGCTACGTGTGTGTATATATACTTAATACCACACCTGCTTTATTCACTCATCCATCAATGTGTACTTAGGTTTTTCCCCATATCTTGGCTATTGTAAATAATGCTGCAATGGACATAGGGGTGCCTGTATGTTTTCAAATTAGTGATTTCATGTTCTTCACACGTTGATACCAAGTAGTGGAATTTCTGGATCAAATTGTTTTTAATTTTTGATAGGTTTCAGATATTATACACATATCTTCTATTCAGTAAGTCACATTTTTGTTTTCTCAATGGTTTCCTTCTCTTTGCAAGAGTTTAGTAGTTTGATGTATCTTGATTGTTTACTTTATATTTTAGTTCCCGTGCCTGAGAAGATAGATCTTGAGAAATATTGTTAAGACTGCAGTCTTAAGAATTTTACTTCTGGTCTTAAATTAAGTCTAATCCATTTTGAGTTTAATGTATAAGGGACAAAAAAACTTGTTCAGTTTCATTCTTTTGCATGTAACTATCCACTTTACCCAGCACTATTTATTAGACACAGTCTTTATCTCATTGTTTATTCTTGTCTTTTTTGCCGTAGATTAATTGACCATTTAAGTGTGGATTTATTTCTGGGTCCTATATTCTGTTCCAATGAGCCACATGTCTATTTTTTGTGCAAATACCATACTGTTTTTATTACTATACTTTTGTAGTATAGTTTGAAATCATAGATTGCGATACCTCCAACTTCGTTCTTCTTTCTCGAGATTGCTTGATTATTCAGGGTCTTTTGTGGATCCGTATAAATGTTAAGATCTTTTGTTCTACTTCTGTAAAAATACTGTTGGCATTTTGATAGGGATTGCATTAAACTGCAGGCTACTTTGGGCAGTGTGGATATTTGAACAATATTAACAATATTATTTCTCCATAATCCATAAGCATGTCTTTTCATTTATTTGTGTTCAGTATCATTTATCTGTGCCTTATATTTTTCACAGTACAGGTCTTCTCCTTGGTTAAAATTATTCCTAGGTATTTTATTCTTTTTGATGCAATTGAAAATGGGATGTTTTCATTAATTTCTCTCTCTGCACTTTGTTATTACTGTATAGAAACAAAACAGATTTATGTGTAATGATTTTGTATCCTGCAACTTTATTTATATATTCCTTAGGCCTAATAGTTTTTTGGTGGAGTCCTTAGGATTTTCTCTCTACATAGTATCATGTTATCTGCCAATAGTGACACATTTATTTCTTCCTTACCAATTTGGATGCTTTTATTTTTTGTCTGATTGCTGTGGCTGGGACTTCCAGTGCTACATTGAATAAAAGTGGTAAGAGTGGATATCCTTATCTTGTTCTCAACCTTAGAGGAAAAGCCGTCAGCTATTCATCACTGAGTACAATATTAGCTGTCAGTTGTATATGGCCTTTATTATATTGAGGTATATTACTTTTAAGCCCACTTTGTTGAGAATTTTTATCATGTTTGGATGTTGGCTTTTGTTAAACGCCTGTTCTGTATGTATTGAGATACTTCATGATATTTTATCCTTTGTTTCATTAATGTGGTATATCACATTGATTTGCCGATTAGTGAACCATCCTACATCCCTGAAATCAATCCCACTTAATCATGATGAATTACCCTTTTAATATGTTGTTGAATTCAGTTAGCTAATATGTTGCTGAGTTCTGCATCTATGTTCATCAGGGATGTTGGCCTGTAATTTTTCTTCTTTTATAGTATCTTTCCCTGGTTTTAATATCAAAGTAATTCTGACCTTTTGGAATTATTTGGAAATATCACTCCCTCTTCTGTTATTTTTTGAGTAGTTTGAAGAGATAGATATCTGCTCTTCTTTAAATATTTGGTACATTTTATCTGTAAAGCCATCAGGGTCCTATACTTTTGTTTCTTAGGAGTTTTTTTTATTGCCGCTTCAATTTTGTTATTAGTAATTGGTCTGTTATGATTTTCCGTTTCTTCCTGATTCAGTCTTTGACTATTGTGTTCTTCTAGGAATTTACCCATTTTTTAGATTGTCCAATTTGTTCAAGTATAATTTTTCATTGTAATCTCATAATCTTGTAGTTCTATGGTGCCAGTTGTAACTTCTTTTATTGCTGATTTTTTTCATTTCTGAGTTTTTTTTTCTTGAGTTTGGCTAAAGGTTTTCTTAGTTGATTTTTACAAAGAGTAAGCTCTTAGTTTCATTAATCTTTTCAATGTTGTATATGTTTCATTTATCTCTGCTCTTTATTATTTCCTCCCTTCTAGTAATTTTGGGTTTTGTTATTTTTCCAGGTACTTTAGGTATATGATTAGTTTGTTTGAGATTTACTGGTTTCTTGAAGTAGGCCTCTATTGCTATCAACTCTCCTCTTAGAAAATAAATCTGCTTTTGCTGCATCCCAGAGATTTGAACCAGTGTATTTCCATTTTATTTTTTCTTAAGATATTTTTAAAACTTTCTCTTTGATTTCTTTGTTGATCGGCTGTTTGTTTAGTATTGTGTTGTTTAGCTTGCATGTGTTTGTTTTTCCCATTTTATAACTGATTTCTAGTTATATACCATTGTGATCAGAAAAGATGTCCGATATGATTCCAACCTTCTTAAATTCATTAAGATTTGTTTTGTGCCATAACATGTGATCTACCCTCAACAATATTCCGTGTGCACTTGAGAAGATTGTGTATTCTGCTGCTTTAAGGTAGGATGTTCTATAAACTTCTATTAAATTCAACTGATCTAATGTGTTGTTCAAAGCCATTGTTTACTTACTGATTTTCTGTCTGGAGAAATCAATCCATTGATGTAAGTGAGATGTTAAATTCTCTTCCTATTATTGTAATATTTTCAATTTTTCCCTTTATTTCTGTTAATATTTGCTTTATTTATCTAGGTGCTACTATGTTGGGTGCATAGGTATTGACAATTTTCAGACCCTCTTTAGGATTGATCTCTTTATCATTATGTAAGGACCTCCCTTGACTCTTACATTCTTTGTCTTAAAGTCAATTTCAAGTATATTTTATTTGAAATATGTGTTTTTGCTTCCATTTGCATAGAATATCTTTTTCCATCCCTTCACTTTCAGTCTGTATATGAATTTAGGTCTGAAGTGAGTCTCTTATAGGCAGCATACAGATGGATCAAATTTTTTAACCCATTCAATCACCCTCTTTTGATTGGAACATTTGTTTTCTAGCTGCTTTTGTAACTCTTCTGTTTCTTTTTCTTATCCCCTTCCTTTGTGACTTGATGACTTCCTTTAGTATTACACTTGGATTTCTTTCCTTTTATTTTGTGTGTTTTTAATAGAGATTTTTGATCTTTGGGTCCTTGAGGTTCATATATCACATCATATGTATATAGGTATCTATATTAAGTTAATGGTCACTTCAGTTTGAACACATTGTAAAAATACTACATTTTAACTTCACTCTGCTTTTTATGTATATGACATCATATTTTACTTCTTTTTGTGGAAGTAATGGACTGTACTTTTGTTGTTTGTCCTTCATACTAGTTTTATAAGTGATTAATCTAGTACCTTTACTATAGTTTCCTTTTACCCATGAAATGTCATTTCTTTCATAATTTTCTTACTTATAGTTACGGCCTTTCTACTTTAAAAAGTTCCTTTAACATTTCTTATAAGGATGGTTGTAATGACGGATGAATAATTTTTGTTTGTCAGGGAAACTCCTTAAATACCTTCAGTTTTTTTTCTCTCCTTCAGTTTTGAATGGTAATCCTCCCAAGTCAAGTATTCTTGGTTGGAGGTTTTTGTTTTTTGTTTTTTCTTTCAGCACTTTGAACATATCATGCTACTACTACATTATGGCCTGCAAAGTTTCTGATGATTGATTAGCTAATAACCTTATGAAGTTATCTTTGTTCCTGACTAGTTTTCTCTTATTTAAGTTTTTCCCTTTATCTTCAGTTTTTGACATTTTCATATATTCTGTATCTTTGTGTGGACCTCTTGGGTTCATCTCATTTGGGACTGTCTGTGCTTCCTGGACCTGGATGTTGGTTTCCTTCCCTTGGTTAGGGAAGTTTTCAGCAATCATATCTTAACATCTAAGGTAATCTGACCCTTTCTCCATCTCTTCTCCTTCTGGGATCATTATAATGCAAATTTTATTACACATAATGTTGTCCTAGAGCTCCCTCCCTTAAACTATGCCCAGTTTTAAAATTCTTTCTTTTTGCTATTCAGCTTGGATGATTTCCCCTACCCTGTCTTCCAGATTGGTGAACATTCTTCTGTATTCCATAGTGTATTTTTCTTTTCAATTACTATATTCTTCAACTACGATTTTTTTGTATATATTTTCTCTCTCTTTATTGACGTTCTCGCTGCATTCATTCACACTTCTCTCAAGTCCACTGAGCATCTTTATGACCATTACTATGATACTCTATCCAGTAGATTATCTCCATTTTTTTTTTTTTTTGTCTTTCCAGAAGTTTTGTCTTGTTCTTTGGTTTGGAATACATTTACCTGTCTCATTTTGTCTGACTCTTTGTGTTTGTTTCTTTGGGTTGGGTAGGTTCAGTTATATCTCCTGGTCTTGAAAGGAGTGGTTTTATGTACAAGGCATCCTATTGGGCCCCATAATATAGTGCTTCCTAGTCACCAGAATCAGGTACTACAAGGTGTCTGCTGTGAGGACTGTATACACCTTCCTGTTGTAATTGGGCTACAAATGCTGTGGGTGTGCTGGCATGCAGGGCTGACCCCTGCATGGTTGGTGACAATGACCAGCCATGACTATTGAGTGCCCTGGTAGGCACGGCTGTCTGCCTGCGTGGCTGGCTGAAACAACTGGCTGTAGCTGCTATGAGCCTGCTAGTAGGCTGTCCTTCCTCCTCCCCTCTCTCAGGGTATTAGTCACTTTGGAGGGATGTTGGTTCTGGCTGAGGCTGCTTGCCAGGTGTTATGGAAGTAATCACTTAGGGAGAGGCCAGTGCCACCTGAGACTCTCTGCCACAGGCAGTAATAGGGCAGCATCTTCTTGAAAGAGTACCTGCTGAGCTAGGCAGTTTGGATGGGGTCATTTTGTATGGGAATACCAGTGTAGGGTGCGTGGTGCAAGCAAGGTAGATGGAGAGTGTCAAAACTGAATCACATTAGCATCCTGCCAACTAAGCTAAAGGAGGGCAGAAATAATTGAACACTCTAACACTTGTCTTGGAGAAATTCCTACAGATTCCTGCTCTCCAGCACATGGTCTGAAATTAGTCAACAAATCACCTTTATGTACAACTCAGGCACTTTTCAAACTGCTGCCTTTATGCTAGGTATAGTGTGCTGGCCCTTTAAGACTGGAAATGGTTCCACAGGTCATGCCAATACTCTGAAGGGAGAAACAACAAGGAGAATAGGATCAAGGGAAATTATAAATGAAGTTATTCGGTGCTTTATCACTTTTAAAATGATCTGAATAAAGAGATGGAGCTTGGAACGATGGGGGAACAGAAACATTCTGAGTTCACCTTCTCCCACAAACACAATGATGCTATAACTACATATAATGCAACTCACTCTGAAAATTACTTGTACTTTACATGTATATAAAATTCTCAACATGGATTGTACAAACTACAAAGTGTTTGAAACATCACTCTACTTACATGCTAACCAGTTAGCCTGCCACATTTCATGAGTACTGGGAAGATTTTCCTGGACCAGAGAAAAAGGACTTTAGTGTTCATTGAATAATACCAAATAGGAGAATCATCATGTATTTTTTCTCAGACCCCAGTTCCAAGGGTAATGTGAGGATGTCCAGAGACTCCTGCACATCCTGTGGATAACATTACAGGAGAGGAACCATGAGCTTTGAGATCTCTAAGCTTTTATATTGGACAGTAGACACATCTGTCCTTTGTTCCAGAGGGAGGATTTGACTCTCTCTTTGAAGGATATTTCCTATTTAAAAAATTCTTGGTTCGGTATGCTTTAGGATAATTTATAGAACAGAATTGCCTTTTTGCTCTATTTCATATATTGTGTCATGGGAAGAAAATGCTACATTGTAAGATCAGAGATTTAGATTCAGGCCACCACTTTTGGATTATCACTTTCATGTAAGATATGCTTAATTTTATTTTATTCAAATTATTATGTATGCCTTAATTCCTGAATCTTATAATTTCACACACAGATATAGAACATATATTTCTGTAAGAATTCTTTAATATTACAGCAAGAGCAATGACTTAAATATATAGCAGTTAATCCTTTGGGATTGGATTTTGAATTTGCTAAAAACAAGATGAATTATTATTTCTAAAAGAAAGTACTATAATAATTGTAATAAATTGAATTTTATTATGCCATTCTCCTAAGTATATTCAAATAGCTATTTAGTATGCCAAAAAGTATCATTATGATTATCCATTTTTTTTCATAAATTGGCACTGAACTATGCAGTAGGAGCCAAAAGAAAGAAAAACAGAAAATTTGTAAACAATATTTAAAGTGTTACTGAAGAAATAGATTAAATGTGATATGTATATTTTCTTATTGCCTGGGAAGTTTGTTCTTCTTAAGAGATTAATGATTTGACAAATAAGGAAACACAGTCATTTTCGGAAGTTAGTTTGATGTAATCAAAGCTGGACAAGTGTCACAGTACCTTCTGGTCTGGGAATACCCAAGATGCTGAAATTGGAATTCATGAATATAACTACCTTTGGGAGAAGCTCCGTCTGTTCTTTTCATCTTATTTAGAGAAGTAAAGAAAAATATCAGCTTTCAGGAAAGGAGCATTCAAATATAACTCAAACAGCCAGAATAGAAATAACCAGATATATGGTGATGAAAAGGAAAGAAGAGATAATGGTTCCCAGGTTTCTAGCTTGTGCAGCTGTATGGACGGTAGTATCATTTGCTGAAGCAGAGAAAACTGAAGATTTGAATAGGTAGGCAGGTTCATAGATTCATTTTAGAATCATCTATAAGTCAGGTTTCAGGTGGAAACCACCGCAGAATCACTCTTGGTGGTTCAAATGAAAAGGAACTTAAATCAGAATTAGATGCTTAGGAAAAAAAAAAGAATTAGATGCTTAGAAAGTCATCAAAAGAGTGATAGATGCTTAATGTCATGGTAGATCATGTTTTGTTGATTTCAAGATCATAATCCTGTAGTTCTAGTTAAGAGGTCAGGAAACTACCACAACTTCTACCCCTAATGTCCATACTGTGGTCTGTAACATCCTTGCAGACCAAGTGCTGGGATATCAGTGTTCAGTGAGTATTGGGTGGCCAGAAAACACAACAGAGAGAAGGTAGCCTTTACCTCATCTATATCTTCCAGAGACATTTCATTGGCAGAATCAAAATTAAATTTAGAAATTTCTTTGCAAAAAACCCCACAAAAATCATAGCCAAAACCAGAACCAAAAAAGACACAACTTTATAGTCTTGGTGATAAAGGCAGAAACACAGACAGGCTTCAGATAGATGCCAAGAGATCATCTCTAGTTAAATTGCATCCTGGTCTCTCAGGTATAAATGATTAGTAAACAAATAGATACACGGGTCTAAAATCTGTGTATATAAGTTTCACAATGTATAGAATTTATAAGATAGATGAAAAACGTGTCCTTGTCCCAAATTGTTAGAAACCAAACTAACATCTTAGACTAAGGATCTTAGGTTCAATTTCAAAGAAAAGGGCATCAACTTGGATAAAAGGCCATGAGTTTTGTTCCCACAAAGGGTCTCAGTTCTCACTATGGGAACTTAAAGTCTTAATCCAAAATCCAGGCTCTGAGTTCCCAAATAGTCTTCAGGCAATCATCAAATTGTAACAAAGCATGGACATTAAAAGTGCCTTCACTTCTGAAGAAAGAGCTAGCTTTAATCCGATTACTTAACACAGCAAGAGGTAAGAACTATTGTTTGGAATTTCTGTCAACTTAACGTGAGATACTGCTAATAAGCAACATTTGAATTGGTTCAGAGAGAGGTTTTCATGGTCTTGACTATAAATAGGTAGCTCATCTATTCAGACCATCTCTAAAGCATACATTCATCAATGAGAAAAAAGCAATAGTAATATCATAATTTTTGCATCAACATAATTTCTATCAGTGAAAACTGGGTCAGCTTCACTAGACTGGAGCTGAGAAGGAACTCATATTAGGGAAGCTTATTCTAGGCATGAAAAATGGCAAAGGGATCATTCTTTTCCCCATTGTATACTCATGCTTTCTTCGTTGAAAATTGACTGTATATAAGTGAGTTTAATTCTGAGATCTGTGTTCTGCTTCACTGATCTATGTGTCTGCTTTTGTGCCAAAACCATACTTTCTTGATTACCATAGCTTTGTAGCATAGTTTGAAATCAGGGAACATGATAGATACCTCTAACTTTACTCTTTCTTATGATTATTGTGGCAGCAGTTTGGGATCTTTTGTGGTTACATATAAACTTTTGAATTATTTCTTCTAGTTTTGTGAAAAATGTCATTTTGATAGACATTGCATTGAATCGTAGATTACTTTGCATAGCATGGACATGTTAACAACATTATTTCAATCCATAAGCATGAATAGTTTCAATTTACTTGCATCTTTAGTTTCTTTCATCAATGTCATATAGTTTTCAATGTGCACATCTTCTATCTCTCAATTAAATTTATTTCTAATTATTTTATTCTTTGTGATGTAGTTGAAAATGGAATTGTTTTCTTGACTTCTCTATCTCATTAGCGTATAGAAATGCAGGTTTATATATATATTAATTTTATATCCTATAACTGTACTTAACTCATTCATTAATAATTCTTTGGTGTAATCTTTCAAGTTTTTCTGTATATAGTATGATGTCATCTGCAGATAATGATAGTTTTACCTCTTCCTTCATAACTCGTGTGCTTTTCTTTCTTTCTTTCTTTCTTTCTTTCTTTCTTTCTTTCTTTCTTCTTTTTTTTTTTTTTTTTTTTTTTTTGACTAATTGCTGTGTCTAGGTCTTCCAGAACTATGCTGAAGAACTGCTGGGAAAGTGAGCAATCTTGTCTTGCTCCTGATTTCAAAAGCAAAGTTTTCAGTATTTCACTTTTGAATATGATATTAGCTGTGGGTTTGTCATAAATGGCCTTTATTATGTTGAGGCACATTCCCTCTATACCCACTTTACTGAGAGTTTTTATCCTAAATGGATGTTTTAAATAAATGGTACTGGGAAAGCTAGACAGCTACATGTAAAAGAATAAACCCACTTTCTTAGATCACACTCAAAACTAAATTCATAATGAACTAAGATATGAACTCATAACCTGAAACCATAAAACTCTTAGAAATAAACATAGGCAGTAAGCTCCTTGACATTGGTCTCAGCAATGTTGTTTTGGTTTGGGGAAGGGAAAGGAAAGGAGAAGGCAAAGGAAACAAAGGCAAAGACAAAGGAGACTACATCAAACAAGAAAGTATATGTACAGCCAAAGAAATGATCAACAAATGAAAAGCCAAACTACCGAATGGGAGAAAATATTTGCAAATCATATATCTGAAAAGGGATTAATATTAAGAACATATAAAGAACTCATACAATTTAGCACCAAAAACAACCCAATTTAAAAAAGGGCAGAGGACCTAATAGACATTCTTCCAAGGCAGACAAACAAGTGGCCAACAGACACATAAAAGATGCTTAACATCATTTATCATCAGAGAAATGCGAATCAAACCCACAGTGAGATATCACTTCACACCTGTCACAATAACTAGAATCTACAAGACAAGAAATACCAAGTGTTGGCAAGGATGTGGAAAAGAAAAGGAACCCTTGTGCACTATTGGTGGAAATATAAATTTGTGCGACCACTGTGGTAAACAGCACAGAAGTTCCTCAAAAAATTAAAAATAGAAATATCATGTAATCCAGTAATTCCACCACTGGGTAGTATTTACCCCAAGAAAGTGAAAACACTCATTTGAAAAGATTTATGTACCCTTTCTTTTACTGTATCATTATTTACAAAAGCCAAGATGTGGAAACAGCACAAGTGTCCATCAATAGATGAATGGATAAAGATGTGGTGTGTTACTCAGCCATATAAAAGAATGAAATCTTGCTATTTTTGGCAACATGGGTGGAGTAGAGGGTATTACCATCTGTGAAGTAAGCCAGACAGAGAGACACAAGTATCATGATTTCACTTACATTTGGAATGTAAAAAAAATAAAAATAAAAAATAAAAAAATAACCAACTCCTAAAAATTAAGAACAGACCTATAAACACAGAGAATAAACTTGTGGTTTATGGAAGAATGGAAGGAGGGATGGGCAAAAGAGGTCAAGGAGATTAAGAGGTACCAACTTCTAGTTATAAAATTAATAAGTCATGGTGATGACAAGTACACCATCAGAAATGTAGCCAATATTTTAATAATCACATCATGACAGATGACAATTACACTTACTGTGGTGAGCATTTCTTAATGCCAAATCACTACACTCTATACCTGAAACTAATATTGTTTGCCAACTGCCCTTCCATTAAAAAAATTGTAAAAATTGTTGACATTCCTTAATAACTACCACTTTTTTAAAAGATTTATTGGGGGGGGGGAGGGCAGAGTAAGAGGAAGAGAGCATCAAAGAGACTCCTTGAGCACAGGGCCCAACATGGGCCTCAATCCCACCACCCCAAGATCACCATTGGAGCCAAACCAAGAGTCAGTTGTTCCACAACTGCACTAGCCATATGCCCCCCTTAGTAACTACATATTAATATGTGATGATAGATAGATAGATAATAGATAGATAGATAATAGATAGATAGATAATAGATAGATAGATAGATAGATAGATAGATAGATAGATAGATAGATGATAGATTTTCCCATATTGAAAATAATGCTGGGGATAACATTGAGAATTTCTTCTAAAACTGATTTCAAATGATTATATATATTAATAGAGCCCATTTCAATTCTAAAAGTTTGGAGAACTATATTAAAAAAAAACTTGTTTTACTTAACATTAAAAATAAATTAATGCCTCAAAAATGTTCTGAATAAAATAGTAAATTACTAATATGGATGTAATGTAAATGGTGATATGTTGTATTATTTTTATTCTTTCCAAATACTTTTCATATTTCATGATTAAAACAAGGAGATACGATGAAATTTCTTATAATTATTGAATTCCATGGTTAAGCATAAGGTTCCAGTCACCTAGTAGTGCATTCATTCACTATTCTACTGTTCTTTTTTAAGATAGTCCTTCCAAGGAGTGATCCAATATATAATTAAACAACTAGAATTTTAAGGATCTTTTTTTGTTTCTAGGAAAGCCCCCCCCCCCTTTTAAGGAAATACTCATCAGTTTAAGAAAATCTCTTTTAACCCCCAGTTGCTCTTTTGTAGCTCCCATCCACCATTCTTCAGTTTATTCCTAGGTTTATATAGTCAACATCTTACACATTTTTTGTTTTGTTTTGTTTTTTTACAAATAAAGCCATCTGTGGTATTGTGTGCATGCAAGCACATGAACATGGAGTCAGAAAATCTCTGCTCAAATGCAGAATTTGCCACTTTGCTAATTGTGTCATATTGCCAAAGGACTTGAACATTGAAACCTTAGGTGCTTCAATTATAATACTGGGATAATAATACCTATCCTTCATAAATCCTGGAGTTGTTTTGAAGATTGAGTTCATTTATATGAAAATAATTCATGTTATAAAATACAGTATTTTTTAAGACATTAGTCATGCTTCCTTGCTCTTATCCTCTCACCATATTTGTTTTACTCCAAACTCCTTTTCACTAACCGTCCAGCATAAACACTGCTTCAATATCTTCTCACCATCCTGATCTTTCTACCCTGAATATGCTGAGCAAAGGACTGCCTCCTCCCTGATACTACTTAAAATACAAACATAAAATAATCCAAGGACAGGAAAAATAAGTAAGGGTATGAATAACTAACTTTAAACCTATGATAATCAATCACAAAAAGACAAATGCATTTTACAGCTACTTTCCAATTACAAAGAATAAAATGTAATTTTAAAACATATAAAAGTGGTTTCGTTCTTGGGTTCAAGCCAAAAAAATCAAAGTCAAGGAGCCTCAAAGATTTATGAAATTTTATTTTTAGAATCAATAAGATGTAAAGTATGAATATAAATGTAAATCAGAAAGGAAGAGTAGAGCTGAGATTCATGGCTTTGGAATCAGACCTGGGTTTAAAATCTGACTCTGTTTAGTTTATAGCTGATCTATAGCCTGTTTTTTTTTCCTCTGTTAGGTTCTTGTAGAATATTGTAATAGTTACATGAGATATTTTAAGCTGTTAAGCCCATGACTTCCAAGTAAGTAATCAATACATAATGATATTATCATAAGTTAGTTCATATAACATGCCCTCAGGTGGACATATTTCAAAGTTATACAACCTGTGGATATTCTTATATCAATACTGATTAATACTTTATTTTAATATTAAAAATTATGGAGAATTTTAAAATCTATTTACCCTTCCAAAAAAATTGGGTTTTCAGTGCTTCCTTATGTTCCTTTAATTTTAAAGTTGTACAACTGTGCTTTAACTTAGTAGGTTTGGGGATGCCTGGGTGGCTCAGTGGTTGAGTGTCTGCTTTCAGCTCAGGACACGGTCCCGGGACCCCAGAATTGAGTCCCGCATCAGGCTCCTGCTGGAAGCCTGCTTCTCCCTCTGCCTAAGTCTCTCTTCTCTTTCTCTCTCTCTCTCTCTAATAAATAAAATCTTTAAAAAAATAAAAATAAATAAAATTACTAGGTTTGAAAATATATAGTCCTTTCTAAAAAAAATATTTTTTCTTTCATGACACCAAATCATCGGTTATCAGATTGACCCTTAGTTTTTAGGCTGTAATTTAGCAAGCAATTTCATATTGAATTGAAATTTATTAAATATGAGCAAAAATTTCAGGCTACAGTTTTGATAATATATTTGTGATCATTTAGCTAGTGAAGTATGGGAAACATATCATTTCTCTAAATAATTGCCATAAAGAGAAAACCTCTTTCCTTTAATATTTTGAAGTATATTTGCTGTGCTCTATAGAGCAAGTTTCAAATAAAAATAGTTCCATCAATAACAGTTTCATAGTGCAGTATGTTTATCAATACATTTCTGCATCACATCTTAGGTTAAATGTAACACAGGTTTAAGAATTCTTAAATTCATCTCTCTTTAAAATTCTATTTTGGTAGACATTTTTTCCCTTTCTTTCTTTTGAGATCAAGTCAAATAGTCTAATATTACCCGGCCCTTTTGGGCAAGGTAGGCACATGAGTGCTATATAATGATAAAAGTTCCAGCTCTATAAAAATCTAAATTGTCTAATAGGGTTAGAATGAGAACCTTCGGAACATTATTCTCTATAATAAAACCTGGTATGATGTTGATGCACATCAGTAAGTTTATAAAGTAATTAGGCCTGGATCCTAATCTGGGGTAGGCTACTTCTTCAAGGTCTCAGATTTCCCTTATGTAAAATAAAAATGTGGGACTATATCAGCATTTCCCAAACTTAACTTACTCCTGTGCTGCCTTTATAATTGTTGAGATATCCCCAAATTATTTACTTACTTAATATTTTAATTAACTCACTTTTATTACACATGTGACTTTTAAATGGAAAGTATAATATTCCACCATAAATGAAAGCCAGTATTACTTTTTATTAATGGAAGGTAACCATAAAATTGTAATTAAAATAGAGCTGGATACTCTTGCACAGACAAGATTCATTCTGTTGTTTGATCTCTCTTTTGGGAAAAAGGAAGATTAGCTCCAGTTAGAGCAGTGTCAAAGACAACTTGAATCAAATTATCTATTTCCTAAATATAATCCAAATGCTCAAAGGGGAATTAAAAGGGGAATAAACCTCTTTGTGTTTATTTAATACAGTGCCTATCAGGCACAGGCATCTCACCAGGCTCAAAGCTCTCTCATGTTTGTTCTCTCTAATGGCCAATACTCTTAGGATTGTTAATTGCAGAGAAAATTTAGGTGTACTAATTATAATGATGTTAGTACCGATAATTATTTAGCTAAATGTATTGAGCTCTTATTACATACCAGGTAATGATCAAAGCACTTCATATGTTATTCCCACTTAATCTTCATGACAACTCTATGAGATAGGTGCTATTGTAATCTATTTAATAAACAAGGAAAGGAAGATGAACTAAGGTTTCATTCCCACCGCCAGTGAGAAAGACAGAAGAAGGTTGGTAAAAAACAAACAAACAAACAAACAAACAAACAAACAAAAAAAACGGAGTGGAAAACAATGGGTAGAATCTTAAAATTTTAATTTGCCAAGAAAAATTACAAATGAATCTAGTAATAGAGAAATTTCGGAGGGTACTGTCAAATGAACTTAGAATTAGGATTTTGTATTTTTGAGTACAGGTAAAAGACATAAATATCACAACGTCGCCAGTGTCTAGCGTAACATGTGACACATAGTGAGAGAGCAGGTAGGTTGGAAAGGAAGGTAAGCATCAAAAAAACTGAAAAGACCATCGACTAAAGGACTAATAGAGAAGAAAACCTTGACATGAACTATACGACTAATGTCAGGACATTCAGCCCCCAGAATGAATTGTGATCACATCTGGACAGATGTAAGGATGCTAAGGCCTTGAATAATCAACTTGCCAAGACTTTTTAAATCTCTCTTACAAGCATTGGGTCTGCTAGGCCAACAGAAGTTGTTTTAATCAGTGATAAAAGGGGAGAATTCTGGGGAGGCATGCACAAATCAGCAGTCTACAAGAATATTTTATTTTAGATTACAGGTCCACCATTAGCCTTATATTGAACCAAGTTATACTTTGGATTTATACGTTGTAGGTGAATTGTGAACATGAGCCTGAGACGCAGTTGATTTAATTTGCCTGGAGTAAGAATGCTCTAACAACTATGGAAATAGGGTTTCTGGATCTTAGCCAAAAAAATAAAACAAACTGATGGAAATTTATTTTTCATTATGTTTTGGCTTCATCTATATTGACATAGCTATAGATATAGATCTTGGTGACTAGACTAACTGCAATTCGGTGAAGGCTATTTGATCCAAGAGCAAAAGTTAAAATACAGATAAGCTCGGAATCCCCAATTGCTTTTTATCTGGAGACTGTAGACTTCTTTTTCAGGTTTTCAACAATATATGATGACACTACTTATAAAGGTTTACATGTTGAGTAAAAAAGTGTGAAGTTTCTCTAACCTATAAATAATTAGATCCAGGAAATAAAATGCAATAAAATGCACTCCTGTTACTTTACTTAACTTGGATTTCTTGCAAAGTTATGCTAATTATTATTGCTTTCAAACCAGTAAGACAGTTTTTCTAAATATTACTTATCCATCATAACTACTTGGAATTTGAACAGAAAAGAGAAAAAAAGAAGTCAAGTCTCTCATGAACTACAAAGAAGCACAAAATGAAGTCACTAAAAGCCATTAAAAATATTTACCAAATACCCCAAAATTCCTCCCACGTTCACAGCCTCTTTTTTTTCTCATTTTACACATGAATATAATGAGATTGTTTACCTGGTTTCTTAAGCCACAACAAAAACAACAAATTAGGAGAGGGTAATTTTGCAAGAAGGAGGCAAATTGATAGTTGCAAGACATGGCAGCTGGAAAATTAGAAGAGACAGTAAGAAAGAAATACTGCTTCAGGTTGAGACAAGATGTCAGAGCATAATCGTCTGGGGTATTTATTGAACAGGTATTCTTTGGACCTTGCTAAAATCAGGTGAGCGTACAGGTCTCAATTAATCAAAGCAGAAGTTTTTTTTAACAGCAAGAACCTACGTGTTTCATATTCCCTATGTATTTTCACCGTAATTATGTTAACCTAACCTTTAGGTAGTACTCTTCTTACCAGCCACTATTTCATTCTAAATCTTTTAGAGAAAACTGAACATATCTGGACCTTTCATTTTAGGAGTGGCAATTAGTGAGACACAGACAGCCACTTCAAAGGGGTAGAGGCCTATTCTTTTCATGACTTTATCTGCAGGAGAAATGATGGATGATATTTCCAGCAAGTGATAATTTTATTACTTTATTTGGGACAGAAGCCAAGGGCAGCTTCCTTTCTTTTCTGTACCAGCAACATACACAAAGTAATGTTTGCGTTCTTTCAACGTCACCTGTTTGATCTGGTGTGATGCATGTACATCATTTTGAAAAAGCTTGCTACATAAAGTGTGGTCCTTGTGCCCATGGCATGAACATCGCCTGAGAGTTTATTTGAAATGCAGAATCTTAATCTTAGGCCATACTCAAGTTTCCTGAATTAGAATCCTGTCCACAACATTTTAACAGGATCCCCCACTGGCCTATAGGTGCATTACCATTAGAGAGTCACTGTGTAAATAGTGGCTTACAGATTTTATGATAACTTGATTATAAGTCACTGTTAATTTTAACATTTTCCTAACAAGTATTTTAACACCGGAATAATGTGATACATGGATTTACGTATCTATATTTTTATGTCTCTACACAGAATAATTATTTTAGTATCATAGGAAGCTATTGTGAAAGGTGCAGTTATAACATCAAAGAATTATATTTCACCTTTTGCTAATCAGATTCAAGAGAGTCTAAGTCTTTACAATGTCTCTGACGCTCTTTGAACAGAGAGAATCAACTGATCAAATATTTATTGGGTATATGTTCGAGGCTGATATTCTAGATCCTGAAAAATTAGGTAAAATTTATGACCTGTATTTTGATTTTTATGTTATTTCTACTCAGGTATTATATAACCTATTTTCCCTCTGAAGGCAGGGATAGGTTTATCAAGAAGATGACATAAATGATACCTCAAGTAATAAGTTAATGAAAGGTTAACATGCAAAAAAAAAAAAAAAACTAAACTTTTAATTACATTAAGGACTTGATATTTCAGTAAAATTCATAGAAATCTTGGTAATGCACATGATTAACAATGTACAAAAATAGAGGAAAGGGGATATGTATGTTATTTTTATGGCTAGCAAGAGGTTATTCTATACAAGTATTATGTAAGATTGTATATAAGTACTATATTTTTAATCACACAATTGGATCTAATAAAAACTGTTCCATGAATATCAGCACACAAGATCCTCAGTATTGCACTATATACTATTTTAAGTTCTTAGGATCTCAATTAGATAGCTTTTTTGCAATTAGCTTCCACGATTGGTTAAATTGTAATTATTAAATTGCACTTCTCATTAAGAGTGTACTAATTTTCAATGAGATGTAGTTTAGATTTGGTTTCACTTGATAAGATTTAATTCAAAAATACTGATTGGTAATTAAAGACATTGCTCTCTATATGGAGCAGAACACTGTAACTGAAGATTTCTGTCTTTCACTTTCCAATCTCTTTCCCCTTTCCTTAGAGGGAATTGTTTTATCTTTATGTAAAACAGTTTCGTATAAAAATGGCTGCAGATTTTAAGAGAAATCAAACCATACCACACAGAAAATAAACCTGTTGGGCAATGTTTGTACCACATCTAAAATACAATGCCACTTTTTTTCTCGAATTGATATTTGTCTTTGTCCTTACTGAAGCATCATGATTCTGAGCATGAGGTGCCCAGGTGTTTGACAACATTATTTGAAAGAATAGAGAAGCGGTAAAAGTCCCTTCCAGCATTGATTTATTTAAACTTTATAACCTTTCCATTCTGGCAATGGTAGTTGGGGAAGAAAGTTCAAGTGAGTCTGTAACTGCAATTACAGCGGTTTTAGCTTGGCATCAAAGTCATCCACTGAATCACAGTTTACAGTTTTCAAGAGTGCACTTAAAATCCTAAAGTAGCTCATGGCATGAACAGTGTAAACAATGGCTCTATATATTAAGTGATCATCATCTGATTGGCAAATAAGTAGCTACTGAAGTTAAATGAAGTCACAATAAACTCATTGAAATGCACATTCCTTAACTGTATTTATCAATTGATGGGAAACTAACACTTTAAAAACTTAATTATATATAAGAATGGTGTTTGGGGAGCAAACTATGTGTTTTCCTACATAGGCTTAATATACAATACTTCACATTAAACCTTGAAGAGAATTTTTTTTTGCATATCTGAATATCTCTTCTAGGTATTTACTCAAAGGTCACTTTGGTGGGGTCTGTCCTAACCATATTATTAAACGTTGCAGAGGAGTGACATCATTAATATGCTGGAATAGAAAGCCCTGAACTCTTCCCACCCCATTGTTCCCCAGCCTACCAATTCAATAGCATACCATGGATCAATTCCCTTTGTGAAAAACCCAGAAAATAAGAGGCTCCTGCACTCTAAAAGAGTATGAAACTAGCAACATCAAAAGTGGCAGGAAAAGTGGAGACATTTCCTCAGCAAAATCTATACCCTAACACAGTGCCTCATGATTGAGAGGGAACCTCCATCTCCCAGCAGTTTTCTGAGCGCTGAAAATGTTGGACTAGACATTTAGGTGTCTGGATACCACCTAAGGTTCTGGATTTTATCTCACCTATTTCACAGAGTTGGTGGGGCACAGCTAGTCTCTTGGGGGCTACACACTAACATAAACATGTATAGATATTTGTATGTGTATGTACACACACACCACTCTCACATCACACATACCACTAACATACACTAATATATGTATATTTGTATATTGTATCCTATGTATACACTATATATATACATAATATATACTATACACTCTAATACATATTTATCACTATACATATATATAGTGTATAGTGTATATATATACACTATATATAACATATAGACATGCTATATTTAATATGTATATACACTAATAATGAACTATTTGAAATTAGACAACTCAACTGAATTTATGATAGCATCAAAAAGAGTAAAATACTTAGAAATATAAACTAAGGAAGTGAAGGACCTGTACAGTGGAAGCTATTAAACACTGATGAAAGAAACTAAAGAAGAAAACAAATAGGAATATATTCTGTGTTCGTGAATTGGATGACTCAATATCATTAAAATGTCCCTAGTGCCCAAAGTAGTCTACAGATTTAATGTAATCCATTTACAGATATGGAATTCATATGGAACCAGAAAAGACCCCGAAGAGCTAATGTGATTTTGAAAAAGAAACACTAAGCTTGAAGCATCACACTTCCCGATTTCAAAATATATTACAAAGCTACAGTAACTAAAGCAGGATGGTACTGGCATAAAGATAGCCATATAAGCCAATGGAATGGAAGAGAGAGCCCAGAAATAAATCCATATATATATATATATATATATATATATATATATATATATATATACACACACACACACACACAAACACACACACACACAGTCAACTGGTATCTGTTATGGGTACCAAGAATGCACAATGGAGAAGAGATAAATGGATTCTAACAAATGATGTTGGGAAATTTGTAAATCCACACATAAAGGAAGGATACTAAACCCTTATCTTTCACCATACACAAAAATACAATCAATATGGATTAAAGACTTAGACATAAGATACAAAACTGTAAAACTCCTAGAAGAACACATAGGGGAAAAACTTTGTGACATTGGTCTTAGCGTTAATTGCATGGATTTGACACAAGGCAAGAAAAGCACAGTCCACAAAAGGGGGGAAAAAGACAGGTGGAAATGCATCAAAGTAAAAAGCTTCTGTACTGCAAAGGAAACACTTGAATGAGGGAAAAGATCTACAGAATGCAAGAAAATATTTGCAACCATACATCTGATAAGGAGTTTGTTTAAAAAATACATAAGGAACTGACAACTATACAGCAAAAGCACTAATAACCTGATTAAATAATGGGCTAAGGAATTGACGAAACATTTCTCAAAGTAGACATACACATGCCCAATAAGTATATGAAAAGGTGCTCAACATCACTAACCAATGCAAATCAGAATCAATGAGATACCACTTCACACTAGTTAGGATAGTTGATACAAAAAAAAAACTCATCAAGAGTTGGTCAAATTGTGCCACAAATTGAACACTTGTACACACAGAGGAGGGGAGGTGATGTGAATACAGAACAGAGCGAGGAGTGCTGAGCCTACAAACCAAGGAACGCTGAGGATTGCCAACAGTCACCAGAAGCCAGCCAAGTTATCCAACAGATTATCCCTCAGCTTCTAGAATGGACCAACCATATCAACACTTTGAGTTCAAACTCCTAGTCTCCAGAAACATAAGAAAATTTCTGTTGTTTTAAGCCCCCAAGTTTGTGGATATTTGTTACAGCAGCCTCAGAAAACAAACGCCCTAGTATCTCCCTCATAAGGGGTAAATTTCTTCAATAATAACAAAACAGTCCTGTGCAAAGTTAAAAAATCTCTAAAATTCTGACACCATAATGTCACTATTGAAGGCTCTGCTGTTTTCTTCCTTAACCAAAGTGACCTAACAATGACCAAAGCTGATCAGCAACAAACCTAAAGCCCAAACTACCACACTCATGTGATACAGGCAAAGAAAAAAATTAACTGAATCCTTCCTATCAAGTTCCTGTCCACGTGGTAACTACTGATGGTGTAAATAGTGACTGAATTATACACAGGAAAATAGGTCCTCACTGTATGTCTGCAGGATACATATACAAACGCTTAGGCATATACATACTTTGAGAATATGTATATATACCCCAAAACATTATGTCTATATATTAATATGCACACATGTCAATACATATATAAACATGTTTACACATATATTTATGCACATAAATACAAGATATTAAATGTATCAATATATTAGCAACTTTGGAAATGTATACATTGAGGTAGTATATGTGAGTCTGTTTTCCACCTTATTATATAAGTATCTTAATTGAGAAACCTTAGCAGAAGATACAATAATCCATTCATTTTTGTTACATGAGATGTCTTCTACTTCAGAACTCCGATAGCATTGAATTCCATCATTATTTATAAATTTATCCTAACTTTCCTCATGGAAACTCTTTCACTTCCATAAATGGTCATACAAAGGTTTTACTTAATGTCCCCAATGTATATATAATGTTCTCTCAAATAATATAGATTCTTGAAGGCAATGGCCATATCTTATTCCAAGCATATAGGTAATGTCTTACACAAACAAGGTGTGAAACAGAGTTGCTTTTGTTAGAAAGGGATTTTGAGCTTTTATCTACACAATGAAGAATTCTTTATAACGATCATTATCAATGTCTTTGCTTGTGACTATTAGAACTATTACTATTACTAACTAGTACTCTGAATTGTAACTTGGAGGGTTATATCCCAGTTTGGAGAATTGCAAGCTCAAGGATTGTGAAACAGGAGCTGCACAATTAGTTAGTCCAAACTAATGTCTAGATACAGAGATGATTCTCCATCCATCACGGAAAACCAGGCCTCTAACTATACATCATAGTTCATCCTTCTTATGTGCTCAGTAACTCCCTCTAGCGATTCTTTCTTCACTTTCCCACATCATGAAATCTCTACTGGCTCATCATACAAACACATACACACATTTTTAAATCATCAAACAAATAAATAAACATATACAGACAAGAGACATCTACTTTTTCTATATACATTCCATTTCTTTTTTTTTTTTCAAAGCAATGATTTTAATGGCTGCATAATATTCCATCCAGGTATGCACCTTAATTTATCCAATTACATTCTTTTTAAACCTTTTTTTTTTTAAATTTAAATTCAATTTGCCAACATATAGAATAACACCCAGTGCTCGTTCCATCAAGTGACTTTCTCAATGCCCATCACGCAGTTATCCCCTCCCCTGACCCACCTCCCCTTCCACAACCCTTTGTTTCTAGGAGTCCCTCACGGTTTGTCACTCTAATTTTTCCCACTCAGTTCCCCTCCTTTACCTTATAATCCCTTTCACTATTTCTTATATTCCACCTATGAGTGAAACCATATGATGATGGTCCTCCAATTGACTTAGTCCATTTCTATATACTTTCCATCAAATAATCCTATTAGCCCAACCTGTAAAACGTAATCAGAACTTGACCATTTCTTAACATTTACACCATTACCATAGTGACCTGAGCACTACTGCCTCTTGCCCGGATACTTGCCTTCAGTGTTACTTTCTCAACATAGTAACCAAAGCAATTCTCTTAAAAGTTATATGAAGTCCTACTAGTCTTCTGTCATGGGTGCTCCTTTCTTCTAACTGAAAGTCAAAAATCTTTACAAGTAGCCTATGAGGCTCTATACTGAGGATTATTAACTTTTTGTACGATGGACACCTTCTGTAGTCTGGTTAAACCTATGTACCCTCCATCATATTACTGTTTCTAAAGGCAATACCTTTTAAGATTAAAAAAATATTCAAGTATCTTGTAATGAATTAACAATATTAAATATATCAGGAAATTTATGGCATAGAAATACACATGCATTACATAAAGTTTAGCCCTGGTTTTCCCTAGTGTTAGATCTGATTACTATAATTTTGAAGTAATCATAGCCATAAAAATAGTTTTATATATTGTCAAGAACTGTAATATATAAAAATATCTGATTTTTTATAACAAAATCATAAATACTGTTAATACTATGCTATTAAGAGATAATATATTTCACTTGGACATGTATTGGTTTCCTATCGCTGCTATAACAAATTATGACAAATTAAAGAACTTAAAAAAGCACACATTTATTATCTTATAATTCTAGAAGTGAGAACTCTGAAATCATTTTCACTGTGCAAAAATTAACATGTTGGCAGGACTTGTTCTTCTGGAAACTTTAGGGGAGAATCTTTTTCTTGCCCTTTAAACATCTAGAGGCTGTCTGCAGTCCCTAGTCAGTGGCCCCTTCAAAGCACATCACTCCTAGCTCTGCTTCTGTCCTTTCATCTTTCTAACACTGATCCCTCTGTCACCCTCTTCTGAAGACCCCTATTATTGTCTTGAGCTTGCCAGATAATCAAGGATAATCCCCATCTTAAGGTCCCTAATAACAATTGCATAGTACCTCTTACAATGCAAAGTAACATAGCCACAGGTTATGGGGATTAGGATGTGAATATCTTGGAGGGGCATCTATCATTCAGCCTACCATAGTGAGATTACCAAAATATTTCCCACCAAAATTCATTAATACCCTATCTTTTATTCTATATCAGAATTAAGAACCTTGCCTTGTAAAGAGCTTTGCCATTAAGAACTCTATGGCCTCAACTTCTATCTTCTTTCCTTGATAATACTGCCAATGTACATCCAAGACTTTCCTATGTCCTTAATTCTTTTCCATGCCACATATTACCCTCTATTATACTATGGGATTCCCTTCATATTATTCTTATTACTGTGCATTCTGTGCCCTTACACATTCCACTCCCATCTCCCGCTGAAACTTAAGTTCTGCAACGACAGGAGTATTTATTTCTTCACTTGTTTACCTCAGATTCCTTGGTAGGATCCAAGCATTTAATATTAATACTAGATTAATGCTTCCAGAATCAACCAAAATTAAATATATACTCTAATGAGGCTGAGGGTACAATTTTACTTTATAAGAAAGTGTTATACCTTTACCTGTATCTCCAGCTTCATTTTCTCAGTGAGTGCGTGTAAGAGCAGAGAAGCAGGAAACAATGACACAGACCAGAAAACAGCAACATTAATGACATAAAAAGTTCACGAGAAAAAGTGGTCTGCAAAATAAACCATAGAGCTGGAAAATGCACTGCTCACTCCTGCATCCTGTCTGTGTCAGTCTACTCAGGCTGCCATAACAAAATGCCATAGACGGGGTGGCTTAAGGAACAGGAATTTATTGTCTAATGGCCCTAGAGTCTGGAAGCCCAGTGGATCAGCATAGCTGGTTTTTGGTGAAAGCTGTCTAGCAGGCCACAGTCTTTTTGTTGTGTGCTCATGGGGCTTTTCCTCAGGGTGCACAGAGAAAAATTGAGCTTTCGTCTCTCTTCCTCTTCTTATAAAATAACTCTGGGAAATCAAGGCCCTACTCTTATGACTTCATTTAACCCTAATTACTTTCATAAAGGCCTTATCTTCAAATACACTTGCACTACAGGTTAAAGCTTCAACATGTGAATTTAGGGAGAAACACAAATTTTCAGTCCATATATAGGAGATGGTCAGTATGGAAGAAAAACATGTAAGTGCCTCATGCTGCTTCTACCACTAGCTAATAAACTCAGGCTTTTAAACTATCAAACTCAGGCTCTTAAACAGAGGATGCATTTTTTTTAAAGATTTTATTTATTTATTAATGGGGGTGGGGCAGAGATACAGGCAGGGGAGAATCAGGTTCCATGCAGGGAGCCTGACGTGGGACTCGATCCCGGGTCTCCAGGATCACGCCCTGGGCTGCAAGCTGCACTAAACCGCGGAGCTACCTAGGCTGCTCAGATCCTTTTATTTTAAATATGGATGCTGTCCAGAGGAAAAGAAGAGGGGAGGATCTCAAAGTTAGTAATAACTGCAAAAATCTTAGTGAGAATTTCAGGTACCTCGATCAGTAGTAATAGCAGCATGGCTCCTGTAAGAGAAAATTGTGCCTGACTAATCTATTGGCATTTTTTTGAAGGATAAATATTCTTAGATAGTAAGGGAAGTAGAATCTCTTTAAGCTTTTAAAATGCTTTGAACAAGTTTCCATGCCAAACATACAGAAAAATGCACAGTAACTGTAAAATTAAAGGTGACTTGTCATATGAAACCCAGAGACAAGAAACAAGCATAAGTACTGGAAAAGTCTATTCAACATTATGATGAATTATTTAGAAGATGGAGTACATGATAAACAGGGAAAACAAAAACAGCTACAAATTTTCTTGAAATACTGAGAAAAACTTCACTCAAATTTAAACAATTACAAAACAATTAATTTAATAGGAAAGTATGCATATTTTCTTTATATAAACTTCAAGTCAAAGGTTAAAACCCAATACTTGTCTTATTTATTACATGAACAGTTGCCCAAATATTATGAAGTTGGTTTTGAGTACTTTTCTTCTCCTATAACCTTATTAAATTGGGGTAGAGTGGGATGTGAATGAAAAAAAAATATTTACCAAAAAAACCTCTTGTGGATAGATGTGTCAAGTGGTCTAGTGTATGAAATTTGAATATGGAAAACACACGCTTTTATAAAAGTGTCAACTGGTTCATTTTATGCTATTTCATTTTGGGAAAAGGAATTCATTAAGATTGCTCTTGTTGCATGTGATAGAAATATATCAAATCAGCTTTTATAACAATTTAAAAGGGAACTTATTAACTCATGTAAGTAGGAATCTGGGGGGTTCCTTTCTTTATCTCTTAGGGCGTGAGATTCCCTGTGGCAGGAAATATACTTCCATCAACCTCCAGGTCTCTACACCTCTAATTTTTTAATCTACTAGAAACAGCCTATCTTTAGAGCTCTTGGGGGAAAAAAAAAAAAAAAAACTTCATAGCAAGTCATGATAGGCACGTGTTGGCTCATGGAGCCAACAATGAACCAATCATCTACTTAAACCAATGATCTAGAATATTCCACCTAGTTGGGCCCAGGTCTCCTATCCTCATCCCTGGATTTGTGGAGAGGGACTCAAGCAATATAGAATTGTTTCCCCTCTGGGAAAAGGGTCCCTTTGTTACCAAAGTAAAGAGTGGCGAAGGATACTTTTTAGATAAACAAAATGAAAATCAAACCGCTAATTCCTAGAATGAATTTCCACACGGGGACTCACTATCATGACCCTGAGATAATGACCTGAGCTAAAATCAAGTCAGACGTTCAACCAACTGAGCCACTGAGATGCCCCAATAATATAACACATACATTAAATGAAATTACTCGAGATTAAAAGGGTGCCTAAGCCTATCACCCTCTTCTCCCTGCCAGAGATCATATTGACACTTGACTGCCCCAATCACCCTTCCAAACATCCAACTTGTTAAAATTTGGTCCTTCTATACTACTATGGTGTTGGGTCCACAAATGGGAGATGAATGGTGATGGTTATCAATGGTAGGTAGCCACTGTTTTAAGGTTGATGTATTTGTTGACAAATTTATTTTCTTTACATTATTGGAGAAACATTAACTGCAGTACAAAATTCAGCCTCTAATAAAGCAGACCTATGTCATTAACCTCTTTATCACTTGCATTTGTGTAAATTATCATCAAAATCCATTGCACATGTTATGAAATACTACTGAAAAATAAGTTGGCTGTTCTTGAGCTGCAAGGCTAAGGAAGGATGGCACATCACCAACCCACCAAACATGCCTAACTAGTAACCTGGCACCTGTATCTGCTCCTTCTTAGTTTTGGTCACTATCCCTAACCTACTGCTGTAACTTTCAATACTTGGTTAAAAACAACACAAGAACAATCATGCCAACTACACTTTATTCTTTATTAAAAAAATGCTTTTTAAAGATAGAAATTTGCATTTTGAAGTCTCCAAAATTTCAAGGTATATTCCAATTACTGAGAATCTACTTTATTGTAATTATCTTGTATGGGATAGCCCTAGAGTAGATGACAATTTTTGCTGAGAAATTTTAATAATCTTTATCATAAAGTATAGAATTTATATTAAATAGAGGCTGGGACCCAAGTCTTCTGTGGGAGTGATATTAAACTAGAGGCTGGGAGAGAAGAGAGTAAGGAAAGAACACTATACATAAAAATAGGAGTTTACCAGTGAGAATTACTATTGAGTAGCAGTACTAAAACACTGAAAATATTATGTGAGATTTCTTCCAGATACTACATGGTTTGTGGGTAGAAAGTGGTTGGAATGGGTTCTCCATAAAAAGGGATTCAAAAATTGTGTGAAACTTAGGTATCCATGATTTGCTGTCTTTTTCCCATGGTGATCATTTCCTCCCCATATTCCAAGCTTGGGAAAGGCTGAGAGAAGGAAGGTAGAAGCATCAACCACTTCTGTTTGTTTTATAAGTGGATAGCTCCATCACGTCTCTACATCCATGCGTTTGGTGGTTAGTCCTCTGTCACATGTTTACTTCTAACAGCAAGGTTGGCTAAGAAAACAAATATCAGCTCCTGAGAATGGCAGGACTTTAAGAAAAAATCAGAGACAAAAAAAAAAAAACCCTACATTTTCCCTACCCAAAGTATATGGTGAGTAAATTTGTGACTCTATTTTCCTCATCTTTCTTATCCTCTGTTATCAATTCAAGTTCTTCTCTCCTTTCAATCAGATCAGCTTGCTGCTAGGTCTTGTTAACTCTAATGTTTTCAAAGTATACTGTATTGTTGTCCAACATCCTCTGCCAAGTTCTCCACAGCAAAGCTGTCTTCATTTTGTGGATCCACCACGTCACTTCCCATTTTCTTTTCAAATATCCCCACCAATCTAACTTTGCTTCCTCTCCAGCATTTCATTGAAAGTACTCTTGCCAAGGTTACAAAGACCTCCAGATCCACTGGACTCACTCCTATCCATTCAAAGAGAGAGAGACTCAGTTGGCCACTTTTTGTTCTTAAACCTGGATGTTGGATGGTGCAACCTGGGATCCTCTAACTACCTTGAAAGTAGCACGGCTTGGAGCTCCACTAGGGAGCCTAGCACTTTTTTTTCTATTTTCTTTCACCCATTCCTGTAGTACTAAATCTCAACTGGAGGTTGATAAAACCCAAGTTATCTATATTGAATCACAGATTTATATATCTAACTGGTTACATGACCCTTTGGTGTGCCATTATTTACAGCTTTGGTAAATACTCTTAATGCTACAGTCAGACCACACATTCTGGCCATTTCCCCTCCATACATTAAGTCGGACCACATTAACTTTTAATTATTACCTATTTCCCCATAATTCTTTGGTGAGTTCTCTTTACAAGTTTTGCTGACCTGTTCCCATCTCCTAAGAAGCCTTGTCATACACTAATTCTATAAGCCAATCCAATAATGCAAATGTACCAGAGCAAAAAGATCTAAGTTAATATCTTTAATAACATTTATATACAATAATTTGATCATATTATTAGTGATCAACTATAAGAGAAAAATCATTTTGTTTTGGAAGACACTTCTATCTCAGCATATTTCTGCCTATTAATTTTAATCCAAGACTAAAAACAATTTAAAAATTATACTATCCTGGGGATCCCTCGGTGCTCAGTGGTTTGGTGCCTGCCTTCAGCCCAGGGCGTGATCCTGGAGTCCTGGGATCGAGTCTTATGTCGGGCTCCTTGCATGGGGCTCCCTGTGTGTCTGTCTCTGTCTCTCTGTGTCTCTCATGAATAAATGAATACAATCTTTAAAAAAATAAAATAAAATAAAAATTATAATTCCCTAAATAAAATAGTAAAACAAATAAGATTGAGAATGTAATTTTGAAGAGCAAGGGAAGATGGTGGAGTAGGTGGTCAGGGAGCTCAACTTCTACCACAAGCATGGCAAGGCAACAACATATTATTCATAATGTAACTCACTCTGAAGTCCAGCATAATTTTCCACAGCTAAAGATGTAAAGAAAAAGCCATATCAAAAAAAAAAAAAAAGCCATATCAAGAAGGGTAGGAGGAGCAGGAACATAGAAACAAAAATCTTAATGTGGCAACCCTTACACAGGAGGGATATCTCAGACGTAAAGGTCCTCTTTGAGGAAAGATAGTACCAAGCCCCAAATCTGGAGACCTACACCAGAAAGATGTGCCCCCATAACATCTGGCTTTGAGACTCAGTAGATTTTAACTCTAGCTGTAGGAAACTGAGATTCTGCTCTTAAAGGGTCAGCATGCTATCTTACTGGGTCCAAGACCCAGCACAGAAACAGAAGTTTGAAAAGTGTCTGGGTTAAAAATGGGGTAGATTTACTAATTTTAGAGTGTGTGCTAGAGAGGCAAGGATCTGTAGGAGCTTTCTCTGGGAGTGGAAGTGTTGGATGGTCCAATCTAGGATTCTCTAACTACCTTGCTAGCACCACTCACCCCACCCAGCATACCTGCCTCAATAAGCATCCCTCCAAAATGACTCCTACTCCACCACAGAGGAAGGAAGCCTTGGTTGTAACAGTATCCCTCCAAAAAACTTGCCTTGCCTTACCTAGCAGACAACTTCAGCCAGGATTGGGGCCTCTCCAAAGCAACTCCTGCCCCAGAGTAAAGGCCCCCCCCCCCCCCACACACACACAACAATCCAAACAGTGTGTGTATATATATATATATACACACACACACACACACACACACACACACAGAACAATCCAAACAGGTTCAGTAATTCAAGAAGAATGAAATCATTCCAGGCATCTCTTCTGACCACAACAGTATCAAACTAAAAATCAAACTTAAGGTTAACATAATAATAATAATGATAATAATAATAATAATAAAACTGGCAAAAACACAAACACATGGGGCTGAACAACCTACTACCAAAGAACTGGTAAGTCAATGAAGAAACTGAAGAAATCAAAAAATACCTTTAGAAATGAAATGGAAAACAATGGTTCAAAATCTTTGGGACACAGCAAAAGGAGATCAAACAGGGAAGATTATAGCAACATGGTCCTATTTCAATAGAAACAAGGAAAATCTCAATCATCTAAAGGAGTTAGACAATAAAAGAAAAAAATGAAGCCCCAAGTTAGTAGGAAGAAGGAAATAATAAAGATCAGGGCACAATAATAAGGAAATAGACACTAGGGGCACCTGGGTGGCTCAGCTGGTTAAGGGTCGGACTCATGATTTTGTCTCAGGTCATTATCTCTGGGTCATGGGATTAAGCCCTGAATTGGGCTGCATGCTCAGTGGGGAGTTTGTTTGGGATTCTTTCTCTCCTTCTCCCTTTGCCCCACCCTCCAACACTTTCTCTCCCTCCTGCTCTCTCTCAAATAAAAAAAAGTGAATCTTTAAAAAGATAAATAGAGATTAAAGATGAATGGATAAGAATGTGGTATACACATGCAATGGAATATTAGCCATCAAAAAGAATGAAATCTTGCCATTTGCAACAACATGGATGGAACTAGAAGTTGTTACATTAAGGGAAATAGCCAGAAAAAGGCAAATACTCATATTTGGAATTTAAGAAACAAAACAGATGAACATAAGGGAAGGGAAGGAAAAATAAAATAAGATTAAGACAGCCACCTGGGTGGCTCAATCAGTTAAGTGTCTGCCTTTGGCCCAGGTCATGATCCCTGATTTCCTGGATCAGACTGGGCTCAGCACAGAGTCTGTTTCTCCCTTTCTCTGTGCCCCTCCCCCCACTCATGCACATGCATGCGTTCTCTCTCTCGGCTTGTTGTCAAATACAATAAAAATAAAAGCAAAAGTAAATTTAAAAATTGAAGATAAGATTAAGATAGAGAGGGAAGCAAACTATAAGAGACTCTAAAATACATGGAATAAACTGAGTGTTGCTGGAGGGGAGGTGGGTGAGGGTATAGGGTAAATTGAATGGTAGGCACTTCATGTAATGAGCATTGGGTATGATATGCAAATGAAGCATCCTTAAGTTATACCCCTGAAATGAATACTACATTATATATGCACTAGCTTGAATTAAAATAAAATCTTGAAAGAAAAAAAATAGACACTAAAGAAAGCAACAATAAAAAAGATCAAAGAAACTAAGAACTGGTTATTTGAAAAGATAAAACTGGAAAACCTTTAGTCAGACTCATCAAGACAAAAGAGGATGCAAATAAATAAAATCATAAATGAAACAGAGGTTACAACTGATACTGAAGAAATACTACTAATAAGGACTATAAGAAACTACTAAAAAATTATACAAACTGGACAACCTGGAAGAAACAGGCAAACTCCTAGAAACATAAAATCTTCCACGACTGAATCAGGAAGAAATTGAAAATCTAACAGACTAAGAAACTATTAGGAAAATAATCAAAAACTCCCAGCAAATGAAACTCCAGGACCAGATGGCTTCACAGGTGAATTCTATTCAACACTTAAGGGAGAGTCACTACTTGTAATTCTCAAATTATTCCTATAAAAGAGAAAAGAAAAGTGGAGGAGGAAGCGATGCTTCCAAATTAAACCAGCAAGGTCAGCATTATCTTGGTACCAACACCAAATAAAGATACTATAAAAAAAAAGAGAATTATAGATAATATCCCTGAAGACAAGACACAAGAATCCTAATCAAAATATTAGCAAGCTGAATATATTACATAAAAGCAGTTTTCACCAGATCGGCATTACAGCATTATTTACATCAGCCAAGATATGCAAGTACCCTAAGTCTCTGTCAGCAGATGAAAGGATAAAGAAATTGTTTTATATATCAACAAACAAACACACACACACACACACACACACTGGATTACTCATACAAAAAAATGAAATCTCACTATTTGCAACAACATGGGTGACCCTAGAGAGTATTACACTAAGGGAAATAAGTGACACAGAGAAAGACAAATACCATGTGGTTTCACTTGTATGTGGAATCTTGAAAACAAGTGAACAAATGGAAAAAAAAAAACAGAAATATACTCATAAATACAGAAAACAAACTGGTGGTAGCCAGAGGCCAGAAGGTGGGCAGGGGAGATGGGTAAAATAAGCGATAGGTAGTAAGAGGGACAAACTTCCAGCTATAAAATAAGTAAGTCACAGGGATGAAAAGTACAGCATAGAAAATATAGTCACTAATATTATGATAACCTTGTATGGTAATAGTAACTACACTTACCACTTACGGGAAGGACTTCATAATATATGCAATTGTCAAATATGGTTGCACATTTGAAGCTAATAAGATACTGTATATAAATTATATTTCAATTAAAAATTTAAAAAATGGTTTCAAGATAACATTAGAAATTATGACAACATAATTTTGCAATTTCACTTCATTTTATAAAGGAAATTTATCATTGGATACTCTATTTGGACTAGATAGTCTCCTAAGTATTTTATGTGTGTCTAATTTAATTTCTATAGTACTGCTTTTAAAATTGGCACTGTGTTTATCCTCATTTTACAAGAAATTGAATTAGAGGGTAAAATAAACTGCACAAATCTGAATACCCATTAAGTGGTGGACCAGGTTTAAATCCCAAGATCTTGGAACCAGGACCCACACTTTAATTTTTTTCAATGTATTATATTATATAGATTTTAAAATCATATTTTTGCTATTTTGAAATATTAATATTTTTGAATTTACTTATTTTGCCATTCAATTATGTATCTTTCCTTTTTTAAATTGTTGTATAGCACATATTGAACTTTCTTGTCATATTATCTCATAATGTAGATTCAGTAAAAATGGTGTAATTGCCTAAACAGGCATTTGTTTTTCTCCGGTATAAAATATAAGATGCAACGAGAAGTCCAGGGCTTGTGACAAGTTTAATACTTATTCAGAGACCTAGACTCCTTCTCTCTCTCTGCCCTGTCATGTTCGAGCACAGAGGTCAACTCAGTGTGGAAAATAACTACCAGAGCACCAGTTCTGAACATCAGATAGGAAAGAGGGTGTGAGGGCAAAGGGGCATCGAACCAGCAGAATAATTTTTTACATGGTTCTATTACCTGCTAGGCCACAGAACAGCATGGGAAATTTTAGTTTTTTTATGTAAGTATATTGCTACCCAAATACAATAGAATCTCTTTAAGTAGGAAATAAAGGGAGAATAGATATTCAGTAGAAAATCAATTGCTGAATTACAGTCAATAAATGCATCTGGCTCAACAACAAGATCGTTTAATAATTTTCCTGCTCTTCAGCTGGAGATATTCATTGTTGGGAACATGATTGATTTTCAAGTAATTGCAAAAATAATTTTGAATACCAGTCATGTCAACTTAATTTTGTTAAATTCTGACACACAACCTATCCGTTAATACACGGTAAATTTTACCCCATTCCAAGAGTCTTCAGGACATTATTGGATACATATCAAGTGATAGAGTAAAATATCTCCTTTGAAGCACAAGATTCTTTCAAATGTGATTTTAAATATTTGGAAAACTGCTCTTACTTTCCTTTCTCACTTATGATTGATCCTTAAGGAAGAAAAACAGGCTTGCAATTTCAACTAAGGCACTATTAATACTTCATAACAGCTTAATCATTAATTATAGCCAACATCCCTTGAAATACATAAAACAATTCCAGTTTTACAAATGGGATTCCTGAAGCTAAGGAAGGGCCCATTCTGGGTTGGAAAATTCTCGCCATTATTATTAATCCTGAAAATGTTCTTGTTAGTAGATGAACTGCATAAGAGACTTCCTAATTACCCCGAGTTCCATTAAAGTATTTTAATGCTTCATTAAAGCTGATGGATGGTACACACCTTTGATTATTCAGGTGCTGATTAGTTGTAAAAAACACTCACACCACCAAAGTGTCAGCTAAATAGAATTCACATCTTATGATATGTTAAGGCTGAGCCTGCATGGAAGAGATAAAGTCGGTCGTAGGAGCTCTCTTGGGCATTATTTAAAAGAGCTATTTTTATCGTCATATTTTGTTTTAGTATTTCCATTAATGTCTGAAAATTTAAACTAGAGAAACTATAAAAAGGCAGTTCTTTAAACTTGTAAAATATGTGAATAAAAAAAAGGAGAAGAACAACGGAACTGAGAATTTTAGGGTTATTATCTTCTTTTAACTCGTTATAAGTATTCTAAAATACACCATTGGTGGAGAGCCTGGGTGGCTCAGTCAGTTAAGTATCTGACTTGTAGTTTCTGCTTGGGTCATGATTTCAGGGTCATGAGATCAAGCCCCTGTCAGGCTCTGTGCTCACTTTGGAGTCTGCTTGGGATTCTCTCTCCCTCAGCCCCTCCCCCTGTTCTTGCATGCACTCCTTCTCTCTAAAATAAATAAAATCTTTAAAAAAAAAATAAAGCACACAATTGGCAAGTCGCCACAAAGGCATCTATTTTACTGTTGGAAAGAAATCATGTAAATTGGCAACATGACCAAAATAAAATGAGGTAAGAAAAAGAAAAAAAAAGAAAAAACCACGATCATGAAATTTTGTTTGTAATAGCAAAACCTTTTCATGAATATTTTCCCCAGAGTCTGATCATTTAGAACTCCATGGCAACTAGCAATCAGCGAGTGATATACAATTAAGGATCAGCCTTTGAAATATCTCTGGCTTCAATATGCAGGGGGCTTCCCTACTGTTTTTCTTTCCATAAAATACATGTGTGGCCCCTTTGCCTTTGTAACACCTTATCTGTTGGATAATCCAAGTAGTGATTGCTTTCCCCTCCACCCCCACCTATTACATTGCTTTAAATGTTACAGTTATCAGTGACTTTTATTTTAAATAGATTCTTTTTTTTTTTAGAAAGTATATTTACATTACCTTGGGGAGCACCCTGTGTCAAAATGATTCAAACATGCCTCCTAGTCATCAAGGATACCAAGGATTTGATTTATTCATTTTGATCTCATGAAGAGGTTAATGTCTCTGCAGTGCTCATGAAATTTGCTCCATTGAAGGGGGCCGTGAAAATGCTCATTTTACTGTAAGTGTACTGAGAGCTGAGCTCTCTATGACACCATTTTCAAAAATAGTTGCAGATCCAGCAATTATTTCATTGCTTTGGAACCCACAGAGGGTGAGATATCTCTAAGCTACATGTTTGTAAGAGAGCCTGGAATTTAATTATTACCCTTACATTATTCTATAAGCATAATATGTCATAGAACCATTTAGATGCAATTTGAGAAAACAGTTCCTGTCAGTGAGGATTAGTAGTTAAAAGTGTGCATTCTGGATCCAGGCTGCCCGGGTTTGAAACCCAGCTCCACTGCTTATTAGCTGCACAAAATCCACACCCCACACACTCACACCGCCCCCAGCTTTACAGAGGTATAATTGAAAATTAAAAGATATTTAAAGTGTGCAGTGTGATGAATGTGAAGTATACAATGCAATACAGATGTACATCCATATTGTGAAAGGATTCCCCTATTGTGTTAACATATCCACCACCCCACTTATTTGTCCTTGGATTTTGTTTTTTGTTTGTTTTTGTTTTTGTTTTTGTTTTTTTGGTAAAAACACTCAAGTTCTACGCTCTTAACAAATTTCAATTTAGTACAGTAATATCAACACTAGTCATCATGTCATACATTAAATCCACAAAACGAGTTTGCAACTTCTTAACCACCTCTTCCTATTTTGCTACCACCAACGACCCTGTAGGAACTACCATTTTACGCC